>NC_064868.1:94805242-95437742 GCF_024139225.1 Suncus etruscus | reverse complement strand
TTGGTTTTTGTTTCTGTTTCAAATTTCCAGAAAAAAAGGCCTTTGGAAACCCTCTAAACAGAAGAAATGGGCACATTTTTCTAAAATAGTTTATCAAGAAAAATAGAAAACTTTGCTTTAGTAATACAAAATAGATGATACAGTTCCTTAAATATTTGCTTTTATAAACTGTATTTTCATTTTGGGGGATTATAGGATGATAAAAATATCAAACACATATCATGCAGGGCCAAAAGACTTTATTTTTATTACAGTCTCATTTATTCCTAACAATTTAGGATAATATTAGTTCGTAGTAGTGGTGGTGATAGTACTGATGGTGCTAATGCCATTATTAGCATTTGGTAGGACCAATCATTTTATTAATATTGCCTAATATCTAGACAAGTAAGCAAGACAGTAAAGTTTAAGTAGCTTGTCTCTAAAATTATATAACCTCTTGCTGGCTTACTGAAACAATAAAAATAGGACCATACACAATGGTGGGGACTGAACCATGGGTCAGCAGCATGCAAAACAAGCATCTTAATTCCTGTACTATTCTATGATTTTCAAAGTAAAAACTTTTACAATCATTTAAAATTATTTAGCCACTGATCATATATATGCATACATACATATACACAAAGGACTTTGTCAACATGCCTTTTCAAAATCACAGGAGACACTCAAATTTGAGGAGATACTTTTGAATTCCTGCATAGCAAACTAATCCAAATAAGTATTTGTTGAACTATGGGGTACAATAGCTACTTCTCCTATCTCTGAATTCTAGCCAAATATGTGACTGCCCAGACAGGACATAAATAGGCCTTCATTTTCTTTCTTTTCCTGCAGGAATTGAGTGAGAGAATCAAACTCCCAAATAGTATCCAGGGGATCTAGGGGATACTACTGCTGATACTCAGCCAACTGGGACTGAAAATTCTATTCTAGAACCCAGTGATCCTGTGCTGCTCTGATTCAGTAGTGCTGGAGACCACCAGGGCTTCTCTTACTAGTGCATGGTGGGTCGTTAGACATGTTCTAACAGAAATAAAGTCCTTATGTATGCCAAGCATGCAATCTCGAACCTTGAACCATATTCTAAGGCCTTAATTTTCTAACTTAGTTTTCTTTTTTATCTACTAATTCCAAACCAGAGAAAAGTTTTAATATGATAAAGTATTCTTAGTTTTTCTGAAGTGTTCATTCAATTCAACCATATCCTTCTAACTAGTTATTGACATTAATCTGTGGTTTTGTCTTTAAAAACTTTTATTTGGGGGGTCACACCTGGCAGCGCTCAGAGGTTACTCCTGGCTCCACACTCAGAAATTGCCCCTGGCAGGCTCAGGAGACCATATGGGATGCCGGAATTAGAACCACCATCCTTCCACATGCAAGGCAAATGCCTTACCGCTGTGCTATTTCTCCAGCCCCTTAAAAAACTTTTTTATATTTGGATAATAAAATAAATATGAGAAGGTAAATCACATTCAGTGAACAAATGTTAAATAATAATTTTCAGGTTAAAGTATCTTGTCTTTATTCAGTACTTACTATAGGTCAGACACTATGCTAAATTATTTATTACTAGCCCATTACTAACTCAATTTTATTAATTAAAAAAAGTAAAGCAAAGAGAAGATGGATAACTTTGTTCAAGTTCAAATAGCTGGTGGAAGGCAGAATTTGAATTCTAATCTCTTAAAATAGTGGTCTGATTTTACTCATTTGCTTTCAGTCTTGTAAACAGTTTAGTAAAAATCTCCAAATTTCATCAGATAAAGTCATTTTGATATCATTTCATCTAATAATACTGATCTAAATTACAGATTTTCTGAAAGAAACTCAAATGTCATCAGGTTTTTGTTTTACTTTGCATTTTTAATGGTAGTAAAGATAATACGATTGCAGTAGTGTTTATGTTTATGCTTGTGCTGTCCATAGTCACTGACCCTCTACCACCACCATCAAAGTGACTAGGAGCTTCTACTGCTGCACTAGTGTCACTTCTAAAACATGTGCTCATGAATCCCTAGATGTTTCATAAAAGATACTGGGAGAGTTTACAGGGATTCAGAGACATTAAAAATGTTGATGGGTAAATTCTCAAAGCACTTGTCTTAAATATATATATTTCATTTATAGATAATGCAGTTCCAATGAGTCTATAATTTTCTTAGGTAGCTTTGACTTTGACTTCAAATCCCTACTACAGAGGCCAGAGTGATAGCACAGTGGTAGGGCATTTGCCTTGCACCTGGCTGACCTAGGATGGACCTCGGTTCGATTCCCAGTGTCCCATATGGTCCCCCAAAGCCAGGGGCGATTTCTGAGCACATAGCCATGAGTAACCCCTGAGCATATAGCCCCCCAAAAAACAAAACAACAAACAAACAAATACCTACTACTTCTTCCCCATACCATTAATGGAAATCTAACAAGAGATTAAGTATTTATATCAAAATCAAGGCGACAGCTTAGTATAGGCAGAATTCCTAAGCTCAATTCCTGGTATCACATGGCCCCCTGAGCACTGTTAGGGGTATCCCCTATTTAGAAAAAGGATAAATGCTATATTATACCATCTATGTTTTCCATGTAGTCAGTTCATGTTTTCCATGTAGTCAGTCATGAAAAAAAAAATGGCTTTCAGTTCCGAAAGATGTAGGCAAGATTTTCAATTAAAAACTAAGAATAGGGGCCGGAGTAGAGGCGCAGAGCAGTAAGGCATCTGCCTTCCTGGTGCTAGCCTAGGACAGACCGTGCTTTGATCCCCTGGTGTCCCATATGGTCCCCCAAGCCAGGAGCGATTTCTGAGCACATAGCCAGGAATAACCCCTGAGCGTCACCGGGTGTGCCCCCCCCAAAAAAAAAAACTAAGAATAAAGGATTATCAAATGTACGCTTTTTTTCTCTAAAAGCAGCCTAAATACTGACTTGTTCATTGGTTAGTGAAAATTTTGTGTGTTTTATACAATAATCTAAGAGGATATTTGGTAATGTATACATAATATTGTAGAATCTAACATTTGGTTCAAAAATTTTAAGGCAATATTTTGGTAAGAAAATGTGGGAAAGAGGAGGGCTTGAGAGAAAGTACAGAGGGTAAGGCACTTGCTTTACATGCATTCAACCTGGCTTCAATCCCCAGCATCTCATATGGTCCCCCAAATACCACCAGGAGTGATTCTTTAGTGCTGAACCAGGAGTAACTCAAAAGCAAACAAGCAAAAATATATGGGAAAGGGGAAAAGACCCTTTTCTCTCAGTGTTCAGGACAATTTCAACGTATCTTGTAACTCATAAATAATATAATAAAAATTGGTTAAAATCCTTGGGGCCAGAATGGTGGTGCAAGCAGTAAGGCATTGACCTTGCACGTGCTAACCTACGACAGATCATGGTTCGATCCCCCGGAATCCCCAAGCCAAGTGCAATTTCTGACCACATAGCCAGGAGTAAACCCTGAGAGTCAAAGGGTGTGTCCCAAAAACCAGAAACAAAAAGAAAGAAAGAAAAGAAAGAAGAAAAGAAGAAAAGAAAGAAGAAAGAAAGAAAGAAAGAAAAGAAAGAAAGAAGAAAGAAGGAAAGAAAGAAAGAATAAAGAAAGAAAGAAAGAAAGAAAGAAAGAAAGAAAGAAAGAAAGAAAGAAGAGAAAGAAAAGAAAAGAAAGAAAGAAGAAAGAAAGAAAGAAAGAAAGAAAAGAAAAATAATTGGTTAAAATCCAAAAAATAATAACTATTATATAGGAGAGAGTATTGTAAAAAGAGTGTGGAGAGCTGGACAGATAACACAGCAGGTAGCACATTTGTTTTGCATGCCACTGACTTGGGTTCAATCCCCAGTATCACATATAGCCCCCAAGCCTGCCAGTAATTTGTGCATACAGAGTCTGGAGTTACACCTGAGTGCCTCTGAGTGTGGACTAGGTCTCCTGGATGTATAAGTGAGAGAAGTCTTGGTCACAACATCAGGTGGTTCACACCATCAACTATGAACTAGCTAAGTGTACCTAAGCAAGCTAGCTTCTCAGAACCTCAATTTCCTCATCTGTAAAACAGGAGTAATACTATAAAGGACTTTATAAATAACAACAGTTTCAATAAAATTTTAAAAAATAGTATAAAATAGGAGTAATAGGGGCCAGAGCGATAACACAGCAGGTAGACCATTTGCCTTGAACCCAGCTGACCCAGGTTCAATCTCCAGCATCCCAAATGGTCACCCAAACCTGCCAGAAATCATTTTTGAGAGGAAAGCCAGGAGTAACCCCTGAGCACTGCCAGGTGTGGCCCCAAAACCAAACAAAAACAAACAAAAAAAACACATGAGAATTAATAACTTCACAGGATTAAATGGAATATACAAAAATTAACATAATAAATATTCAATAAAAGTAGCTATTATGCCTATATTTTAATATTTAGAACTTAGATCACAAACAAAAAGAAAATTATATTTGGGGGATTTAATACAACTTATCTTTGCCAGTTAAACTCTATCAGAGGTAATTCAGCAGTCAGGCTAGGGAATTTACATCCTAAAATTTTATGTGATGACACTTTAAGTCAACATACTATAAACAGGAAAATAGCTTCCGTTTTCCTGTAAAACTTTACTGCATTTCCCATGGACTTCATTGTTTGCTTTTCCTTTTGCAAAAGCAATCCACCCTTCCTGCTGAATCTATTACCAGGCTCAGTCTTTTTCCTGCATCCCACCCTAATAGCTTTTCACTCACTAACCCCAGTTGTTACTGGATCCTTCCTTTGTCTTCTTTAATTTTTTTCTAAGTAAAAATGGATTTAATTTGGAAATTTTGACGAGGGCTAGAAAGAGAGAGTTCAAGAGAGAATGTGGGCTTCTCTAAAAGCAGAGAGAGCCCCAACACACACCCCAACATGAAAGTATAAAACTACATATCTCAAGAGGAGAGATGCAGGTAACACATGTGCTCAAGCACCCCATGAACCACATACACCACTCTGACTTCTTTTGCGAAATAAAAGCAGCTGCCATAATTGGTTGCCTTTTTCCCCATACCTCTTCACTTTCTAAGTTCACAAAAGAACAATAATAAATATTTCCTCTGTCATACTCACTATCAGGCAAGAAAAACTTGCCTTCCCAAATCAGAATTATACCCAGGGCTTTGGGAATCTTCATACTGCTAAAATTACATACCAGAGAGGAAGTACCCTTTGTCCTCCAATAGAAAAAAAAAATCGAACAGTTAGCTATCATCTGACATCACTTAGATTAGCACATATTGAGGGAAAAAATTGGTAGCAACAACTGTAAGCAGGGATATGCTTTTTATATATTTAAAATTATTTTATTTAAACACTGTAGTTTACAAAGTTTTCATAATACAGTTTCTTCAGGTACAAAGTTGTTGTGATTCAATTTCAGTCATATAGTGTACAATACCCTTCATCAGTGCACATTTCCTGCCACCCATGTCCCCAGTTTCTCTCTCGCTCTTACCCTTTCTCTCACCCCTGCCTACCTTTGTGGCAAGTATTTCTCTCTTTTTCTTTCTCTCTTTCTTTTTTCCCTTTTACACATTGTGCTTTGCAATACTGTAACTGAAGGAGTATCCTACATATCTCCTTTCAATACCCAGTTCTTGTCCAGAATTATCATTTCAACTATCATTATCAGAGTGGTCACTTCTCTGCCCTAACTACACTCCCCCACTATTTGTGCCAAGCTTCATACCATGCACTTGGTCTCCTAGCCCTAGTCTCTATTGTCTCTGGATATTATTACCATTTACAATCTTTTTATATTCCACAAATGAGTGCAATCATTCTGTCTATCCCTCTACCTCTTCTAAAGCACTTGGGTTGTTTACAGATTGTGGCTATTGTGAATAGTGCTGCAATGAACATAAGAATGCAGAGAGATTTCTGCATTATGTTTTTGGGCTCCAGGGTATATTCCTAGGGTTATTATTAATGGGTCATATGGAAGACAAAGTTCTAGGGGTTTTTTGGGGGGTGGAGGAACAGCCATATTGTTTTATAGAATCTAGGATCAGTTAATATTCCCACCAGCAGTAAGAGTCCCTTTCTGCCTGCATACATGCAGGCACTAGTTGTTCTTGTTCTTTGTGATCTGTGCCAGTCTCTTCAGTGTGAGATGCTATCTAATTATTGTTTTGATTTGCATCTCCCTAATGATTAATGATGTGGAGCATTTTTTCATGTGTCTTTTAGCCATCTGTATTTCTTCTTTGAGGAAATGTCTGTTCATCTCTTTTTACCATTTTCAGATGTGGTTAAATTTTTTTTCTTGTTAATCTCTACCAGTGCCTTATATATCTTAGCTATTAACCCCTTATTATCAGATAGGTATTGGGTGAATAGTTTCTTCCCTTTTCATGAGCAGTCTTTGCATTCTAGTCACCATTTCCTTTTGAGGTGCTGAAACTTCTTAGTTTAATGTAGTTCAATTTGTTTTCTTTGCTTTCAATGCTTGGTCAGTGGTGTTTAGTCCATAAAGTGATGTTTTGTCTATCTAACTTTTTTTTCTCAAAAGTGGGCCTTTCTCAAAAGTGGGCCTTATTCCACTTTTTATTTCTTTCCCCTTTATCAAAGCTTAATGGCTCACAGAACTTAGGTTAAGTCCCAAATTATTCAAGTCTATTCCATTGATCTGAGAGACTGTCTTTATTCCAGAACCATTCTGTTTTAATGACAAAAACCATTCTGTTTATAGTAGTTTCAAGTTGAGGAAGGTGATGCCTCTCATCTTCATTTCCCAAAGGATTGCTTTAGCTATTATTGGAGGTTTATTGTTCCATATAAATTTCAAGAGTGCTTCATCTATTTTATTGAGGGAAAATGCCATGGCATTTTTATAGGGATTGTATTAAATCTGAAAAGTTAGTTCTTTGGGAAAAAAAAACAAGATCAATAAACCATTAACAATACTCACAAAGAAAGAGAGAACCCTAAAAAATGAATAAGAAATGCAACAGGGTGTCACAACAGATACTACAGAAACTCAAAGGGGAACCAGAGATTAGTTTGAGAATTTTTATGCCACAAAGCAAGAGAACTTAGAGTAAATAGATAAATTTTTGGACTCCTGTAACTTACCAAGGGTGAACCAAGATAATGTGGAATACCTGAACACACCTAAAACTATTAAGGAAATTAAAATGGTAATCAAAGGATTTCCCAAAAACAAAAGTCCAGGCTCAGATGGATTCAGTAGTGAATTCTTTCAAATTCTTACAGAGGACCTACTGCCAATCATTTTCAGGCTCTTCAAAAAAAATAAAGAAATAAAAAACTCCCAAATAATTTCTATGACTTAACATCACTCTGATACCAAAAGCAGACAGAGATATCACAAAAAAGAGAATTGCAAGCCAATTGGTAAACACAGATGCAAAGATCCTCAACAAAATACTACCAAATAGAATCTAACAAATCATCAAAAAGGTCATACAGCATGACCAAGTAAGATTCATCCCACAGATGCAAGGTTGATTTAATATATGTAAGTAAATCAATATAATACACCTATCAATAAAACAAAAATAGAAATTATAGGATTGAGCTCCCTGTGTGGTGGCTGGAACCTCGTGATTAATGGTGCAGGTGAGAAGGTCCCACCTAAGGGACAAAATATAATCAATTAACTCCATCACAACACATAAAAAAACACCACACTGCAAAGGATACAATGGGAAAACAATGCTTCAGAAGGACGGTGGTTTGAATTCTGGCATGGTCCCCTAAGCCTGACAGGAGCAATTTCTGAGCAAAGAGCCAGGTGTAAACCTTGAGCCCTGCCGGGTGTGACCCAAAAAATATTGAATGAAAGAAAACTTTAACTTAGAGTCCACGACCCAGCAAGATAGGGAGATAGGGATAAAAACATTCTCAGACAACAGAACTTGCAACATCCACATTAACTAAACTAAATGAACTACTCAAAGATCAATTATATAATCAAAATATCCAATTATAACAACATTATTACACAAAATAATGGCACAATAGCCCTTTTATCAATAGTTCCCTTAAATGTCAATGGACTAAATTTTCTCATCAAAAGGCACATAGTAGTGGCTTGAATGAAGAAAAAAAAAACCCAAGCATTTACTGCTCATAGAAAACATAAATCTCAGGATAGACACAGGCTCAGAATAAAAGGATGGAAAATAATTATACAAACTAATGGAAAACATAAAAAGCTGGACATACATACTTACATTAGATCAAACAGCATTTAACCTCATAATATACTTAGAACAAGAATGTGCACTACTTATTAATCAGGAGAACAATAGACCAAGAAGTATTAACTCTGACAACATATACACACCAAATGCAGAGTTATCAACATATGTAAAGCTTTTAGTCACAAATCTAAAGAAACATATGAACATATGGATGGTAACATAATAACACAGGGAGATTTCAACATGCCACACTTTCCACTTAATAGATTTAATAGGCAGAACATTAGTAAAGACATGAGAATCCTAAACGTAAAACTAGAAGAGCTGGTACTAATGAATATATAAAGGGCCTTTCATACTCAGAAAGCTGAATACATATGCTTCTCAAGTGCACATAAAACATTCTCTAGGATAGACAAAATTTTAGGACACAAGTCTAAATTACATAAATTCACAAAAATAAGAATTATACCAAGCACCCTATCAGATCATAATGCTACAGAGATGAAGACTTATAGTAAAAAGAATATGTGGAGAAATTCTAACACCTTAAGACATAACTATATGCTGCTCAACAACAGCTGGATGAAAGAGAAAATCAAAAAAGAAATAAAGAGATTCCTTGAAACTAGTGATGGCCAAGAAACAAATTACCAAAAGCTATGGGACACAGCAAAAGTAGTAATTAGAGGGAAACTTATAGTGATACAGGCCTACATAAGGAGAGGCACATCTTAAATATCTGTAAAACTAACAACAAAGGAACATAGAGACAAGCAAAAGAAAAGAAATAATAAAAACCAGAACAGAAGTCAACAATATAAAATCTAGGAAAACAATGCAAAAAATGGAAACCAGGAGCTAGTTTTTTGAAATAATAAATAAGAAAGACAAACCATTGGCAAGACTCACAAGGAACAAAAGGAGAAATTTGTTCAAATCAATTGGTTCATAAATGAAAGGGAAGAGATTACAACAGAACCCCAAGAAACCCAAGATATCATGAGAATTTATTTTGAACAACTGTAATCTGTTAAGCTGTAAAGCCTAGAAGAAGTAGACAAATTTCTGGAAACATATAATCACCAAAAACTGAATGAGGATGAAGTAGAAATCTTAAACAGGAAAATCACAATTAAGGAAATCAAAACAGTAATTAAAAGTCTCCTCGAGAATAAAAGTCCAGGGGCAGGAGCGATAGCACAGTGATATGGCATTTGCCTTGCATGCAGCAGACAGACCTCAATTCAATCCCGGCATCCCATATCGTCCCTAAGCCAGGAGCGATTTCTGAGCACATAGTCATAAGTAACCCCTGAGCATCACTGGGTGTAGCCCAAAAACAAACAAAATGAAATAGAAGTCCAAGATCAGATGGGTTTTGGATAAGTTTTATCAAACATTCAGAGAAGAGTTACTACCATTGATCCTTAGACTCTTCCAAAATATCAAAGAGATGGAAATCCTCCTTAATACTTGCTATGAAATAAACATTATGCTCATTCCCAAAGCTACCAAAAACCAAAGACCAATCACACTGATGAACATTGATGCAAAAATCCTTAACAAAATCATACCAAACTGAATCAAACAACACATCAAAAAGATTGTACATCATGACCAAGTGGGTTTCATCCCAGGGATGCAAGGATGGTTCAATACATGCAAATCAATCAACATCATAAAACACATCAATAAAAGGAAGGATAACATAACATGATCATATTAATTGATGCAGAGAAAGCATTTGACAAGATCCAATACCCATTCGTGATTAAAGTCCTCAGCAAAATAGGTGTGTAAGGAACCTTCCTTAAGATAGTAAGAGCTGGGGCCGGGAAGGTGGCGCTAGAGGTAAGGTGTCTGCCTTACAAGCGCTAGCGTAGGACGGACTGCGGTTCGATCCCCTGGCGTCCCATATGGTCTCCCCAAGCCAGGGGCGGTTTTTTTTTTTTGGTTTTTGGGCCACACCCGGTGACGCTCAGGGGTTACTCCTGGCTATGCGCTCAGAAGTCGCTCCTGGCTTGGGGGACCATATGGGACGCCGGGGGATCGAACCGCAGTCCGTCCTAGGCTAGCGCAGGCAAAGCAGGCACCTTACCTCTAGCGCCACCGCCCGGCCCCGCCAGGGGCGATTTCTGAGCTCATAGCCAGGAGTAACCCCTGAGCGTCAAACGGGTGTGGCCCAAAAACCAAAAAAAAAAAAAAAAAGATAGTAAGAGCTATCTATAAAAGTCCCATAGCCAACATTATTCTAAATGGTGAAAAACTGAATACATTTCCACTAAGGTCAGGCACTAGGCAAGAATACCCATTGTTTCCACTCTTATTCAACATAGTATTAGAAGTCCTAGCAATAGCAATCAGACAAGAGAAGTAAATCAACTGGATCGTAATTGAAAAGGCAGAAGTTAAACTATGTTTCTTTGCAGGTGACATGATGATATACATTGAAAACCCTAAAGATTCCACAAAAAGTTCCTAGAAACAATAAACCAATACAGCAAAGTAGCCAGATACAATTTCAATACACAAAAGACAGTTGCATTCCTTTATGCAAATAATGATTCAGAGGAGAAAGTGATCAAAGAATCTATCCCACTTAAAATAGTGTCCAATATGCATCCAATATCCATTAAGTGTCCAATGTCCAAGCCAAAGTCAACAATAATAGAAGCAAGGGACCTAAACTATTAACAATATAAACTTTACAAGGCCTGTTATACTTGCAGGCCAGGGACACAAAATGGTTGCATAGGATGCACTCTGAGTCACTTGTTGGTGGGAAGTCCCCTGACTCATTATATATCTGAAATTCAACTATTAAAGAAACTCTTCAACAAATGGTGTTGGAACATTGGGATACTCACATGTAAGAAATTAAATATAAATCCATCACATCTTACACAAAAGTCAATTCAAAGTGAATTAAAGACCTTGAGATTAGACCCGAAGCCATAAAATTCATTGAGGAAAACATAACAGAACACTCCAAGACTTAGACTTCAAAGAAGTCTTTGATGATTAGGTTTCCAATGATAAGAGCTGTAGCATCAAACCTGAATAAATGGGACTACATCAAGCTAAAAAGTTTCTGTATGGCAAAAGAAACACAGGCTAAAATTAGGAGACAGCTAACAAAATGGGAGAAAAATTTTGCACTCAACACATCAGATAAAGGTTTGTTATCTATGATATACAAAGTACTCACAAAGGTTAGTTCCACAAAACCTAAAAAATTTTTAAAACAGGAAGAGGAAATAAACAGACACTTCTCTGAGGAAGATCAACAGGTGGACAAATGTTCATCATCACTTATCATTAGGGAAATCCAAATCGAAACAATAAGGTATCAACTTATACCAGGATGGTACATATAAAAAGTGTTGAGAGCAATCTGTGTTGGTGCAGCTGTGATGAGAAAGGAACTCTTACCCACTGCTGGTGGAAATGCTACCTGGTCCAACCCCTAAGTAAAACAGTATGGAGAGTTCTCAGTAAACTTGAAATTGAACTGCCATAAGACCCATAAATCCCTCTTTTGGATATAGATCCTCAGGACAGAAAAATATTCATCCAAAAGAATGCATGTACATTGCTCTTCATTGCTGTATTAAGTACAATAGCCAAGACTTGGAATCAACCTAGATATTCAATAACAGACCAGTAGATCATGAATATGTGGTACACATATACATGTATATATATGGTATATTACATAGCTGTAATGACTGATGCAGTCATGCAATTTGCAGCTACATGGATGGAACTGGAAGTTATTATGTTAAATAATGTGAGCCAGAAGAAGAAGGATAAATACAGAACTATATCATTTCTATATGGTATTTAAAATAACTGCATGAAGAAACAGAATGGTCCAAATGAGAGCTATCTCCAACACCCTTAGCCCTAGAGTACAGTGAGGAGAATGAAAGAAACTGAGTGGAAGAGGAGAAACACAAATATAAAAGGATAGAAGCCAAGGGCCAAGCAGTCTCAGGTGCATTGGTAATTGTTAAAAAAAAAGGACATAACTAAATATCCAAGCAAAAGGCAACAACAATGGAACCAAGAGACCCTATCTTTAAGCATCTAAACTTAAAATGGGATTGTTTTACTAGCAGGCGGGGGGGCGGGCAGGGTGGTATGGGATGAACTTGGGAAACATTGGTGGAGGAAGGTGGACACTGGTGGTAGGATCGGACTGATTCATTGTATGTCTGAAACCCAACTATGAAGGACTTTGTAAAGCACAATGATTTCAATAAAATTAAAATAAATTAAATGAAAATAATGTTTAAAAATGCTGCATGCAGAAAAGAAATTTAATATGACATGATTTAAAACATACATGTAGATGTATCGAAAAGTATCATTAAACTGCCAAACTGCCAAATAATCCCAAGTATATCTGTCTCTGAGCTAAAAACTCTGCGATCTTCTTAGAATGGGGGCAGGCAGATTCTGCCCCCCCTACAGATAGGTCCACAACCTCCTCTTTGATATAAATGGCCCAGCTACACAGCTCTTGGAGTACATGGCTGTATGTGCATGACACCTCCTCCCAAATTTATGCCAATAAGATCCCAGTATGCACAGCACATTTGATGAAAAATTGGTGTGTTTCTACCCACCCAGATCAATGAGAGAAAACAATAACACAGAAAGCTCAACCAGTACCAACCAGCTCAGTAAATCCTCAGACAATGACTAGTAACAGCACTGTGAGATATTAGTTATAAAAATTGACTTTATTTATCTATTTTCTGATGATTCCATGTGCCATTTTGTTGTAACAAGCAGTATAAAGTAAATGTAATTATTTGTGCCTGCTAAGGGTACAGACTTGGTGAATGGGAAGGAAACTGCAGACATAGGTAGAAAGAAGGTAACACCAATAGTGTGACTGATGTTGGAACATTGTATGCCCAAAACAACTAAAATGTGAACAATTTTGTAAATAACAATGTAATGATAAAAATTAAAATTAAAAAAGAATGACTATATGGACGAAGATAACTTTTCAAAATCAATAAGGAAAAATTTAGTAGCAAAATGTAAAATTGATTTACCTGTTTCATGTAAGTCTTAAAGTACACAGAATTATCCATAATGTTAGTTTTTAATGTATATACTTGATAAAATACAGTTTTGGTGATAGATTTTACTTTATCAATTTACCATTGAGTTACAATTTTGTGGAATCCCAATTCACCTATATATGTAAGTGTCACCACCCCCACAAAAACAATAAACATATTTATCCCAAACATGGAGGAAAAGAAATAGTGAGGGGCAACAAATGGTCAATGTTATCATAACTGAAGGTTTTGTCTAAGCTTACATGGAGGTGCTGGGCAGGACCCCTGGGAAAATGGTGAAGGAAAGTGGGAACTTGGGTGATGGATGTGGTGCTGGAATGATGTATCCATGAAAAGTATGATAAACAGTATTATAAATGAAGTACCTCAATATAATGGCTTAAGAAAGAAAATGTAGGGGGTGACACGATAGCGCAGTGGTAGGGCATTTGCCTTGCACGCAGCTGACCCAGGACAGACATGGGTTCGATCCCCAGCAACCCATATGGTCCCCCAACCCAGGAGCGATTTCTGAGCACATAGCCAGGAGTAACCCCTGAGTGTCACCGGGTGTGACCAAAAATAATGTTTAAAAAAGAAAGAAAATGGGGCCCGGAGAAATAGCACAGCGGTGTTTGCCTTGCAAGCAGCCGATCCAGGACCTGAGGTGGTTGGCTCGAATCCTGGTGTCCCATATGGTCCCCCGTGCCTGCCAGGAGCTATTTCTGAGCAGACAGCCAGGAGTAACCCCTGAGCACTGCCAGGTGTGGCCCAAAAACGAAAGAAAGAAAGAAAGAAAGAAAGAAAGAAAGAAAAGAAAGAAAAAGAAAAGAAAGAAAGAAAGAAAGAAAGAAAGAAAGAAAGAAGAAAGAAAGAAAGAAAGAAAGAAAGAAAGAAAGAAAGAAAGAAAGAAAGAAAGAAAGAAAGAAAGAAAGAAAGAAAGAAAGAAGAAAGAAAGAAAGAAAAGAAAGAAAGAAAGAAAGAAAGAAAAAAGAAAGAAAGAAAGAAAGAAAGAAGAAAGAAAGAAAAGAAAGAAAAAAGAAAGAAGAAGGAAAGAAGGAAGGAAGGAAGGAAGGAAGGAAGGAAGGAAGGAAGGAAGAAGAAGGAAGGAAGGAAGGACGGAAGGAAGGAAGGAAGGAAGGAAGGAAGGAAGGAAGGAAGGAAGGAAGGAAGGAAGGAAGGAAGGAAGGAAGGAAGGAAGGAAGGAAGGAAGGAAGGAAGGAAGAAGAAAGAAGGAAAGAAAGAAAGAAGAAAGAAAGAAAGAAGAAAGAAAGAAAGAAAGAAAGAAAGAAAGAAAGAAGAAAGAAAGAAAGAAGAAAGAAAGAAAGAAAGAAAGAAAGAAAAAGAAAGAAAGAAAGAAAAGAAAGAAAGAAAAATTGTCATGAACACAGTTTATAAAATATAGAAAACCAAATGATGAAGAACCATATGAAAATGCCCTTCAGGAAAGAAATGTTATAGGATCAGGGGCTGGAGATACCTCTCCAGTGTATAAAGTGTTTGCCTTACATACAACAGACCCTGGTTCAATTCTCGGCACTCAGATGGTTCCTGGGTTTAATCCCAGAGCATCACCAGGAGTGATCCCTGAGCACAGAACCAGGAATAAGCATACCTAAGCACCAACAGGTGTGCCCCTCCCTCAAAGAAAGAAAAAACATGTGGCAGGATCTATCAAATGAAAAGTGCACATACTCTTTATTCAGCATTCTTGTTGTAACGATTCTAAAGATATCTTAGAACTAAGGGCCAAGCGATAGCACACAGCCAACACAGGTTCGAATCCCAGCATCCCATATGGTCCCTGAGCCTGTCAGGAGTGATTTCTGAGCGCAGAGCCAAGAGTAACCCATGGGCTCCACCGGGTGTGGCCCCCAAACAAAACAACAACAAAATAATTTAGAGCTGTAAAAAACTATAAAATACTGTCTATTGATTGAAAATAATTATATAGACCTAGAAATGTGTAAAATCGATGATACTGTACCCACCACATTTTTTACATATCATCAAAGTATTTCATTTATTATATTTTTACCTATAGAATATGTGAGATTAAAATTTTCCAGTCTGGGCCGGGTAGGTGGCGCTGGAGGTAAGGTGTCTGCCTTGCAAGCGCTAGCCAAGGAAGGACCGCGGTTCGATCCCCCGGCGTCCCATATGGTCCCCCCCAAGCCAGGGGCGATTTCTGAGCACATAGCCAGGAGTAACCCCTGAGCGTCAAACGGGTGTGGCCCAAAAACCAAAAAAAAAAAAATTTTCCAGTCTATCTACAGTAATTAGAGTATTTTTGGTAATCCCTCAATACACACTTGTAGAACAAATGTATTAAAGAGGCTTTTCTTTACCTAAATAGGCTGGAAGTGATGGAGAGAGTATTGGGAACTGTCCCTTTTGCCAACGACTTTTCATGATCTTGTGGCTTAAAGGGGTTAAATTCAATGTGACTACTGTTGACATGACCAGGTAAGATAAATCAAAATACAGTTCATTCTGAATATTGAAATAGCATTTGAATAAGTGTAATTTATCTAAAGACCCACATTATTTATTTTCATTAAATACAGAAAGCCTGAAGAGCTGAAGGACTTAGCCCCAGGTACCAATCCTCCCTTCCTGGTATATAACAGAGAGTTGAAAACAGACTTCATTAAAATAGAAGAGTTTCTAGAGCAGACACTGGCTCCCCCAAGGTACAGTGTTTTATGGTATATTATTATTCTTGAACTAATCTTTTTTATTAACCTAAATATTTCAGATTAATTATTCTTACCCCCTAGATATCTCTTGTAATGCCAGGCTTCTCTTTAACTCTTTTTTTTTACTATTTTTATTATTAGATAAGTGTATCTTTCTTTTTTAAATAATATATTTAAGCACCATGATTACAAACATATTTGTAGTTAGGTTTCAGCTATAAAAAAGAACAACCCCGGAGAGATAGCACAGCGGCGTTTGCCTTGCAAGCAGCCAATCAGGACCAAAGGTGGTTGGTTCGAATCCTGGTGTCCCATATGGTCCCCCGTGCCTGCCAGGAGCTATTTCTGAGCAGATAGCCAGAAGTAACCCCTGAGCAACGCCGGGTGTGGCCCAAAAACCAAAAAAAAAAAAAAAAAAAAAAAAAAAAAAAAAAAAAAGAACAACCCCCTTCACCAGTGCAACCTTCCCACAGTATTTTAATAATACCCAAAGACAATAGAGATGAGGGTTGGAAGGACCAGTGCAGTTGGAGTACTAACTGCATTGACAACAATCATGACAGTGATAGTAGAAACCAATCACTCTGGCAAGAACTGGGTAGTGAAATTGGATGAAGTGATACGCATGGCACCCCCCTCTTTAACAATAGTGCAAACCACAATGTCAGAAAGAAGAGAGAGAGGGAGGAGGGAGGAGAGAGAGGGAGAGACAGAGAGAGAGAGAGAGAGAGAGAGAGAGAGAGAAGCAGAATGACTGTCCCAGAAACAGGCAGGGGGCTAGGTGGGAGTGAAATGGAGGACATTAATGGTGGAAAAATTACACTGGAGAAGGATGGTGTATATTCTATGACTGAAACCAAACCATGAACATTTCTGTAACCATGCCCATAATTTTTTAAAAGAAAATGTTTCACAAAGATAGAAAAAGTCTAAAATATAATGTACTAAGCAACTTCTGGAAATTACTGCAAATATGGGTATTATAGCAGTATAACTGTAGCCAAAATGATATCACCAGAGACCACCAGAGAAAATAATCAAAGGGAGTTTTGTAAACTATTAAGAGTTAAAGAGAAGTCATCTGGTGGTCTCTGGTGATATCATTTTGGCTACAGTTATACTGCTGTAATACCAATATTTGCAGTAATTTCCAGAAGTTGCTTAGTACATTATATTTTAGACTTTTTCTATCTTTGTGAAACATTTTCTTTTTAAAAATTATGGGCTGGTAGGAAGCTTAAAGGGAGAGTGCATCTAAAGTAGAGAAGGGTATACTATGAAAGGAAGATGCATAGCACCCCTTTATTAACACTAGTGCAAACCACAGTGTCAAAAAGGAAAGAGAATGAAGTAAAATATCTGCCCCAGAGCTGGTAGGGAAGCGTGGGTAGGATAGAAGAGGGCATCGGGGAGGGTGAGAGAGAAACTGTTAATATTGATGGCCAGAAATGCTCACTTGTGAAAGTTGTTGTACATTGTATGACTGTAACTCAATCAGGAACAACTTTATCTGAGAAAAACCTGTAATGTGAACAACTTTGTAACCATAGTTTTTAAATTAAAAAATTAAAGAGATAATACAGTATACCAAAATTTTTAATTAAAAAATAAAAATTATAGGCTAGAGAGATAGTATAGTGGGTAGGACACTCTTCTTCCATGAAGCTGACTCAAATTAGATCCCTGGCACCATATATGAATCACAGGAGTGATTTCTTGGTGCAGCTGAGTGTGCCCCCCCAATTTAAATAAATGCAACATAAGTTTAGGTAAAATAGTGAAAATACTGTTGAAGCTTCTTTTTTGATGTACAAAGTTGTTTCAAAATCATCTCTGATCCAATCTTAATTTGTCCTACACATTCCACCACTGTTTGTTGATAAATTTTGTAATCCAAGTTTATCATTGTTCAACATTGTCTTTTCCCTTGTTTTGTTACTTTATATTCCATAAATGAGTAGATGTTTCAGTATTTATTCTCTCCCTCTGACTTATTTTGTTTATTTTTATTTAGTTTTACTTTTGGAGGTCCACACCCAGCAATGCTCAGGGTTTAGCCCTGGCCGTGCTCAGGGAACCCTATAAGATGCTGGGGATCAAACTTGGGTTGGCTATGTGCAAGGCAAATGTCCAACCCACTGGGCCACCACTCTGGCCCCTAACTTAATATGTTTAATACAATTATAATATCCTCAATTCTATCTACATTTCAGTCAACTCCAAAGTTTCTTTTCTTCAAGCTTCATTGTATTCCATTGTATATATTCAATATATATATATATATAGTTATAGATATATGCATGTATGTATATCTATTAAACTGTCGTTGGACATTTGGCATGTGAAAAATTGTCTTTTAAGTATATCACCTATGTCTAGCAAGTAGTAACTGAGAATTTCTGATGGAAAAGAGAAAAACCTTCAGACCTTTCAGCTGAGACCTAAAAGTACCAAAGTACATAACCAGTTGTCCTTTAGAATATTTTCTAAAGGATCACATAATGGAAAAAATAAGTGAAAAAGATTATATAAATAAAAGATCTAAATGCTGGAGTTACCTATGATTTTTTAGATTGATAGGTTTGGTAAAATAGAAGAAAAGGTGAAGAAATTAGAAAGATAGACTTTACCAAGAAATTACAGTATTGGGATGGGGGTGAGAGGTATTTACTCCTGGCTCAGTGATCAGAAATCACTCCTAGTAGAACCATATGGAATGCTGGGGAACAAATCCAGGTCAGCCACATGCAAGACAAACAGTATCCTACCCATTGTATTCCAGCCCCTAGAGTGTATTTTTTCTTTATTTAAGCACCATAATTACAAAATGATTGTAGTTGGTTTTAGTCATAAAAAAAACACTCCCCTTCACCAGTACAACATTCCCACCACCAATGCCCACCACCTCCTACCTCTACAACCCCCTGCCTGTATTTGAGACAGGCATTCTACTTCTCTTATTCATTAACATTGTCATGATAGTTGTTAGTGTAGTTATTTCTCTAACTTCATTCACCACTCTTTGTGGTGAGCTTCATATCATGAGCTGGTCATTCCGGCCCTCATCTCTATTATCTCTGGACACTATTACAGTAATATCTTTTATTTTTCTTAAAACCCAGAGATGAGTGAGACTATTCTGTATCTTTCTCTTTCCCTCTGACTTATTTCACTCGGCATCTTAGATTCCATGTACAGGAAAATTTCATGACTTTATCTCTCCTGACAGCTGCATTGTATATATGTACCACAGTTTCTTTTGCCACTCATCTGTTGAAGGTTGTTTGTTTACAGAGTCTGGCTATTGTAAATAGTACTGCAATGAATATAGGTGTGAAGAAGTCATTTTTGTATTGCATGTTTGTGTTTCTAGGGTATATCCCTAGGTGTGGTATAGCTGGATCATATGGGAGCTCTGGTATTCTCCTTAGCATGACATATGATCTCCCTGAGAAGCATTAGGAACAACCCCCAAACACAGAGTTAGAAGTAGGCATCACAGAGCAGGAGCAGTTATAGCAGGTAGAGTGTTTGCCCTGCATGTGGCCAACCTGGGTTCAATCCCAGCACCCCATATTGTCTCCCAAGCCTGGAGACTGCCAGGAATAATTTATGAGTATGGAATAGGAATAATCTCTAAGCGCCACCAGGCGTGGCCCTAAAACATACAAACAAAAGAAGAAGTAGCTTTTGAAGACCCTCATGGACCACCTGGTCCGTCCCCAACCACCCCAAAGGAATAACTAAATAAGTATGACTATTTTACTGTTCACTATATATAGAAATTAATATAAGCATTACTAAGAAATAGAATATGTATAGGACCCATATGAGATAAACTATAAAATTGATTAACAAAATCAAAGAAGATATAAATAAATTTACATAAACTCCTTATTCAAGAAGGGAAATACTAAATGAAATTGAGATATTCTTTGCAACTCAATATACAAATTCAGTGCAATCACAATCAATGTCATAGCAAGTTATTTTGGATATCAACCAAGTATTTTTAAATTTTATACTGAAAGGCCAAAGATCCAAAATAACCAACAAATCTAAAAAACAAAGTTGAAGGGCCGGAGAGATAGCATAGTGGTAGGGCATTTGCCTTACATGCAGCCGATCCAGACAGATGGTGGTTCCAATCCTATCATCACATATGACTTCTCATATCTCACAAAGCACAAGGGCAGCTGGGCAGAAAGAGGATGAGAGCCCTTGACATACCTAGATGACAAAAGATGCCAGTGGGTCCATCAGATCATGTCCAGAGTTTGAGATGCAGACAAGGTGAGACCATGCTGTATTTGTATTTGTATTTTGATGGTGAGACCATCCTTCTAATTCCACTCAACAGGATACTATCCAGTTCCATCCAGGTTCTGTGAACTACATGATTTTATCTTTCCTGTGGCTTACATAATATTTCATTGTGTGTATATGTATCTATAGAATGTGTGCATACCTATATAAACACAGTGGAATATATAATATAGATATTATATATTATAGTATTAAATATATAATGTATGTATGCATAGACATGTAGAGTTTTGAGGTTTATTTTCTTTTAGGGCCATACCTGGCAGTGCTCAGAGGTTACTCCTAGCTCTGAACTCAGGACTCACTCCTGGCAGGCTCAGGGGACCATATGGAATGCCAGGGGTTGAACCCAGGTCAGTTGCATGCAAGAAAAATGTTCCTACCTGCTGTACTATTGCTCCAGTCCACATATATTCTTTTTTACATTAATCTTATTTTATTTTGGTTTGGGAACCACACCTGGCTGTGCTCAGGATTTACTCCTGGCTCTGGACTATGGGATCATTCCTGGAGTTACTCGTGTACACTATGTGGTGCCAGAGATTGAACCTGGGTCACCTGTGTGTAAGGCAAGCACCCTACCTGCAGCACTCTCTCTGGCTCCAACTTAGAGTTTTAATTTCCATTTCATTCCTATCATTTCCTGATTCTCCTGTGTCCACCAATATCCCATTGTCCTACCTGAGGATTCTAGGGCACATACCTTGCAATGTGAGAGCCCTGGATCCAGTTCTAGATCCCATGTGGTTCACTGAGCATACTTGGGAATGACTCCAGAGCACTAAGCCAGGACTACTAAACCAGCACTAAGCCAAGCACTACTAGGAATGGCCCTTGCTTGAATTCTCTGCCACAAACAAAAAAAAGATTGGAGCTAATTCCTGAAATGCACAAGGCCCTGAGTTTTGCCCCCAACACTCATGAACTTCTCTAGCTATAACCATGGTTATTCCTAAGCAACACTGCGGTGGCTCAGGACACATATTTTCTTTTTAAAGTTGTCTGGGTCCAAGATTGTGGCACAGTATTACAGTGTCCGCCTTGCATGCTTGAGGCTACAAGTTCAGTCCTTAACACCATTACCCCCAAGTGTCACATCAAGTACAACTTCCAAAGCAAGACAGTCAAGTCTATGGCCTTGGTGAGGACTACAATCCAGAAAAGAAAACCATGTACAGGAACCAGAGAAATAGCATGGAGGTAGGCATTTGTCTTGCATGCAGAAGGACAGTGGTTTGAAAACCGGCATCCCATATGGTCCCCTGAGCCTGCCAGAAGCGATTTCTGAGCGTAGAGCGCCACCAGGTGTGACCCAAAAACAAAACAGAAAAAAGGCAACAAGAACATTGTTTTTTTACATAATTAAAAAGAAAAGAAAAAAAAATGTACAAAAAACTAAGCAAGCCAGATAAATGTTTCAACAACAAAACATCAATAGACTCATAGAAATTATTGGAGCTAGAGAAATAGTACAGTTGGTAGGGTGGTTGCCTTGTACTTGGCCAACCCAGGTTCAATCCTTCAATCCCTGCCATCCCGTATATTCTTCTGGGCACCACCAGGAGAAGTTCCTTAGTGCAGAGCCAGAAATAATCCCAGAGCATGTTCAAGTGTGGTCCAAAAACAAACAAACAAAAAATTATAAGAATGAACCAAATAAAGATGATAAAGTTGAAAATTTGCAGTAGGGAAATAAATAGTTCAATGGAAAGTTTCAACAGAAGACATGGATAGATGGAAGAATGAGCCAAATTGAACAAAAATCAATTGAGACTGTCCATTCTAAAAAAAATAGGAAAAGGAACAAACTGCACATGGACTCGTGGACTATCTTAAAGAGTGCCATATATATATATATATATATATATATATATAGATATATATATATATATAGATATATATATATAGATATATATAGATATATATAATGGTAATGGAAAAAAAGACAAAGAGACAGAAATAATCATTAGAAATAATGTCTGAAAGCTTCCCATATTTAAATGAATTCCAAATATTCAAGAAAGTCAACAAACACCAAGGGAAATAAACTCAGATCAACATCATGATTTACCATAATAAAATCATCTAAAGCCAAACCAAGAATCTTTTTTTATTTTTATTTATTTATTTATTTATTTATTTATTTATTTATTTATTGGTTTTGGGGCCGCACCTTATGATAGTCAGGGGGTCCTCTTGGCTATACACTCAGAAATTGCTCCTGGCTTGGGGGACCATATGGGATGCCGGAGATTGAGCCAGGTCCATCCTGGATCAGCCATATGCAAGGCAAATGCGCTACCGCTGTGCTATTGCTCCAATCCCCAAAAATCTCTTTTAAAATATACTATTATTTAAACACCACTTTTACAAATTTTTTTATAATACAGGGTTGCTTTTTTCACAGATAAAGTTGTTCATGATTGAGTTACAATCATACAATGTACAATAACCTTCACCAGTGCATATTTCTGGCTACTAATATAAACAGTTTCCCTCTCATCCTCCCTGATGACTTCTTCCCTCACTCCTACCCTCTCCTGCCTGCCTCTGGGGCAGGGATTTTTTGTTTTGTTTTGTTTTGTTTTTGGGCCACACCCAGTAACGCCCAGGGGTTACTCCTGGCTATGCGCTCAGAAGTTGCTCCTGGCTTGGGGGACCATATGGGATGCCTGGGGATCGAACCACGGTCTGTCCAAGGCTAGCGCAGGCAAGGCAGGCACCTTACCTCTAGCGCCACCACCCGGCCCCTGGGGCAGGCATTTTACTTTACTCTATCTCCCTCCCTGCCCTCCTCCTCTGTCTTTTTGTTTTTGACATTGTGCAAACCAAGAATCTGGTTGTTTGGGGGTTTTTTGTTTGTTTGGTTGGTTGGTTGGTTTTTTTTTTGGTTTTTGGTTTTTGGTTTTTGGGTCACACCCAGCAATGCTCAGGGGTTACTCCTGGCTCTACCCTCAGAAATCGCTCCTGGCAGGCGCGGGGGACCATATGGGATGCCGGAATTCGAACCAATGACCTTCTGCATGAAAGGCAAATGCCTTAACTTCATGCTATCTAGTCGGCCCCGCAAACCAAGAATCTTGAAAGCAACAAGAAAAAGATGATTCATCATGGAGAAGGAATCATTAATAAGATTAGCAGGCTATTTCTCAACAGAAGCAGTGGAGGCCAGAAGGTAAACATGTCATATTTAAAACCAGCCAATAATTCTATAATTGGAGGGATTCGTTCTTCAAAAAATCAAAGTGAGGAGCCAAAACGATAACATCTAAATAGCAATAGCGGGCAGGGTGTTTGCATCCCATATGGTCCCCCAAACCTGCCATAAGTGATATCTGAACACAGAGACAGGAGTAACCATCAAGTGTGCCCCCCTCCGAAAAAAACCCAAAGTGAATTTGACACATTGCATATGAACCAAATAGAGATTTTGTTGCTAACCTACCAAAAATGCTGTCAGGGGGCCAAAGCGATAGCACAGCAGTAGGGAGTTTGTCTTGCACACTGCCGATCTGGGACAGACTTGGGTTCGATCCCCAGCATCTCATATGATCCCCCGAGCCTGCCAGGAGTGATTTCTGAGTGCAGAACCAGGAGTAACACCTGTGCAGCACTGGGTGTGGCCCAAAAATGAAAAAATAAAAAATGCTGTCAGTATGAGAGTTGGAAATGATCATTCTGTACAAAAAATGGGTGCTGTTGGGGCCGGAGAGATAGCATGGAGGTAAGGCGTTTGCCTTTCATGCAGAAGGTCATCAGTTCGAATCCCGGTGTCCCATATGGTCCCCCTTGCCTGCCAGGAGCAATTTCTGAGCATGGAGCCAGGAGTTTCCCCTGAGCACTGCCGGGTGTGACCCAAAAACCACAAAAAAAATGGGTGCTGAAAGGAGATAAAAATGATATGCATTATATCCTTTCAGTAACAATATTGCAAACCACAATGTCTAAAAGGAAATAAAGGAAGAGGAAAAAGAAGAAAAATGTCTGCCACGGAGGCAGGAAGGGGAAGAGAGATGAGGGGAAGGCAGGAAGGAAACTGTGGGCATTGGTGGAAGGAAATATGCACTGGTGAAGGTTGGTACACATTGTATGACTGGAACTCTATCATGAACAACTTTGTAACTGTGTATCTCATGGTGATTCAATTAAATAATTTATTTATTTTAAAAAAGAAATTATGCCAGTAATCCTTCAAGAAAACATTAAAATCACTAGTATTGTAAAGTCCTAGAACTAAATTAAGAGCACCAATAATAGGTGGAAATGCACAAGATCGCTTCAATTAATAATAGAATGTACTTGATAAAAACCCAACACTATTTCATGATAAGACACAACAAAATAGAACTAGAAGGGAGCTTGCTCATTTCTCCAGAGAACATACACAGATGACTAATAAGTAATGTCAAGTTGCTTGAGATCATTTTGTGTTAGAGAAATGTAAATCAAAACCACAATTCAATTTCTTTTCACACTGCTAAGATGGAAGCCTATAATAAAGAAAAGTGTTGGTTGGAGAGATAGTACAGAGAGTAAGGAACCTTCACAAAACTGAACCAGCATTTCTTTTTTTTCTTTTTTTTTCGTTTGTTCGTTTTTGGGTCACACCCAGCAGCACTCAGGGATTACTCCTGGTTCTGTGCTCAGAAATCGCTCCTGGCAGGCTCAGAGGACCCTATGGAATGCCGGGATTTGAACCACCGTCCTCATGAATACAAGACAAATGTCCTACCTCCATGCTATCCTCTCCAGCCCCTGAACCAGCATTTCATATACTGTCTCAATCTCCCACCAGGAGTGATCCCTGAGTACAGAATCAAGTAAATCCTGAGTACATCTATGGCCCAAAGACCTAAAAATGAATGATTGGAATTTGAAATTACCGTATTTGCCGGAGTATAAGAAGACCCCCTATTTTTGCAGTTAAGACATAGGTTTAGGCCTATATTTGCTGTATAAGACAGAACGTTCCTGTGCTGCAACTGTATGTACCACAGTGAGCCAATCACAACAAGCAAAGGTTCAAAGGTTATACTGTAATAGACTTCCTCTCTGACTCTGGCCAATCTGAGCAGGCTTTTGACAGTGTAGATTCGGGTCCAGAACATTGTCTAATTTGCATGCATCAAAAGCCTGTTTGGATTGGCTAAGTTAGAGAGGCGGTCCGAGCAGCCTTGCAATGATTGGTGCAGGATCGAGTTGGAAAATTCGTTTTGTGGCAATATTCAGACAATTTTTGTTTAGTGGCATATTGAAACATTTTTTGGGATATACTCGGCGTATAAGACAACCCCCGATTTTAGGATGACTTTTTCTTTTGTTTCAAAAGTCGTCTTATACGCTGGAAAATATGGTAAGGTATATTGAATTTATATTGATATTTTAAGGCATTTCATATTGTAAATATATTAATTGTTTCTTTTTTCAATGAGAACAATTAAGATCTACCTACCTTTAGCAACTTTTAGTCTCGAATACAATATTCTTTACTATAACAACTATGCTGTATATTAAATCTCCAGGACTTAATTACATAGTTTGAAAATCTGTCCCCTTCAAGAATGTTTCTCATATTCCCTCACTATTCAACCAGTAGAAAACATTATTCTACTCGCTGACTGCTTTTGTAGATTGTTTTTCAAGATTCCATACCTAATATCAAAGAGCATTTGTCTTTTTTTTTTTTTTTTTTTTTGGATTTTGGGTTACACCCGGCGGTGCTCAGGGGTTACTCCTGGCTGTCTGCTCAGAAATAGCTCCTGGCAGGCACGGAGGACCATATGGGACACCGGGATTTGAACCAACCACCTTTGGTCCTGGATCGGCTGTTTGCATGGCAAACGCCGCTGTGCTATCTCTCCGGGCCCGAGCATTTGTCTTTTGCGTTCTGATTTTTTGTTTGTTGTGTTTTGTTTTTGAGTCACACCCGGCAACGCTCAGGGGTTACTCCTGGCTCTAGGCTCAGAAATCGCTCCTGGCAGGCCCCAGGACCCTATGGGATGCCGGGATTTGAACCACCAACCTTCTGCATGCAAGACAAATGCCTTACCTCCATGCTATCTCTCCAGCCCCTGCTTTCTGATTTATTTTGATTAGCATTATTGCCCTGAAGGTTCATTGATGCTCACCCAGTTAGAAAACTTGTCTTCTTTTTTATAGATGAATAACATGAGAATGAGATCTATCTTCATTTATTAAGGTTATCAATTGATGTAGCTATGCTGGAGTAACAAGTCTTCCCCCTAATCAGGATGACTTGGTTAAGTATGTTTGTCCCACCTGGGAGGGAAGAACCTCTAGATTGGCCCCCACCCATTCTCCACCCCTGGGGATTGTCCTACTCTTCCCAATAAATGTCACTGATCAGAGAGATTTCCACAGCTAGCCTACAACTTCCCTTTCTGCCAGCTCATTCTGCTTGCAGCTTGCTTGTGGTGGAAGTTCCTGAACTTGTTTCATCTCCTTAACTTGATGTGGATTATTTCCTGTGTTGGCTTTGCTTCCAGACCTGTCCCCCAATCTCCCCAGGATTGGGGTGTGAGGATTTCTTTTTATGTCTATATTCTTTTTGTTTGTTTTGGAGTCACACCTGACAGTGCTCAGGCTTGCTCCTGGATCTTAGTGCTCATTCCATGCAGTGATCCCTGTGTTCAGGAAGCACTCCTCATGGTGCTCAGTAGATTACATGTGGTGTCAGAGATCGAACCTGGATCAACCATGTACAATGCAAGCACCTTATCTGCTGTACTATCTCCCTGACCATACTTTTAATGGCATTTTGTTGAGTTGTTTGTTTTTGTTCGGTTTTGGGGTTTTGGGCCAGGTGCAGGGACACTCAGGAGTTCCTCCTGGCAGGCTCAGGGAACTATATGGAATGTGGAAGATTGAACCTGGGTTGGTTGAATGCAAGAGAAACACCCTACCTTATGAGCTATTGTTTCAACCCCTGACATTTTGTTGTCATTTTATTTTCATTTTGGCATTTATCTTGTATTAACTTTATTCTAAATATTTAATAATTTTCACTATGTAAATGGAATATTCATCAACTTTATTAGATAATTGCTAGAATAAAGGATCGTGTTTTTAGTGTTTGACTTGTATATGCCACCCTTGCCACAATAGTTCATTAATTCTGGTCATTTTCCCTATACTTTCTTGGGTTTTTTTGTCGCATGCTGCTTCTCCTCTAATAATTGCATTGATTGGTTTGTATTATTGTTTTCCTCTACTCGGTGGGACTTCAGAAACAATATCAGTATGATATCATTTGCAGGGCTTCTTTCTTATTCCAAAACTTAGTTTAAGTAGTTCTATATTTTTACATGTAGAGTCATATTTTTTCTGGTCTGGTTAGTACATTTAGCACTGTGCTGAATATCAGTAATTATATGCTTGTTCCTTACTGGTTTTAAAATAAGTAGTTAAAATATTTTGCTTTTAAAAGAAGTAGCTAAAATATTTTGCTATGACCTCTGCTGAAAATTTTTGTTTCAGTTTTTGGGCCACAATGAGTAGTGCTTAGGGGCTACTTCCAGTTGCATGCTGTTGATCATGTGATGGCCAGGGATCAAATCCAGGCTCTTGCAAGGAAAGCATACACTCTAGCCTGTTGAACTATCTCTCTGGCCCATGCTGAGAATGTCTGATGATTATCTTTCATCACATTAGGAAGCTTAATGGATTCATTTAATCATTCAACAAGGTTTTGCTAAATAGTAAGTTGCAGGTAATATTCCAGATACTTCGGATACAACAGTGAATGCAATGAACAGAAAACTTTCTGCCCTAATAGAACTTACACTCAAATTGTGGAAGACATTATATAAACTAGATAAAAAAGAGTACGAACTATTTTAGATTATAATAAATACTAAGGAAAATAAGGTAAGATAGGGAAGTGGTGAATGTTAAAGATAGGGGAGAGATTGTAATGCTAGATGGAGTGACAATAGAAAGGCCTCACTCAGAAGATATAGAATGAAAAGAACTGAAAGAAGTTGAGGGAAGCACTCCATACAAGGTCAGACCAAGTTCAAGGCTCCAGGTACAGGTTTGTCAGGTATGTTTGAGGAAAGGCCAGATAATCAGTATTGAATGATGTGGTCAAGAAATGAGAACAGAGCGATAAGACAGAAAATGTGAATCATAGGTCTCTGTGTTAACTATAATGAGTATTACCTCTGCATAGAGTAAAGGAAGAAAACTTTTCTTTTACCTTTTAAGTTGAAGGTTCCTCTGAGGAAAAAAATCCAACACTGAGAATTCTGATTAGATGCTTTCTCACCACTCCTAGAATGGGTTACAACTTTTGTACAGTTGGGGCACAGAAAAGCTACTTTCAAGACAGAAAATGTCCACTAAAGTTCAACCATTTGTCTCTGACAGATATATTCCTAAAATCCTGGCTGAAAAAGAAAATGCATATTTGAAGCTAAATGTGAGAAATCAGAGGCAGGAACGATCTATCTTACATGGAAAGACTGCAGATTAAGAGAGAATTAATCCGGGCCCGGAGAGATAGCACAGCGGTGTTTGCCTTGCAAGCAGCCGATCCAGGACCAAAGGTGGTTGGTTCAAATCCCGGTGTCCCATATGGTCCCCCGTGCCTGCCAGGAGCTATTTCTGAGCACACAGCCAGGAGTAACCCCTGAACATCGCTGAGTGAACATCGCTGAGTGTGGCCCAAAAACCACAGAGAGAGAGAGAGAGAGAGAGAGAGAGAGAGAGAGAGAGAGAGAGAGAGAGAGAGAGAGAGAGAGAGAATTAATCCAAAAATTTAGGGTGAGAAAAAAAATTGGTCTATTCAGCCTACTCTCGCCATACTGTGACTTCCAGGAGCTAGCAGGAACAAGACAACAACAAAAAGTTTTCTTTGTGACTGACTTAGAAAACCTCAGTCACTTCATCTCTCCTGCACCCAATTTTAGTCTACAACTACTCGTAGAACTTATATTTTAAGTCTATATGAGTTAGTTACATTGCAAGGTGGTTAGAAGGAGAGAAGCATGATAGTGATCTGACCTACATTTTAACATGATTTATATGGCTGTGTTTGTAGAATGACCTGCTGGAGGATGGCTAAGAATTGGAGTGGGGAAAAGAGTCAAGAAGCTGTTGCTATAATCTAGGCTTTGAACAGATTAGGTGCAGTGGAGTTGTTAACTGGTAGAAAGGTGGTAAGAAAGGGAAAAATCAAGGTACATGCCATTTGGTCATGACTATTTATAGATATTGGTGCAGTGTCCTTATGTGTGAGAATTTTTATTGAAAACGTTTATTGCTCCTATTAATGATTCTATTTTTTTTCCTTATTTAATTTGTTAATACAGCTATTCTATTTTTTCTGCTAAAAGAACTTGGTTCTTACTAAGAATCGTTTTTGCCCATCCTCTCCCTCATCTTTATTGCTTCATTTCTTTTGTAAGATACTATATTTGAAACCACATTTTTCCTACTACTTACTGGTATCTTTGAAATGTATAGCCATCATGTCTCCTGCCAAACAGACTTCTCAGAACAAGTACGGGTACCTAACAACCATCTGAAGCATTGATTCTACAGGTAAATGAGTTTCCAGACAACTAGTTTCTCAGTGTGTTTCTTTTCAGGTATCCTTACCTGAGTCCCAAGAACATGGATTCCTTTATTGTGGGCTGTAACCTCTTTGCCAAGTTTTCTGCATACATTAAGAATTCGAAAAAAGAGACAAATAAGAGTAAGAGTTGTTTTTTTTTTTTAATCGTTGGGATTTTTTCAGATTCTTTTGGGTCTGGGGGGCCACACCCGGTGTGCTCAGGCTCTGAACTCAAAGACTTGGGACCATACACGTGCTGGGGACTAACTCAGGTCAGTTGTGTATAAGGAAAGCAATTTAGCCACTGTACTATTTGTCCCTTTAAATCTCCTTTTCTCAATCTGTTATTTACTCTTATATTCTCAGTCAGTTAAAACAGGATGTTTGAGAATAGTCTTCCTCTCATTATGCTCTGAAATTTCCAAGAACTTTTATTAGATTTAAGATTTAAAATCCAATATAGTAATTACCAGCTTAGCTCAGTTAGCAGATAGATTGGTATGCTAGGTGTGAACTGCGGGACTGTCCCTGAAATTCACAACCTTTAAGATTTCTGAAACCAAAACACCTATGATGTGCCACAGACATTACTGAATAGGTTACTATCCCGAGTCACAAGAAAGATTCTACTTTCAGATTCTTCTGTGCAATGATATCATTTTGTTTTGTTTTGTTTTGGGGGTTCACCCCTGGCAGAGCTCAGGGGTTCCTCCTGGCTTTATGCTCAGAAATTGCTCCTGGCAGGCTCAGGGGACCATATGGGATGCCGGGATTCGAACCACCATCCTTCTGCGTGCAAGGCAAATGCCCTACCTCCATGCTTTCTCTCTGGCCCCAACATATAATTTTTCATTGTTTCTTCAACTCTCCTTAATGCATCTCTTCAAGAGAAATTCAAATAAATTTCTACTCAGCATTTTATTAATCATCAAATTCTGTCTTGTAAATGTACTTGAATGATCTTATAGTTGAACATTGTAACTATTTAGATTATAAAGAGTCAGTATAAGCAATAGGTATAAATAGATGCATCTAAATGTGTGGAAAGTGCCACTGGAGCAATAGCACAGAGATAGGGCGTTTGCCTTGCATGTGGCTGACACAGGATGGACCCCGGTTCAATCACTGACATTCGATATGGTCCCCCAAGTCTGCCAAGAGTGATTTCTGAGCACTGAGCCAGGAGTAACCACACTGAACACTGCTGGGTGGGTCCCAAAAACCAATAAATAAATAATGTGTGAAAGTATATTGATAATGTATTTGATCATGAAGACAATACTTTTATAAGTAAACTTATAACTTCATTACATCAGATTTTGAAAAGTCTCTTCTCAGAGAATTTAAACGTCTGGATGATTATTTAAACACTCCACTATTGGATGAAATTGATCCATACAGCCCTGAGGAGCTCACAGTTTCCAGAAGATTGTTTTTGGATGGTGATCAGCTGACACTGGCTGACTGCAGCTTGTTACCCAAACTTAACATTATTAAAGTAAGTCTTTAGAGACCAGACTCAGTGATCTGGGAGGGAACTGAGATTTGTCAGTATGAAACACCGTGACCATTTGGTATGAGGTGGTTGAAATATGATGGCTTTGTTATCACTGTTATATTTTAAAATAAAAATAATCACGGGTTATAATCTCACCTCAGGCACCATGTTTCTAACTCCTTAGGCAGACAGGTCTGATGAAGCAGGGTAGCGGCGGAGAAATAATACCAAGCCAGTCAGGACAAGATTTATCAGAGTCAGCCTGCTCTTTGCCTCATGGCCTCTCTCTGCCATGTGCTCTCTCTGAGCCCACTCAAAGCCAGAACAGCTCTCTCTGTATTCTCCAGGAGCAGATCCACCAGGAAGGAGGAAAGTCCTATAATCCAGGTGGGATTTTATATATCAAAGGAAGAGATTACCAGTAAGAGGAAGTCGAGGGAACACCTTTGTTTAGGATTTCAGCTAGGTTCGCCTTATATTTCCACCTTCTGTGTTTTAAACAAAACAAAAAAATTTGAGAAAACTTAAGAAACATTTGTTCTACTTTTCTCTGCTGAAACCTCAGATCAGAACTCAAAGCATCAAAGTTTAAATTGTATACATCATTCTCAAAACAATCAACCTTTTCCATTTCTTATACATATCACAATTTTTTCATAGACTTCTCTGAACATAAATATTACAACCTTTCTGCAGATATAAATAGTTTGCAAATAAGTTTTCTAAAACATTTTCTTCTTTTTTTTTTTTTTTTTTTTTGGTTTTTGGGCCACACCCGGTGAGGCTCAGGGGTTACTCCTGGCTATGAGCTCAGAAATCGCACCTAGCTTGGGGGACCATATGGGATGCTGGGAGATGGAACCTACGTTTGTCCTAGGCTAGCGCAGGCAAGGCAGGCACCTTACCTCTAGCGCCACCATGCCGGCCCCCTAAAACATTCTTATAATGAGCACTATTAATAAGAGTCTAGAGCCGCGATGGCGAACCTATGGCGTGTGTGCCATAGGTAGCCTTGCAGCTGGCATACGGGAAGGTCTGCAATTAAGATATGTGGCACGTGCTGCATGGTTTTTTAGATACTAAAATCTTTTTTTGTTTTTACGGGCCACACCCATTTGATGCTCAGGGGTTACTCCTGGCTAAGCGCTCAGAAATTGACCCTGGCTTGGGGGGGACCATATGGGACGCTGGGGGATCAAACCGCGGTCCTTCCTTGGCTAGCACTTGCAAGGCAGACACCTTTCTTCTAGCGCCACCTCGCCAGCCCCTAGATACTAAAATCTTTTTATTAAGGTTTAATTGACGTGCTGGCACTTTTGAGGAAATTTTTTGGTTTTGTGTGGCAGTTGGGCACTCAGGCTCAAAAAGGTTAGCCATCACTGATCTAGAGTATCCAAGTTCCTTTTCCATCTACTGTGGACAAAGACATCAAAATATTTTTGCAGACATAATTTGAGGATAAGTTGATGCACAACAATACACAATAAAAATAGCAATAGAGACACACTCACTAGGATAGCTGAGAACTTTTAAAACTCTAAAAACATTATGTATTTCACCAGAACTGTGCAAACTAATATTAAACCACTAAAGTTGGATACAAAATGTTATGTTTGCAATAGGGCATAAAACAAAATAATAAGATCCATACAGATAGAATACATTTTAACCAGCAAAATAGTGATTGATGCAAATAGGGTCAAGAGATTAAACTAAAACCAAGTTAAATTTTTTGGCAGTAACCCAGGTACAGGAGGTTCTAAAAAACAGATTCTCCTCAATTGAGCTTCCTCTGGGCTCTCTATCTCCACCTTCTTCACTTTCTGGGTTAGGCTGCTGAGGTTGTCTGGAATGGAAAGGCCTTTCATTCCTGAGCCAGAATCTGGGTTGGAGGGACCTGCTCATCTGCCTGCTACTGGTCCTCCTAAAATGGAGTGTTCTCCTCGGCTTCTACTCCATCACGAGCTTCTTTGGGTTGGGAAGCTGAAGTCCTCACACAAAGCACCTTTCGTACAAGAAAGGCCATGGACCTTGGCCTCTGAGACATTGCTCAGAGTCTTCAACTCTCTCCCCTTCACTGTTGCTTCTGTCTCACCGAATGGACATCTACCATGTTCAGAACAGGTACCATGTGCACTGATGTTCTGGTGATGAGCTCTGCACTCTCAGTCTAGTTCAAGGAAGCTGTGATGGTGACCAGTCACCAGAGGGTCAAGGCGCTCACCATCATGAGGGTCTTCTTGAGCCTCTTGGTCCTGTGTCACTGCTCAAGCGCCAGTTGTAAAACCAAAATAAGCATGAGTTGGTGAGACTACCCATACACCATGTTTCTAACCCCTTAGATGGACAGGTCTGATGTAGCAGAGAAACTGGAAAATTAATACTAAGCCAGTCAGGATGAGATTTATCAGTCAGCTTGCTTTTCGCCTCAGGGCCTCTCTCTGCCATATGCTCTCTGCACCCATTCAAAGCCAGACAGCTCTCTCTATGTTCTCCAGAACCAGGTCCAATAGTGTGAGGGATGATCCTGTAATCCAGGTGGGCTTTTACATATCAAAGGAAGATGTTACTGAGAAGAGGAAATCAAGGAAACACCTTTGTTAAATATTTCAGCTAGGTTCAGCTTTACTTTTCCACCTTTTCCCTGAATAAATATTTCTGGGAGGTGTTCAATGGCCATAGTCAGTAGAGTAGTGGCCCCCTTCCTAAGAAGCTCTTCCTGCTGTTCTAGTCTTTGGTCATGGCCACCCACGAGGACACAGAAGCTGTCAAGTCACTGCAGGCTGACTTGTTGCCTCTGCTGAGTGCCAAACAGAGCCACTTCTTTCACCTCCACCTATAGGAAATTATCTCCTCCTCTGCCCAGAGTATATGACACACCCACCAGAGAGCCCTGTGCCCATCTCCACACCCCACTAGCCCTGGAGGAGTCTTCCCCTGGGCTTTCTCTGCATTGTGTTGTGGGCCTCTGAGGAGGGCAGTGAAGCATAAGACTCTGAGGCTGCTGCTCATACTCTTGTTCTTGTGCCTCCACCCCTCCCCAATTGCTCTTCTCCCAAATGGAGTTGGGAGCTCTGTAGGTGGCCATTGGTCCAGACAGAGACTCCTTTGGCTGTGGTGCGGTGGGAGGAAAATCTAGGACTGGAAGCAAGCGCACGCCCTGGTTCTCTTCCCAAAGTACTGCAGTATAAGGACCCGTGCCCCCTCATCCCTCTCTTACTCTACACATTACCTCCCACTTCCCCTTTGTCTTTGCCCTCCCCTCATGGGTCCCTGATTTTTGCACTGCTCATTCAAATACAGCCTGATTTCAGTGGATGCTGGTTCTGATTTCTCAGCCTATTTCCTCTAGATGGGCTCTCCCAACTTGCCCTGGGTGTCCCTAGCCTCTTGACCTATTCCCATGAATCCTTGGGTTGCTTTATCATTGTGGCCTTGGCCCTGAAGACTGAGGAAGCTGTTCTGCTACTATTGTGCCTTAAGTGGGCTTCCTCTTCCAAATAGCTTGGGCTTCTGAGGTGCAGGTGAATGTAAGGTGAACCTAGCTGAAATCCTAAACAAAAATTATTCCTCTGACTTCCTCTTCTAGGTAACCTCTTTCTTTGATATGTAAAAGCTCACCTGGATTATAGGACTTTTCCCCACCCTGGTGGATCTGGTTCTTGAGAATAGAAAGAGAGCTGTCTGGGTTAGAGTGGGCACAGAGAGAGCACATAGCAGAGAGAGGCCATGAGGCAAAAAGCAGGCTGACTCTGATAAATCTTGTCCTGACTGGCTTAGTATTATTTCTCTGCCACTACCCTGCTTCATCAGACCTGTCACACACCTAAGGGGTTAAAAATACGGCATGTGGGGCAATCTTACCAACTCGTGGATATTTCTATTTTACATTATATATCCAATATATTTCCATTTTTTTCTCAGAGGAAAACCATAATGACATCCCTCTGGGAAGTTTCAAACTTCTTGTTTATGTCTTCCTAAATTAGAAGATGTTTCCACCATGTTCTCTATGAAATAAGGATAATATTACCCCATTTCACAGAATTGTTAACAACATTATAGTAAGATGCATATAATTCTTTAAACAGGGTCAGGATCAATAGTACATTGGGTAGGGCACTTGCCTTGCATTACAGACAATCCAGGTGCAATCCCTGGCACCCCATATGTCCCTGGAGCTCTGCAAGAGTGATCCGTGAGCACAGAGCCAGAAGTAAACCCTGAGTACTGCTAAATGTTACCCCCAAAAATCATTCTAAAAAACCATTCTAAAAAATTAGGAGTAAACAAAATATGGGCTGTTAATATTATGATTTTAACCAATTTTAGTTCATTTTGAAATAATTTTAAAGTAAGATGTTCTTAATTATCTTGACTTTTAAAATATGTTTCTATGTACTAGGCATAAGACTTATACCTTTTGCTACCAAAGTTTTACAACCTCTCTCCCCATGTTTTTTCCAAAACCTTAGGTTGCTGCCAAGAAATATCGTAACTTTGATATTCCAGCAGAGTTCTCAGGAGTCTGGCGCTATCTCCACAATGCCTATGCCCGTGAAGAATTTACTCACACTTGTCCTGAAGACAAAGAAATTGAATATACCTATGCAAGTGTGGCTAAACAGAAGACTTAGAACAGTTTTTTCAAGCAAAGGGAGAAAGCCCTCTTTCTTAACATATGATATTTACTAACCAGGCAGAAAATGTATTGGATACTAGAATATGGAAGCACTGTTTCTTTTAGCCATATCTCTTATGGAAAACAATGCTATATTTGCTGTATCTACACTCTTTCCACTATGTATTTAAAATGATTTCATATTTTCACTTTATTTTTCTTTATTTTCATGGAATAACCATTGCAATCTTAAATGACATGGAAAACATCAGCATCTTTGGCTGTTTGATCAAATTACTTAACTGCATCAAGTATAAGTTCAAGAGATAGGGACATTCCAAGTGCTATAAGTATAATAACCATGGTTACAAACCGTTTCTTCAAAATATTTCCATTTAAATCATTAAAATGATTATATCTGTTACTTTGCCAGATGGATGAGTTTATTTCTAAAATAACTAATGAAATCATAGATTGAGCATAACATATATGCAAATTCTAAAGAAAAATATGGAAAAACGTCAATTATAGGCAACAAAGAGTTAGTACAGTGGGTGAGGCACTTGCAAACAACCCAGGTTTGATCCCTGGCACTGCAGATGGTCCCCCAAGCACCATCGGGAGTAAGCTCTGAGAATAACTATGTGTAGCCGGGTCCCTTCAGGAACAGGCTCAGACCCTGTTAAGATTGCCATTCTAACAAGGCAGACTCTCACTCCTACCAAATGGAGCCCCTGCAGGGAGGCCCCCTGTAGACCAAAGGAGATGAGTGCCTGTTAAAGCAAACATGTGGCATATTGCAATGGAGCCCACCTCCTATGTGTTCCTCTAGTCACATAGATCACATTCCCCTAGTCACATAGGTCATGTCCACAGACAAAATATGCTGCATGTACACCTGAGCAATAAGGACCTTCACTTATCTTAGTTCAATCTTTCTGAGAGCAGGTAAATCCTATTTTCCCTATTAGCTGTCTAACTGTTTAAATACTCCTCCATTGCTAATAAAGAGTCGTCTCACTGATGCTCCTGGGGGTTTTATTCCATACAATTCCAGTTCTCCATTTTCCACCCCACCGTCAGCTGACTCACAAACTCTCCCAGAATCAGACATCACTGACATCATCAGCTACATGGCTCCCAAAAACCAAGAATAAAAAGACAAAGACACAGTCAATTCTAGGAAGAAATAAAGATGAACTGGTCATCGAATAACAATTCAAAATCTAGGTATATTACTGTCTCATAGTCAGAGATGATATAATGAGAATATTATCTATATGACAATATTATTTGATGTCAATGAGCAAATATTTGTTACATTAAAAACTATGATAAAGGGGCTGGAGACATAGTACAGTAGGTAGGGCCTTGCATGTAATCAAACTGGATTCTAACTCCAGTATCCTATATGGTCTCCTGAGCACACCAGGAGAGAGCCCTGAGCGCAAAGCCAAGAGCAAGTCCTGAGCACTGCCAGGAGTAATCCCCAAAACAAATTATATATATATATATATATATATATATATATGGTGGAGGAAGATGGTTACACTGGTGATGGTTGTCGTGTTATAATTATGTCCATGACAAGCCATTATTAATAGTAAATTTTTGTAAACCAAAAGAAATATGATAGAAATAAAATACCTAAAGTAGTATATGACAAAGTTTCAAAGTAAATAACATATAAACTTACCTGGCAAGGGATATACCATGATCACAAAGGTGGTTTCCCCACGGCGAGGCTTACACATTGCATTCCAGATGTGCTGACCCCTGTGATTTCTCCAAATGTGGGAAACTCGACTGTGTAATTTGTGGTAGTGGGGGACTGCATTCGCGCTCTCCCCTGAAGAAAAAAAAGTAAATCACATATTCTATTCAATAGGAGTAAGTAGGAAACTAAGAAATCTGAGTTATCAAAAGATCTTACTGCTGTTCTTAGAGAATAATCACAAAGTTTTCTATGGAATTAAAAATATTCCTGGGGGGATGATGAGGTGGTGCTAGAGGTAAGGTAAGCCTTGCAAGTGCTAGCCAAGGAAGGACCACGGTTCGATCCCCCGGTGTCCCATATGATCCCCCCAAGCCAGGGGCAATTTCTGAGCACTTAGCCAGGAGTAACCCCTGAGCATCAAATGGGTGTGGCCCCCAAAACCAATATATATACATATATATGTATATATACACATATATATTCCTAGGTATATACCCTAGGAACAAAAAATGCAATACAAAAATACTGTCCTCACACCTATATTCATCACAGCACTATTTTCAATAGCCAGACTCTAGAAACAACCAAGATGCTCTTCAACAGATGAATGGCTAAAGAAATTGTGGTACATATACACAATGAAATATTATGCAGCCGTCAGAAATGAAGTCATGAAATTTTCCTATACATGGATGGACATGGAAACATTATGCTGAGTGAAATAAGTCAGAGGATATACAGAGACGCAGAATAGTCGCACTTATCTATGGGTTTTAAGAAAAAAAGACATTATTTTAATGATGCCACAGATGAAGCTCACCTCAAAGAGGGGGTGAGTGCAGTTAAAGAAATAACACACCAACAACTACCATGACAATGTTAATGAGTAAGAGAAGTCGAATGCCTGTCTTGAATACAGGCAGGGGTCTGGGAGGAGGGAGATGGGGGCCATTGGTGGTGGGAATGTTGTACTTGTGAAGGGGTGTGTTCTTTTTGTGACTGAAACCCAACTACAGTCATGTTTGTAATCGTGATGTTTAAATAAATATATTATTGAATTTAAAAAGAAGTACAGATGGCCAACAGGCACATGAAAAATGTTCCACATCATCAATGAACAGGAAAATGCAAATCAAAATAATAATTACATAGCATCTCACACCACAGATACTGACACATCAAGAAGAACAAGAGCAACCAGTGTTGGAGCATATGCAGGGTGAAAGAGACTCTCATTCCATTCACTGCTGGTAAATGTTGATTGGTTCAGCCTTTTTGGAGTACAATATGGACATTAAAAAAAACTAGAAATTGAATTTTCATCTGACCCAGCAATCAGACTCCATAGGGGCTCAAAAGCAGAATGTAGAAAAGACATCTGTATTCCTAAAATAAATAAATAAAAATGTTTCATTATACATGTTCAGATTCACATGCTAAAATACAATCAAAGGGGCCAGTGTGGTAGGGTGTTAGCCTTGTACGCAGCTGACTTAGGATGGACTGTGGTTTGTTACCAGCATCCCATATGGTCCCCCGAGCCTGCCACAAGCAATTTCTGAGCGCAGTCAGGAGAAACCCCTGAGTGCCACCAGGTGTGACGCAAAAACCAAAAACTAAAGTACAACCAAAACACTCAAATCACAAAAGAATAAAAGCTAAAATTCTTAATGTAGGGGCATAGTAGTGTTAAGCTGGGCATATTTACAAAACATGCATCTATACTCATATCAGCCAATATTACCTTAATTTCTTTTTGTTTTGGAGCCAAACCCAGTAATGCTCAGGATTACTTCCTGGCTCTGTGCTCAGAAATCACTCCTGGCAGGCTTGGGGGACCAATAGGATACCTGAGATTGAACCCAGGTCAGTTGCGTACAAGGCAAATGCACTACCTACTATGCTATAGCTCTGGACCCAACCTTAATATTTTTAAGTCTAAACTTAACTCACCACTCCTAGGATATACCCTAGAAACACAAAAACACAATACAAAAATGCTTTCTGTACAAACCTATATTCATTGCAGCACTATGTAAAATAGTCAGATGCCCAACAACAGATGAGTGGCTAAAGAAATTGTGGTACATATACACAATGAAATACTATGCAGCTTTCAGGAAAAATGAAGTCATGAAATTTTCCTATATATGGATGGATATGGAAACTATTATGCTAAGTAAAATGAGTCAGAGAGAGATAAACACAGAATAGTCTCACTCATCTGTGGGATTTAAGAAAAATAAAAGACATTATTGTAATAATATGCAGAGAAAAAAGAGATGAGGGCTGGAAGATCCGACCCACAATATGAAGCTTACCACAAAGAGTGGTGAGTGCAGTTAGAGAAACAACTACACTAAGAACTATCATGACAATGGTAGTGAGTGAGAGAAATAGAATGTCTGTCTCGAATGCAGGCAGGGAGGTGGGGGTTGTGGGGGATGGGTGGCATTGGTGGTGGGAAGGGGGTATTCTTCTTTTATAACTGAAACCCAACTACAAATATGTTTGTAATCATGATGCTTAAATAAAGTTATTATATAAAAATAAATAAATTTAACTCATTACTTCAAAAGAGAAACAAAGTCTAGCTTAAAAAAACAAAACAAAAAAAAAACAAAAAAAAAAAGAATCACACAAGGGCTGGAGCAGTGGCGCAGGGTGTAGGGTGGCTGCCTTGCGTGCGCTAGCCTAGAACTGACTGCGGTTCGATCCCCCAGCATCCGATCCCCAAGCTAGGAGTAACCCTGAGCATCAACAGGAGTGGCCCAAAAACCAAAAACCACACACACACACACACACACACACACACACACACACACACACACACACACACACACACAAAGGCCCAAGTAAATGACCTAACCATGCAGCTAGAAAAACAACAAAGAAAAAAAAAGACAAGGCCAATAGCACAGCGGTAGGAACGTTTGCCTGGCACACAGCCAACCAGGGACGGACTTGGGTTCGATATCAGGCATCCCATATGGCCCTCCGAACCTGTCAGGAGCCATTTCTGAACACAGCCTGCAGTAAACCCTAAAAGCCACCAGGTGTGGCTCAAACACAAAACAAACAAAAAACAGAACAAAAAAGAAAGCATAAAGCAAACCGGAGAAAAGCAATAATAAAACTTAAAGCAGAGGGGGGGTCAAAAAAAAACTTAAAGCAGAGGTCAATGAAATAGAAATGAAAAACAAATCAAAATATCAATAAAATCCAGAATTGTTTCTTAGGAAAAAAAAAACAAAATTGTCATAGATTCACAAGAACCAAAGATCAATAAACAATCAGAAATGAAAGTGAAGACATCACAACCATGCCAGAGAAATTCAAAGGATTATTAGGGATTACTATAAAAAAATCTTTATGCCATAAAATTGGAGAACTTAAAGAAATTGAAACATTTTTTTTTGTTTTTGTTTGCTTTTTGGTTTTTGGATCACACCCGGTGACGTTCAGGGGTTACTCCTGGCTATGCGCTCAGAAATCTCCCCTGACTTGGGACGCAGGGGATCAAATCGTGGTCTGTCCTAGATTAGCAGGTGAAAGGCAAACACCCTAACGACTGCACCATTGCTCCGGCCCCAATTTGATACTTTTGGGGGGGCACACCCATGACACTCAGGAGTTACTCCTTGCTATGTGCTCAGAAATCCCTCCTGGTTTGGGGGACCATATGGGACGCCAGAGGATCGAACCGCAGTCCGTCCTAGGCCAGCAAATGCAAGGCAGACGCTTTATCGCTTGCGCCACAGCTCCGGCCCCAAATTGATACATTTTTAACTCTTACACACTTCTCGATCTTAACCAAGAGTAAACAGAACACAGGAAGAGAGCCAAAAAATCTAAATGGTAATCAAAAGCCCCCCCAAATAAATAAAATCCTGGGTCCACATTGTTTCACTTTTGAGTTCTCCTAAATGTCTAAAGAATACCCGCCTAGGGCCGAGAGACAGTATGGAGGTAAGGCATTTGCCTTGCAAGCAGAAAGACAGTAGTTCAAGTCCCGGCATCCCATATGGTCCCCCGAGCCTGCCAGGAGCAATTTCTGAGCGTAGAGCCAGGAGGAACCCCTGAGCACTGCCGAGTGTGACCCAAAAACAAACAAAAAAATACCCATCCACTTCTTTTTCTATGCAGATTCTTCTAGAAAAATCAAAGAAATAGAAACCTTCCCAAAATTTCTATGAGACAAACATTACCCTCATACCAAAAGCAGACAGAGGCACCACTAAAAATGAAAGCTATAGACCTCTGTCCCTGATGAACACAGACACAAAGATCCTTAACAAAATATCCTCAAACTGAATCTAACTATAAATAAATAAATGCTTTACAACATGACCAAGTGAATTTATCCCAAGGATGCAATTCTGTTTAATACATAAGTCAATCAATGTAATATACCATATCAATACAAAGAAAAACTAAAAATCATGCAATTATATCAATTGATACAGAGAAAGTATTTGACAAGTTCCAACACCCCTTAATTCTTTTTTAACTCAATAAATTGAAGGGGTGAAGGTACTTTCCTTAATATAGTTAAAGCCATTTATCGTGCGCTTACAGTGAACATATTACTCAAGAATGAAAAACTAAAAGCCTTTCCTCTAAGATCAGGCACAAAACAAGTTTTTAATTCTTACCACTAGTATTAAATATAATATTGGAATTCCTTGCCATAGCAATTAGGGAAAAAAAGCTATGGAAATTTGGATTGGAAAATAACTCAAACTATCATTGTTTGCAGATGACATCATACTATGCTTATAAAAATCCCTAAAGACTCCTAGAAAAAAATGTACAATAACCTGACAGGGTTACAAAATCAAGATGCAAATATCCATGGTACTCCTCTATGCAAAAACCTGAGTGAATTCTTAAAAATTAGAAGAGTCTTTTTAATTTTAGAAGAGGGGCCAGAGTGATAGCGCAGCAATAGGGCTTTTGCCTTGCACGCAGCTGACCCAGGATGGATCTCAGTTTGATCCCTGGCATCCCATATGGTACCCCAAGCCAGGAGCGATATCTGAGCACATAGACAGGAGTAACCCCTGCGTGTCACTGGGTGTGGCCCAAAAAAACAAAAATAAAATTAAAAAATTTTTAGAAGACAGAAATTTTTTAAAAACCAGTTTCATCACAATCCTAGTCATGATTGTGCTTCAAAAATCAAGTAACAAATCAGCTTAACAAAGAAAGTGAAAGACTGATCATATAAAGAAAACTATAAGTCACTGCTGAGAGGAATAAAATAAGACTCAAAGAAATGGAAACACATCTCATGTTCACGGATTGGAAAGATAATTATTGTCAAAATGACAATCCTACTCAAAGCACTATACACATTTAATAGTTCCAGTTTTGTTTTTGTGTTTGGGCCACACTTGGTGGTGCTCAGGATTTACTCCTCGTTCAGGAATCTCACCTGGTGATGCTTGGGGACCATATTTTTGAAACTTATTTTGATTTTATAATTACTTTATAATAAAATTTTTCCAAAATGTACAAAGGTAACTGCTAGAAACATACATTCAAATATTAAGATAAATATGCATAGAAAACACATTTTATAAATAAAACCAAAGATTTAATGTAGCATATATAGCTCTGATATGACTAAATTGATATAAACATATCAGTTGGATCAATAAATGTGGATTCCCTTGATTCATGTATTAAAAGATTTTCTATTTGATTAACAAAGCAAGACCTCAATGCAAGAGATCACAGTGGGTGGGGCAGGGGAGAGAATGAATCAGAAAAAAATAAGGGGCATGGGAGATAGTTCAAAGGGCTGAGTGTATGGTTTGGATATGGAACCCCTAGGTTCGATCCTCAGTACCAAATGTTCCTCTACCCTGGGAACCCCAAGAGCATCCCTGAGCACTAAGCTGGAAGTAGACCCTATGGATTGCTGGATGTGTCCCCCAAATAAAGCAGAAACCCAAAAAATAGAAAATAACAAAAATTAAAAAGAAGAGATAAAGATAGGTAAATGAAATCAGGCAAGTGAAATGGAGAAAAAGAACAAATCCAGGTTGTTAAGTTTAGCTGCAACAGTTAAAGCATGAACCAGAACAGGCCAACAATGCTCCTCTTAAAGGTATTTATCATTGGACAATAAAAGAAGAACTGCATAATTGTCAAGTTTGCCAGTATATAAGATTCATTGAAAAATATAGATTTCCTAATCATCAGGGAGATGCAAATCAAAACAACGATGAGATACCACCTCACACCCCAGAGAATGGCACACATCACAAAGAATGAGAATAAACAGTGTTGGCGGGGATGTGGAGAGAAAGGAACTCTTATCCACTGCTGGTGGGAATGCCGTCTAGTTCAACCTTTATGGAAAGCGATATGGAGATTCCTCCAAAAACTGGAAATCGAGCTCCCATACGATCCAGCTATACCACTCCTAGGAATATACCCTAGGAACACAAAAATACAATACAAAAACCCCTTCCTTACACCTATATTCATTGCAGCTCTATTTACCATAGCAAGACTCTGGAAACAACCAAGATGCCCTTCAACAGATGAATGGCTAAAGAAACTGTGGTACATATACACAATGGAATATTATGCAGCTGTCAGGAGAGATGAAGTCATGAAATTTTCCTATACATGGATGTACATGGAATCTATTATGCTGAGTGAAATAAGTCAGAGAGAGAGAGAAAAACGCAGAATGGTCTCACTCATCTATGGGTTTTAAGAAAAATGAAAGACACCCTTGTAATAATAATTTTCAGACACAAAAGAGAAAAGAGCTGGAAGTTCCAGCTCACCTCAGGAAGCTCACCACAAAGAGTGATGAGTTTAGTTAGAGAAATAACTACATTTTGAACTGTCCTAATATTGAGAATGTATGAGGGAAATGTAGAGCCTGTTTAGGGTACAGGCGGGGGTTGGGTGGGGAGGAGGGTGATTTGGGACTTGGGTGATGGGAATGTTGCACTGGTGATGGGTGGTGTTCCTTTTATGACTGAAACCCAAACACAATCATGTATGTAATCAAGGTGTTTAAATAAAAAAAAAATTAAAAAAAAAAAAACTGAAAAAAAAAAAAAAAAAGAAAAGGCATCTAGCCAAGCCAGTGTGATCCTCTGTTGCAGAAGTGAGTGAGACTCTGAGAGAAGCAGAAAGAAGCAGCAGTAGCACCAAGACATGGAGTGGAAAGGCATGAGTAATAGCCATGCCCAACTCAAGTACTGTGACAGCGAAACCAACAAGTTATAGGACAGAAGGAGATGAGTTCTAGTGTGAAAGCTGGCACGCAGAAAAAAAAAAAAAAAAGAAAAAGAAAAATATAGATTTCCTAAGTCAGAAGGAGAGAGATAGACACAGAATAGTATCACTCATCTATGGGTTTTAAGAAAAATAAAAGACATTCTTCGTAATAATTTTCAAAGACAATAGAAATGAGGGCTGGAAGGTCCAGCTCACAACATGAAGCTCACCACAAAGAGTGGTGAGTGCAGTTAGAGAAATAACTACACTGACAAGTAACCTAACAATGTGAATGAATGAGGGAAGTTGAAAGCCTGTCTCAAATGCAGGTGGCGATGGGAAGGTAGGGAGGTGGGAGATTTGGGGCATTGTTGATGGGAATGTTGCACTGGTGAAGGGGGGTGTTCTTTATATGACTGAAACCCATCTACAATCATGTTTGTAGTAAAATTGTATAAAGATATCAATCAAAAAAGAAAAACATATAGATTCCCATGTCTTACAAGAATAAGACTGAGGAAATATATGAACATTCCCATTTCTCCATATTAAATCCTTGTGGAAATGGATGGAGTCGGTAATAAAATATAGAACTCTTATTGAGGCATGGTCACATTATTGGTCCTTAACCTCAGTAGTCTTCCATTTTACCTTTCTCAAAATATGCAATCTATACATTGCAAGGGCCTGCAAAAATTCCATGATTGTTTTTTGGGAGTTTGTTTTAGGTCACACCTGGTGGCGCTCAGGAGTTACTCCTGGCTCTGCACTCAGAAGTCTTTCCTGGCTGGCTCTGGGGACCATATGGGATGCTGAGATTCAAACCTGGGCCCATCCTGTGTTGACCCCGTGCAAGACAAACACCTTACCACTGGGCTATCGCTCCAGCCCCTCCTTGATTGCTTTTATGTCCTTTCCTATGCTTTTTTTGTTTGTTTGTTTTTTGGGCCACACCCTGCAGCGCTCAGGGATTACTCCTGACTATCTGCTCAGAAATAGCTCCTGGCAGGCACCAGGGACCATTATGGGACGCCGGGATTCGAACCAACCACCTTAGGTCCTGGATCGGCTGCTTGCAAGGCAAACACTGCTGTGTTATCTCTCCGGCCCCTTCCTATGCCTTTCTAATTGGATTCATGATCAAATTTTCACTCCTTCTAGCATCCACATCTTAGAGAAGTGTAGTAAAGAGGTTAAGGTGTTTGCCTTATATCCATTTTACCCTACTTCCAGTGTCACAGTGATCCCAGAGTCAGACTGGATGGAACTCAAACCTCTTCCCAAAACAATAACAAACTAGAAGTTCTATGTAATCTTGGTGCCGGAGTGATAGCACAGCAATAGGGCATTTGCCTTGCACATGGCCGACCCGGGACAGACCTGGGTTCAATTCCTGGCATCCTATATGGCCCCTCAAGACTGCCAGGAGTGATTTCTGAGCAGATCCAGGAGTCACCAACCCATGAGCGCTGCCAGGTGTGACCCTAAAGCCAAGAGAAAGCGAGAGGGTAAGAGAAAGAGAGAGAGAGAGATTCTATGTAATCTAATCAATCCACTTCTAGGCATTTTATCAGAAGTTTAAAATACAAACTAAAAAATATTTATGCACTCCCACATTCATTGCATCATTATAATCATTCACATGTCCATAGATCAGGGGTTTCAAACTCAATTTACCTGGGGGCCGCAGGAGGCAAAGTCGAGGGTGATCCTTGAGTGCAAAGTCAGTAGTAAGCCTTGAACATTGGGGGGTGTGACCCAAACAACTAAAACAAAATAAAAAAAGATTCCTCTAGGGCAGGGCCACAAAATGTTGTACGGAGGGTGGCAAATGGCCCGCAGGCCGCGAGTTTGAGACCCCTGCCATAAATGAATCCGTGGACAATGGAAATGTACATCTAGACATAAAATAGGGAAATTCTCTTTTTTTTTCGGTTTTTGAGCTACACCTGGTAGCACTCAGGGGCTACTCCTGGCGTTGTGCTCAGAAGTCACTCCTGGCAGGCTCGGGGAGCCATATGAGATGCCAGGGATGGAATAAGGGTCTGTCCCAGCTTACAAAGTGCAAGGCAAACGCCCTACTGTGCTATCACTTCAGCCCCCAAATAGGGAAATCTTATCATTTGAAGCAACATAGATGGAACTTGAGAACATTAATACAAATAAAATAAAGCAAAGACAAATACCATGTGATCACTAAGATAAATACTGTATACTCTCACTTAGAAGTAGCATCTAAGCAAACAAAAATAAACCTGTAGCTATAGAGAACAGATGGTACAGAGTGCTCTGGGCAGGCAAAATAATTGGCAAAGGAGATCAAAAGGCACAAACTCTAACTTATGTAACAAGTCCTGGAGGTGAGAATTATGGTAAATAACACCAAATTGTGTGTTTGAAAGTTGCATAAAAAATAACTTCTGTCTTTTCCTGCTTTCCTGAGTAAGGCAGCCAAGAAGACAACAGTGATTTCTGAATGTTGAGCCAGGAGTAAACCCTGAGCACTGCCGGGTATGACCCCCCCCCAAAAAAAAAAAAAACAAAGAAAAAAATCATTGGAGTACCAGAGATCCAGGAAGAAAAACCCCAGGAAGAATCAACAGTCAAGGACTGTTACAAAGAAACTCCCAGAGTTTAGGACTGCATGCAACCAAATCTTGCATGCCCAAAGAATACCAGCTGAAAGAGACCTGAAGAAAAGCACCCAAGACACATCAAGTCACAATGATGAATCCCACAGATAGGGATACAATACTGAAAGCAGCATGATCAAAAAGAGAAATTACATTCAAAGTAGTATCTTTAAGATTTACAGCAGACCTGTCACAAGAAACCCTCAAGGACAGAAGGCAATGGTGGGATATAATGACAAAATTCAACGAAATGAATGCTTCACCTAGAATACTGCACCCAGTCAGACTCACTTTCAGGTTTGAAGGAAGTATACATAGCTTCATGGATAAACAGCAGCTCAGAAACTTTACAGACTCAAAACCAGCCTTAAAAGATAAACTGAAAGGTCTACTTTAAGACAAGACAGGCCTAAAGACACACCAATCTTCTACACAAAGATGGCTCTAATCCCATGACAATTATCTTTCTCAATGTCAATGGCCAAATAAACCAGTTAAGAGACACAGAGTGGCAAAATGTATCAAAAAGCTGAATCCAACACTCTATTGCCTACAAGAAACACAGCTAAATAGTCAGAACAAACACAGACTCAAAATCAAAGTTGCAGGCACACATCAGGAAGGAAGAAGAGACTTTCATAAGTAGCTTAATGACATAGCTTATAAATTGGAAAATGATCAACAATATGAACCCTAAATGGGTAGGCAGAAGGAAATAACAAAGCTTGGAGCACAGATTAATGAAGTGGAAACCCAAAGGACAATCTGAAAGACCAATGAAAGCAAGAATTGGTTCTTTGAAAAAATAACAAGATTGATAAATCATTAGCAAAACTCACAATGAGAGGGAGAGAGAGAAGCTTGATAAACCGGTTTGGAAATAAAAATGGGGAGATCACTACAGATAATACAGAGGTCCAGGGGGTGATCAGAGACTACTTTGAGAGACGATGCCATGAAACATGAGATCCTGGGAGAAATGAGGGGGAAGGAAAAGAAAAATAAAAGACATTATTTTAATAATGCCCTGAGACAACAGAGATGAGGGCCAGAGGGAGTGGCTCACTATAAGAATCTCACCACAAAGAGTGGTGAATGCAGTTAGAGAAATGACTACACTAAAGAACTACCATAACAATGTTGATGAGTGAGAGAAGTAGAATGCCTGTCTCGAATACAGGCAGGGGGTGGGGGAAGAAGACGAAGGGAGGCATTGGTGGTAGGAATTTGCACTGATGAAGAGAGGTGTTCTTTCTATGACTGAGGCCCAACTACAATCATGTTTGTAATCATGATGCTTAAAGATACAAAAATAAAAAATTAAAAAAGAGTAATTTCCAATGTTCTAGGGGGATAAAATCTGAAACATGCAGAGCATGAACCCCAACCCATTCAGCTACCTCTTTGGTCCCAAGCCCAAAAAATGTTTTAACTATGTGAGATACTGGGTGATAAGTAGAATTACTCTGAAAATTAATGTGCATTGTAAACAAATATCAAATTATCAAATGTGCACCTAAAACTAATATATTGTTGTTGGTTTTTTTTTTTTTGTTCTTTTTTTTTTTTTTTTTTTTTGGTTTTTGGGTCACACCCGCTGCGCTCAGGGGTTACTCCTGGCTCTACACTCAGAAGTCACTCCTGGCAGGCTTGGGGGGACCATATGGGATGCCGGGATTCGAACCACCATCCTTCTACATGCAAGGCAAATGCCCTACCTCCATGGTATCTCTCTGGCCCCAAAGTAATAAATTGTTAAATGTCTATTATGCTGTTGTATAAAAAAACACAAAGAAGGGAGATCTAAAAATCAAGAACTTAACTTGAGAAACTGAAAAAAAGATTAAAAAATTAAATTACTGAACTTACTAAAATTATAAATGAAAGTAAGGATGTGTTTGATTTATGGAATTTAAAAGGATTATAAAAAGAGTATTATCAGCAACTGTGTGCAGAAAAAGATTGGATAACAGGAAATGAAGACATTTCCATCAAGATACAAATTACTGAAATTGACTCCAAACAATCTGGAATAGGTGCCAGAGCGATAGCACAGCTGTCGGGCATTTACCTTGCACGTGGCCTACCCGGGATGGTCCCAGGTTTGATTCCTGGCATCCCTCATGGTCCCTGGAACCTGGCAGGAGCGATTTCTGAGCACAAAGCCAGAAGTAACCCCTGAGCACTGCTAGGTGTGACCCAAAAACCTAAATGTTTAAAAATATCTGGAATATTTAGAATTAAATCGTTAAATATTTTACAAGGCTGGGCCAAAATGATAGCACAGTGGGTAGTTTTGGGTTTGCATGCGGTAGACCTGGGATCGATCCCTGCTGGCATCCCATATGGTTCTTTGAGCCTGCCGAGAGTAATTTCTGAGCACAGAGCCAGGAAACTCTTGAGCACTGCTGGGTGTGGCCCCTAAAACAAAAAATATAAATATATAAACATATTTATATAAGTATATATTAAGAGATTTACTGTTCATCTTTATTCTATTTTAAAATACTCATATTCTCTGACTCCCTGGTATGACCCTTTCTCATTGGACTAAAATAGGTTTAATAACAGAACGCATATGATCCCCAAATCATGCCGGGTGTGATTACTGAGCAAAGAGCCAGGAGTACATCCAAGTACCAATGGATGTGACCCAAATACAAGAATAATATGGAAAGAAAAGGGGAGAAAAGAAGGGGAGAGAAGAAAAAGGACGATAAAAAGAACGGAAGGAAAGGAAAAAGAAATGTAGAAAAAAAGAAAGAAGAGAGTGTGACAGTTTTTACTAAGAGAGTTGATTGTTCTGGTGAAAGGAAAGTGTGTTGAAAACAGCGAAATATCCGTGATTGTTTCATTGCGAAAACTCTCGGCCATGGCACAATTTGCCCCAAACTTGAAATACTCAAGCAACAAACATGTATGCATTGCAAGGACATAAATTCACATGCAAGGAAGTATCCTCATGTAACGAGCTGTCGTTACCTCGGCGGCAAGGAAAGCAGCTACGAAGAAGCTGTCCTGGTTCCCAGGTCTGCAGGATCAGTCCTCCCGTCAAGTGGACGGGCCGACCATGTTCCCGAAGAAGCAGAGAGAGCCGAGGCATTCGACGGGAGCGAGCCGCGGGTTTTCGCGGCGCTTTCTGTGTGCGCTTCTCTTCCAGAGAGTGCGGCGGGTGGGACGTCGCGTCTACGCGGGGCTTTACTGTAACCGGGTTGTCGGTGATGAGTCAGTGCGTGGTGCTGATGCTGCTGCCATTTCATCACCTCTGCGAGGGAGCGAGCGAGCGCGGTGCCTCCATCCTCCGCTCGCTCGCTCGCTCGGCGCCTGGGCCTACCTCGCCTTGGGCTCCGGGGCCAGCGATGCTCTCGCGGCCGCTCTAGAGCCCGAGCCCCCGCGTCTCCTCCGAGGCCTTCGGTGGGGGAGCCCCGTCGCCGCCCAGGCCCAGGCCCCGGGCCCCAGGAGACCTGCGAGCCCAGCCATGGAGGCCATCTGGCTGTACCAGTTTCGGCTCATTGTCATCGGGGATTCCACGGTGGGCAAGTCCTGTCTGATCCGCCGCTTCACCGAGGGCCGCTTCGCCCAGGTTTCGGACCCCACGGTGGGGGTGGATTTTTTCTCCCGTCTGGTCGAGATCGAGCCAGGCAAACGCATCAAGCTCCAGATCTGGGATACCGCGGGTCAAGAGAGGTTCAGGTGGGCGCGCAGCCGGGCCCCAAGCAGTGGGAGGGACTCGGGGTGCGGAGCATCCCTGGGGAAAGGGGACGCCCGGCGTGAGGCCTGGCTCCGTAGGGACGATCGAGGGCTTGGGAGATGCTCCTGGAACCCACTTTGGACTAGGTTTAGTGCCGGCAAAAAAAAATCGGCCTTCCCTGGCAGACCGATCAGTAAGACGTATTGCTGGCACCACAACTCCGCCAGCCCGCCCCTGAGTGGCTACACTCGCGGGAATTCGTCTGCAATTCGTCCGTTTAGGCACCTACTCACCAGACGTTAAACGCGCCCAGGGCCTGGGAAAGGAACTAATAGCTATCAAAACATGATCTGGCCATGGTGGGGGGTAGGAGAACCCTGCTTGCTAGCTACCTGTAGACTGCCCAGTTCCCCGGACTGATGCCCCCTGCGACCTGCACGCATTTAGTCATCTCTGGCTACATTCCCTACAGGGGCCTGGCTTCTTAAGAACTTTATAGGGCGGGGGCACACCAACAAAACTGTGTGCAAAGAACCTCCTTCATATTACCTCCCTTTTGACTAGAATATCATACTGAAAAGGATCTTAGTAGATGAGCTGAGCCACACTTCTCATTTCACAGCAAAACATAGCTCCTTCCCACTTGGAACGTTTGTGCTACACAAATGGATGCCTTGTTCAGACACAGGTGTCTACGCTCTGTTCTAATCCTTAGCACATAATGAGTAATATACAAACACATGGAAGTTTCTTAAAGCTCTTCCCTGTGCCTTTGTAGTATGTATCATTTGTAATTATATGTATGAACACAGGAGCGAATGCTACCTACGGAAGATGAAGTCTAATGAATATGTTTGTCCAAACTCATAAGGAAACACCCAGTGAGAAAAACAGCATGTATGAAGGAGAGGGGGAGAGAGAGAAATTTGAGAGCATTTTAAGATAAAGTTGGCAAAGCTGCAAGAACTAAATCAAAAAGACTTTGTAACCCCTGTTTATGACCATTCGTTTATCGAATACTAATTGACCATAGAAATATTGGACCACGTAGGTCAGAGAGGGGAACATAAAGCACATAATTACTGATAAAAAAATTTAGTTGCCTCCAACTTCCCCCTTCTATAATCTTGTGGTTATAATCCTGAAATGGGTTCATTTTAACTTGGGATTGCTTCCTCATTAATGAAGAAATGTGTCTTTTCAGTGATTGTTGGAATTTTTTTCTTTCAGTGACTGTGGGAAAAGACCTTCAATAGATGCTGCTTTTTGTTTACTGGGTGACATTTATTTACAAAACTTCTTTCTAAATAAGCAATATCAATTCTTTTCTGTTCCATATGTTGCTAAATACTTTCTCGTTTTCATTGGTCTTTAACTCAGTTTAAGAAAATTGGAGCTGGGTAGTCCAGTGGGTAAGGTAGTGACCCAAGGTCAATCTCCAGCAATACGTACAGCTGAGCACACCTGGGGGAGGCACAAAAACCAACAAGAAAAAAATCTTTCATTTATGAAAGTTCTTTTGTTTTATAGACTTATTTTATACTTAGGGCTTTGTTACTTTCCAAATAGTCATAAGCCATTAATGTAATCATATAAGTTTTGACAGGCATATACAGCTTATATTTTGATTTGTTGAACCAACCACTTCACAAATCCAAGCCTTTGCTCATGTCTAAGTTTCTAACATCTCTAGCATTCTCAATGAATTTTCCAAATATATTGGAAATTCCAAATTCCAAATATATTGGAAATATGTTTCATATATAACATTTATCTGCCTGGTTCTATAGATTTAAATTCATCTTGAAGGTTTGATCATGTCATCATGTGTCTTGGACTAAAATTCTATGAACTATGTTTGTTTTCTATTTAGTCCTCCTTTTAAATTTATTTTTCACCCTAGGTGTCAGAAATCCTTAAAATAGATCTAGATCAAAAGGCACAGTAGTGGGCCTGAACTACAGTACAACAACTAGGGCAATTGCTTCCACTCAGCTATCTTGATTTCAATTCCTGGTATCCTATAAGGTCCTCTGAGCTCTGTCAGGAGTAATTCCTGAATGCAGAGCCAGGAGTAACCCCTAAGCATTGCTGGTTGTGGCCCAACCCCTCCGAAAAATAGTAGTCTAAAACAATGGTCACAGAAGCAAATAGACCTTAATCTTTTAATAAACTCTAATATAATTCAAATTATCACAGTGTATATTAATAACGAAGCAATTCCAATCAACTTAGCTATAAGGGGGACAGAGAGATAGTTGACCCCTGAGCACTGAGCACTGCCAGGTTTGGCCCAAAGGAAGGAAGGGAGAGAGGGAGGGAGGGAGGGAGGAAGGGAAGGGGGGGTGTTTTTTTTGTTTTGGGGCCACACCCAGTAGCTTTCAGAAATGACTTCTAGCTGGCTCGGGGACCTTATGGGATGCCAGGGATCGAACCTGGGTTGGTTGTGGAGCAATGCAGATACCCTACCTACTGTACTATCACTCCAGCCCCATGTTTTGGATTTTAACTGATTATAAACTTTTACAGTGGCATTAAAGTGGCATGGTTGGGCCGGAGATACAGCACAGCAGTAGGGCTTTTGCCTTGCAAGCAGCCAACCCAGGACCAATGGTGGTTCGAATCCTGGCATCCCATATGGTCTCCCATGCCTGCCAGGATCGATTTCTGAGCAGCGAGCCAGAAGTGAAGCCTGGGCGCCGCGGGTGTGGTCCAAAAACAAAAAATAAAAATAAAATAAAATGACATGGTTTATTATGGCATTTAAGGGGAAGCCTTGGTTACTTAGATATTTTTCCCAGTTAGTGGCTCCCAAGTCAGTCCCTCTGACCTATTGGAAAGAAAGGCCAATGGGTATTTTGCCCCAGTCCCTTTCAGACTATGCCTGGTTTTTCCTTTTTCACATGGCTTGAAAAGATTTTGTCAATATGTTTCTCCTTTCTGAGGAAACTGAAGAGTCTTGTTAGATTAAAATAATAACAATACATGAAAATGGAAAACTTGAGTATGTTGCAAAGACCTGTATGTTTACATTTCCTGTCAACTCTCACAAAATTTATGTGTGTTACAGGAGATTGACTCCCATGTTTCACAGATGTAAGGCTTATGTTGTACCATTGAGCCACACACATCCTTGGCTATAAATTCATTCTTATTTTATAAAAATATTGGTTTTTTTTGCATCACAGATAACCCATTCAATTATTCAGATTCTGTGGCTGAAAAGTTAGTCGTAGCTCTAGCTGAATCAAGAGGAAATACCTCTAATTCCACAAATATTCTTTCTAGAAGTTGCCATCTCAAAGTTTTGACCCACTGAACATGTATATCTCATTATTATGATGGAATGACATTTGTATTCCTTTGTTAGGAAATCACTGACTAAAGGACTCTCAGCAGAGACACTAGACTATGCTGAGCTCATTGACATGCAGGAGTCTGGATATGGCCTTTATTCTTGACTTCTTTTTTGTATTTTAGATCCATCACGCGAGCCTACTACAGGAACTCAGTAGGTGGTCTTCTCTTATTTGACATTACCAACCGCAGGTCCTTCCAGAATGTCCATGAGTGGTTAGAAGAAACCAAAGTACATGTTCAGCCCTACCAAATTGTGTTTGTTCTGGTGGGTCACAAGTGTGACCTGGATACAGAAAGGCAAGTGACTCGTCATGAGGCAGAGAAACTGGCTGCTGCGTATGGCATGAAGTACATTGAAACATCAGCCCGAGATGCCATTAATGTGGAGAAAGCCTTCACAGACCTGACAAGAGACATATATGAGCTGGTGAAAAGGGGGGATATTACAATCCAGGAGGGGTGGGAAGGGGTGAAGAGTGGATTTGTACCAAATGTAGTTCACTCTTCAGAAGAGGTAGTCAAATCAGAGAGGAGATGTTTGTGCTAGTCAGCCCTTTGATGTCCAAAACATGCTCTCCCACCTGAACTTAAAAGTGATTGAAATGAATAAAACTTTTCTGTGACTAACAGGAACTCAACCTCCATTTCGGATATCCAGTGAGCCTCCTTCCCCGGGGGGGGGGGGGGGCGGGGGGATGCTGTGGGTGGAGCCCATGTGCTGTGACTCCTCGAGGGTCTGAATTACTGGCCTTGGCTAGGCACTGTCCTGTGGCTGCTCTGTCTGCCCTTTGTGGACAAGGGACCGCAACTCGGGGAGGGTGGGTAGGCCCCAGGGAAAAACACCCAGAAACAGAATAATTGATTCCTGGTATTTCTGCTTATTCATATGTCACGAGCATAAAGACATCTATAAAGAGGGACAAAGTATCATTTTAGGAACAATTAGAAAAACTGAAAAAAGCTGCGAGATTAACTTATTTGTAAGAAGATTCCATACCAAATGCATATGCTGGAGGCTGGTTACAAGGTACCAAATTAGCTTCTAAACAGCTCTGTGAAAAGAGAAGTGTGGACCAGCTCATTTACTAAGATCCTTTTAAGTCTCATATTCTAGTCAAAAGGGAGGGCATACGAAGAAGGAGGCTCTTTACACACTGTTATTATCACAGTCAATGCCAATGCATATCCTTGTAATCGCATAGCCAGCTGTGTGAAAGAAATTTTCCCCTTGCAAGTGACCATGTAAGTAGAAGACAGAAACTCTGTGATCCCAATGTCATACTCTCTTTCTCCTCTTGATCATGCTTATAGTTTTGCTGCGTTGGTGACCACATCTAGAAGTAAGAAATCTGCCTCTCTGGGTACCTGGAGGCAACAGCAAAGGTATTGCCCCAACAAAGAGCCCTGAAGCAAGTCCTGGCCCACTAATCCTATATTAGAGCACTGTAGTCCTTACAAACACCTTAGGAGCACTTGAGTTAACTTACTTGATCATTGTAACAGGACCATGAGTTTCTTCCCCATTTCACTAAGAGACTCACCTAACTCCTAGTCCTTGTTTCATCACCTTATCCTGCTGTCAGATGTGAACTGTTATTAATTTGTTTACTTTGGAAGAGATATGACTGTAAATAAATGTTCTATACATGTTAGGATATGTTTCCTTATTGATTACAACAGCTATAATCATGAGGGAACCAGGGAATGAATCAAAGGGAATGCCCACTCTGGTGTTATTGGACTTGAAGGGCTTGAAAAATAGGACTTTAAACCAGTGATAATTGCACAACTAAAAACACATTAGAACTGCGTAGGCTCTAAGTGTTCTTTTTCCTGAAACATGGCAGACAGAAACTAAAATCAGCAATGGGGAGTGGGTGGGACTGCGATAAAATACTCGCCTCACAATGATTTTGGCCACCTGTCTGGCATATACTACACTGGGTTCCTCTCTACCCGAGAGGCCAGCTCAAAATTCTCAGGTGAACAGGTAACTAATGACATCAGAAAAATACGTTTGGCTTCAGGGTCTGTTCTCTTCTGAAAAGAGGTGATGATTTAAATTGTTTTTTTGGACTGTAGCAAATTTCAGCTTAGGCAAAAGCCATACACTTCACAGTAAGAAAATAATTTTGATTAGAGTCATGTTTCTCATCCATTATAGTAGGAAAGCCTGAGAATGGTAAATGCTTTGGGATATAGTATTCAACTTCCATATAAAATGTGACTGGACCCAAGTGCTTGGGAATTCATTTCAGTCAGAATAAAGAAGCCAAGTGGAATAAATATATGAAATCATCTAATGACATTTCTGCATTCATTTAACACAATCTGGTTTGGGCGGGATAATTATGTTACCAACTTTGTAGAAAGCAAATAGAAGATGGTAAATTGGGGCCAGAGAGATAATGCAGTGAGTAAGGCATTTGCCTTGCACGTGGCCAATCTGGATCCCATTCCCAGCATCCAAAATGGTCCCCTAAGCACCTCTGGGAGTAATTCCTGTGTAGAGAGACAGGAGTAAGCCCCAAGCACCACAGCACTGCTATGTGTGGTCCAAAAACAACAATAACAAAAGGTGATTTGATTTATCACAAAATTTCATCAACTACTATGACTATATTGAGAAGAACCTGAAAGCACAATTATTCAATGGATAAATGAAAGCTGATTGGATTTTGTCAGTTAAAAAAAAAGAGGGATAGAAACCAAAACTTCTCTATGGTTTTCTTGACTAAAATACATTAAATTTATAATTTTTCTCATTCCTTGCATTTTAAGGCAGGTTTTAAAATACTCAGCATAGTCCAGCAGAGATAGCTGAGCTTAGTTGCCTAAACAAATTTTAGAAACTTGAATCATTTAGTAATATTCAGTGCCATTGTCACTGTAATAAGTGGGTTTTAGAAAATAAGTGTGAAAAAATCAGGTGTTAATACAATACTAAGGATAAAGCATTAGAAGCTATTTCACTACATAGGCAAAGAAAAGATAAACTAACTTGTAACAAAGACCACAACTGCATGTTGGATTAGATTGTCTCATATTCCAGAATAAAATGTACTGTATACTTTTCCTCATCTTGTTGTACACTGTAATGAAATGTGAAAAATGCTTTCTTCAGCTGTATGTGAATGAAAATATGCTTGTATTTAGTAAAATGGTTGATTATGTGACTGTGATATTACAAGTGTGTGTTGTAGCTATTTCCAGAGTCTGTCATTACCAAAGATATTTAGATATAACATACTAAGCACAACAGTACTTACCAGAAAGACAAGATCTGGGGCCTGAGCAGTGGTGCAAGAGGTATGGCATTTGCCTTGCACACTCTAACCTAGGACAAACTGTGGTTATGTCCTTTGGCGTCCCATATGATTCCCCAAGCCAGGAGCGATTTCTGAGTGCATAGCCTGGAGTAACCCCTGAGTGTCATCAAGTGTTCCCCTCCCCCCCCCAAAAAAAGACAAGATGCATTTTGAAATTTAAGTGCTCATCAAGTTGAAAGTCACAAAGCCTTTTCTGGGAATCCCACGCCAACTTTTAGAAAGGCTTTTTCTCAAGATCCATCTAAATCATTGGCATTTTATGGATAATTTAAATGTTGTTATTAGGTAGCTGATCACAACACTTGTTTTACCTGGAAAATCTTTTTTCTACACCAAATTGCCTCTGCTTTTCAAAATCTTCTCTGGTATGCTTTTTTGGTGTCAGGATACTGAAAGGGTGAGTTTCAGATTCAAACAAGATAGTTCAAAACATTGTCCAGGGCTGATAGTACATACTGGTGGGCAATGTAAGAGAGAAAAAAATTATTCAATGCTGAATCTGGGCATTGGGACCTGAGTAATGCACAGCTCTGTCACTTTGATGGACATGAGTAAATGGAGAGAATGACAGAAAAGCAAAGCAACAATGCTGCAACAGCAGTAGACTTGATCACAACATTCTTAGAACGCTTCCTGTGTATTTTGGTTACATTTCTTTGGCAACCACATCCAGTCCCACATCTGTAAATATTATGGATAGGCCAATGAGTCCTGAATTAATCTCTGCACTCTGTCTCTGTTCCATGGACTCCAGACCCTTATAACCAATCACTAGTCTGAATCTATATTTGAAGATGTATTAGGATGACTCGTCTTATTCAGAGTTCACATTTTATCTGGAAGTTATGTTGACCCTACCTTAAAATATTGCCACAATTGACCAAATTTTCTTTGCTAACATACTGGTCCTGTTCACTGTTATGTTTTGCCTGAGGTGTTGTGATTACTGATCTCCCTACTGCTCCCCACATTGTGCACACAGCAAGGACCCAGAGAAAACATTAGTAATAACAGGGTGTTTCCATTGGAAGTGGAAACATTTTATACCTAAAAACTCATTGTAAACAACTATGTAATCACCTTGTCTAAAGAAACTTAAGAAAAAAATGATGTGCAATCACAATATTTTATTGATTCACATTTTTTTTCATCTTATGACCTGAAGTTCTGCCAATAGCCTGTAGAAGAACCCTTAGAAATGAATTCCAATTCCATTCCATCACTTTTGCGATCTTGTTCTTTATGGCTCATTCCTTTAATCACTATAAATCTCTAATACCTTTTATTTTATTTCTTTTTGCTTGCTGGGCTACACCCAGCTGTGCTCAGAGCTTACTCCTGACTCTACACTTAAGGATCATTCTTGGTGGGGCTTGAAGATATGGAATACTAGGGATCGAATCCTGTACAGTTGTTTTCAAGGCAAACTCCATAACTGCTGTGCTGTCTCTCTGGTCTCACTAACGTTTCTGTTCTTCAAACACACCAATCATTATGATACCTCAGGGCCTTTGTACATGGACTTCATGTTATCTAGAATTTGTAATGGAGCAAGGCAAACCCAGTTGTGCTCAGACTTACTCTTGGTTCTGTCATCATTCCTGGTGGAGCTTGGGTGACCATATCTTGTGTCAGGAACTGAACCCGGGTCAGCTGCATACAAGGCAAGTGTCTTACCTGCTATACTATCTCTTCAGCCCTCTAGGCTAGAATTCATTCTCTAGAAATGATCTGTGGATTTCTCCCTTACCTCCATCAGGTTCTGGAAGTGACAACTTTCAAAATCTGAAAGCAGCTTCCTGGTCCTAGAAAATATGTGGCTCATAGTCATTCCTGACTCAACATAGAACCTAACATTTTCACCTTCCCTGGGGAATTACAAAGCTTAGGCTGTTAAAAAAAAGAGAGAGAAAGGAATCATGATAGATCAGAAAACTCCTTCATCAGAAGAAGTAAACAATAGTATGAAAATACAGCAATGGGTTCTGAAAAATAAGAGCAAATATATCCATAGGATTTGAAAGAACAGGAAGCCACAAGTGAGCTTGGCCAGCATAATGTTGGTGAAATGATTCCATCCTACACCAAGCTTCTTGGAGCAGTGTTGTTCTTAGCAATGTTAATGTCCAGTAGTAGACCTGGTCTTTATCTTCTCAACCCCCTAAACACTCTTGTTTACTCTTAGGGCTTCAGTTATGGTCTTTGCCTTTATGTGTCCCAAATAAAGGACTCCAGCCTTGTTCCCTACTTCTGCCCTGTTCTCTTCATATATTCTCAACTCTAGAAATCAGATCAAATCATTCCCCTGTTTAAATTTCTCCAAAGTTTTCTTATCACATTTAAAACAAAAACAAAAGAAAACTTACACTTCCTAATGAGGTCTTGCATAATCTGGCCTCAGCCTAATTCTCCAGTGCTGTGCGGTGGGTCACCTAAGGAGTACTCAGGAGGCCAGGGAACCCCTCCTGACCAATGGAGTGGTTCAATACAAGGGTCTAAAGATGCAATGCTGGGGTAGTGGCATCCAGGGTTTTACACAAGGATGCTTTGGGGACCATATGATGTCAGGGATAGAACCAGGGGTCAGCTGCATGCTAAGCAAACATCTTAAATGGTCTAGTCCTATATCTCTCTCATTTTAAATTAAATGAAAATGTGGGTCTTGTTCACCAGTATTTCTCCAAAGGTAACATAAAAGTATGTTTGAAATTTGATAAATACTGGAATGAATGACTTTCTCAACATAATCTACTAACTTGGACCGTTATTTCATTTCAGTAACACCTAAGATTCTTCTATGAGTAAAAGCTGACTGTCCAATTTTCCTGAATCTTGTTTTCACCCAAACAAGTCACTCATTGCCAGTCTATCTATATACACCTTGACTTTATTCCCCTATTTCATTGTTATTTTTTAAGGTTTTGGGTTTGTATTTGTTTGTTTTTGTATGTTTTAGGGCCAGAGCCAGTGGCATTCGGGGGTTACTCCTGGCTCTGCACTTAGAAATCACTCCTATCAGGCTAAGGGAACTTTATAGGATGCTGAGGATCAAATCTGGGTCTGCCACTTGCAAGGAAAATGCTCTACCCATTGTGCTATCACTCCCCTACCCACTGTGCTATCACTCCAGCCCATCTCTCCCTTTCTCTTTACACTGTGGTCAGCTGAATTGGACCAACAGTTACAAAATAAAATTATTATTTTTGGGGGGCAAACTACACCTCGAGGCACCCAGGGGTTTACTCCTGGCTCTGCGTTTAGAAATCGCTTCTGGCTCGGGGAAACATGGGATGCCAGGGATAGAACCCATGTCTGTCCTGGGTCAGCCACGTGCAAGGCAACTGCCCTACCACAAAATAAAATTATTACTTTCAGTTTGATCTTTTTCCTTCTAGATGTTTTAGGTGGGGTTGTCATATTATTGTAATGTGTATGTATTTAGTTTCCTCTTCCCTTATTGTTGTTGCAGTGATGAGGATGTTGCATACACCTGATATATCACTTTATTTATGGTCCTTGCACTGCTTGGTTGATTGTGGAGACTGCACACTTGGTGTGGCACCAGTGAATCAAAACAGCATAACAGCATAGCTACTGGACTCGCATGCAAACCTGTATAGTATAATGACAGAGAAATGAACTTGTGGCCTCACTGGCCTCAGACTTAAATGAAAGGAGGTTTTCCACATTGGGTTACCCCAGGTCCCACTTCTTCCAGACTTATGAAATTTTACTATTCAAATATTATTCAACATAGTGACTAAGAATATAGATTTGGGGGAAGGACAATACATGCCTACAGGTGCAAGTCATTGAGTTTGCTCTCATGGCACTTCATGTCCCCAAGCAGCAAGGAATGGGTATAACCCTGCTATACCCCCCCAGAACCTGGATCCTGAAGCTCCACTGGGTAAGCTCCTATCAAAAAATGTATGGGTTTGGAGTAAATCAAGTTCAAAATCTGACCACATGATCTTATCAATTGATTCAGATAAAGCTTTTGACAAAATTCAAGATCCATTCATTATCTTTAAAAAATAACTCAATAAACTTCTGATAGAAGGAACATACTTCAAGATAGTAATGGCCTTTTACAACAAATGCATGATCAACATCATACTCAATCACAAGAAATTGGAAGCTTTTTGTCAGTTATCAAGCACAAGTAGATGGGGCCAGAGCGGTAGTGCAGTAGTAGGGAGTCTGCCTTGCACACACTAACCTAGGACAGACCGTGGTTTGATTCCCTGGTGTCCCATGTGGTCCCCCAAGCTAGGAGCGATTTCTGAGTGCATAGCCAGGAGTAACCCCTGAGCATCACAGGGTATGGCCCAAAAACAAAAACAAACGAACAAAAAAGCACAAGCAGATGTGGCCACTATCTCTACTATCATTCAATCTAATTTTGACAGTTTTTGACACAGACACAGCAATCATGCAGGAAAAAGAAATCAAAAGTATCCAAATTGGAAAAAGAAGTTAAACTATCACTATTTACAGATGAAGGATAATATATACAAAAGACCTGAAGGTCTAATTGAAAATTCTTGGAAACAATAAACCAATACAGCAAAGTAGAGAGCTTCAAAATTAATACACAAAACTGTTGCATTTTATATGCAAATTACAAATGAGATGAGAAATAGAAAAGACATCCTTATTTAAAATGGTATTGCACAGATTGTTGCTTTTGTAACAGAACAGCACTTACCATGTTCACACCAGGCCAGATTCATAGACTCACTCTTTTTTCAAAGAAATGTAAGCCAAGCTGTGAAAAATCTGCTGCCATGCAGCAGAAAGCTGGCAATCTGGGGCCAGAGTGATAGAGCACGATAGGGCGTTTGCCTTGCACACGGCTGATCCAGGACAGACCTTGTTTCCATCCCCATATGGTCCCCTGAGCCAGGAGTGATTTCTGAACATGTAACCATGAGTAATCCCTGAGCATCACCGGGTGTGGCCCCAAAACAAAAACAAATAAAAAAAGAAAGCTGGAAATCTCAGGAGGAGAGGGCAGGCCAAGCCCCCATACTGCTAAAGCCATGCCTGCTACATTCATTACCCAGAATCACCGTTTTGCCTATGGTCCTGCCTCACCATTCTGATTTTCTTCTGGGACACCCATCTGACAAAACTTTAGGCATGCCAATATTTGACCTGATATCATCAAGGCTTTTATGGAGCTAGTGCAGGCACCCTCCTCCCATATCTTCCTTCTTCCTGGAGGCCTGGTAGCTCAGAACATAACCCACAAAAGCCATTGTTATCAGTAATAGTGCTTTGAATTCCTGGACAACTTGATTTGTTTGATGCTGTCATCCCTATAAGAACATACCAATTTAACCAAATGGACAGCTAACAATAATAGCTTAATTGTATTAATGACTCTATTGTAGATACAATAGTTTTCACTAATTAGTTTGCCACTACTTGTTTTTTTTTTTTTTTTTGGTTTTTGTTTTTTGGGTTACACCCGACAGCACTCAGGGATTACTCCTGGCTCTACACTCAGAAATCACTCCTGGCAGGCTCAGGGGACCATATGGGATGCCAAGATTCGAACCAACGACTTTCTGCATGCAAGGCAAACGCCTTACCTCTATGCCATCTCTCTAGCCCCTATTTCTTTTTTTCCAGCCCCTATTTCTTTCTTTCTTTTTAATTTTTCTTTCTTTTCTTTTTTTTTTTTTTTTGGGTTTTTGGGCCACACCCGGTAACGCTCAGGGGTTACTCCTGGCTATGTGCTCAGAAGTTGCTCCTGGCTTGGGGGACCATATGGGACACCGGGGGATCGAACCGCAGTCCGTCCAAGGCTAGCGCAGGCAAGGCAGGCACCTTACCTTCAGCGCCACCGCCCGGCCCCTCTTTTCTTTATTTTTTCTTTTTATTCTTTTTTTTAGTAACTCTGCTCTCACTTATCTGGAAACAAATGTATTATGGTCAACTATATCAACTATTTGGTGCATTTTCTTTAAATAAAGTAAAGAAAATTGAATTTACTCTGATAGTGAGATGTGATAGGGATTGGGGTGTTGTAGGTGGATTTGAGGTGAGGGACTGTAGTGTTGGAATGTTGTATATATAAAACCCTATCATCAACAGTATTATAAATTATGGTGACTAAAGTAAAAATAAATACAGTAAATCATTGTCTTCATCAAGGAATTAATTAATTTAACATCTAGGAATTAATTTAACAAAGGGTATGGAAGAAATTATATGTGAAAAACTTTCAATATTGAAAAAAATCATGGGGCCGGGAAGGTGGCTAGAGGTAAGGTGTCTGCCTTGCAAGCACTAGCGTAGGATGGACCGCGGTTCGATCCCCCGGTGTCCCATATGGTCCCCCAAGCCAGGGGCGATTTCTGAGCGCATAGCCAGGAGTAACCCCTGAGCGTCAAACGGGTGTGGCCCAAAAACCAAAAAAAAAAAAAAGAAAAGAAAAAAGAAAAAAATCAAAGAGAACACCCAGAAAATGGAAAAATATTTGATGTTCATGGATTTAAAGAATTAACACTGTTAAAATGATCATTCTTCCTAAAGCATTATAGTCAGTGAAATCCACATCAAAATTCCAGTGACTAACCGGAGAGAGAGCACAGCGGTAGGGCCTTGCATGTGGCCAACCAGGGAGGGGCTCGGTTCAATTTCCAGCACCCATATGGTCCCCCAGCCTGCCAGGGCCAATTTCTGAGTACAGAGCCAGGAGTGACTCCTAAGCACCTCTGGATGTGGCCCAACAACCAATCAATAAAGTTAAAAAAAATTCCAATGACATTTTTCAAGGGTTTTTATCAAACACTAGTAAAATTTGTAATGAATAATTTGTATGCCTCTTATCATTTCAATCTAATTTTTGTGAAGTTACAGAACATTCACTGTCACATTTTTACTAAGAACTTTTAGAAGGAAGATTGTATTGAACTTTAACAAATGTAGTTCTTATTTTGGGGGGTGGGGAGGTCACACCCGGTGGTGCTCAGGGGTTACTCCTGGCTGTCTGCTCAGAAATAGCTCCTGGCAGGCATGGGGGACCATATGGGACACCGGGATTCGAACCAACCACCGTAGGTTCTGAATCGACTGCTTCCAAGGCAAGCACCGCTGTGCTATCTCTCCGGGCCCACAGATGTAGTTCTTATACCCACAAGGTAATAAAATGTTAGTTTCCTGGTACATTGTATTAGCAAATATGTAGGTGTTTATTCATATTTCTTTAGACTTTTAGAATAAACTCAATTTGCTTATGGTATATTTGTAAATACTCCATGATTTAGTTCACCAATGTTTTATTAAGATCTTTCATCTATATTCATGTTCATGATTGGTTTGTGGCAGTATTTTTTCTTTCCCTTTTTTTTTTGTGGTTTTTGGGTCACACCCAGCAGTGCTCAAGGGTTATTCCTGGCTCCAGGCTCAGAAATTGCTCCTGGCAGGCACGGGGACCATATGGGACGCCGGGATTCGAACCGATGACCTCCTGTATGTAAGGCAAGCGCCTTACCTCCATGCTATCTCTCCGGCCCCTCCTTTTTTTTCTTTTTGTTTTTATTTGGGGGGGGACATACCCATTAATCCTCAGGAGTTACTCCTGGCTATGTGCCTGAAATCGCTCCTGGCTCAGGGGACCATATGGGACTCCGGGGATCAAAACAAAGTCTGTCCTGGATCATCTGCTGTTCAAGGCAAACACCTTAATGCTGTCATATCACTTCGGTCCCTATGTCAGTATTTCTAAAAGATATTTTGTATAGATTAAGAGATATGGAGAGAATCTATAGCTAAACGAACATTGTAAGATATAGGGCTACATTACTAATGTACTGAGGAGCTGCAATAGAAAGAAGTTTATACAGCATTTCGACATACATGACAAAATAATTTTATGGTACATTTTAAAGGTCTACTGTTCAGGAGAAGCGCATTTTAAAATGTTGATCTTTTGTGGTTATGGACTAATGGGTTGTTCTGATTTCATGGAATCATGAATATTGGGGATTTTGTCTTCTTGTTTTGAATCATAGAATAATTTGAAAATCAAGAGTGGTCTGTTGCTTGGAAAGTTTATAAAATATACTCAGGGTCAGCGAGATAGTATGGAGGTGGGGCGTTTGCCTTGCATGCAGAAGGACAGTGGTTCGAATCCCGGCATCCCATATGGTCCCCCGAGCCTGCCAGTAGCGACTTCTGAGCCTAGAGCCAGGAGTGGCCCCTGAGTGCTGCCGGGTATAATCCAAAATCAAACAACAACAACAACAAAAATATATATATATTCTCAAAAGCTTTGTGATTCAGCAATAGTATCAGTTTACTGTTATATTTATTTAGTAGAAAGAAGACATAGATGAGGCCATAGTCTAGTGGGTAAAACACTTGCCTTGTATATGGCTGACCTGAATTCAATCCTCCGCATCCCATGTGGTCCCCAGAGCATCAACAAGAGTAATTTCTGAGTGCAGGGCCAGAATTAGAAAACCCCTGAGCATCGCTGGATGTGGCCAAAAAAGAGACGCCCAAAATAAGAAAGAGGGCATAGATCTTTTATTTCATGGTTATCATGGTCATTCCTGATAGAAGTCTGCCACAAGACAGACTGCTTTGCTGTTTCTGCATATTCATTGTCTTTCCTTGGAGATAAATAAGTTTTTGCTCCTCTCACATAGTCATGACCATGTGACTGTCAGTGTCTCAGCTTCAACAGTCCTCTTCAACCTCAACATTCTCAGTGACCACCAGGGCTATACTCCATGATACTCAGACCCTAAAACAAATATCCACTCCAGTCCTTCAGTAGCATTTGAAAATCTGCATATTGGGGACTAAGGATGTGGTTCAGTGGTAGATAGGATTAAGGCCCTGGGTTCAATCCTTGGCACCACAAAAATAAAAATAAGCAAATATCTGTATTAGTAAATATAAATCATTTTATCTGCACATCAGATACTTGTAGTTTTCCTTTTATTACTCACAGTTGTCATAAATTTGTCTGCTTTAGTCAGTATTTTCAAAGAACCAGATCTTTGACTAAGTAATGGTCTATTGAATACTGAAAATTTGCTGGAAGACTAGATTTCAGGTGCTTTTATCACATACATTAACAGCTGTGTGAGGAGATACTTGTTACTATTATTTGTAATATTGTAGTAATCATCAGTCATCATGTCATAAAACTTAGACATGTAAAATGTTAATTCTCTGTATTCTAATTTATTTTTCATTATCCACATAAGTTTGTACTTACTTCATTTCCATGAGAATGAACATTTCTCTGCTTCATTATATGTTAAATATATACTTAGTGCTTAGGGCTTACTCTTGCCCATGCACTCAAGTATCACTCCTGACAGGGCTCAGGGGCCATATAGGGGTGTCAGAGATTAAATCTGGGGCAACATGTGCAAATCAAGAGCCCTACCTTCTGTACTATCTTTCTGGCACTGCTAAGTAATTTTATGAATTATTTGTGAATATTATGTGATTCTGAGTCTTATTTCAATTCTGTGTAGATGGAATCCCCCCAAAAAAGCACACAGGCAACTAGTAGAGTACAGAAATAAGTCCATACATATAAAGGAGTCAATAAATGAGCCAAGACCATACACTGGGGAAAAGAAATCCTCTTCAACAAATAGTGTTTAGAAAACTGAAGAGCCTCGTGAAACAAAAGAGAGATTTGATCACTACTTAACACCATAGACAAAACTTAAAATATAAGTGATATATTCTAGGACCTCAACAGAGATGTGTATTTGTAGACTCATCTAAATGGCAAGGGAAGCAAATGCAAAAATAGACAACACTGATTACAAAACTGAATACAAAAGCAGTGCAGGAAGGAACTGGAGAACAAAGAGACAAACTAGAGGTGGAATAAGGTTGGTGGTGTTGAGTGCCAATATTAGAAATTTTAAGACTGTTGTAACATGGGGCCGGCGAGGTGGCGCTAGAGGCAAGGTGTCTGCCTTGCAAGCGCTAGCCAAGGAAAGGACCACGGTTCTATCCCCCGGCGTCCCATATGGTCCCCCCAAGCCAGGGGCAATTTCTGAGCGCTTAGCCAGGAATAACCCCTGAGCATCAAAAGGGTGTGGCCCGAAAAACCAAAAAAAAAAAAAAAGACTGTTGTAACCATGCTACCTAAACCATAACAAAATTTGAAAGGATTGGGCCACACCCTGTTGTACTCAGAGATATTCTGGCTCAGTGCTCAAGGATCATTCCTAGCAGTACTTGGGGACCATAGGCAGTACTGGGGATCAAAACTGTCAGCTCCTTGCAAATCAAGTGTTTTACCTCTTGTACTATCTCTCCAACTCAAATAATTGTATTTAAGAAGAATAAACAAATAAACATGGTTTCACATGAAAAAAGAAAGTATGACAAAACAAAAAAGGCAACCTAGCAACTGCAAGAAAGTATTTATATACCATATACCAGTCAAGAAATTAAGATGCAAAATATATAAACACAATTTCACCAAAAAAATTTTAATTAGATTTCAAGAGAAAGACTCATGTTGGTAGGGCTTTGAGGAATATCCATAGTTTTCCTAAAGGCTGGATCAATATACATTCCCACCAACAGTGAATGAGAGTGCCTTTCTCCCCGTATCCACACCAGCATTGGTTGTTCTTATTGTGATGTGTGCTAGTCTCTGGTGTGAGACGCTATCTCATTTAACAACCAAAATCTAAAAGGTGCCTGTCAAGATAGCAGGCTGGGGAGAGAGAGAAAACTTGGGACATTGGTAGAGGGAGGATGACACTGGTGGTGAGGTTGGAGCATGTCTAAAACTTAACTATAAATAACTGTAAATCACAGTGCTTTAATAATTTTATTTTGGTTTTTGGGTCACACCTGGCAGCGCTCAGGGGTTACTCCTGGCTCTACGCTCAGAAATCCCTCCTGGCAGGCACAGGGGACCATATGGGATGCCAGGATTCGAACCACCGTCCTTCTGCATGAAAGGCAAACTCCTTACCTCCATGCTATCTCTCCAGCCCATTTAATATATTTTCTAATTTTACAGCTTTAATTTAAAGTCAAAAAATGGGAAAGATGTCTCTTTCAAAAGAAAAAGAATGCACTCAAACGTGGAATATAAAGAAACAAATTAAGAGAACATATGCAAACTCTTGGGTTTTAACAGCAGATCTAGTAATGGTATGGGGGGATGGGAGAGATGAACACAGGTGACTCAATGGACAGTGGCAGTTACTGGGTCCCAGGTGCTAAAAGAATAGAAATGTAAAGTGGTCCTAAAACATACACAGAATTAGAACTGAGTTCTAGTTCTAGTCACCTAGAACTGAGTAATATAGATTTCTCCCAAACCTGTTTGGGTCCTGTCTACTCTCCAAAGTTCTGGATACAGCTATCCTATTACCCATGAGCTAGATGACCAAGGAGGGTCTGATAGGAACCAGGAAGGAAGGCAAGGGGTTTAATTCCTACAGAGCTAGATTTCCTTGCTCCTCCTGACTTTTGTTTTCTAGAATCATCTTTACTGTCTTGGAAATTGGAATTTCCTTGATAAAAATTTTTCTCAAGACCTTTTCCCATCATTTGACCTGCTGCATGTTCTGGTCAAAAAATTGAACCTAGAACCTGACCAAGTACAGAAGAGAGTCAGCTTTTTTTGTTTGTTTTGGGATCCCATCCAGTGAACTCAAAGATCCTTCCTGGCAGTGCTCAGAACAACATATTGGGTACCGTGATGGAGCAGAGATTAAGTGCAAGGCAATGTCTCAAATACAGGCAGGGGTGGGGGAGGAAAGAGGGCATTGGTGGAGGGAATGTTGCACTAATGAAGTGGGGGTGTTCTGTTTATAACTGAAACCCAACTTACAATCATGCTTGTAATCATGGTGCTTAAATAAAGATTTTATATATTTTTTAAAAAATGCAAGGCAAGGGCCCGGAGAGATAGCACATGGCGTTTGCCTTGCAAGTAGCCGATCCAGGACCAAAGGTGGTTGGTTCGAATCCCGGTGTCCCATATGGTCCCCCATGCCTGCCAGGAGCTATTTCTGAGCAGACAGCCAGGAGTAACCCCTGAGCATCGCCAGGTGTGGCCCAAAAACCAAAAAAAAAAAAAAAGTGCAAGGCAAGCTCTTTAATTCCTCCCTGTGATCTTTCCAGCCTCACATTTAACTTCTAAGCTAAATACTTGTTTTAGTGTTTTAGTGAGACAATAGGTAAGAAAAAGCCAACACTGTAGTTTTGCTCTGATATTACAATCAATAATTACAGCAAATAGTTACTCTAGAAAAGTAAATAGCTAGTTAAAACTTAACAGATAGGGCCAGAGTGAAGTCAGACTGAAGTGCATGGCAGGCATGAGGTGGACCTGGGTTTGAACTCTGCCACTATGTGGTATTCCAAAGAATCACCAGGAGCAACCCACAAGCAAAAAAGTTGGGAAAAGCCCCTAAGAACCTTTAGGTGTGGTGTGATCCAAAACCAAAAATTTAACTGTCATGCCACCTTCAGCACATTTAACTGAAATTATTACCTACTCCCAATCCAGATGAGTTAAAATAGCTAAGAATATAAAAACTAAGGAAATGAGTTTTCTACTAACTTCTTGCCTTTTTGTTTTGACTTGGTTTTTGGGCCACACCCAGCAGCGCTCAGCGGTTACTCCTAATTCTGTGCTCGGGAATGACTCTAGGCAGGCTTGCGGAACAATGAGATGCCGGGGATCAAACTGGGGTCAACAGCGTGTAAGGCAAATGCCCTATCCCCTGTGCTATCACTCTGGCTCCTAATCTGGCTTTTTCATTTTCTACTTTCATTCTCTAAAATCCACTAGCTTGATATATGGAAAATGAGCTGACAGAATTAGTAGTCTTAGTTTTTATGAAAGGAGTTAAAAGATCTAGAAGGAATGTCCTATCTCCACATATAGCATCCCAAAACACAGTCATACAACTGAATAAACAAAACTACAAAAAATCATGCCCAGGAGGCATGATCCTTTATCAAACAAACTGCTCAAATTAACTCTGCAAACCAGGCTCGCCTTCCTTTAATGTGGCTGTAACCAAATCTGACATCAGGCAAGGGTCACCAAGTCAACTCCTTAGACTGCCTCTGCTAACAATTCAAAAAGAAAAGTAGGGGGCCGGGCAGTGGCGCTAAAGGTAAGGTGCCTGCCTTGCCTGCGCTAGCCTCGGACGGACCGCGGTTCGATCCCCCGGCGTCCCATATGGTCCCCCAAGCCAGGAGCGACTTCTGAGCGCATAGCCAGGAGTAACCCCTGAGCGTCACAGGGTGTGGCCCAAAAACCAAAAAAAAAAAAAAAAAAGAAAAGTAGCTTTCTTTCAAAACATTAGCCACTCTTGCATTAGTTTATTTTATAATTTATCAATTTAATATATTAACTGATTCTCCTGGACACTTTCTACTAGCTGGATATTATTACCATATTGTCTTTTTTATATCCCACAAATGACTGCACTTATTCGATGTCTATGCTTCTCCCTCTGATTCATTTCACTCAGCATGTTTTCCATAGCCATCCATGGATAAGCTAATGTCATGATTTCATTTCTCCTAAAAGCTGCATAGTATTCCATGATGTAGATGTGCCAGTTTATCTAATTGTGGGTACTTGAGTGGTTTCCAGATTCTCGTTATGTGTAATAGTGCTGCAATGAACATAGGAGTGCAGTGGGCTTTTTTACATTTTGCTTTTGGATCCCTAAGATTTATTCCCAGCACCATATGGGATTTTAATTTCTAGTTTTTTTTGAGGAATGCTCATACTGTTTTCCAAAAAGGTCGAAATAGTCAACATTCCAACAATGAGTCCCTCCTCCCCGCATCCACACCAGCACTGGTTGTTCTTGTTCTTGTGATGTGTGCCTGTCTCTGTAGTGGGAGATGTTATCTCATTGGTTTTTTGTTTTTTGTTATTTTTTGGTTTTTGGGTCACACCCAGCAGCGCTCAGGGCTTACTCCTGGCTCTGCGCTCAGAGCTCAGAAATCGGCCCTGGCATGCAGGGATTCTAACCACCACCTGTCTGCATATAAGGCAAATGCCTTACTGCTGTGCTATCTCTCTGGCCCCTCATTGTTTTGATTTGTATCTTTGATGATTAATGATGGGGAACATTTTTCGTGTGCTTTTTCTTGTCATGTTATTTCTTCTTCAAAAAATTCTATTCATCTTTCCTCCCCATTTTTTGACGGGGTTAGATTTTTTCCTTAAGTTCTAGCAGTGCCTACTACCCTAACCACTTAACCTTTAATTTAGCCTCAAAATACTTGTAGTCCAGGGCCAGAACAGTGGTGCAAGGGGTAAGGCGTCTGCATTGCCTGCACTAGCCTAGGACAGACCGTGGTTCTATCCCCTGGCATCCCATATGGTCCCCCAAGCCAGGAGCAATTTCTGAGCACATAAGCCAGGAGTATCCCCTAAGCATCACTGGCTGTGGCCCAAAAAACAAAAACAAAAAAACAAAACAAAACAAAAAAAAACAACTTGTAGTCTTAGAATGGTGCCTTCCCACAACTGACCATGTAAACAGTACTCAGTGAGCATGAAAAATGATCTATAGAAAAATATGATTGATGATGAATCAGTCTAATTCATCTTATACTTGTAGCAGTTATAGTAAAATTTCAAAAAAAAAGTATAAAAATTAAATAATTTTGGGCCGGAGAGATAGCATGGAGATAAGGTGTTTGCCTTCCATGCAGAAGGTCGATGGTTCGAATCCTGGCATCCCATATGGTCTCCCGAGTCTGCCAGGAGTGATTTTTGAGCATAGAACCAGGAATAACCTGAGTGCTGCCTCTGTGACCCAAAAACCAAAAACACAAAAAGAGGGGGGTGTTTTTATTGATTAGTTTTGGCTAAATCTATAATTCATCTGTAAAAACCCCATAAGTAATTTTACCAAATGTATGCTATCATGTGATTTGGGGCCAAGGGGAAATAACTCTCGAATCCAATGTATAATTTTCAAAGTCTGGATGCCAACTCCACTTTAATTTCCTATTTGGTGCCAAATCATAGCCTAATAGACCGAAATGTTTCTCTCCTCTTCACAACATCCAAGCTATTATTACCTTCTATATAGCAATCAGGGGCCTTGTATAGCTAAGGAACTGGCAAAGTAGGTCACTGTCCCAAACTAGAACTGACTGGGAAAGACCCAACAAGTAATTAAAACCTTTTCTCTTAAGTTGAGGGACCTATGGATCTTAGATGGTTTTCCAGCTCAGCTTCTCAGTTTCCCCTGAGCACTGCCAGAAGTAATTCTGGAGCACAGAGCCAGGAGTAACCCCTGAGCACAGTTAGGTATAGACACCCCAAAAAAAACTTTAGAATTTTTTTTTGGTTTTTGGCCCATACCTGGTGGCAATCAGAGTTCACTCCTGGCTCTGCAGTCAGTTTGGGGACCATCTGGGATGCCAGGGATTGAATCCAGGTCAGCTGCATGCAAGGCAAATGCCCTACCTGCTGTGTCCCAAATTTAGATTTTCAATAACTTAAACTAAGACAAAAGCTTGAGGAAATTAATCCCATTGTAATATTCTGTGTCAATATCACCATAATCTGAGAAAAAGTAATGCTCTTAAGATCTCAGAAAATTACAATCCACAGATTCTGAAATAAAAAATTCTAAATTATTGAAGAAAAATTCACTGAAACTTTGTTCTTTGTATTTTACTTCTCCATTGTTAGTGTATCTATTATGTATGTATTCCTCCCAGAGATTAAATATTGTTTCTACAAATATAATACCTGGTATATATACAAGTAAACTTTATAAGCATGTGGAAAGACTGATTAACGTAAGAATAGCATAAAAAAATTCTATGCCAAAGTTTTAATTTCACGGTTTTAATATCATGAAATACAAGTACAAAACATTGTACAAGTATACTTTTTACTACACAAACATGAAATAATACATTGATATTTCTACCAGAATGTGTATCACCCAATATTAGCCATTATACCAAATATATTCCACAGGGATTTTTTTTACTATTCCTAAGAGGATTTTATCATAAGAAAAGCTCACAATTCATATATTTATCTTACTGTTCCTGTTTAGCTGCTTTGGAGAACTGTGAAGAAATATAAAACTACTTTAGCTATGAGTAATCTTGATATTTCATGTTGGCTGAGATCTTCCTTATGTTGGCATTGCAAAGACACCATGCATTTATATGGAGTAAGAAAAAAAGTCTCAAAGTCCCCTTACTGCTTTCAGAAAGCAAATTACCATTTCCTGAAAAAGTACAGAATAGTGTAATAAATAGTTATTGGCTAAACAGTTTTTCATGAAACTATTTACATAAAACATAATGATAAAAGAAGACTACAAAGTCCCAAATCATGTAATCAAGAAAAAAGTTTTCAAGGATCCAAACTGATTTCCCTACCTCTAAACTGATTTAATCACATCAAAAACATCAGCCAATACAAAAGCACACTGTGCTAAGTGTCTAAATTCAATTTCCATAGCCTATACCTCACAGTTTTCGGCCATTTCGGCTAAGACATTTTTATGACAAACAAAAAAAATGAAAAGCAGCAGCACTTATTTTGCTGAAAATGTGAAAAATAATAATACTGCTAATTCTTAAAAATATGTGAAATTAATTTTGTTTTTATAAATAAATAAAATGTTTTTTAATTTTAATTATCATTCTTGCTGTTAAAAAATCATTCAGACTTATGTCAACCTTCAAGGATATACTTTGGGGTATTTAAAGTAACATGTTTGGAAAATTGAACCACATTTTAATTGCCACCATTATGCTTTATTCTTGGTATGATCATCTTTGTTTCTTCGTTTCACATCCCAATTATAAACCCTGGCCATATCTGCAAAAATTGTCAAAGAAAATACAAAAGTGGTTTTAAAGTTAACACATATTGACTAAATCGTCACATTAAATCAAGTACACAGAAATCACAAACACACACACACACAACTCTGATGATGAGCAATAGTCCAAGCCTTCATGCAATATTCATTTATTTGCTAAGAAAATACAAAAATTTGGGGCCAGCAAGGTTGTGCTAGAGGTAAGGTGTCTTCCTTGCAAGTGCTAACCAAGGAAGGACCATGGTTAGATCCCCCGGCGTCCCATATGGTTCCCCCAAGCCAGGGGCAATTTCTTTTTTTTTTTTTTTATAAAGTATTTTTTTTTATTTTTGGTTTTGGGACACATTGAGTGGTGCTCAGAGTACTCTTTTTTTGGGGGGCGGGGGGTCACACCGGGCGGTGCTCAGGGGTTCCTCCTGGCTGTCTGCTCAGAAATAGGTCCTGGCAGGCAGGGGGGACCATATGGGACACCGGGATTCGAACCAACCACCTTTGGTCCTGGATCGGCTGCTTGCAAGGCAAATGCCGCTATGCTATCTCTCCGGGCCCCAGGGGCAATTTCTGAGCACTTAGCCAGGAGTAACCACTGAGCATCAAACGGGTATGGCCCGAAAAACAAAAACAAAAACAACAAAAAAAAGAAAATACAAACAATTATTTAGTATATCTAGTCTACTATGTACAGTCTATTTAACTATATATATTTAACAAATACAGACCTGGAACTGTCAATATATTTAAAGAGTGTCTCTCTCCCATGAAACAGACTTTATTCAAATCATATTCTACCATGTAATATTCTAATCAGTCCAATTAGTCTCTAAATTTAGAAATACATATTGAAAACTACAGTAATTTTCTTTTATCTTGCCTTACATTTAACATTCATTTCATTGACAGACACCTTCCCTTTCCTAAAACCAGCTCTGCAGAGGCCCTTGCTTATCAATCCCTTCATGTTCCACAGCTCTGGCGTTGAATCTCCCAGCCATCACACAAAGTCACCTCAATTGTCTCCACTGTTCTCTTCTCAATGTTTCATCAATTTGATCCAAGTTAGGTCTTCACATTAGCAGCCACATGCCAGCACCTGCCCATGGTTTAAGAGACTTGCCTTTCCTCACCCACCCAACCTCTGCCTGTTGCATGTGACATGCAGTATAGAGGAGAGTACTGTGGCGCCAACCCCAGAGCTCCCCACTGCAATGGAAACAAGAAATGAGCTACATCATGAGGCATGTGCTCTGCTAAAGGTATCAGGAGGAAAGGCAGATCAAAGAAATGCAAAGACAAAGAACTGGGTCGAATACACTACAGCTCCCCTTGACCAGAAAACCTACCTACACCCACCTCTTTCCATTGATCTACCTCCTGCAAGGCCATTAAATGGGGTGAGTGCATGCTTTACCTGTGGAAGGCTGAAGTTCATCCCCAGGCACTACATAGTCATTCTAAGTAACCTGGCCATGATGCTGAGCATCGCCAGGTGTGATCAGAAAATCAAATAAGTCAAATCACCCTTAAGCTTTCTTGGATGTAATTCCAGATCAATCTTTCCCTAAATTGCCTTGGTGTAGCATACATTAACTTAAGAGTTTGCTATGAAATAATTATATTTTGTGTATAGTTCTTTTTTTTATTTTGTTTTTGGGTCACACCCGGCAGTGCTCAGGTGTTACTCCTGGCTCTATGCTCAGAAATTGTCCCTGGCAGGCACAGGGGACCATATGGGATGCCGGGATTCGAACCACCATCCTTCAGCATGAAAGGCAAACGCCTTACCTCCATCCTATCTCTCCGGCCCCATTTTTGTGTATAGTTCTAACAAACAAATGTAACACTTTTTCTTTAACTACTGGATTTTCTGACCATACTATTCCACAAACAGCTTCGTCTGGGGCAGTAACACAGGAGATGTGTGGAATTAAACTAGCTATGAAGGTATTGTGAGCAAAGTAATGAATGATGAGTGGTCAGTCACTTTGAACTTTGAATTTGAACCTGCTGTTTCTATGCCTGCAGACTTCAACTTTAGGTTAATATGCAAACTTATTTCAGTATTAGATACCTATCCAGTATATAAGTAATGTTATTATTCTAATAAAATATATGCTTTCAAATTAGCCTAAGAATAAGGACAATCTTGTCATCTAATGCCAGTTTGACTGTTAAGTGTATCTTTCTCATTCCCCTCCGTTTATTTGAAGAAAGGATACTGACTTCTGTGGTAGTAAACTGGTCTCGAAGAAAGTCAAGGTCTTCCTCAAGAGAATCGAGATTCTTTGTGGCAGTTGATAAATTCTTTTCCAATAATGCCTGAGCTTCATCAATATCATATTCAAGCATTACATTAGCCTGAAGAGAGAAAGTCACAATGATTATTCAAGAAAACCAAGGTTCTTTGTAGCAGTTGATAAATTCTTTTCCAACAATGCCCCAAGTCAGAAAAAGTTAATTTTAACTGTTTCCTTCTAATCTCCAAAATCTCAAAAAAATGGCAAATGCCAAAAACAAGATGACAGGTCCACGTGTACTAAAAATATAGTTTGGGATACTTGGGAATGCATACATCCTAAGAAATGGGGACCATCCATTTCCCAGCTCTGACCTTCCCCCTAATAACCAGTCCAGGCATTCCCTGAACTACTTTCCACATCTGACAAATGGCATTAAAATTATTCAAAGGATGTTGGTAATGAATAAAAGAGAAAACATGACACTGTTAGTCACAAAGTAAGTGCTACATATTTACTATCAAAATAACCCAACCCATGTTTATTAGAAAACTGTCTCTCCAATCCCAGACTTCCATTTCATTACCTTATAGTGGCAATTTTGTTTTGATATTGTTTTAATTCAGCACACCTCTATATTTTTGGCTACCTTAAAAAGGACCATTTATTAAGGGGTCAGAGAAATAGTACAGTGGGGAAGGCATATGCACACAACCAAGCTGGGTTCAATCCTGGGCACTCCATATACTTCTCTGAACACTGCCAGGAGAGACCCCTAAGTGCAGAGCCATGAGAAAGCCCTGAGCCCAGCTGGGTGTGCTCCCCCAATAATTCATTTGTATCAAAACACCCTCATTCATTTAAGTCACCTCATACTTCAGCATCTTCTCAGCTCCTGCACTTGATTATAGGGACTTCAAGTCTGACATGCTCTAAACAACTCTAAGTTACCCTGCAAACATTTAGCTCTTTGCCTGTAATGTAAGTTACAAATACATTTCATGTTCACTGTCTTTTCACTTTGATTATAATTTCCAAAGCCTAAAAAGACCATTGGAGCTGGAGCAATAGTACAGCAAGTTTAATTCCAAGACCACATTTGGTCCCCTAAACCCTGAAACACTGCCAGGTATGCCTAAAAGAAGTCCAAAGAATTCCATATTCCAGTCTTTCAAACAAACTATGAACTGAAACTTTGATGACGGTGTCATGATTTCTTGCATGAAAGGATGCAGTTTATTCGGAATTCACCGAATTATGAGGTGAGAGACAGGATTCTGCTGTATTTCTTGCCGGAGCTCCCTGAGGTCCCAGTGTATAACTGACGAAATAATCTTCCCACTTGCTGACAAAAGGAAGAGCCATATATGTAAAATCAAGGGTATTAATGAACTTCTGAGAAATGTTTCTTTCCAATAAATTAGTTCTAGAAAGCTCCCTATAAACTTAAGGAGGGAAAAAGATAAAATCAGGGGCTTTGGGGGGCCACAATCAGCAATGCTCAGGGGTTACTCCTGGCTCTGTATGCAGGGGTCATTTGGGGGGGGTTGGGTCAAACCCACCAACGCTCAAGAATTACTCCTGGCTCTGCGCTCAGAAATCGCTCCTGGCAGGCTCGGAGGACCATATAGGATGCTGGGATTCGAACCACCATCCTTCTGCATGAAAGGCAAATGGCCTACATCTCCATGATAACTCTCCGGCCCCGCAAGGGTCATTTCTGCTCTTCCTTCTACTCTATTTTTTTTGCTTCGTTTTGGTTTGGGAGCATACCCAGAGATGTTCTGGGGTTACTCATGACTCAGTGCTCAAGAACTACTTACTGGTGGTACTCAGGGATCAAATCGTGAACAAGGTTTGAGCTGTATGCAAGGCAAGTGCCTTACTACTTTACTGTCTCTCAAGCCCGTTATATTTTTTGTTTGTCTGTTTTTCAGCCACACCTGGTGACGCTCAGGGATTAGTCCTAGCTATGGGCTCAGAAATCGCTCCTGGCTTGGGTTACCATATGGGACACCGGGGGATTGAACCTCGGTCTGTCCTAAGCTAGTGCAAGCAAGGCAGATGCCTTACCCCTAGTACCACCACTCCAGCTTCCTCCCCTGTTATATTTAAAAGACAGAGATTAACTGGAGAGTTAAATTGAGATTGGGCCTACTTTGTTTTGACCAGAAAAAAACTTTTGAAACTATCTTCATCACTCCTAAATCAAGTTAGCTTTGGGTCCACTCAAATTATACCCCATTCACTGCTTATATATGCAAAGGGAGGTGAACATTATGCACAAATCAAACAATTCTGTTGTACTGGGAAAACACATTGGTTTATAAATGTCAGCAAAGAAAACTGGGGCTATTTCATTCACTTACCCCCAACCAGAGACACACTTTATCAGTAGGAGGAACTGAAGCTTTGCAGTACAGGTTGTCTGCAAGTAAGAATCTGGTCTCCATTGAATTGGGGGACTCCTTAAAAGAAAGACAAGACTGTAAAGAGCCAAGTTTAATAACAATACAGGACAGAACTGAGAACTCAACTAAGTCTCAAAATAGTACTATCAGAGCTGGATCCACAGTACATGGCAGGGCATTGCTTAGCATGTGAATGGCCTGGGTTCAAGCCCCAACATCCCATAGTACCACAGGAATGATCCCCGAGCTCAGGAGTTATCCCTGAGCACCACTAGAGTGGGGAAAAACCCAACAACAAAAAACAGTACCAGCATACAAATAAAGTATACTGGTAAAAAATATAAGCTGGGGTCAAATCTGAAGCCCCCAGATTTTGCCCTGACTCCTTCCTAGCTGTACTAGTATGGCACAGTTACTTGATCTCTGACCTCTCTATCAGTTTCCTCATTGTAAAAGGAGGTTAAAAAGAATCTCCCCCCTCCCACTCCCCTCCTTCTCTATCTCTCTCCCCTCCTCCCACTCTCCTCCTTTCTTCCCCCAATATAAAATAGTGCCTGAAATAAAATAAGGACACTGGCACACATCACGGAGAACAAGATCAACCCGTGCTGGTGCAGATGTATGGAGAAAAGGACTCTCATTCACTGCTGGTGGGAAAGTCGACTGGTCCAACCTTTGGAAAACAAAATATAGATATTTTGCACACAAAAAAGCCTAGAAATTGAGCTCTACTGTGCCCCAGTCAATACTGCTCACTCCAGGGAATATACTCTAGGGGCCCAAAACACAATGCAAAAAAGGCATCTGCATTCGTATGTCCACCGAAGCACTATTCACAATAGCCAGAATCAGAAACAACCCAAGTGACCAAGATCAGGTGAGTGGAAGAAGCTATGGTACAGAGCTAGAGCAATAGCACAGTAGGTAGTGCGATTGCCTTGCAACCCGGGTTTAATCCTCTGGCATCCTATATGGTCCCCAAGCTAGCAGGAGCAATTCCTGAGTCACAGTTAGGAGTAACCCCAGAGCACCGCCAGGTGTACACCCCCCCAAAAAGAAACCAGTACATCTACACAATGGAATAATACTGTTAGGAAAAACAAAGCCATGAAATTTGTTTATACATGGATGGAGATGGAGAGTATGATGCTGTATGAAATGAGTGAGTGAGAGAGAGAAAGAGAGAGAGAGAGAGAGAGAGAGAGAGAGAGAGAGAGAGAGAGAGAGAGAGAATAGTATGGTAATAATATCCAGAGGCAATAAAGACTAGGGCCAGAGGAGCAGTCCATGGTAGGAAGCTTGCTACAAAGAATGGGAGAGCACAGTTAGGGTAGAGAAAGGACCACTATGACAGTAAGAATTAGAAATGATCATTCTGGACAAGAACTGGGTACTGAAACCCATAAGGTGATATGCACGATTTCCCTTCAGTAGCAATATTGCAAATTATCGTGCCTACAAGGGAGAGAGAAGAGTGAGAGAGAGTGAATGAGTGAGAGAGAGATAGAGAATATCTGCTATAAAGTCAGCCTGGGAAGTGTATGACGGAATTTAGGACACTGGTGGCAGGAAATTTGCACTTGTGAAGGGATGAGTATTGGAGCATTGTATATCTGAAATTCAATCATGAAAACATTGATAACTAAGTATCCCAGTGATTCAATTAAAAATAAAATATAGGGGCTGGAAAGATAGCACAGCAGTTAAGGCATTTGCCTTGCACGCAGCCAATATAGGATGGACACCGGTTCGAAGCCCAGCATCCCATATGGTCCCCCGAGCCTGCCAGGAGCGACTTCTGAGCGCAGAGCCAGGAGTAACTCTTGAGCGCTGCCAAGTGTGACCCCTCCCAGAAAAAAACAATAAAAATAAAATCTATTTTAAAAACTAAAGACTCTGCTATACAGGTTAGCTATTACTATTACTCATAAGTGCATCATACCCAACCATCAGCTTTCTATAGTTCTGTAGAATATCATACAATCTTTTAAATACAATTGTTTATATAATTGAATATTTATAGCCTACTTTCAAAGAGTAGATTAAACTGGATCAAGACTCATGATTCTCAAATCCAATTCTGCCACAAAGAAGAATCATGACACTTATAAACTGTAACCTCTCCATAACTTAACTGTTGCTTCCACTTTGAAATGAAAACTGGGACCCATAATTTCTAATATTCTTTCCAACTCTGTAAGTCAGAAAACAATCATAACAAAAAATCTTAGGTTAGATGCTGCTACCTCAAAATAGGACATTTTCTTTTTATATTAATCATTTCAATTAAGTATTAATAATTTTGTACAAAATTCAAACTGCAATAATACAAATAATCTAATAACTGAGGCTCTAAAATTACACTTACTTTTACTAGAAAAATGCACTTACTTTTTTCTTCTGCATGTATTTTAGGATTTCTAAAGTCTGCTTAATTTCAGGAATCTGATTTTTAAGCCTGAAAATAAGAAAAATGGTTAACTTAGTATTCTGAGAAAAACTACCAGGTCATTTATTTTCTATTAATATATAATCTTTTTCTGTTTGTTTGTTTTTTGGGCCACACCCGGTAACGCTCAGGGGTTACTCCTGGCTATGAGCTCAGAAGTCGCTCCTGGCTTGGGGGACCATATGGGATGCCGGGGAATCGAACCGCGGTCTGTCCTAGGCTAGCGCTGGCAAGGCAGACACCTTACCTCTAGCGCCACCGCGCCCGGCCCCTATTAATATAATCTTGAGGATTATTTGCTAATCATAATTAAGATATATTCTATTGGAAATATTTCACAAGCTTTGTTTATAAAGTATTCAGAAGCCATAGCAAATATGCACAGATCATCAATTGTGTACAAGGTCCTATACTACATGTCAAACGCCCATCCTTTTGATTATTTTACAGTTCTAAAGTAACTCGTATTTCAGGATATCATTAGATACAGGCTTAAAATAGCAGATATTTGGGGCTGGAGAGAAAGCACAAAAGGACGAGTGATGGTTCAATTCCCAGCATCCTATGTGGTTCCCGCCCCCCAGCCTGCCAGGAGCTATTTCTGACCGCAGAGCCAGGAGTCAGAGCACTGCCGGTGTGACCCAAAAATAAATAAATAAATAAATAAAATAAAAAATATAATAGCAGATATTCAAATATTCTATCTGGATTTGGAATAGGTGGAAACCACCAGTTCCCCTTTCAGGGCTGAATGGAACCCACAGTCCTGGTAAAGTCACTCAGCACAGTGCAGACATGTACTTCAGTTAGCTCAATAGCAGTGAAGCACAATACAGCACTTCTTGGTATTTGTACTAGGAAGAATCAGGTTAAATATCCTAACTGTCCAATATTCAATCAAATAGAAAATAAAGATATTATGACATGTAAGGTATTCTTATAAAAGTTCTTTTATTCTTAAAAACTGTTAGACCTTTTAAATTGTCAAATGCTATTTTTAAGTAAGGAAACAATGAATCTTAAGGAAAATGATAAGTGATAAGACTTTTTAGACTCACTGCTAAGTTAAATTTTAGACAAGTCACTACCAAAACTAGAGAGCTGAATAGAAAAACATGAATCTAGGAGCCAAAGCCATAGAACTGTGAGTTGGGCACTTGCCTCACACATGGCCAACCCAGGCTCAACCCTCAGCATTCCATATGGTCCCCCGAACACTGCCAGGAATGATTCCCGAGTGCAGAACCAAGACTAACCCCTCAAGCACTAGATTCAAACATTATACCTCTCATAAAAATTAACTGAAAATTCATCAGAAACCAATATATAAAATGCCAAATCTAATGCTCCTATAAGAGAATAAAGAAAAGCTACGTGACCTTGAATGGGGTGATGATTATTTTAGATACAATAACAATTGTGTGATCTATGAAAGCAATACTTGATATATAAAAGTTTACTCATTAAAATGTCTTGATACAGAAGAGATGTTCACTTTGACTGGCTGAGTACATGATCTGCATGCAGGAGAACAGGGTTCTATACCTGAGTGAACATAGTTCCCAAGCACTGTCGGGAATGACTCCTCTGACAGGTCTAACTCGAAAAACCAACAAAAAATAAACCACATTGGTGATGGGAATGTTGCACTGGTGATGGGTGGTGTTCTTTACATGACTGAAACCCAAACACAATCATGTATGTAATCAAGGTGTTTAAATAAAATAAAAAAATAATAAAAAATAAACCCAAGCCAAAAATGAAGTGTCTGGAAAATGACTGCTATCCAAAACAGACATGGAATTCTCCTAAGTCAGCAATAAGAAAACAAACACCATCATAAAAAAAAACTACTCACTTCACTAAAGATTGAAATGAGCACACGAAAGATGCTTCATGTCTTACCATGGTTAAAAATCAAATGAACACACAAACTGTGCCACACAATTAGAACAAGCCACAGCAGCAAAGTGCCTGTAAGTCTGGGCATAGGGTTAACAGGAACTCTTCCCCCAGGCTGGTTGGTTGGGATGGTAAAGGCACAGCAACTTTCCTGGAGTCCTTAGTCTTCACCCTGCACTCCCAAGTGGAATGCTGCTGGTTATGTTGATACCTGTCTGCAATGCTTGTGTTACCCCACCTAGGGCAAAATGTTAATCTTACCTGATGGTCAGACTGCCCACTTCTGGACAAAGGGGTTACCTGAGGGGTGTAAGGGAGATTCAGCAAGAAGCCTCAGCAGGAAGAAGCAGTATGGGGAGATAAGAGAATAGATGCAGGGCAGCTGGAGGAGGCTGCTTAAAAGGTTAGCTTAGCTCTCACTGTTTGCAGATGACATGATACTCTACTTAGAAAACCCCAAAGACTCTACCAAAAAGCTTCTAGAAACAATAGACTCATATAGCAAGGTGGCAGGCTACAAAATTAACACACAAAAATCAATGGCCTTTCTATACACCAATACTAATAAGGAAGAAATGGACATTAAGAAAACAACCCCATTCACTATAGTGCCACACAAACTCAAATATCTTGGAATCAACTTGACTAAAAATGTGAAGGACCTATAAAAAGAAAACTTTAAAACTCTGCTCCAAGAAATAAGAGAGGACGCGCGGAAATAGAAGCACATACCGTGCTCATGGATTGGCAGGATTAACATCATTAAAATGGCAATACTCCCCAAAGCACTGTACAGATTTAATGCGATCCCCCTAAAGATACCCATGACATTCTTCAAAGAAGTGGATCAGGTACTTTTGAAATTTATTTGGAACAATAAACACCCTCGAATAGCTAAAGCAATCATTGGGAAAAAGAATATGGGAGGAATTACTTTCCCCAACTTTAAACTTTACTACAAAGCAATAGTTATCAAAACAGCATGGTATTGGAATAAGGACAGGCCCTCAGATCAGTGGAATAAGCTTGAATACTCAGAGAATGTTCCCCAGACATACAATCACCTAATTTTTGATAAAGAAGCAAAAAATCCTAAATGGAGCAAAGAAAGCCTCTTCAACAAGTGGTGTTGGCACAACTGGGTAGCCACTTGCAAAAAATTCAACTTAGACCCCCAGCTAACATCATGTACGAAGGTAAAATCCAAATGGATTAAAGACCTCGATATCAGACCCAAAACCATAAGATATATAGAACAACACATAGGTAAAACACTCCAGGACATTGAGACTAAAGGCATCTTCAAGGAAGAAACTGCACTCTCCAAGCAAGTGAAAGCAGAGATTAACAGATGGGAATATATTAAGATGAGAAGCTTCTGCACCTCAAAGGAAATAGTGCCCAAGATACAAGAGCCACCCACTGAGTGGGAGAAACTATTCACCCAATACCCATCAGATAAGGGGCTAATCTCCAAAATATACAAGGCACTGACAGAACTTTACAAGAAAAAAACATCTAATCCCATCAAAAAATGGGGAGAAGAAATGAACACTTTGACAAAGAAGAAATACAAATGGCCAAAAGACACATGAAAAATGCTCCACATCACTAATCATCAGGGAGATGCAAATCAAAACAACGATGAGGTACAACCTCACACCACAGAGAATGGCACACATCACAAAGAATGAGAATAAACAGTGTTGGCGGGGATGTGGAGAGAAAGGAACTCTTATCCACTGCTGGTGGGAATACCGTCTAGTTCAACCTTTATGGAAAGCGATATGGAGATTCCTCCAAAAACTGGAAATCGAGCTCCCATACGATCCAGCTATACCACTCCTAGGAATATACCCTAGGAACACAAAAATACAATAAAAAAAATCCCTTCCTTACACCTATATTCATTGCAGCAAACAACCAAGATGCCCTTCAACAGACGAATGGCTAAAGAAACTGTGGTACATATACACAATGGAATATTATGCAGCTGTCAGAAGAGATGAAGTCATGAAATTTTCCTATACATGGATGTACACGGAATATATTATGCTGAGTGAAATAAGTCAGAGAGAGAAAGAAAAACGCAGAATGGTCTCACTCATCTATGGGTTTTAAGAAAAATGAAAGACATTCTTGCAATAATAATTTTCAGACACAAAAGAGAAAGAGCTGGAAGTTCCAGCTCACCTCAGGAAGCTCACCACAAAGAGTGATGAGTTTAGTTAGAGAAATAACTACATTTTGAACTGTCCTAATAATGAGAATGTATGAGGGAAATGGAGAGCCTGTTTAGAGTACAGGCGGGGGTCGGGTGGGGAGGAGGGAGACTTGGGACATTGGTGATGGGAATGTTGCACTGGTGATGGGTGGTGTTCTTTACATGACTGAAACCCAAACACAATCATGTATGTAATCAAGGTGTTTAAATAAAAAAAAAATAATAAAATAAAAAACAAAAAAAATAAACAAAATAAAATAAAATACAAAAAAAAAAGGTTAGCTTAGAAGCCACACATGGTGGCTAGGGCCTTATAATAGAGCTTCTTGTCTTCTAAAATCTGACTGCTGTGGATAATTTCCTTGCCATCATTCAGATACCTACAGACCCACGGGCTGAAAGGGGGTGGAGGCACCTGGCCTGGCCAGAAAGGCCTCACCTTCTATCCACCATCACCCACCACCATCAAGGAGTCTTACTGATTAATTCAACATGCCTGCACACTTTGAACTGTGGCTCAACAAGGGGCACACATCAGGTTGTGGTTCATGCACACTTAGCAATGGTTCGCCCCGGACACGTGGTTGAGACACACCCTTACAGCCTCAGTTCCTAAGAGGAGTCAGGTCAGTGCCACAAACACTCTCCCTAGAGCTCATTCATATTCCCTGGCTGTGGCCCCACACCTCTTCTGGGCTGGATGCTCACACACATCTGGCTGTGGCGTGTTCCAGCATGGGGGAAATCACAGGCAACAGAACTGTGGGGTTTAGGCAGCAGAGTCTAGTTCAAGAGGGAAAAGGGATTAAACTTGTGACCATATGCCTGTAGGCTTCACAGCTAAGTCTGTAGAGGCTTTGGTGGTTTCTTACAAAATTGAACCTACTCTTAGCATTCAACCCTGCCTCAAACTTAAAACTGACTAACACCTACACATGAACATTGACTTTAGTAGCTTTAATCCTTTTCTCTTTTCATCTGTTTGGTTTTAGTGGCCACAATAGGCAGTGCTCATAGTGATGTGGTTCAATCAATTGAACAGGATTGACCACATGCAAAACAAGTGGCGCTATACCATTTCTCTAGCCTCTTTGAAGTAGCTGTATTCTTAATTGCCAAAATTTGAAAACAACCAAGATGACCTATAGTAGGTAAATTAATAAACTCTGGCAAAGACTAACTAGACTTAGTTTCTAGGCTAACAAGAAATGACTATGAAGCCATGAAAGGAACCTTCCTTCAATGCATATTGCCAAGTTAAATAAGCAATTGCAAAAGACTGCTTAAACACAGTGTGACTCCAACTACACAATATTCTGGAAAAGGCACCAAGAGAGTAAAAAGCCATGGGGCTACAAGTGGCAGGATGGATGAATTGCTGGAGCACTGGGAATTTTTTGGTTGGTTTGTTTATAAGCCACACCTAGCAGAGAGTAGGGCTTAATCCTGGCTCTGAACTCAAGATCACTCCTGATAGGGCTCAGAGGAACATATGGAATGCCAGGGATTGAACTTGGTAAAGCTGTGTGTTAGGCAAGTGCACTGCCCACAGTACTACTTCTCCAGCCCTGAGTTTCTCACAGCAGTGCAACTACTCTGTATGATACTATAAAGGTAGAGAGAACCTACATCTGTAAAAACCCAGAAAATGTTTAACACAAGAGAGTAAGTCTAAAGTAAGCTAAGGACTTTACTAATAATGTATCCAAATATCACCTCATGAAGAAGAATACTGATAACAGGTGGTTAGGCATGGAAAATCTCTGTACCTTCAGCTCAATTTTTCTCTGACCTTGCAGTTACCATTTATAAAAGAAAGACCACTTAAAAATGAAAAACTAGTGCTCGCTTCGGCAGCACATATACTAAAATTGGAACAATACAGAGAAGATTTAGCATGGCCCCTGCGCAAGGATGACACACAAATTCGTGAAGTGTTCCATATTTTTAATGTTGCACTAGTGATGGGGGGGTGTCCTCTTATATGTCTGAAACAAAACCACAATCATGTTTGTAACCAGGGTGCTTAAATAAAAAATATTATTTTAAAAAATTAAAAACTAGGGGCCAGAAAGATAGCACAGTGATAGGGCATTTGCCTTGCATGTGGCTGGTTTGGACAGGTGGTGGTTCAAATCCCAGCATCCCATGTGGTCCACTGTGCCTGCCAGGAGTGATTTCTAGTGCAGAACCAGGAGTAACCCCTGAGCGCCTCTAAGTGTGACCCCAAAACCAATAATAATAATAATAATAATAATAATAATAATAATAATAATAATAATAAAGAAAAACTAGACCAGTGAGTTATTTTACATGCAGCAGGCCAGGTTTCAATTCTCAAAACTAACAAGAATATGATTTATTTGGGCCCGGAGAGATAGCACAGTGGCGTTTGCCTTGCAAGCAGCCGATCCAGGACCAAAGGTGGTTGGTTCGAATCCCGGTGTCCCATATGGTCCCCTGTGCCTGCCAGGAGCTATTTATGAGCAGACAGCCAGGTGTAACCCCTGAGCACTGCCAGGTGTGACCCAAAAACAAAACAAAAAAAAGAATATGATTTATTTTTTCTTGCTGAAGAATCACCTAAGAGAAAAAAAGAAGGGGTCAGAGAGATAGCATGGAGGTAGAGTATTTGCTTTGCATGCAGAAGGACAGCATCCCATATGGTCCCTCGAGCCTGTCAGGAGCAATTTCTGAGCATTGAGCCAGGAGTAACCCCTGAGTGCTGCCGAGTGTGACCCAAAAAACAAAAAAAGAGAGAGAGAGAAAAAAAATAAAACTGTTTTGTTACTGAGGTTTAGCTCTCTTTTTCTGATAAGAAAAAGATAAGCAGAGAAAATAAACAAAAAAGTGGAGCCAGAGATAATGGACACAGGTAAAGTGGTTGCTTTCTGTGTATCTGACCAGGATCAATATCCAGCACAATAGAGTGACCCCCAAGTACTGAGGCTGGAGTAAACCTTAAGCACTGCCTATTGTGGCCCTAAAACCCACATAAGACACAATTCTGGGCTCTTTGTTAAGCTACAGTTTGGAACAAAATTTACTAAGGATACAAAGACAAAGCTGTTTCTTTCGTAATACTTTTAACTCAGTATTTTTGAAAATTATTATGCAAACAAAATTTAAATATGATTATGAAAATATCCTTATAGCATCACCTAAAGTCACAGCAGATGTGCAGAAAGCCAACAGGTCAAACTTTATTACTACTGACCTGGTAAGCAATGTTGGGTGAGTGTACAGCTTATAGAAATTATCACCAGCTCACACTTGAAGAATGGCTCGCCCCTAAACACGTATCTCATCTCACTTGCTGATCTCATGTTCCTCTGCTTGCTTACTTGCACTCTGGTGAAGCCCGTGATTTCTAAAATACCGACTTCTTGTTCTTTCTCTCCCCTCACATAAATGTTTTAAGAACTATCTTGCTTCACCGAAAAAAAAAAACCCAAAACCTATCACTACATGATAATCTAGAAACACACAGATCTATTTAAATTTTTAATTATGAATCAAATTTAAAAAGAATCAAATTGAATTGCTATAAAATTTATTTCATAAAAAGTTCGAATCAATATTTTGTTAACTATTTAGGATTAAATACAGATATTTTCGATCTCTTATTTTTTCTTATTTTTGTAGATGCTTATATAATCAGATGACAGGAAAAATGCAACCTTCTGTGAAATGTCACATATACATGCAAAGCTGCTAAGATCAAGTTTGGGAGCCATGTAAATTATTCCTGTGTCATATTTTGGAAATGTCCACTCAGCACTTGGAGGCCCATTGTCCCTTTCAGGTATCAATTGGCCTGGCAAGATCAGGTGCTCAGTGAGCAATGGCAAACCTGCGGAATTGCCAGAGCATGTTATACAGTGTGGGAGCCACTCAGAGTCTTCACAGAAGCCCCAACCCTTCATGTCACAGTTCTAGATGTTCAAAATCATGTGTGCTGTGTAAGATCTGGAGTAGCCCACTAACTCCAGCAGCTGCAAACTGGGGCACCCACACACCCATGTCACTGAATGTACCCAAGCAATACCCTATCCAGAGAGCAGCTCTGGCCTGGATGCCTACATTCCTGAAGCACTGGGAAGGGTTCTTGGTCTAAAATTCAGTTTTATATAACATGCATTTTCCCCCTAGGCACTGCTTCTGAATCTCAGTTCAGATCCTAAGATTTATCTTTCTTTTTCACTGCTGTAAAATAGTTAATAGTAAATATAACTTTTTTTCTTTTTGGTTTTTGGGCCACACCCGGCAGTGCTCAGGGGTTCCTCCTGGCTGTCTGCTCAGAAATAGCTCCTGGCAGGCACGGGGGACCATATGGGACACCGGGATTCGAACCAACCTTTGGTCCTGGATCGGCTGCTTGCAAGGCAAACACCGCTGTGCTATCTCTCCGGGCCCGTAAATATAACTTTTTAATTCACTAGTAACAGACACTTAGGTTACTTCTATGTCTTTGTTATTTTATGAAAAACTGAAATCTCTAGGTCTCAGTAGTAGATGAGGGAGTGAATAGCTTAGAAAGGAAATGAACTAAGTATTCCAAAAGTATGTAGGACAAATTTAGAACTTTATAGTCAAGTTATGTAGCCAACTGCTCCCCATCAGTTAGCATAAGGTAAATCACATTACACATTACATCACTGCTACAGGACAAAAAAACAGTCCAACTGTCCAGAAGCACAGAAGGCCGGGCTCAGGGCAAGAAGAAACAAGTCCTAGTTCCAAGCACTTCAGCAACTCCCCATAACACCCCCCAGGAGAGATTACAGCAATGTCAGTTAAAGGCAGGTGAACAGACAAGCATTTCCCAGAAGTCAAAAAAGCTGCGTGCAGAAAAGAGCTTCAGTCCCACGCGGGTGCAGCTTTCTTCCTACCTCCACCCCCACTCTAGCCATCAGGAGAGATTGAACTTACCCCAATCCTACCTCAGTTAGGGGCCAAAGGAACATAACCAAGAACTAGGAGCTGAAGCGATAGCACAGCAGTAAGGGTTTGCCTTGCATGCAGTCAACCTAGGACGTACCCATATTTGATCCCTGGCATCCCATATGGTCCCCCAAGCCTGCCAGGAGCGATTTCTAAGCATAGAGCCAGGAGTAACCAGAGTGCAGTCAGGTGTAGCCCCAAAACAAAACAAAAACAAAAAATATCAAGAACTATCAGAAGCAGCAAAACCTAAAAGACAATATTACATGGGAAAAAATTCAAGGGCCCCAAAGAGAAAAGAGAGGATGGCAGTCAGGATAGTAATCTATGGCAGTTGGGTTTGGATACCCCCACAGTAATGACTGTTGAATCTGGACAAGCCCCTGAACATTGCCTCCTTACATTCAGGTATAAAAAGAGGAACTTGGACTGTTGGGGGGGGGGGGCAGCATAGGCCTGCTGGCTCACGGAGGCCAAAGATAAAGCATTAGAAAAATACTGACTGCTTTGCATCTATTGGCTTTTATATCTTTTTTGAACCCTGGCCTCCCCTGGCTACCTCTGGCTAACTCTCTCCCCCCTCTGTGGAACTCCTGGGTGGCAGTGGCCGGCTTCAGACATTCAGGAGAAATAAAAATTATGCTCTATTTCTTGTCTCCTCTCTGCGGGGATGGGGGGTTGTGGTCCCTAAATGTTGGGATCCCTGGGTGGGCACGAGCCCCACCCGGCATCTGGGCCACACAGGCCCCTGTGAGCCTTGGGCTCTTTGGGTTTCTGCATTGGTCATATAAAAAATAAACAGGTAGCTATAAGAACAACCAACAAAAAGTACTGGTAAAATAAAGAACTTACAAAGGTATTTGCTGAAAGAGAAATGGCCCATGTGGGCAGAAGAAAGGGAATGGTAAAGAGGATAAAGAGAATTGGTGCAGAATCAAAAGGGTCAATATCTATATTAACATGAATTTCAGAAGAGGGAGGAGTTACCAGATAGAAAAAAAATCCAAAGCAAAAAAAATTTGTTAAAATAATTAAAGTTGGGCCGGGCGGTGGCGCTGGAGGTAAGGTGCCTGCCTTGCCAGCGCTAGCCTAGGATGGACCGCGGTTCGATCCCCCGGCGTCCCATATGGTCCCCCAAGAAGCCAGGAGCAACTTCTGAGTGCATAGCCAGGAGTAACCCCTGAGCGTCACAGGGTGTGGCCCAAAAACCAAAAAAAAAAAAAAAATAATAATAATAATAATTAAAGTTGGAGCAAGAAAAAAATGGTTTAGCTAAAAGTTTGGTTGAAATTATGTGCAACTCTGAGTTTATGCATAAGTCCATTCAAACAATTTGAGAATTGAACAAGCACTGTTTTTTCTTTCACTGTTTTTGTCTTAGAAGCAAATAGAGGACCCTAGAAAATGGCAGGGATGTGGGGAGAAAGAAACTCTCATTCACTGCTGGTGGGAATGCTGTCTAGTCTAACCTTTATGAAAAACAATATGGAGATTTCTCAAAAACTGGCAATTGAGCTCTCATATGATTCAGCTATACCACTCCTAGGGAAATACCTTAGGACAGTGGTCGGCAACCTTTATTTTCAACTGAGCCAAATCTCGCCAAAACCACAATTGAAATTTATTTTGAGAGCCACATAGGGCGCGCACTGACAGAGGCTAGGAGCAGAGTCCTGACTCCTGGAGCGGCCGCAGGGCACACAGAAGAGCCAAATTAAAAGTGTAAAGAGCCACAGGTGGCTCGCAAGCCCAGGTTGCAGACCACTGCCCTAGGAAATCAAATACACCACACAAAAATGCTTTCTGTGTTCACAGCAGCACTACTTACAATAGCCAGAATCTGGAAACAACACAGATGCCCAACAACAGATGAGTGGCTAAAGAAACTGTGATACATATACACAATGGAATATTATGCAGCCATCAGGAGAGATGAAGTCATGAAATTTTCCTATACATGGATGGACATGGAAACAATTATGCTGAGTGAATTAAGTCAAAGGGAGAGAGACACAGAATAGTCTCATTTTTCTATGGGTTTTAAGAAAAATAAAAAACATTATTGTATGGGGCCGGGAAGGTGGCGCTAGAGGTAAGGTGTCTGCCTTGAAAGCGCTAGCATAGAACTGACCACGGTTTGATCCCCCGGTGTCCCATATGGTCCCCCCAAGCCAGAGGCGATTTCTGAGCAGATAGCCAGGAGTAACCCCTGAGCATCAAACAGGTGTGGCCCAAAAACAAAAACAAAATTAGAAAAAAAAACAACATTATTGTAATAATTCCCAGAGACAATAGAGATGAGGGTAGGAAGGACTAGCTCATAATATGAAGCTCACCACCAAGTGTAGTGGTGCAGTTAGGGAAATAACTACACTAACAACTATCATGACAATCTTAATGAGTGAGAGAAGTAGAGTGCCTGTCTAGGCAGGGGAAGGGGGAAATAGGGGGCATTGGTGGTGGGAATGATGTACTGGTGAAGGGGGGGTGTTCTGTTTATGACTGAAACCCAACTATAATCATGCTTGCAATTATGGTGCTTAAAGGTTTTATATAAATAACAACCCTTTGGGGCCAGCGAGGTTGCGCTAGAGGTAAGGTGTCTGCCTTGCAAGCGCTAGCCAAGGAAGGACCGTGGTTCGATCCCCCGGGGTCCCATATGGTCCCCCAAGCGCCAGGAGTAACCCCTGAGCATCAAACAGGTGTGGCCCAAAAAAACAAAAACAAAAACAAAAAAACAACCCTTCCCCCAAAAAAGACAAAGAATAGAAAGTTTATTATTAGGGGGCTGGAGAGCAGTAAGGCGTTTGCCTTAGATTCAGAAAGATGTTGGTTCAAATCCCGGCATCCCATATGGTCCCCCGAGCCTGCCAGGAGCGATTTCTGAGCATAGAGCCAGGAGTAACCCCTGAGCGCTGTTGGGTGTGACCCAAAAATCAAAACCAAAAAAAAAAAAACCCAATATAAATATAATATATAATAAATAAGTGTATTTATAATACCTAAAACTATAAAAAATCTTAGTGACCATCAAAGGTGAATAGAAGGGGCCGGAGAGATAGCATGGAGGTAAGGCGTTTGCCTCTCATGCAGGAGGTCATCGGTTCGAATCCCGGCGTCCCATATATGGTCCTCCCGTGCCTGCCAGGAGCAATTTCTGAGCCTGGAGCCAGGAATAACCCCTGAGCACTGCCGGGTGTGACCCAAAAACCACAAAAAAAAAAAAAAAAGGTGAATAGAAAATAACCCAACTTGGTAAATCACAGTATTATAATAAGAATTAGGGAAGAAAAGAAAAACAATTCTACAAAGCCAGTTCCTCCAGCATCTTCTCATGGAGATCAGGCTTCCCATAAACCTCTTGGGTCTATCAGATCTCACCTTCTTGTCCATATCTGACTTTGGAACAAAGAAGCACTAAGGCATTGCGTGACATTTCTTTTGTTTATATACCTATCATCTCAAGACTTTGTCCTTGTTAAAAGTGAATACTAGACCTTATTTTACCCCAAAAGTATTTGGCATCTATTTCCACAACAAAAAACCAATTTAACCAACAGAAGAATGCTAGCAGATGTGTGTAGCAGATAAACGTGTCTTACAGTAAACAGGCCTTTAAAATTATCAAAAATACAAGGAAAGAAAGTCTTCGGACAAAGGCTAGCACTTTCCTATTCCAATTATTTGTCAAGTCTTTTTGTGTGTTTTTTGGACCACACCTAGTAGTGCTCAGGGTTTACTCCTGGCTCTATGATTAGGGATTATTTCTGGAGTGCTCAGGGGATTCTATGGAGTACTGGGGATCAAACTCAAACTCAGGGCAGCCATGTGAAAAGCAAGCACCTTACCTCCTGTACTATCTTTGTTGTGAAATCTTAAGAAGTTTTAGCTTCCATAGATCTCTCTTATCATGGGAAAAAAGATAAAGATGAATCTAAAATGTTTTGGATCACTTCACTATGTTTGGAAAAACCATCATTAGGCTGACAAGACCAAGTTCTGGCTAGGATGTGAAGCAACTGGGACTCCTATCGATTACTGGAAGAAATAAGATATGCATATCTACCTTATAGGCTGTTTGGTAGTTTGTCTTAAGATTGGCCATATACTTATAAGCTGGGATTTCCTACTCTACATAATTACCAGGGAAAATAAAAATATATCCACAAAAAGACTGAAAATCAAATACAGAAACAACCCACATGGTCCATGAATTCATGCAGTCCATAAAGTTACAAATAAACAAGAGCAGATTAAAAACTGCCGCACATCCACATATAATGCTATGTAATGCAGCATTAAGAAGCTGACATAAAAGAATAATCACTATAAGCTTCCATTTCTATGAAATCCAAAAACAGAACTCAAGTATTATGTTTTTTGTTTGTTTGTTTTGGGGCCACACCCATTGATGCTCAGGGATTATTCCTCGCTATGGGCTCAGATATTGCTCCTGGCTTGGGGGGACCATATGGGACGCTGGGGACGGAACCACAGTCCGTCCTAGGCTAGCACTTGCAAGGCAGATGTTTTACCTTTAGTGCCACTGCTCCAGCCCCAAATTCAAGTATTATGATAATTATCAAAAGAGTGAATGTCTTTGGGAAAGGGTAGGATTTGCTAAAAAGAGGAGAACAGGAATTTCCTAAGGTAAAGAAAAGCTCTATAGCAGGGGTCCTCAAACTTTTTAAACAGGGAGCCAGTTCACTGTCCCTCAGACCATTGGAGGATCTGACTATAGTAAAAACAAAACTTATGAACGAATTCTTATGCACACTGCATATATCTTATTTTGCAATGAAGAAACAAAACAGATACAAATACAATATGTGGCCTGCAGGCCATAGTTTGAGGACCACTGCAAGTCTATAGTTTAATCTGGAATAGTATAGTTATATAATAATTTATATATAATATTAATTATATAATAAGTTATAGAATTGCATGTAATTAGGCAAAATTTATCTAACCGAACATTCAATAATCACATAGTTCTATGTGTACATTATACTTTTTTTAATTTCACACCACAAAAGAGCAATTTAAAAAACATCAACAGGGCTGAAGCAATAATGGCACAGGGGTAAGGAGTTTGCCTTGCAAGCGACTGACCCTAGTTTGATCCCCAACATCCCATATGCCCCCTGACCCCAGTTGGCCAAGAGTAATTTCTGAGTGCAGAGCCAGCCAGCTGGGAAGAACACTGAGCACTGGTGGGTGTGGCAAAAAACAACATATTTTACATTACCTCCTTTTCTTTTGAGCAAGATTGAGCTCCATAAACTTATACTTCTGGTATTGTTCATCGAGTTTTTTTAGTACTACATCTGCAGTCTCATTTCCAGGTTGCTTCATGAAGTTATCTACATCCTCCTTCAATATAAAAAGAATGCATAAACATTTTTAAAGTTTTTAATCTCATGTTTTTATTTATTAGCTTTATGTTTAAAGCATAAGTTTGTTTTATTCTCCAATGTCTCCTTTTAACTTAGAAATTACAAAAGTTCAAAGACCAACCAATTTAGACAGTGCATGTTGCTATCTTATTCTTACTCCAGCTTCTTTTTCTTTTTCTTCATATAGAGAAGAAATATGGCCTTACCTGCTTTATGTATGTAGTCCCTGCATAGCTTTATAAGCAAAGATGAAAATGGCCAGTAATCAAAATTCATGTCCTAGTCAAGTGCTGCAATCACAAAAAATTCAACAGGTTGTCTGCCAACTATGAGTTTTATTACTTTTAGCTCAAAAGTACAGCCATAGTAATCATGTTAAAAATGCTATTTGTTTACCAAGGCAGATCATAGAAACATTTCAGTATCAAGTGGATAAAAGAAAGTAAACCTAAAAGGCAAAAATAACCATTTTGGTTTTTTGTTTTTGTTTTGGGGTCAGACTCAGCGGCACTCAGGGGTTCCTCTGTCTCTGTGCTCAGAAATTGTCCTGGCAAGCTCTGGGGATCACGTGGGATCCTGGAAATAGAACCCAGGACGGCTGGATGGAAGACAAGTATCCTACTGCTTATGCTATTGCTCCGGCCCCCATACTCATCTCTGTATCATGAAAAAACTAACAGAATCAAGATTTTTTTCACACATACTACAAATAAGACCTTGAAGAAAAGGTAGCTAACTAGATAAGGACCAAGAACTAGACAAAAATAAAAGGAAACTTCAAGGGGGAAGAAAGTGATTTTGTCAAAAGCATTAGGAAAGGGCCTCCTGTACCTAACAGATTCTATGCTGTGCCAATTAGCTTGGAGAGGAGCGTAGTAAAAATAAATAGTACAGAGCAAAGAGTGGTGAACGCTGTTAGGGAATTAACTACACTAACTAGCATGACAATGTTAAAGAAGTAGAATGCCTGTGGCGAATGCAGGCAGGGGTGAGAGAGAAGGAGGGGCATTGGTGGTGGGAAAGTTGCACTGGTGAAGGGGGGTGTTGTTTATGGCTAAAACCCAACTACAAACATCCTTGTAATCGTGGTGCTTAAAGATTTATATTAAAAAAAAACTAAAATATAAATAGTACATGTAAGGGAGAAAATACAATATACAGAATATAGCTAGACAAAAAAAAAACTAGAAAGGTGAATCACCACGTGGTCTGGCTCTAAGTAGTCTAGACCTGGGGGTCTTTTGCAGGCTGTATGAGACTTGACTCCATAAAGGTGGAGGCAGGCCATCTAGGTGGAGATAAAGCCCCATATATTCCAGTAGGATTGTATAACGGTGCAGCACGGAGAGAGAGAAGGAAGCACGGACGGACCAGCCAGGCAGAGGGGCACCGGGTTTTGGGTCCCCGCTCTAGAAGGAAGCTGGAGCCCAGGCAGGGCTCAAAGCCACGCCTGCTTCCTTGGCCCGGGGGCTGGACAGGCTCGGGGCCCTCGGGATGCTGCAGCAGCCGCTGGTCCCTCGCACCCGCTTCAACGCGCTTGCTTTCCCCGCTGCCTTCCGCACTCTCTCGAGACCAGCGCCCCGATCCCTGCAGAGACCCTCCGGAAGAGCTCCGTGGCCGGCCTCTGGACTGTTCGCTGATCCCCTCGGAGCCTGCCCGCCCGCCGTCCCCTCCTCCGTGCTGGGCCCTGCAGGACCGCGTGGCCGATCGCGGATCGCGACCCGCTGGCCTCTCCCGAGCAGCTCCAGCCCGGCGGGGGCGGGGCGGGGTGGCCCGCGGCACAGGCCAGACAGTCGGCCGCTCGCCGGCGTCTTACCACAAACACGGCCTCCGGAATCCCCAGGTGCAGCCGCCGACCGTTCCCGGCAGGCACTCCGCCACAGGCACCACCATCTTTCTCGGCCGCCATGTTGGGGAAGCGAACGTGGAACTGCCCACTGAACAAGGGGTGTTGCCCGGGGTTCGAGATTGGCCGGTTCCCAGACAGCCAGCCAACCCCCTCACCCCACCCCGCGTTCTGTCGGCGCTGCGTTAGTCGGCGCTGTCATTGGTTACTCCTTTGAGGCTCCGGCGCGTCAGAAACCTCTGAGTGCTGATTGATTGGCTGCCTGCGGGTGACTGACAAGCACGGGCGGGCCTCGGAGCCCCAGTTGATTCACCTGAGCCCCACGGGCTGGTGGTCCCGGGCCGGCGGGAAAGGGCTTCCCGGGATGTGATAAGAAGTCGATCTCAAGGACACGGGCCGCCTGAACTCGAGTTGGTGCCCAACCCCGTCCAGGCAGGCAGCTCCCTCCAGAAAGGCGGTCGGATCCTCTTGCTCTGCTCTTGGATCGCACCGCACCTCACTTGACAATTTGATTGCGAATATAAATGATTGCGAGTCGGGGGCCACGGTGCTTTTCGGCCTCATCACGCCTGTGAGCCTCCTGGCCCGGGAAGGAAAAATTTACTTTATGCCTGTTTCAGAACAGACAGTAGCTCGATTCTAATTTGGGAGGGGAGGGTTGGGCCACACCCGGCTGCCCTCAGGGGTTCCTCCTACCTCTCTGCTCAGAAATCGCTCCTGGGGGCCGGAGAGATAGCATGCACATAAAGCGTTTGCCTTGCATGCAGAAGGACGGTGGTTCGAATCCCATATGGCATCCCATAGGGTCCCCCGAGCCTGCCAGAAGCGATTTCTGAGCGTAGAGCCAGGAGGAACCCCTGAGCGTTGCCTGTGTGATCCAAAAACTAAAAAAAGAAAAAAAGAAAAAGAAATCACTCCTGGAAGGCCTGGGGGACCATATAAGACGCCGGGATTCGAACCATCTTTGGTCCTGGGTTGGCCTCTAGAGCCAGGAGGAACCCCTGAGCGTTGCCTGTGTGATCCAAAAACTAAAAAAAGAAAAAAAAGAAAAAGAAATCACTCCTGGAAGGCCTGGGGGACCATATAAGACGCCGGGATTCGAACCATCTTTGGTCCTGGGTTGGCCTCTTGCAAGACAAACAAAAGCCTTACTCCTGTGCTATCACTCCAGCCTTCTGATTCTACTTTTAAGTACTCTGCCGTGGCACTACCCTTTCCCTTAGGCACAATGATTAGAAAGTGGTTGCTAGGCCCTGCTCTATTGCCCTGTAGGCTTCCCACCAAGCACTCAAAGGCAGCTCCTTAACTTAATGAGGATACATAGAAAACAAATGAAAGTTATCAAGTTATTGTGAAAGTATTTTTCAGTCACTGAGTCGTTACTTAAGCCCTAGGATAAAGAGGAACTGCAATATTAATATATTTAAGCACCATGATTACAAATATGTTTTGGGTTTTTTTTTGGGGGGGTTGGCTTTTGGGCCACACCTGGTGACCCTGGGATAAAGAGGAACTGCTATATTTTTAATATTAATATATTCAAGCACCATGATTACAAATATGTTTTGGGTTTTTTTGGGGGGGGGTTTGGCTTTTGGGCCACACCTGGTGATGCTGCGGGGTTACTCCTGGCTATGCGATCAGAAATTGCTCCTGGCAGACTCAAGGACCATATGGGACACTGGGGGATCGAACCATGGTCCGTCCCAGGCTAGTGCATGCAAGGCAGACGCCTTATGCCCTGCGCCACCGCTCCGGCCCCTACAAACATGTTTGTAGTTGGGTTTCAGTCATAAAAAGAACACCCCCCTGCACCAGTGCAACATTCCCACCACCAATGCCCCCAACTCCCTCCTCCCCCATCCCCTGCCTCTATTTGAGTCAGGCATTCTACTCCTCTCACTCATTAACATTGTTATGATAGTTGTTAGTATAATTATTTCTCTAACTGTACTCACCACTTTTTTTCATATCTTGACCGGGTCCTCCTGCCCATATCTATTTCCTCTGGGCATTATTACAATAATGTCTTTTATTTTTTTTAAAACCCATAGAAAAATGAGACTATTCTGTGTCTCTCCCTTTGACTTAATTCACTCAGCATAATTGTTTCCATGTCCATTCATGTATAGGAAAATTTCATGACTTCATCTCTCCTGATGGCTGCATAATATTCCATTGTGTATATATATATATATATATATATATATATATATATATATATATATATATATATATATATATATCACAGTTCCTTTAGCCACTCATCTGTTGTCGGACATCTGGGTTGTTTCCAGAGTCTGGCTATTGTAAGTAGTGCTGCCATGAATATAGGAGTACAGAAGGCATTTTTGTATTGTGTATTTGTGTTCCTAGAGCATATCCCTAGGAGTGGTATATCTGGATCATATGAGAGCTCAAATTCCAATCTTTTGAGGAATCTCCATATTGTTTTTTTATAAAGGTTGCACTAGATGGCATTCCCACCAGCAGTGAATGTGAGTTCCTTTATCCCCACAACCCTGTCATTTTCTAGGGTGCTCTATTTGCTTCTAAGACAAAAACAGTGAAAACCCCCTGCTTGTTCAATTCTCAAATTATTTGAATGGACTTATGCAGAAAATCAGAGTTACATATAATTTCAACCTATTAACTAAACTATCTTTTTTTCTTGCTTTAATTATTTTAGCACTATGGAAGTTTATAGCCTTCCTGTAATCTACTATGAAACTAGATGCTTCATCTAGATGCTCTATATGCTTCCTATATTCTACTATGAAACTAAATGAACTTTGCTTCATGTACTGGCCTTGTGATGACAGCCGAGCCATCTTGAATGGAACAGTAAATGGATGACTAGATTGGATGAATTCTCTTTCAAAAGGACTTAGACCATAATAGGAACCACATACTTGAAATATGAATGGTGACACATCCTTAAAGGTTTCCATTTTTTGCAAAACTCAGATATGCCCAATTCCAATCTGCCACTTACAACAATCCTTGCAAATGTATATAGTAAGTTCTATAAAGAATATGAACCATGATTTACAATAGCCAAGAAACAGAAACAGCCTGAAGGTTCCTTAACTAATGAATGAAGAATGTAGTAGGGGTCATAGAGAAAGCACAGGAGGAAAGGTGCTTTCCTTGCACACCACAACTGCGGTTACATTCCATGATACCACAGTTGGTCCCACTAGCACCATCAGGAGTGACTCCTCAGCAGAAAGCCAGAAGTAAGCACTAAGTATTGCCATGTATGGCTCAAATTGCCCACAAAAGTAAAGTATATAGGGGCCCACAAGATAGGCTCTGAATGTATGTGAGGCAGGGAGTTCAATCTTTTAACACTTCACTGCTGTCATATATACCCCTGGAGAACAAAATGGTCAGGCCTGCACCACTAGACCAAGCATCACTGGGAATGCTCCCCAGACACCTCAAGTACTTCTGGACAAGTAGTGATGTAACACCCTCAGAAATCTACTTTTCTCTGGTTATGTAAGGCAGTTTGCCATTCTGACAGTTTTAAAAAATTAATTTAGAATTTTGTTGTTAAATATTGGCACATACTCTTACATGACTAGATTTTATGTCATTCTAAATATGTAAATACATGCATTGAACAATGCTGTTTCACCATGCCTCCAAGACTCTGCAGAGATACTAATCTGACCAAAGCTCTAGGTATATTGTTTCTTTGTTTTGTTTTAGTTTTTGGTTTTTTTGTTTTGTTTTGTTTTTTGGGTTTCTTTTTTGGGAGGGTTTTGGGTCACACCTGGCGGCACTTGGGTTCCTCCTGGCTCTACGCTCAGAAATCGCTCCTGGCAGGCTCAGGGGACCATATGGGATGTCGGGATTCGAACCAATGACCTTCTGCATGCAAGGCAAATGCCTTACCTCCATGCTATCTCTCCAGCCCCAAAAGAAACAAGGAATTTTTTTTTGGTTTTTGGTTTTTGGGTCACATCTGGTAGCACTCAGGGGTTACTCCTGGCTATACGCTCAGAAATTGCTCCTGGCAGGTTCAGGGGACAATATGGGATACCTGGATTCGAACCACCGTCCTGCATGCAAGGCAAATGCCTTACCTCCATGCTATCTCTCCGGACCCATAAAATGAATCAGTCTTTTTAGTTTATTTGTTTTGGGCCACACCCAGTGACGCTCAGGGGTTACTCCTGGCTATGCACTCAAAACTTGCTCCTGGTCTGGGGAACCATATGGGATGCTGGGGGATTGAACCGCCATCTCTCCTAGGCTAGCGCCAGCACTTACCACTCCGCGCCACCACTCCAGCCCCTTAAAATTTTTTTTTGGTTTTTGGGCCACACTGGGCAGTGCTCAGGGGTTACTCCTGGCAGGCTTGGGGGACCCTGTAGGATACCGGGGATTGAACCCTGGTTGACCAATTGTAAGACAAACGCCATACCTGCTATGCTACTGCTCCAGCCCTAGGTATATTGTTATTTGGACTGATACCATCAGGATTTTTTTGGACTGTGGAACCCCCTTCCTTACCCCTGTCTTCCCACACTTCCGGAAGACCTGGCAGCTGAAACCATACACACAAATGCAATCGCCATGTCTGCATCTGGACAGCTCCACAGACTCACTGTCTTCATGAAGAGATATAAAGCAAGCTGTGAAAAATCATGGGTACACAGCCGCACAGCTGAAAACTGGCAAGGAGAGGAAGGGTAAGACAAGTCCCTAACCTGTCAAAGCCACACCTGCTACACTCATCACCCACAACTGCTGCTTTGCCTATGGAACTGCTTCACTACTCCTCCAGGAAGTCTCTGCAGAGACACCAATCTGAACAAAATCTAGGCATCACTGGATTATTGCTCTTGGCCCTATTTTTTAATTTTAAAAAGAAGATACATACTGTTTTTCACAGAGGCTGTATCAGGTAGTGCCGTCACTGCATTCCCACCAACATTGCTTGTTACCATTCTTTTGGTTGGTTTGTTTGGTTTTGAACCAAAATTCTGGAAGCAAGGCAAACGCTGCTGTGCTCTCTCTCCGGACCCCATAATGATGATTTCTTATGCACACAATTCCTGCACCAGTGCAAACCTTTCCTCTTCGAAGGATCCCAATGACCCTCCCTCTCTGGTCTCCCTCCCCCCATTAAATTATGTGCATCAGTTCTTCCATTGTGTTACTTTTCACCCTTTGTTGCAACTTTACTGCTTCTTTAAGTCAGACAGATGAGAGATCAATGTCTGTCTCCTCACTCCACACAGCACAATCACATCTAGGTCCATCCATGTTGCTACAGAGTGCGCCCATCCATTCTTTCTTAGAGCTTCTTAGAGCTACATAGTATTCAGTGTGGCTATAGACCACACCATTAAGGTTACTTTTAGAGTCTGCCTTAACAACATAGGCAATGTAAAACTTGCATTTTGTTCAATTTTTTTCTTTTTTTAGGGGAGAGCGCACACGTAGTCCCCCACTACCATAAATTACGCAGTTGAGTTTCCCACATTTGGGGAAATCGCAGGGGTCAACATGCCCGGAGTGCAATGGGGGAGCCTCACCCCTGGGGAAGCCACCTTCGTGATCATGGAATCGCCCCTGCCAGGTAAGTATTCAATTTCTTTATTATTTCAATCACTGAAACTTTGTTTTAAAACAATTTCAACATGCTTCTGTAATTTCAAAAGTATCTTGAGCCTGCAGTGATAGTACAGTGGAGAGTGCTTTCATTGCATGCAACTGACCCAGGTTTAATACCCAGCTCCCCAGAGCCCCACCAGAAGCAATCCCTGAGCACAGAGTCAGAAGAAAGCCTTAAACACCACGAGGTGTTATCAACCAAAAACAGTATTTTGTCATATGAAATTGACTATTTCACATACATGCTACTCAGATATTTCAAATCTTAACACAATCACCAGTGCATGTATGATGCTTCACCACCAGTAAATAGTTCAGTATGTATATCTCAGAAAAACAGATACTCTTGTGCATAATCACCATGTTGTGGAGCAGAGAAAGCCATTGTGCATAAGAAAGAAGTCTAGCCTGTGTAGAAATGATAAGTCCTTTAAGATAGTTCATCACCTACTAGTCCACAAAAGGATGAGAAGGCTCTATTTCCTTGTACCACAAAGCAAATAGGACAACACTGGAACTAAAAGGAGCAGAGGACCAGATAGATAGGACTGCAGGTAAGGCACTTGCCTTGCATGCAACCAACCTGGGTTTTATCCCTAGAATCCCATATGCTCCCCTGAGAATGGCCAGGAGTGATTCCTGAGTGCAGAGCAAGGAGTAACCCTGAACACTGCCAGGTGTTCCCCCAATAAAAAAGACTAGATCTGCAGCACCAAATCTGGGGTGCCACATTGCTAAAGAACTCTGTCTACACTTCAGCCAAGCAGCTTTAGCTATCTGTTGAGTGTTGTGTTACTGATCCTACCCTAATCAATTATTGTACCCCACCCTAGGATGTGACCTGGTGATAGTATGTTGGATTATTCCTTACTTGGTATTCTGCTCCCACCCTAGGGTGGTACCTGATTCTTGTCAATAAAAGCAAGAGTCTGAGGAAGGCTGGGGCTTATTCTTCTGTCTTCTTCCACTGAGCTACATTCCATCTTAGGAGCAGAAAGCTTTTGTGGTTTGAATTCCTTGCTCGAGCACTGGATTCCCTGAACCCATTCTTATACCTTTTCACTGTGTGAATTATTTTCTGCAGATCTCTACAACTGGAACTCTTCCCCCTAACCTAATCGGACAGGGGAATGGGAACTGCCTTTTCCTGTCTGGGAGCTTGGTGGGAATCAAACCTTAACCAATCTCCTAGAGAATGTGACACTTCAATTGAGTGGTCAGGAAAGAGCCTCAGACCTCACCAGAACCCCCAAGCCAATGAGAATGTATTGATCTCTATTTCTCCAACCCTCCAGCCAATAAGGAAGTGAGAGATGAACCTCCAAAGCCTCTCTCCTGATCTGGTGTGTTTTACCAGGATCATATGGACTCCTGAAAAGACTCGGAAAATCCAAGTTCCTCCTGCTTTGTTCCTTTTTGATACTGTTCTATTTCCTGAGTCTGCAAACTGGCTTTCAAACTCACTTCCATTCTCATGACTACAATTCTCAAGGCTTGAGCTTGCCTTCTGCTATCAATGTAGCTCACATGGAAAGAGAGAAGCTGTTTTACAAGCTTGTTTGTGGCTGACCTATGTTCAATTCCCAAAATCCCATATAGCACCCCAAGACTGCCTGGACTGATCCCTGAGAACAGAACCAGGAGTCAGCCTTGAGCATTGCTTGGTTTGCCCCCCAACCCCAAATAAAGCTCTTTTATGGTCTATTACTCTGCTCTGGCAAAATCTCAGGGCCAGGATTCTGGAGCTAAGGACAGAAATAATGAATGGCTAACTTGCCCCCAAGTGACAGACATACTCTAGATGGGAACTAGGTGAGTCCTTTCAGTGTCACCCCCCTTGCAGGGAACAACTTTGGATCTTGATATTCTCCATGGGCAATGCTGGGGTTAATGCCCTTATCATGAGGAAAGCTAAACGGGACAAGGGAGATTCACCTTTCAACTGCCCCTGCCTGGAACTTCGCTTTGGCAACATGCAGAGATGTCTAAGTCTTCGCCCCTGGAAAGAAGTCCCTACAAGTTCTGGGCTGCACTGCTTTTGAGGGATAGGGAGAGGCGTGCCCAGTCCCAGAGGTCTGCCCTTTATTAGCCAACTGTCCACTTCCTTCAAACAATGTGTGTTGCCTTGCTATCTGCTCTTAGGACTACATTGAAAACAAGAATGTTCTCACCACCTTCACTGTGAAGTGGGTCTACACATGTCCCCATACTGTAATATGAAAGATACTTTAAAATTTTTTGTTGGGGGCCACACCTAGTGGTGCTCAGGGCTTACTCCTGGCTCTGTACTTGGCTATATTGGTTTGTTTCAGGTTTTTGGTTTGGGGGCCACACCCAGCAGCACTCAGGGGTTACTCCTGGCTCTGCACTCAGAAATTGCTCCTGGCTCGGGGAAACTATATAGGATGCTGGGGATCAAACCCAGGTTCGTCCTGGGTCAGCTACGTGCAAGGCAAATGCCCTACTGCTGTGCTACCATCCGGCCCCTATACTTGACTATATTGGTAAATCATATGGGGTGCCAGGAATCAGCCATATGCAAGGTAAACACTGTGTACCTATTGTACTATCCACTCTACATCCCCAATTTTTTTTTGTTCTTAGGCTCAGGGATCATTCCTGGTGGGGTGCTCGGAGGACTATATAAAATCCAGGAATAGAGGCTAGGTCAGTTGTGTGCAAGCAAACACCCTAGCTGCTGTACCTGCTCTGGTCTCTGAATTTTCATCTCTTAAAGCATCTGAAGAAGGTGTAGGTAGGGAGATTTAGGGCAGCATTGAGCAGCCTCTGTGGGCTATAGGAAGGGAACTTTCACTGAATGCAAAGGCATCAGCGTCACCACTGACTGGTTTCAGTCCTGCTGCATCACTCTCCAGATCAACAGGCAGGATCTGCTAAAGGATTTGGGGGACTCCGAACCCTGGAGAATGGGTCTTTTTTTTGTCTCATGTAAGAGCTGAGGTAGCAGTTCTTCTCAGTCCTCAAATCCACCCCATTAGTCTCTTCAAAAGCATTTGAACTTGAGCAGACCCATGCAATCACACAGACGGGCCGACTAAACTCCACAAAGGTCTACTTTCTTTCCGTTTATTACTTGAAAACTGCCAAAAAACCAAAGGTGCCAATACCCTGAGTGGTATTGGCAATACTCCAAAGTGGACATAGCAGAGAGAAAGAGCTGGGGCTTGGCTGGGCAGTCCTAGCTGGAGCGGGGCACTGCAGTTAACTTCGCACTGACTCCCACTGAGGGTACTAACCTTTCTCCCACCCCCAGAAGCTGGCCAGGAGGAGATGAGAGACTACTTCAGGGTAGCCACTCAGAGCACTTTGGGAGCTGAATGACCTATGGCCTCAGAGCATTTTCTCACAGTTAGGGAAATCAAGGGCCGGAGACATTGCATGAAGCTGACCTGGGTTCGCTCTCTGGCATCCTAGATGGTCCTGAGTATTAAAGGAATATCTACAGCAGTTCTTGCTCATACAGCCCAAGTACATGCTGTAGGGTAACAGCACCAAGTTCTACAGTTCTTGCAGAGACCCCGTTCCCACTTGGCCAGTGTCCTAACAATGGCTTTTACCTTCCTGGTCCAAAACAGAAGAGAAGTACACACAGCATATAGTTGACCAACCTTACATCTCTTTTTGTCTGATGAAACTCCATAGCCTTTCGCTTTTTCATGTCCTGGACCATTAAACCTCCCACACATTCACTAGTGACTTGTCATCAACTTGCCATTGAGGACTCCTATGCCCCAAAACCACATCCATGATGTGGTGATTTGATAAGTAGGAGCTTTTGTCTTTCCTTAATCTGCTTTGGCTTTGGGATCACAGCCAGCACTACTTAGGGCTTACTCCAGACTGTATGGCTCAGAGATCATTCCTAGTAGTGCCCAGGAAACCAAAGAGGGGTCAACCTTACCTACAGACTATCTCTCTGGCCCTCTCTTATCTAACTGTTATCACTGTGGTCTCAGATTACTGTTAATATTCTCATTATTTTTTTAAATTATCTTTATTTAAACACCGTGATTACAAATATAATTGTACTTGTATGATTACAGTCATGTAAAGAACACCCCCCTTCACCAGTGCAGGATTCCCACCACCAATTTCCCAGATCTACCTACTCCCCACCTCGCCCACACCTGAACTCGAGACAGGCTTTCTTTTTCCCTCATTCATTCACATTGTTATGATAGTTTTCAGTGTAGTGATTTCTCTAACTGCACTTATCATTCTATGTGGTGAGCTTCATGTCATTAGCTGCACCTACATGGGAGGATGGGGGGAAGTAAGGGTTGGGACTGAGGCAGTAAAATATTAGAAATGAGCTTTGTAGGGCAGTATCAAGGTCCCAATATAAGATGGATATTATGGATATATAGAATATATGCACATAATAATATCAATATGAAAAAAAGAGAAAAAATTTCCACTGACTGTCCCAATATAAACCAGTGCTAGAACAGCCTGCCCTCCTCCCAGAGCACATTCCCATTAGTGTAGGGAGAGATAGGGGGAAAGCCTGTTGACCCCTATAGAGTCCACCTAGACCAGTGCCCAGGGAAAGACTGAAGTCCAGGGGAGAAAAACCCTATACCTGGCAAGAGCTGGTCTCCAGAATCAAGGAGAAAATCGGAAGCCAGATATCTGCCCGCCCTCTTCCCCATGCACCTCCCCCCCTGGAGTATGGAGGGAGAGGGGAACCTGAGGACCACTAAGAGTCCACCTGAACCCACTTCTGGCCATCTGGGCTGGCACCCAGGGAAGGCCTGGAGTCAGGGGAAAAAGACAAGGACAGCTGGGGGCCTGGCAAGCCTCCCTGCACTCCCCAGGCTATGGAGAAAAGCTCTGGTATGGGGCTTCCCCAAACCCTATACCTGGCAGGAGCTGGTCTCCAGAATCAAAGAGGAAACCGGAAGCCAGATGTCTGCCTGCCCTCCTCCCAATGCACCTCCCCCCTGGAGTATGGAGGGAGGGGGGAACCTGAGGACCACTAAGAGCCCACCTGAACCCACTTCTGTATTCTCATTATTTTGATGCTTAAGTTGTTCCACATTTGTTGTAGAAATCTCTCATGCTGGACCATTTCTTTATCTCTTGGTTCCAAAAAGAGGATTGGAACTCACATACAGAGAAACGAATGAATATGAAAGGGGGAAAACAGAACAAAAAGGAAGAGGAGAGATATTTCTTTTTTTGGTGGTGGTGGGGGGAGAGGAGAGATATTTCTAAGGAGAGGAGCCAACTTGTCAGGATTGAGAAGTTCACTAGGAATAGGCAAAACATCTACTGCTGTTCACTCATCAGTGACATGGGTGATGAGGGTTCCACAGAATAATGTGGGCTGAGCTGAGTAAACAGATGTAAAAAGTGAAAAATGAATCTGTTTCTGGCCATCTCAGCTGACTTAGAAGATAAAATGTCAGTCTGGCCAGACTGGGATGGACAGTAAAGTGATGCTGCATCTTGCTCCTACCACTGTCTCTCATGATGCTCACCACGTTTAGACTTGACAAAGAGCTGGATGTCCCCTGGTGACAATCTATCAAGCCCAGAGCAAGGTCCATGTGCTCAAGGGGAACCTGCAAAAACAATCAAATCACGTTAACACACTCATTTCAAAAAGGGAAGTATTGGGCCAGAGTTACAGCACAGCGGTAGGCTGTTTGCTTTGCAAGAAGCTGAAGCAGGATGGACGGTGGTACAAATCCAGGCATCCCATATGGTCCCCCGTGTCTGCCAGGAGCGATTTCTGAGCACAGAGCCAGGAGTAACGCTGAGCACTGCCAGGTGTGACCCAAAACCCCCCCCCACAAAAGTACCATACTCCTAGTTCCTTCCTTGAAACTTAGACCTATTTAAAAAAATAAAAAAAACTTAGACTTATTTATTTTTCTATTAAGTTGTAGACTACAGAAAGTTGCAAAACAGGGCAGTGCACCCTACATAGCCCTCATCATTTCATCCAGGGATGAGCTTTCACACAACTATCACGTTAAAACCCACAGATTAACAACAGTATAGACTACTACCTTCACTTCACACTTTAGTCTCACCAGATTTTATATTCATTCATTTGTGTTTAGGTCAATAAAGTTTCAGGACAGGTACACACATCACAACCAGTGTCAACAAACTACTGTGTTATTGCCTGGAGTTACACATTCCATATAACCTTTTCCATTACTTTTTTTTTTTGGTTTTGGGGCCAACCCAGAAATGCTCAGGGGTTACTCCTGGCAGGGCTCACAGGACCATGGGGGATGCTGGAATCAAAACTGGCTGCCCGTGTGCAAGACAGGCACCCTTCATTCTGTGCTCTCTCCAGTGGCCCCATTCCTCTTCTCAACAAATACCAATCTGTTCATTTTTAAAGAGTGCTGTAAATTGCATTTTCAACAGTGTTGACTAAATGCAGTCCTATGGTATTGCCTTTGGAGACTGGCTGTCTTCATTCATCATCGTCCCCTTGAGCCTATCCACATAATATGACTTGATAGTCCATTACTTTCTACCACAGAGTGGGAGTCTGTGGTAAGAACAGTTGGTCTAACTATCCACTCAATAACAGATAACTGGTTTATTTCCAATATTTTGGTCACTACAAATAAAGGTACAAAGAATATCTGTGTACGAGATTTTATGCCAACGTAAGTTTTCACATTTCTATGATAAATGCCCAGGAGTGCAATTGTTGGGTTAGATGGTAATATGTTTAGCTTGCTAAGAAATTTCTCAATTCTTCTCCAGAGTGGCTATATATTTTTATATGAGAGATCCAGTTTCTAGGCTGTAGAATCTATTTGTCATTTTCACTTCTTCAGAAACCACTACCACTGTGGGTTTTTTCTGATTAGAAAAAAAAGTTTTAAATTTATTATTTTTTTATTATATATTTTATTTAAACACCTTGATTACATACACGATTGTGTTTGGGTTTAATTTTTTATTTTTAAGTATGAGAACAAAGATGCAAAGAAAGAGGACAAGGTAAAGTTACAGTGGAAGGACAATCACCCATAACATAATTCTCAGAAGAAGTCCCCTTGCTGATATCTTAACTTTGAACTTTCAGCCAAAGAACATTATGATAAAACAGAATCCATGTACAATTACTTTGTCCCTCAAGTCCCCAGATTGTAACACATTATAATATTTCTTAACAGCACACAAGGCAATCTAAAGCCATAAAACTTACGTAACTCCTTAAACATTAGAGGCATAGTATTTTTTACATTTCCATGTACATGCATATTAGCTTAAGTTAACCTCAAATTTTAAGTGTTTTTTTAAGGATTAGAGTCAAAGGAGCACAATAAAAACGGTGTTCGAGTGGCAATTGTTGTTTGCATAGGCCCACCAAAATATGAGGGGCACGGAAAGGAATAACCTTGGCCTAAATACAAAGAGACCCTACCCCTGAAGTTTCCTGGCATAAGACCAACTCTAGGCTCCAGGCAAGCTAGATCGTCCAATCCAAGACATTGTCTGTAGTGCCAACACACTTTTATTTTTCACACAGTCTCTGTTGTTGGTATCATGTTTCTGTATTAAAGATCCTGGAATCTGCATATCCTACATTGAAGTCAGGGCATGGAGCGTCCTCTCGTTTCACCTCACAATTTTTTTTTTTGGTTTTTGGGCCACATCCGGCGGTGCTCAGGGGTTACTCCTGGCTGTCTGCTCAGAAATAGCTCCTGGCAGGCATGGGGGACCATATGGGACACCGGGATTCGAACCAACCACCTTTGGTCCTGGATCAGCTGCTTGCAAGGCAAACACTGCTGTGCTATCTCTCAGGGCCCTCACCTCACAATTAAAGGGTAATGCAGGAAGCCCTGTCCCGTAAGCAGGTCATTGTTGTTAAGTCTTCTCAGTGTTAAGGGAAGTCTCTTGAGCAGGTCAATGTCTGAGCAGTGGTAGGGTCTTCCGTGGTAGAGGATTGCTTCCAGGTGATGTTATAGACAAACCTGGATGTTTCATGGATGGCTTCCCTGGTTCAGGGGTGAATGGAAAATGCCCTTTCTTCTGAGGTCTGTGCCAGGTCGTTATGTCAATGTTCAGGGTGTAAGATCCCTTTGCACTACAAGATTTGTGTGTTCCAATCTCTATTAGATAGGATCTTATTTGTATGTATAGTATTTTCCCATTTTAATGTGCCTATGCAAAAAAGGAGCAATGCCAAGTGGTGCTATTGGCGCATATGGGGGCTGTAAGAACAAGTCCAGCAATCCCCATGACATGGTTCAATCATAAGCATTAAACTGGGGGACTCTTTCACCAAAATTCCTTATTGAATAGCTCATAAAGAGAAGATAAAAAGTACCACTGTGGTTTTAAACTGTATTCTCTGATAACTCAAGATCATCATCTTTTCATGTGCTTACTTGCCATCTATACATCCTCTTTAGTAAAATATTTACTCATATCTTGTCTCTATTTTTTATTGACACTGTTTTTGCTGTTATCTATATTGATTAGATATATGGTTTGCAAATAATTTCTTTCAATATCTGGCTTGTCTTTGACCCATAGTAAAATTTTTGCCAAACTAAAGTCTTTTAATTCTGAAACATGATTAAATTCTTTTCATTCTGAAACATTACTAAATCCTTTTCGTTCTGAAATATAACTAAAACCTTTTGATTCTAAAACATTTCCACAACTGGATTGTGCTTCTAGGGTGAAGGCCAAGAACTTGCTACTGGTTCCAAGATCCTGAAGATCTTCTACTAATTTTTAGAAAGTTTGATAATTTTGTATGTTACATTTAAGTCTGTGATAGACTGAGAACTTATTTGCACATAAGGTGTGAAGTTTAGGCCAAAGGTATTTTTCAGCCTGTGGATGTCCAATTGCTCCAAACCAGTGGTCCTCAAACTTTTTAAACAGGGGGCCAGTTAACTGTCCCTCAGTCCACTGGATGACCTGACTATAGTAAAAACAAAAATTATGAACAAATTCCTATGCACACTGCACATATCTTTTTTTTCTTTTGGGGTCACACCCAGTGACGCTCAAGGGTTACTCCTGGCTATGTGTTCAGAAATCGCTCCTGGCAGGTTCGGGGACCATATGGGATGCTGGGGGATTGAAACACGGTCCGTCCTAGGTTAGCATGTGCAAGGCAAACGCCCTACCGAACAGGAACAAATAAAATATGTGGCTGCTGGCCATAGTTTGAGGACCACTGCTCCAAACTATCTCCTCCCCTGAATAGTTTTGGTAGCTTTGTCAAAATCAGTGGAGCACAGACCATGGTGTCTTGGATACTGTCGCTTTAGTAACAAGTCTTGTGGTGAGATAATGTGAGTCCTTCAGTTTTATCTTCTTCAAATGTATGTTGCTAGTTGAAGTTTACACCTGGCTATTTTAATATTCCCTGTAGAAAAAGAAAAGAAAAACTATGTTTTGGTAGCTTTGTCAAAATCAGGGGAGTGCAGACCATGGTGTCTTGGTTACTGTCGCTTTAGTAACAATTCTTGTGGTGAGATAATGTGAGTCCTTCAGCTTTATCTTCTTCAAATGTATGTTGCTAGTTGAAGTTTACACCTGGCTATTTTAATATTTCCTGTAGAAAAAGAAAAGAAAAACTATGGGGGAGGGGCAGGAAAAAAAAGAAAAATATGGCTGTGGGAAGAAACAACCTTTCTATTGCACATACACTAAGGGATAGTAGCTTTCACACTTTAATGTACTTTAAAAGTATATGTGGAGTTCATGAAGATTTCTGACTTTTACCCGCAGAGATGAACTTTGACCTCCAAGCGATTCTAGTACAGGTAACTACCTATACTACACTTTGAAACTTGGAAAACAATAATTTAGGGAGATGCCAGAGGAAAACCAAGAACAACCTGCAACCATCATTGTTGGCATAAGGGCTTACTTGGTTTTCTTTCTTTCCACATCTGCCAGTTCTCACTTTACTTTCTTTTTTGTTTTTGTTTTATGGGCCACACCTGGTGACACTCCTGGTGATTATTCCTGGCTCTGCACTCAAAAATCACTGCTGGCTTGGAGGACCATATGGGACACAGGGAATCTAACCGAGGTCCATCCTGGATCAGCCACGGTCAAGGCAAATGCCCAACCGCTGCGCTATCACTTCGGCCCCATCACCTTACTTTCTGTACACAATCAGCTTGATTCTTTCCAGATGCTGTTCTTACTACCCATAGTGGCACATGGTAAAAGTAATGCAACAGAACTTTATCAGAGGGGGAACACCTCAGGGTGTTCCACTATCACAAGGACAATGGCAAGTAATGTTTGGGAGTAGGAGACAACTTGGTGCTGTGAGTGAAACCCAGGCCTTCACACATAAAGAGATGTACATTACCACCTGAGTCACATCTGGCCGAGCAGAACTGTTTAAATCATGATATCAATAGAGCCCATGCCCTAAAAGCAGTGGGATCATTTTTAATGTAATGGAAGTTCCTAGGTAAATAGGACTTACTCCATAGAAATTTGCATCAGATACAAATATGTAGAACTCATCTATTTGGTTGGAAAGGGCACTGAGAGGTTCCAGCCTTGATAGGCCTCTTAGGATACATATTTGAGAGATTGTGAAGACATTAAGACATATGCCTCACAATAGGACAAAGGCTAGAAGTGAGGTGCTAATGAGTCACCTTCACTCCCCTTCTACTACCCTCGTGTACTGACTTACAAAACATAAAGAATTTTGGGGCCGGGCGGTGGCGCAAGAGGTAAGGTGCCTGCCTTGCCTGCACTAGCCTTGGACGGACCGCGGTTCGATCCCCCGGTGTCCCATATGGTCCCCCAAGCCAGGAGCGACTTCTGAGTGCATAGCCAGGAGTAACCCCTGAGCGTTACCGGGTGTGGCCCAAAAACCAAAAAAAAAAAACAAAAACAAAAAACATAAAGAATTTTAAGTAAAGAACAGAAACCAGAAATATAGAAAAGCAAACATTTAAATATCCTCCCTATATATTCGACTACAGAATGACCTTGTTATGGTCATTCCTATAGTCTTAAAATTCTTTCACATTCTGGGAGCCAGAGAGTACAGTGGGCATGCAAGTGGGTCTTGCACATGGTTGAACAGGGTTCAATCTCTTGTATTCATTCTTGTTTCCCTGAGCACTTCCAGGAATGATTCCTGAGAGCAGAGCCAAGAGTATAAACCATGAGACGTACTGGGTATCCCTGAAAAAAACAAAAATCTTGGTAGAGCATTTGCTTACCACATGGCTGACATAAACTGGGTTCAATCCCAGGCACTCCATAAGGTCCCCACAAGTCTGCCAGGAATGATCTCTGAGTGCAGTGAGCACTACTAGTATGGCTTAAAAGCAAAACAAAAACTTCCAGATTCCAAGTTATCTTAATATGCTCTTTATAGGCTGATGCTAGTAGGAAGGTTCAGTAGAACCTAGTGAAGTGTGGAGGAAAATACCTTGTGCTCATCACAGGATGAAGCTAACCCATTGGGCATAAGAAGAGCTCCCTCATGCATATTCTGTCTTTAACAACACACATAGCAACAAATTACCTTGTTTAATCACCTACTTTATTCCAAAGAAGAGAGTTCTTGCAAAAGTTCTTCCTTTTCTTGCTCCAATTCCTGCAAAATCTCTTTGTTTTGTTCCAGTCTGTCCTCCAACCACTGTAGGAGAGGCCCGCTGACAGCTGACATCTGACTGCAGAGGTTTTTCGTGAATACTGCAGAAGGAAAAATATGGGTGAGATAACTCGGCATAATCACTAGCCACTAGTGTGTTCCCTCCATTACCAGTTGTCCCAATGGAGAGCATGAGAAGTTAGAGGTGGGAATAGAAAAGTATAAGTAGTATAACCAACAAACAATTTATCTGGTCAGTTGGAGGTGAGACGGAAGAGCTGAGTTAGGAAGAGACCCCTAGGCAGGGGTCTCAAACTCGCGGCCCGCGGGCCGTTTGTGGCCCTCTGTACAACATTTTGTGGCCCTGCCCTAGAGGAATCTTTTTTGTTTTGCTTTGTTTTAGTTGTTTGGGTCACACCACCCAATGTTCAAGGCTTACTACTGACTTTGCACTCAAGGATCACCCCGACTTTGCCTCCTGTGGCCCCCAGGTAAATTGAGTTTGAGACCCCTGTTAGGGGGTCCATCTTGAAAGACCCGAGTCTCCAAGACCCAGGAAAGCTTAGGAGCAGAAAGGCCAAAGGGTGAGAAGCTGCGCCAAGCTTCTGGACCTCTTTACAATGGAGTGACCAGAATCTCCTGATCACCTAATTCTAAGTAATCCCTAGTTCTCCTGGCACAAAGCCAGGAGTCAGCCCTATACTCAGTTATATGAGGTCCCACAACAAACAAGCTACCAGAAGACTAGGGATGTTGGTGGGAATGTGGAGAGGGGACCCTCCTCACTGAGGCTATGCGTCAACCCCTGTGAAAAATACTCCAGAGACTTCTTTAAAAAGTAAAAAAAAATTGGGGCCACAGTGGTGGTGGAAGCGAGCAGTAAGGTGTCTGTCTTGCCCACGCTAGCCTAGGACAGAACGTGGTTCGATCCCCCGCCATTCCATCTGGTCTCCCAAGCCAGGAGTAATTTCTGGGCGCATAGCCAGGAGTAACCCCTGAGCGTCACTGGATGTGGCCCAAAAACAAACAAAAATAAATAGTTGTCAGGGTCTGGAGCAATAGCTCAGCAGGTAGGGCATTTGCATCCTAGATGGTCCCTAAACTTGCCAGGGGTGAATCCTGAGTGCAGTCAGGAGTAACCCTGAGGGCTCCTGGATATGGCCCCCAAACAAAAACTAAACAAACAAATAGGGGCCAGAGCAATAGTCCAGTGGGCAGGGCATTTGCTAACCCAGCTCCAATTCCTGACACCCACAAGTTGCCTGAGCCTGGCAGGAGTGACCCTTGAGTGCAGAGGCAGGAATAATCCCTCAGTACCATCAAAAAGCACAATTAAAATTATAAGCAGGGGCCAGAAAGATATCACAGCGGTATGGCATTTGCCTTGCATGCTGCCGACCCAGGACGAATGGTAGTTCAAATCCCAGCAACCCATATGGTCCCCCGAGCCTGCCAGGAGCAACTTCTGAGTGCATAGACAGGAGTAATCCCCCAGCGCTGCTGGGTGTGGCCCAAAAAACAAAAAAAAATTATAAGCAGAATTGCATATGACCCACTGGTTCCATTCCATGGCATCTATTCCAATAAAAGCAAAATAGATTTTCACACTGTATTTAACTGCAGCAGTATTTAGTATAGCTATGATCTACAAAGAAATAGTGCAGATGACCAGCATCCTATGAATGCATAAGGAAATTGGTCAATAGCACAGTGGAATACTACTCATGAGAATAGACAAGATCTTGCCTTTCGGGGCCGGGCGGTGGCGCTAAAGGTAAGGTGCCTGCCTTGCCTGCGCTAACCTTGGACGGACCGCGGTTCGATCCCCCGGTGTCCCATATGGTCCCCCAAGCCAGGAGCAACTTCTGAGCACATAGCCAGGAGTAACCCCTGAGCGTTACTGGGTGTGGCCCAAAAACCAAAAAAAAAAAAAAAAAAAGATCTTGCCTTTGGCTAAAACTTGGGTAGAACTGGAGGGGGTTGTGCTAAGCAAAATACAGAGGGGAGAGGCCCAAATCTCCTGTGTGCTACATGAAGAAATAAGCAAGGGTGTGGGATTAATGGGACTGATCTGAATCTACCTCACTAAGTATATGCCTTGCTACTCAGTTGGAAACATCTTTTTGTTTGTTTGTTTTTGGGTCACACCAGGCAGTGTGCAGGGGTTACTCCTGGCTCTACACTCAGAAATCGCTCCTGTCAGGTTCGGGGGACCATATGGGATGCCGGGATTCCAACCATCGTCCTTCTGCATGCAAGACAAACACTCTACCTCCATGCTATCTCTCCAGCCCTCGGTTGGACACATCTTTAAATGTAGCACCTTGGATTAGCATTTAGACCACCGGATCACACCTCCAGGTGTGGTCATTTCCCTCAGATTAAATACTGGGATTGGGAGGAAGAAGCTTTCTTGCATTTCTGGATCTCCACGGAGCTTGCTGCTTTTTAGGAGCAAAGGGCAAACATGTGGGAACTCCTGAAAATCCGTTTCTTTCTCTCCTCCCTTTCTCTCTCTTTCTTTCTCTCCTCACCCCCATGTGGGAACTCCTGAAAATCCTTTTCTCTCCTCTCTCTCCCCCCAAGAGGGAACTCCTGAAAATCCTTTTCTCTCCTCTCTCTCCCCACATAAGGGAACTCCTGAAAATATGTTTCTCTCCTCTCTCTTCCTCTCTCTCTCCTCAGACCTCCACTTGTTTGTGTATGTATGTGTATGTTATTTTTCAGACCACCACTTGCTTCCAGCCCCACAGTTTTCTAGTGTTCTGATATTAGAACCAGAGGATTTAAGGGAAAGGATCCTGCCTAAATTAAGCCCTTGGACTTGTACTATAGAACTAAGGTTTCTAAGCAGTGAGGGGATGGGGGGTGGGTGAGGACAAAGCTGATTAGAAGGGCCAGAGTGATAGCACAGCAAGGCATTTGCCTTGCACATGGCTAACCTGGGTCGGACTTGGGTTCGATCCCTGGCATCCCATATGGTCCCGAGCCTGCCAGAAGCAACTTATGAGTGCAGAGCCAGGGGTAACCCCTGGGCGCTGCTGGGTGTGGCCCAAAAACAATAAAAAAGGTTGATTAGAAATGATCCAAAGATCATTTTCTCTGGAAGGTCTTTGATTCTTTGTTGGTAGAAGTGCACCAACTCTGGACACCAAAAACATTAGCTTAACAGTAACCAATGAATAACCCCAAAATAGTCTCAAGAAGGTTTAGTACGTTTTCTTTATCATAGATTTGATGTAACATCTTTCTTAAATATAAATTCTTGTGTGTATGTGTGTAGGAAAATTTCTGGGTTCTATCAGTTCTACTGAGTTATTTGTTCCTTCTATTTTTGGGGTGCTAATGATCAAATCCAGGGTTTCATTTATGCGAAACATATGCTTTAACACATGCTGGTAGGTATGCTGGCACCACCTCAAGAAACAGTCAAGAACAAAAATTTCTTGAGTTTGTGCAATGTTTGGTGCCACATTAGTTATTATTAGTTATCATAAATAAAACATGATAGAAAGGTATTTTTTGTTTTTGTTTTTGTCCACACTCGGTAATGCTCAGGGGTTATTCCTGGCTATGTAATCAGAAATCACCCCTGGCTTGGGGGACCAAATGGGATGCTGGGGGTTCATCACAGGTTAGTTGTGTGCAAGCAAACATCCTACAGCTGCGCCACTGCTCCCACCCCGATGGGAAAGGTTTTTTTTACCATGTAAATTGGCCAAAAAGAAACATCAGGAGCCTCCCTTCTTCTCAAAAACTGGCTGTTAATGAGCCATATCCCAGGACAGCCTTCAGGAGTTCTTGGATCTCCAGGAATTTCTACTTAAGAAGCATTTACAGTATTCAAGCATCCACATGTCCAATACCAATACAAGATGGAACAGGATTAACAACAGCACATGTACTGGGAAAGGAGTAAACCAACTAACTGTGCTGTCAACAGGGATGTCAAAGGTCACTGCCTTTACTCAAATAAAAGTCTTACCTGAACCATTATGGATCTTGGTGACTGTGTCCAGATGTGTAAGGCTGAAGGGAGGGAAAGAGATCATGTCATCAGTGAAGCAGTAATAAAATCAACAACAAAATGGTCATGGATTATGACAAAATGAGAAAGAGCACCCAACTGGGAACAACTGGATTCGATCAAAGTGTGCATCCTATTATTGCTAAATGTTTCCTGACTAGGGGAAAAGTGACTTTGTTCAGAATTTCAATAGGTAGTTGAAACAAATCCACCTGAAATTTGATCTATCTCTCACAGAAGCCTCACATAAATACAAATGCATGGGGCAAGGTCCCTACTTGGTGAAAGGGCTACTGTGATGTTTATTTTATTTTCACCACCACAACAGAGATTCTTTGTCCTTGAAGAATCCACAACTCCTCAGGAGAGGACTGAGGGTCTCTAATATCGGGACAAAGGTCTGAAAGGGAGGTGAAGGGCACAGCTGGCTGTACCTGTGGATCCTCCTGTAGGCGTCCTGTTCCTCCTGGCACAGGATTTTGGGCAGCTCCACTGCTGATTCTAGGCAGACCTTCCCGATGGTTGTGTGAGGGACTATATGGATAGGGATTTCCATTCTCTCATACCTGCAAGACAGCCCATTACAGCAGCATTCTGTGAGCTGCTTCTTTGTCTCCAGCTTGACTAGGCAAAATTGGTAAATGTTACGAAAATATTTCACGATCTTCATCACATTTGAAGGTATACCCAATAATCCATGGAACACACAGTGACATGGCCATCACATTCCAGCTAATTCATGTGGCCACTGCCTAAACAGTCACTATTCTGGGGTGAATGACAACAGATTTCAGATGGCATTATTGTCAACCACAGACAGTAGATCTCCAGAACTCATTCACTCCAACAGACACTTCGGGCATTTGAATCAAACATTTTGGTTTCCATCATGGCAATGGGAAAACATTTCTAGCTTTTACATCCCTGTCTCTAATCCAACAGCAATCACTATACACAGTTCCACCTGTTAGTGATGAAAGTGGCCTCAGATAGCATCTGCATATCTCTTTGGTTCCCTTTGCATGATGTCCCTGTGGCTCACTTACATTGCTAGACATTTTTTTCCCATTTGTGTACTGACAGATACTTAGTTTGATTCCCTATCTTGGCTATTGTGAATAATTTGGCGATCAACATGGGAACAAAGACATGCTTTGAGATTCTGACATTAGGCCCTCTGATATATATAACATATATATGTTATATATAGCCCAGGAAAGATTCTGGGGTTTTTTGTTTGTTTTGTTCTATATCTGTGCCATACCCAGCAGTACTCAGGACTTATTCCTATGTCCTGTGCTCAAGGATCTGGGGGTGATCACTACTGGGACCATCTGGGGTATTGGGGATGGAACCAAGTCAGCCATGGTATAACCAATATGCTATCTTTCCTGACCCAGGGAGTCTGTTTATAACAATCAATTATTATAAAGAAAAGTTTCATAGGATTTTTGTTTGTTTTTTTTTGGGGGGGGCACACCCGGTGACACTCAGGGGTTACTCCTGGCTATGCACTCAGAAATCGCTCTGGCTTGGAGGACCATATGGAACACTGGGATTGAACCACAGTCTGTCCTAGGTTAGCCGCACAAGGCAAATGCCTTACTGCTGCACCACCACCCCAGCCCCTCATAGGATTTTAATAGGGAGTTGAGATTACAGAACGAGTCAAATGTAAATGGGCCTGTAACTTAGTGGCTATGCAAGGTGGACAGTTCAAACTGGTCACCCTGGTCTCTAGACACACCAAGCACTCCCAGAACCTGTCAGGGAGGGCGGAGCGGTAGCAGAGATGATGGGGGTAGGGGCATCTGCCTTGCACACCACCGACCTGAGTTCCATCCTCAGCATCCCATATGGTTCCACAAACCTGCTAGGAATAAGCTCTAAGTACCATCAAGTGTGGCCCAAAGAACCCTGTCATTGGACCTCAAGGTTCTTAGGCCAGCTCCATAACAGCATGGAAGCAGCTCATTCATACTGTTTTCAGACAGGAAGTAGCCAAAGAGGTGCAAAATGGAAACCACAAGGCGTGGGGGAGAATGTGCCACTCAGGAGCTCTGTTATATGGATGGGACTCTGGTGCTCCCTTATTTCGATTCAGGCTTCACAAACTGTGCCTACTTTTCTCTCTCCTTAAGGGAAATGTTAAGAAAACAGTAATACTTCCTTTCTAGGGTAGAATAAAAGAAAGGAAAAAGTTGGTCACTAGGCTAACTGATTCATCTCCCTCAATGCAGCCAAGTTCCCTGAACACATGCACTGGGGACACTCAGGAAGAGGTTACAGATACATGGTGAAAGAGCTAGGTCAGGTCCAATACACTCTCCCTGTAGCAAGTGTATCTGGATTCCATGTTGGATCTCAACAGAACAAAATGGCGGCCAGTTATAATCACCTCTCTTCCCCTCACATCCTAGTGTAAAGGAAAAACTTCCTGAAAAAGGAGGTCTAGCTGTTGTAGTTTGAGCAGGTCTCTAAGTCATAAATAGTGACCACTGTAGGTAGTGAGAAAGCTTGACAAAGTCAATCAACTAAGCAGAGTGTCTCCCACTGACTTTCTTAGCACCATAAAAAGAAATAACCTAAGCAAGGCACTGATGTTGGTCCCATGTTTCTAAATTCACAGTGGAAACAGCTTCTGCTAGATGACTTTCAACCAGGATGGTGGAACAGAGATATGTAGTGACCCCACACATGGGACAGATATTCCACAGCTTCTGACTAATTAGATCAGCATTTCTCAACCAAGACCCTCTGAGCACCATGGGGGGGGGTCACAGGTGAAATCGTGCAAATAGGAGAGTACAGCATAAGACTAAGGTAGGACAGAAGGCCACAGGAAGGAAAGCAGGTCAGCAGAGTCATGGTTGGTAAGAGGTTGGGGAATCTTGAAACAGAGGCTAAGAGCAACACAAACAGTAGGGTCAAGTAAAACAGCATCTGTTGGAAGTCACGGGAAAGCCCAGCACAAACAGGAATAGTTCTGGTCGAGAACTGGAAGAGGAGCAAACTCCAGGGAGATGAGCCTTGTATTTAAGGAGACTTCCTGGATGTCATCAACTCATTTTTGAGAGAGAACTTTATTGGCTGGGACCCTGAAGAGTTTCCAGAAGTTTCTCTGGATTCTTGAATGAAAAAGTCAGGCTTTAAATCTGTGGAGGGCTAGAGGCCCTATCACCTGTCTTCAAGACAGAAACAATCACATCATGCACTTCATAGATCTCAGATGGAACTGAGTGTGTCCTGATGAGTGAAAGAAGCCAGAGGCACAGGCAGATACAAGATCATCTCAACTTGTCTGCACTCCTCAGAGAAGAGAAAGGAATCAAGATGGCACACTACTAGGGAAGAAACAGTCCACATAAGGCCTGCACAGTCAACCATAAATAAGAGGAGGTGACATGGAGGACGGGACGGTGCTGTAACCCTGTGATACAACTAGAATACAATATGTGACAGCAAACACAAAGACAGGGGAAAGCCGGATGCTGAGCTAAAAGCAGAGAACGAGCACTGGAATAGGAGGGAGAGTACAGCGGGGAATGTATTGAACAACTGTGGTTTGAAATCCTTAGCACCTGTGTCCCAACAGTGCCATCAGGAGTGATCCCTGAGCACAGCTCGGTATGGCCCAGAGAGAAAGAGAGAGAGATAGAGAGAGGGAGGGAGAGAGAGAGAGGCTACCTAATAGTTTCAAAGTGTTTAAAACTAAAGTGTCTACTCTATGGTGATAATTACAATTGCAAATGAGATCTCATCCTCAGAAAATTCAAGCAAAATGCCATCACATGAATCCAGCTGACTCTGAGCCCTTGGTGCCCAATGAGGGAAAGAATCGAGAAATGTATTCTTCTCGTCTGTGCTTCTCTTCATTCTCGAGACCCAGCTGAAGATGTGGCTTAGTGGTGGAACATTTGCACTGCATCTGTGAGGTCCTAACTTCCACTTCCAGCATCGCAAAAAAAAGAACACTAGATGGAGGGGCCAGATTGATAGAACAGCGGCAGGGTGTTTACCTTTTATGTGGCTGACCCAGGACAGACCTACGTTCTGTTCCTGGCATCCTATATGGTCCCCCAAGCCTACCAGCAGCAATTTCTGAGTGCAGAGCCAAGAATAACCCTTGAGCACTGCCGGTGTGGCCCCAAAACAAACACACACAAAAAACTAGATAGAGAAAATGTGACACATACTCAAAGAAAGAGAAATTAGAGGAGAAGAATGGCAAAATGGATGAAAAAAAATGAGAAATGGCTGTGACAGCAACGAAACACGGGACAATGATGCTTCTGGTCCACACTGTCTCAGTTCCAAATGAGCACTTGAAACAAGTCCCCAAAAACACTGGGCAACGATGCTTCCAGTCTACACTGTCCCAGTCACCAAATGAGCACTAGAAACCAGTACACTTGCCAGAATTCTACAGGGCAACTGTGAGGGCAGCAGGTGAAGAGATTTCAGAAAAGTGGCAGGGAATTCCACAACATTTGTATTCTCATTCATTCTTCCCAGTCTGACACAGTGTAGTATCCCCTGGGGGCACATTACCTCCTTTCCCCCCAAGAATGAGCTGATGTACTGAGGCACCCAAGGGACTGGTTTTGGGGCTGTGACCCTACTTGGGAGCCATTGGATCTCTAGTTCCTCCTGCACCTTCCAGGAGAGCACTTCCTTTCAGGCACTGCTGCCAGGGGCCTCCAAGGCAGGACCAGCACATGCTCCCAGCCAACTCCAAAGAGGGGGAGAATATGAGGCTCAAGCTGGACTTTCGATTACCCCCACTTGAGTCAGCTCAGAGATCAGGGTGTGGCTGCTTCTCTGATGGGCAGAGGAATTCAAAGCACAGGCATATCCTGGATGCCATCCTCAGCACCATAATGGTCCCTGAGCCCCATGTGGGGAGCCCCCTTCCCCACAAAAAGTGAAAGACTTGGCTGGGGCTGGAGCTCAGAGCAGTGAGGTCATGGCTCTACTCCAACTCCAGAAAAGAAAAAGAAAACCTTCCAAATATTAAGAAAGCATACATCAAAATACTGCAAATGAAACCAAAATCATTTTCTTCAAAACAAAATAATGAGGTGGGGAGTTAACAAAAGATTCAGACATGAAAATGATGACTGTGAGTAAAATTAACACAACAGCCATGCCACTAGCCAGCATAAACAAGATGGGAGGAAAAAGAATAAACCAACTCTGAACTGATAAGAGGGAAATAAGTATTGAAGTTGAAGACCTTTTCAATACCATGAGATGATAAACAGAGTCTATGGGATGGAACTGAACAGGAAGGCTATTGGGAACCCTGAGGGAAGAGAGGAGGGGACATTATCGAGGAGGTTGCTGCTCAGCTATGGCCTGGGGAGATTCCACCAACAACCCCATAAACTACAGACTGTCAACCAGTACAAAGTACAAAATATACTGGACTCACAAATGCACCTCTAGGTAAATAAATTTTAAATAATTGTGATTAAAATGTACTTTAAAAGGAAAACATCACTTACTAAGATTGACCCAATATAGAGAAAATATATAATAAGCACATCAATTTCCATAGCTAAAACAGGGAAATAGATGAAGGACTTAACACAAACAGGCACAGCTGACTTCTGAGGGTAACCACACACACTTGTCCCACCTAGTGCTATTGAAACTTAGCCAAGCTCACAAAAAATGAAAGCAAACCTCAAAGAATCTTCATGAAACAAATATAAGGATAGTATAGATAACTCTAGCTTAAATGATTACAGCAAAATAAAGTCACTAATTGTACTTTTATCTTTTTTTTGTTTTTGGGCCACACCTGATAATACTCAGGGGTTACTCCTGACTATGTGCTCAGAAATCGCTCCTGGCTTGAGGGACCATATGGGATGCCGGAGCTCAAACCCAGGTCCATCCTGGGCGGCCATGTGCAAGGTAAACGCTCTACCATTTTGCTATCGCTCCTGCCCCACTAACTGTACTTTTACAAATGAGCAGCATTCTGGGCTGCAGGGATAGCACAGTGGTAGGGTGTTTGCCTTGCATGCGGCAACTCAGTACAGACCCGAGTTCGATCCCCAGCATCCCATATGGTTCCTCTAAGCCTGTCAGGAGTGATTTCTGAGTGCAGAGCCAGGACTAACCCAAGTGCCACTGGGGGTGGCCCAAAAAACAAATAACAAACAAACAAACAAACAAACAAACAAACAAACAAACAAAAAAAGATCGACATTCCCAGAATGGCTTAGGATCACTGATGCAATAAGACTAAAGAGAATATTAGAAAACAGCTAAGTGGAGTCGGAGAGATAGCATGGAGGTAAGGCATTTGCCTTGCATGCAGAAGGTCGGTGGTTTGAATCCTGGCATCCCATATGGTCCCCTGAGCCTGCCAGGAGCGATTTCTGAGCATAGAGTCAGGAATAATCCCTGAGCACTGCCGGGTATGACCCAAACCTCCCCCCAAAATTAAAAAAAAATAGCTAAGTGCAGACTGTTTAGGTGACCAACCTAAAGGTGACCTAGCAGGCAATTTTCCCCCAAACTCAGGCTTGGTAGAAAATCCATTCATAAAACACATATTATTAGGTCTGAATTACATTACCATGACCACATAGATATGGAAGATTATAAAACCTCAATAATCTTTTTTGGGGGAAAGGTCACACCTGGCAGTGCTAAGGGCTTATCTGTGGCATTATCAGGGGTCATCCTAGTGTGGTAGCAAGGATTGAACCCAGACTGGCCTCATGCAAGGCCAGGGCTTTCCCTGCTATGATTTCTCTCTGGTCCCCAAGTCTCTATACTCTTGACTAATATCCAGACAAACAGCAAAGGTGAGGCAGGCATAGCGGAGCAGTTGTGGGGCCACCGCTTGGTAACAGGTACCGGCTCTCCTAAGCCAGCTAAATCTATTTTCAGTCAGAGAGTATTACTATTCTTTTTTTTTTGCCCCCCCCCCAATTCGTTCTTCTTTTTTAGCTGAGCAATATTTTTAATGTATTATTAGTTTATTCAGACATTCTTATTTATAACCCATTATTCTTTTTCTTTTTTTAATATTGAACTTTGTTTATTTTTTTATTTAACCAACTTTATTACATACATGATTGTGTTTGGGTTTCAGTCATGTAAAGAACACCACCCATCACCAGTGCAACATTCCCATCACCAATGTCCCAAAAACCCCTCCTCTCCACCCAACCCCTGCTTGTACTCTAGACAGGCTTTATATTTCCCTCGTACATTCTCATTATTAGGATAATTCAAAACGTAGTTATTTCTCTAAATAAACTCATACATGTTTGCGGTGAACTTCATGAGGTGAGCTGTAACTTCCAGTTTTTTTCTCTTTTGTGCCTCAAAATTATTGCAAAAATGTCATTTTTCGTAAAACCCATAGATTAGTGAGGCCATTCTGTGTCTTTCTCTCTCTCTCTGACTTATTTCACTCAGCATAATAAATTCCATGTACATCCATGTATAGGAAAATTTCATGACTTCATCTCTCCTGACAGTTGCATAATATTCCATTGTGTATATGTACCAGTTTCTTTAGCCATTCATCTGTTGAAGGGTATCTTGGCTGTTTCCAGAGTCTTGCTATGGAAAACAGTGCTGCAATGAATATAGGTGTAAGGAAGGGGTTTTTGCATTATATTTTTGTGTTCCTAGGGTATATTCCTAGGAGTGGTATAGCTGGGTCCTATGGGAGCTCGATTTCCAGTTTTTGGAGGAATCTCCATATTGCTTTCCATAAAGATTGAACTAGACGGCATTCCCACCAGCAGTGGATAAGAGTTCCTTTCTCTCCACATCCCCGCCAACACTGCTTGTTCTCATTCTTTCTGATGTGTGCCAATCTCTGTGGTGTGAGGTAGTACCTCATAGTTGTTTTGATTTGCATCTCCCTGATGATTAGTGATGTGGAGCATTTTTTCACGTGCCTTTTGGCCATATGTATTTCTTCTTTGTCAAAGTGTCTGTCCATTTCTTCTCCCCAATTTTTGATGGGATTAGATGTTTTTTTTCTTGTAAATTTCTGTCAGGGCCTTGTATATTTTGGAGATTAGCCCCTTATCTGATGGGTATTGGGTGAATAGTTTCTCCCACTCAGTGGGTGGCTCTTGTATCCTGGGCGTTATTTTTTTTGAGGTGCAGAAGCTTCTCAGTTTAATATATTCCCATCTGTTAATTTCTGCTTTCACTTGCTTGGAGAGTGCAGTTTCCTCCTTGAAGATGCCTTTAAGTCTCAATGTCCTGGAGTGTTTTACCTACGTGTTGTTCTATATATCTTATGGTTTCGGGTCTGATATTGAGGTCTTTAATCCATTTGGATTTAACCTTCGTACATGATGTTACCTGGGGGTCTAAGTTTTTTTAGGGTTCAATTGAACCTGGGGGGTTCAATTTTTTGCAAGTGGCTAGCCAGTTGTGCCAACAACACTTGTTGAAGAGGCTTTCTTTGCTCCATTTAGGATTTCTTGCTCCTTTATCAAAAATTAGGAGACTGTATGTCTGGGGAACATTCTCTGAGTATTCAAGCCTATTCCACTGATCTGAGGGCCTGTCTTTATTCCAATACCATGCTGTTTTGATAACTATTGCTTTGTAGTACAGTTTAAAGTTGGGGAAAGTAATTCCTCCCATATTCTTTTTCCCAATGATTGCTTTAGCTATTCTAGGGTGTTTATTGTTCCAAATGAATTTCAAAAGTGCCTGATCCACTTCTTTGAAGAATGTCATGGGTATCTTTAGAGGGTTCACATTAAATCTGTACAATGCTTTGGGGAGTACTGCTATTTTAATGATGTTAATCCTGCCGATCCATGAGCAGGGTATGTGCTTCCATTTCCACGTGTCCTCTCTTATTTCTTGGAGCAGAGTTTTATAGTTTTCTTTGTATACGTCCTTCACAGTTTTAGTCAAGTTGATTCCAAGATATTTGAGTTTGTGTGGCACTATTGTGAATGGGGTTGTTTTCTTAATGTCCATTTCTTCCTTATTATTATTGGTGTATAGAAAGGCCATTGATTTTTGTGTGTTAATTTTGTAGCCTGCAACCTTGCTATATGAGTCTATTGTTTCTAGAAGCTTTTCCGTAGAGACTTTAGGGTTTTCTAAGTAGAGTATCATGTCATCTGCAAACAGTGAGAGCTTGACTTCTTCCTTTCCTATCTGGACTCCCTTGATATCTTTTTTTGCCTAATCACTATAGCGAGTACTTCCAGTGCTATGTTGAATAGGAGTGGTGAGAGAGGACAGCCTTGTCTTGTGCCAAAATTTAGAAGAAAGGCTTTCAGTTTTTCTCCATTGAAGACAATATTTGCCTCTGGCTTGTGGTAGATGGCCTTAACTATATTGAGAAAGGTTCCTTCCATTCCCATCTTGCTGAGAATTTTTATCAAGAATGGGTGTTGGGCCCGGAGAGATAGCACAGCGGCATTTGCCTTGCAAGCAGCCAATCCAGGACCAAAGGTGGTTGGTTTGAATCCCGGTGTCCCATATGGTCCCCAGTGCCTGCCAGGAGCTATTTCTGAGCTGACAGCCAGGACTAACCCCCGAGGAACACCAGGTGTGGCCCAAAAACCAAAAAAAAAAAAAAAAGAATGGGTGTTGGACCTTGTCAAATGCTTTCTCTGTGTCTATTGATATTATCATGTGATTTTTATTTTTCTTGTTGTTGATGTTGTGTATTATGTTGATAGATTTACGGATGTTAAACCAGCCTTGCATTCCTGGGATGAAACCTACTTGATCGTAGTGGATGATCTTTTTAATGAGGCATTGAATCCTATTTGCCAGGATTTTGTTGAGGATCTTTGCATCTGTATTCATCAGCGATATTGGTCTGTAATTTTCTTTTTTGGTAGTATCTCTGTCTGGTTTAGGTATCAAGGTGATGTTGGCTTCATAAAAGTTGTTTGGAAGTTTTCCTGTTTTTTCGATTTCATGAAAGAGTCTTGCCAGAATTGGTAGAAATTCCTCTTGAAAGATTTGAAAGAATTCATTAGTAAATCCATCTGGGCCTGGGCTTTTGTTTTTAGGCAGACATTTGATTGCTGTCTTAATTTTCTCAATAGTAATGGGTGTGTTTAGATATGCTACATCCCCTTCATTCAACTGTGGAAGATTATAAGAGTCCAAGAATTTATCCATTTCTTTCAGGTTTTCATTTTAGTGGCATAGTTTCTCAAAGTAGTTTCTGATTACCCTTTGAATCTCTACCATATCAGTAGTGATCTCTCCTTTTTCATTCCTAATACAAGTTATCAAGTTTCTCTTTCTTTCTTTGTTAGTTTTGCCAGTGGTCTATCAATCTTGTTTATTTTTTCAAAGAACCAACTTCTGCTTTCATTGATCTTTTGGATTGTTTCCGTGTTTCCACTTCATTGATTTCTGCTCTCAGCTTTGTTATTTCCTTCTGCTCCCTATTTTTGGGTCCTTTAGTTGAGCACTTTCTAATTCTGAGCTGCGTCATTAAGCTATTCAGGTATGCCCCTTCTTTCCTGATGTGTGCTTGCAAAGCTATAAATTTTCCTCTAAGTACTTCTTTTGCTGTGTCCCATAGGTTCTGATAGTTTGTGTTTCCATTGTCATTTGTTTTCAGGAAGTTTTTGATTTCATCTCGAACCTACTGGTTATTCAGTATGAGGCTGTTTAACTTCCAGGTGTTAAAGTTTTTCTTCTGTGTCCCTTTGTAGTTCACATATAATTTCAGGGCTTTGTGGTCTGTTGGTAAGTCTTGTCTTAAAGTATGCCGTTCAGTTTTCTTTTAAGAATGGTTTTGAGTCTGTAAAGTTTCTGAGCTGTTGTTTGTCTGTGAAACTATGTATTGTTCCTTCAAACCTGAAAGTGAGTTTTGCTGGATGCAGTATTCTAGGCGAAGCATTTATTTCATTGAGTTTTGTCACTATGTCCCACCACTGCCTTCTGGCCTTGAGTGTTTCCAGTGACAGGTCTGCAGTAAATCTCAAGGATGTTCCCTAGAATGTAATTTCTCTTTTCGATCTTGCTGCTTTCAGAATTCTGTCTCTATCTATGGGATTCGTCATTGTGACTAGGATGTGTCTTGGGGTGTTTTTTCGGGGGTCTCTTTTAGTTGGCACTCTTCGGGCATGCAGGATTTGATCGCATGTATTCATTAGCTCTGGTAGTTTCTCTTTAATGATGTTCTTGACTGTTGATTCTTTTTTTTTTTTTTTTTTTTGGTTTTTGGGCCACACCCGGTAACGCTCAGGGGTTACTCCTGGCTATGTGCTCAGAAGTTGCTCCTGGCTTGGGGGACCATATGGGACACCGGGGGATGGAACCGCGGTCCGTCCAAGGCTAGCGCAGGCAAGGCAGGCACCTTACCTTTAGCGCCACCGCCTGGCCCCGACTGTTGATTCTTCCTGGAGATTTTCTTCCTGAGTCTCTGGAACTCCAATGATTCTTAAGTTTTTTCTGTTGAGCTTATCATAGACTTCTATTTTCATCTGTTCCCATTCTTTGAGTAATTTTTCCATTGTTTGATCATTTGCTTTGAGGCTTTTTTCCAATCTCTTCTGCTGTATGGAGTTGTTATTCATCTCATCTTCCAGTGTACTAATTCTATCCTCCGCTGCTGTTAACCCGTGGGAAAGCTCAACCATGTTTTTCTTCAATTCATCTACTGAGTTTTTCAGACCTGTTATTTGAGCTGAAATTTCAGTTTTGAGTTTTCTCATTTCTATCTTCATATTCTCTTGATTCTATTAGTGTTCTCTTCTATACTTTGTTTGAGTTCTTTGAACATCTTCTATATTGCAACTCTAAACTCCTTATCTGAGAGACTGACTAGTTGGTTGGTCATGTTCAAGTCATCAGAGTTGCCATCTTCATTCTCTATGCCTGGCGCTGGCCTGCGTTGTTTCCCCATTGTCACACTTGTATTGTCGGTTTTTATATGTGTTGTAGTTGTATTCATTGGCTAAATGATGTGCACGGTCCCGAAGGGGAGCGGAGCGGCCGTCCTCCTCTGGCTCCTCCCTTTCTGGGCGTGTCGAGTCACCTCCAAGGAAGGCTCACGGGAAGGCAGGCCGACCGCAGATGAGCCATACACAGGATGAAATCAGGCCGAAAATGCAGCACAGCCCAGAAGAGAGGCAGATAGGGGTGCTGGCATCTGAGATCCAGCAGAGTTCAGTGGCTCCAATTCGTTCTTAATAGGATTTGTGGGTTGGTAACACCCAGACAAGCTGAATAAGACTTGATAAAGAATTGCGAAATAAAAGATTAGATGTGTAATGGACTTATATTGAAAATGAATGAAACAGACACATGAATTAAACATACAAAGAAGAAAGAAATCCATGATGTATGCTTAGATAATAGAATCAAGATTACAGTATTAAAACATAGTTTTTTAATCATTTTACTGTATTGTCTGTGTTTGGGGACCACACCTGGTATTTTTCAGGGCTTATTCCTGACTTTATTTAGGGAGCACTCCTATAAGAAATCAAGGGACCATATGGGGTTTCAGGGATCAAACTTAAGTCAGCAACATGCATGCCAGTGCCTTACCCACTGTACTCTCTTTCTGGACCCCATTTCACTATAATTTAAATTTTTCAGACCTGTGCTTGCATCTGAGTCTCATTAGCACTTTGAACAGTGACTTGTACATAGTAGAGCAGACCAGATGATTGCTGAATAAATATATTCTGTAAAATATTTGAAGTAATAGGTTAGAATTTATAAGATTTTACAGATTTTAATGTCCAAGAGCATAAAAATTAACAAAATGGGTTTTGAGGATCAGTCATCATATATACTTATATTTCCCCCTTTTCATTTACTCTCATATAGTTGAGTCAACAGTGAGATATATGAGACCTTCTCAATAAAATGTTTCTTTAAGTGTCTAATCATGATAAGTATTAAAGAAACTAATAAAGTTATAGAATTTTGAGTAATAGTTCATATATATCTCTTGCTAATACAAATTATTCTTTAATCTTTATTAGATTGGGTGGTGTCTCGGGTTAAATAGATATCATACTAGAGACACTTTAGGTTTCTTTGTTCCAGGGTCATCTGTAAATTTAATTCTTATAACTATTATCTACTGATTCTGCTTCAACTATGGAGCTTACTAGCTTTCAATCATGAAAGCAATTATAGGCATTTAAGCTGAAAACTAGAAGCACTTCAATCAGCTTTCTTTTTTGCATGTGTAAAATACAATATAGAAAGAATTTAAAGGATATTTTGGGTTATTTTTCTCTAATTTGTGACTAAATATATGAGTAAATACTTGATTTGATTTTCAATTGGATGCAGAATAAGAATTTTAAAGTAGTTTATATCATAAATCAAAAAGAAAAATATTGCACCATACTTTTTCATTTAGCTGTATTCAGTCCTCTGAAAAATTGTGTTTTTCCTAAATTTTGTTTTGTAATTTGGATTTATAGAATTAGAAACATTTTTAATGTCCTAAAAAAAAGAAAAGAAAGATTAGATGTGATGAACAGCCCGGATGCTTCCCTTCACCCCAAAAGCAACAAGGTCTGCGCCCCAAGTCTCCGGGACACACCATCACCTTCTGCTCTTGGGGCTGATGCTAGAGAGGGGTCGGGCAGATCGCGCCCCAAAGGCATCCCGCAAAGTAGGTGGGTCACCCGGCGGGCGACCTTTACCTGTGCAAAAATTCGTCTCACATCGGCAGTGAAGACCTGGGTGTCACCCCGGGTCGTTATTTTCCTTACTCATAAGTTCTTGAGAAAGCCAGAAAATGTTTCTTAAAACTTCCTTAGAAAGAGATGAGGGGAGAAAAAGAGAAGTAGGTGTTTGAGAGACAGCAGGGGCTTCTCCAGGGTGGAAACATAAACAAACATGTAGATATTTGCTCTGGGGAACACAGTGCTTGAAGAGTGAGACCCAAGTTCACTTTTAGAGGGGGCTAACACCAAAGTTTCACATATATTACTAATAAGGAAATGTTTGTGGATCTTAGGCCTCACTAGAGCTAAAATACTACAAAGATTTCCACATGGACCACAAACAAAGCAAGACCAAGCTCCAATTTTCACAATGCTCCAAATTGCAAAGGGGATGCCAGACAATGCAATACCACAGAAAAAATCAGGAGAGGTGGGGTATCTCTGGGAAAGGGCAGCACCCACACCTCACAGTCATCACCATGCCAACAGCCTAATTTCACTGCTTCACCACTAATCTCTGAAGAGACACCAAACTGACAAAAGCTCCAGAATTGGCCAACTGAGTGATCCAATTTTCACTGGGATGGAAAGCAGGCAGGGTACCTCATTGGAACTGACAGAGACTCCAGAGGCTGAAGGGCTGCTGAGAGACCAAAAATATGATGGCAGGTTATGGAGCACAACTGGAAAAGTCACACTGCCATCAGACAAAGAGAAACTATAGACGATCAGGTGACAGTGAGGCCCCAGCCATGACAAAAGCCAGAAAACAGAGCAGCAAATGGAACTAGAAGTCACTGTATAAAGCTGAAAACCTGGTCCAAGGATGGAGAGGAGTGCAGAAAATGCACACTCAGAACCAGGCCCACAAAGCTATAAGAGCTGTAAAGCATAAACCCAGTGGCTGGGGACAAGGGGCAGTGCCATGGGTGTCATATTGTAATTCTGCCCCCATGCTACAACCTGCCTGTGCAGCTCCAGAGAGACAGGATGCATGTGCATCGTCAGAGAGCCAGCATGTGTATGCAACCTCAGAGAGCTAGAATACATGTGCAACCTCAGAGAGTCAACATGTATGTTCAACCTCAGACCCAGCACTTATGTGCAACCTTAGACAGCCAGCACACATGTGCAACCTCAAACAGCCAGCAGGTGTAAACCTCAGAGAGCCAGCATGCATGTGTAAACTCAGAGAGCCACATGTTTGAACAACCTAGGAAAGCTGACACATGTGTGCAACACTGAAGAGCTGGCATGTGTGTACAACCTCAGAGAGTCAGCATGGCTGTGCAACTTGAGAGAGACAGCACATGTATACTTCCTCGGAGATCCAGCACATGTGTGCAACCTCAGAGGGCCAGCATGTGTATACAACCTTGGAAGCCAGCACACATGTGCCAGCCTGTCCATCCCAGCAGCAACCCCTAATAAGTTTCGATTTGCGTGTGTACTATAACAAGCCAGAGAAAGCAGCCAAAGGGGCTGGAGCAATGGTGCAGGAGTTAAGGGAAATCATTGTCCTGTATGCGCATACCCAGGCTCCATTCCAGAGTGTGTGCTCTTCTGATAACTGCCAAGAGAGAGTAGGAAGAAAAAAACATTGGGAAAACCATTGAGCATAGAGCCGTGAATAATCCTAAGCACCACTGATGGACACTGTTGTGCCCCTTGCAGATGGGCAGTGGAAGGAAGACATTGTTGCTAGGTCATTAGTGTGACCTACACTTATTTGAATGGACAAATCTTATCGTTTTTCTCAGCTCTCTAAAGCCTATAGGCACTGAAGCTGAGGTCACAGGGACAGCAGAAAGCAGTGCAGGGGTCCAACTGGGATAAGACTTCCAATACCCCAAAGCCTGCTGAACTCAAAAAGGTGCAGCACTCTTCACAACAACCACAGTCTAGAAACAATCCAGGTGTCTAAGAACAGAAGAGTGGATAAAGAAACTATGATAGGGGCTGGAGAGATAGCGCAGTAGTAGGGTGTTTGCCTTGTGTGCGGCCGACCCAGGATGGACGGTGGTTCGATTCCCAGCATCCCATATGGTCCCCCGAGCCTGCCAGGAGCAATTTCTGAGCAGAGCCAGGAATATCCCTAGTGATGCCGGGCACGACCCAAAAACAAAACAACAACAAAAAGAAACTATGGTACCAAGCCAGGAACAATTTCTGAGCACATAGCCAGGAGTAACCCCTGAGCGTCACCAGGTGTGGTCCAAAAACCAAAAAATAAATACTATGGTACATCTATACCATGGAATATTATGCAGCTATTAGGAAAAACAAAGTCATGAAATTTGCTCAGACATGGGTGGATATGGAGAGTATTATGCTGAACAAAAATGTGTCAGAGGAAGAGGGATAGACAGAAGGAATGAAATCACTTGTGGGATAGAAAAAATAGTATGTTGGGGCCGGAGGAATAGCAGGAAGGTAGTGTGTTTGCCTTGCATACAGAAGGACAGTGGTTCGAATTCCGACATCCCATCTGGTACTCTGAGCCTGCCAGGACCAATTTCTGAGTGTAGAGCCAGGAGGAACCCCTGAGCGCTGCCAGGTGTGAACCAAAAACCAAAATAAAAAAGTATGTTAATATCCAGAGACAATAGAGACAAGGGCCAGGAGGACAGATCATGGTAGGAAGCTTGTCACAAAGCATGAGGAGTGTAGTAAGTACAGAGAAGGGAGCACTAAGACAATGATAGTTGGAAATGATCACTCTGGACAAGAACTGGGTGCTAAAAGGAGATAAAGTGATATGCATGATACCCCTTCAGTGACGATACTGCAAACCACTAGTGTCTAAAAGGAAAAAAGGAAAAAAACAGAGAGAAGTAAAATGTCTGCTTCAGAAGCAGGCAAGGGGGCAGGTAGGAGGGAACCTGGGGACATTGGTGGTGGGTATTGTGCACTGGTGGAGAGTGGTAGACATTGTATGACTTAAACTCAATCAGGAACAACTTTCTGTGAAAAAAATCCAACCTGTAACCACAGTGTTTAAATAAAGTAATTGATTGAAGCTATCAATTCCCTCAAATATAGTCCAAAAATATGTACAGACTTCTTGGTTATACTTACTCTGAGCTCTTTTGGGCCTGTATGGATTGAAAGCAAGTGTAGAGTACCCGGCCAGTCTACAAATTGGAAGGGAAAAAAGGGAGGGACGGTTACACAAAAAACTAATATTGAGAACAGCCTTTCCCAGCCTCTAACCTAGAACTCAACGAGATGGAATGTGCCTATATCGTTCCCCATCAGTGGGCATTCGAGGGCCACCAACGTACTCCTGCCTGGTGACAACAAGAGATGTAAGGGTAAGAAACTGACTTGGGAGATCAAAGCTGACAGTCTCACAAATGAAGAAAAAGGTCATGATGCTGGGCTGGGATATTTCTAAAACTGTGATACTGTGGGAACATCCAGGAACAGAAATCTAAGGCTTTCAGGAACATTAAAAATATGGCATAATTCTTATTCTTGGCCAATTTTATACCCACAGTTTCTTCACAATAATTATCTCTTGACATTTGAACCAACTGACACGTAGCAAATCCTCCTGATGTGAATAAGAAATGGAAACACATGACACTAAACAAAGAATGCCAAGACTGGCCACTGGGTGAACTCTGTGGCTTCTCCAGAGCTTCATTGGTATAGGCAGAAAACATGAAAAGCCATCATATTTCTGTAAACACCTAATTTGTCAGTGCAAATATTAGGTGGAAACTAGCAATGCTACTAGTATAGACATGTTCTATTCACACTGACCAGTTCTTACTCCCTCTACACTTTTTCCCAATAGAGCTCCACCAGCACAGCCTTTACTTTCACCATCATGGGCAACTCTCTGCCTAGAGTATGCCATCTTCATCTCTTTCCTGGGTGCTCTGGCTTCCCAGAGCCCCTTCTCCCTGGAGCACTGTCAGCAGAGCAACAGAGAGAGCCCACCGAAATACAAGTCGCCTAAAGAGTCCCCACCACTGCCCTGCACTATCTGATTCCCAGGTATCTTGTGAGAGGGAAATGTACTGAGTGACTCACTCCATAGTGGGAATATTGGGGCAAGCAGGGACATACTCAGAGATCCTCTCTGCTGGAGCCATGCTGATCTTGAGTGTCCCTCAGCATCTCTGCACGGGCTGTTTCTTGAGCCTTCCACTGACACCAACCATAACCACTCTAGGAAAATTGCAAAATTTCTCTCTGCTCTATTTTTTCGAGGTTCGGAGGCCAAACCCAGCACCCTTCAGAGTCTAGTCTTAGTGTACAGCTGGTGTGCAGGCTAGCTCCGGCAGTGCTCAAGGATCATGCGTTCCCTTTGAGCCATCTCTCTGGCCATATTTTTCTCTAACCTGTGTGGGTACATGTACAAACGCATACAATACCTTTGTGTTTTTATCTTCTATGAAACAGGAAAAAATAAGTCCTACAAAGCCTTGATCCATCATTTGGTACATTGCCTGTGTGCGAACATCTGCAAAGAAACAGCAATAAAAACCTGCAGTCAATCAAATGGTATCTCACAGACCTGACAATTTAAAGGTATTACTAACAGGCAAAATTCCCAGAATTCAGGGACAAGTGGCACAACAATCTGTTCATTGCTGTTAGGGAACTATTGGGGAAATGGATGCTCTAACTCTGGCCACTGTCAGCCCAAATGAGGCTACCATCTAGCATCGCGTAGAAACACAGAAAACTATTCTTTTCAGGCTCACTCCTGAGTGTCTGGCTTCCTGCTCACCTTCTCTGTGTGTTCTGTCTTCCAAGTCCTAAGGGCAGGTCCAAGAGGTGAACCAGCCCACTGTTACTGCCCAGGCACTCCTCTCCTCTCCTCCCCAACAGCTTACCTCCTGACAGGCACTCCAGTTATTACTGGCTGCCTGAGGTTGGGTCCTCTCTGCTTTAGCCCAATTGCATGCAATAGTGGATGGCACAGTAGGCCCTTGGGAAACCTTGGCTGACCTGGTACATATAAGGTCTCTGCCTGTGCAGACATCACCTTTACAGAGGCAGAAGCTCAGAACTCTAACGACTAGAGGGCAGAGTCTACATAGGTATGAATGTACAGATCATATAATAGTCAAGCTGCATTTCAAAGGGGAGATGTTGGAGAAGGTCCAAGAATATAACATATTTTAAAGAAGCATAGAGAAGGACGAGAATATTAGTATAAAAGTTGTAGGTACAAGGGGCTGGATAGATAACACAGTGGCAAGGGTTGCACTTTGCGACCTGGGACAGACCTGGGTTTCATCCCTGGCATCCCATATGGTCCTCCAAGCCTGACAGGAGCGATTTCTGAGCACAGAGCAAGGAGTAACCCCTGAGCGGCAATAGGTGTGATCCACCCCCCCCAAAAGTTGTATGTACAAGAAAATAAGGCAATAGGAACTTTCCAATGTAAATCAAAGTAATCATCGCCCATCACAGAGACTGGCACACATCACAAAGAATGAGAATAATCAGTGCTGGCACAGATGCAGGGAAAAAGGGACTCTCAGTCCCTATTGGGAATGTCGACTGGTCCAGCCTTTCTGGAAAGCAATATGAAAATTTTGGGGGTCACACCCGGCATCGCTCAGGGGTTACTCCTAGCTCTACACTCAGAAATCGCTCCTGGCAGGCTCAGGGGACCATATGGGATGCCGGGATTTGAACCACTGACCTTCTGCATGCAAGGCAAATGCCTTACATGCATACTATCTCTCCGGCCCCAGCAATTTTTAAAAAATTTAAAGAGTTGAACTTCTGGGGCCGGAGAGATAGCATGGAGGTAAGGCGTTTGCCTTTCATGAGGAGTGAGTGATTTCTAAGCATGGAGCCAGGAGTAACCCCTGATCGCTGCCGGGTGTGACCCAAACCCCCCCCAAAAAGAGTTGAATTTCTATTTGACCCAGCAACTCTTGTCTTGGAATAGACCCCCAAGGACCCCAAAACAAAATGGGACAAATACTTCTGCACCCCTAATATCCCTGGTGTGCTATCCACAATAGCCCAAATCTAGAAACCCCAGTGTCCAAGAACAGATGAGTGGCTAAAGAAATTCTGGTTATGTACACCATGGAATATGACTCAGCCATCAGAAAACTTAAAGTTCTGCAATTTGCTGCTCTGTGGAGAGGCCTGGAGTGCATCGTGCTGAGTGAAGCTAGTAAGAGTATAGAGGCCAATACAGAACAATCTCTTCATGTCAGGATCTAAAGATACCCAATGATGACATCGCTAATCCCAAAAAAGACTGGAAAAAAAAGAACTAGAGAACTGGTTGAGCAGAAGACCTGGAACTGGAGGGGGCTGGAGGGAAGGGCGGAGTGGGGACATCGACTATGGTGGAGGAGGTGGTGCTGGAAGGTAGGCAAGTGTGTAAAGTCAGTGAAGTCCTGTCAGCAACAGTGCTGGAATCCAGTGTAAAATTGCAAGTAGAAGCAAACTGGTAAGTGTGAGGATATTGGAGGTGGGGTGGGGGACACTGATGGAGGGATCCGTGGTAAAACACTGTGCCAGAATAATTGTCACTTCACAGTGACTAAATAAAAAATGTAGGAATCAAAAGACAAGTAAACATGACTACATGTAAGGATATGGGAGAACTGTCGATCTCTGATCAATCATATTTTAAACATGAACTGACTGCTTTAGCTCACTGTTAATGTTAAATGTCCTGACCTGACCACTGCACTGAGAGTTTGGAAGTCAATAACCTTGTTTGTGAAAAATGTGCAAGAAAGGACTTAGGGATAACAGAGTATCATGTGCATTCAGGATATTGTCAGGTTACCCATCACTGAACTTGGTTGTTGTTTTTCTCTTTAAATAGTTCTTTCCTTGGAGTTTGTGCAGTCCAAATGCTGCCACTCTCCACACCACAGCACTGCATGGAACTAACTTGTACACTAGCCATAATCATGCACCTAGGTGTTCTCCAAGTGGCTAGCAAGCTCTGCAACTTCATCTACTTCCCCACCTATGCTCGGCACATCAAAGAGTGTCTTCTGCCCCTTCTTTGGCCTGACTGAGAACAGTTCACGCCACCATTAGTGTTTCCCTCTTTTCATTTCTTAGTTTGCTTTGGGAGCCAGTCCAAGTTTTGCTCAGGGATTGCTCTGTGCTCAGGGGACCTGACGTGGTGTTGGGATCAGAGTGGGGAACCCAGGCCTGCACTGACACTGCTCTGTGTGGCATGTTTTGTTCCTCTTATCTCACCTGGTATTCAAAGACCTATCTTCTCATGCTCCATCTTTTGCTGAGGGTGCAACTGGCAATTCTTTTCCTCCATCTGGCTTAACCCAATCCAGTGTTTTCCTGTCGGTGTTCAGATCTGTAGCTCATCTGCAGTGGCATCTGGCTACTGTTCAGGAATCCCCAGGCTTTGACTTGCACAGGTCTTTCGGCTGGTCCCTCCAGTCCCTCCCTGACAGAATTTACTCTGTCAGTTTGCCTTTTCATCGCTACTGTTTTGAAAGGAAGAGGACTCCCATACCATGCTCAGTGGGGCTAGGGTCTTTCAATGTTAGGGCCTGGGGCTGCCCCTGAGATACTGTGATGGGGCCTCTAAGGCCACACCCAGCCATACTTAGAGGCATTATGGTGTTGGCGATAAAGTCCAGATTACACACATGCTGGCAGTGAATCCTGTTTTTTTGTTCTTAACTGTCTTTCTCTTTTTTGTATTGGGTCATACTCAGCAGTTCTCCTGGCTCCTGGTGAGGCTCAAGGCACTACAGAGGGTACCAACGATTGAATTCAGGTTGGCCGCCACCTGTAAACAGGGAACCCTCCCATTCACTGTCTCTCACAACATAATAAATTCAAGACAAAAGAAATCATGCAGATAGTTAAAAATCTGTTTACCAACCTAAGCAATAATCCTTTAAAATGTGTAAGACCGTCTTTTTAACTGACTGGAGTTTGACCCACTTCTAATCATGATCTGATAATAAAAAGTAAGTATCATTCTTTGGTGTGGGAGAGTCAGGCCCCCCTTGGTGATCTCGAATTCCTGCCAGATCTTTGCTTAGGTGACTGCCTCTATGCACTGCCAGACGCTGACAGCCACGTGCAAGGCACGCACCTTAATGCCTGTACAATTTCTCTGCCCCACAAAGCATCAGCATTATTGCAAGCAAGCAAGCTCACTCACACCCACACACAGAGCCTTCTCCCTCAATATTCCTTCTCACTTATCACTCCACAGCATAGCTTAAAATTCTCTTTTTCTTTCTCTTAGGTAATATCTAGGAAATCTCAATGGTCATTCAAAACTTGGAGATGGCTCCAAAGTGGTGCTAGGTGACCATGTGGTATTGCAGATCAAATGCAAAGAATAGCATCTAATCCTAAGCTCCCCAACCTACAAAAAACTAACTATTTTTGGCCACACCCATTTGACGCTCAGGGGTTACTCCTGGCTATGCGCTCAGAAATCACTCCTGGCTTGGGGGACCATATGGGACACCAGGGGATCAAACCATGGTTTGTCCTAGGTTAGTGTGTATGGGATGCTGGGGGGTCAAACCGCAGTCCGTCCTAGGCTAGTACTTGCAAGGCAGACGCTTTACTTCTAGCGCCACCGCTCCGGGCCTGAAATCAACTTATTCTTACTTATCTCTTATTTTCCCTCAAGGCCCCGTCACCTGTTTGTTTTCATTTGGTTTTTGGGCACACCCAGAGGTGCTCAGAGGTTACTCCTGATTCTGAACTCAGGCATCACTCACCGGGGAACAAATCTACGTTGGTCCTATCAAGGCAAGCATTCCCTGCACTGCATACTTTGTCTGGCCCCATGTTCTGTTTTTGTATCTACAGAACTTCACTGTGAACATCAGTTTAATCAGGAAAACTCGCAATTAGTAAGTTCCTGAAAGAAGACTGACACCAGTCCCTAATTGAGACCCTGACAGCATCTCTGGAACTTTCTATCTGTGGGTTAACACAAAGGTTCTTCAGCTGTTTCCGCTCAGGACCCCTTTCACCTGAGAAGTCCAGCATAGGTGAGCGCTATTAAAATCAGCCTTCCCTGACTGGCTGGCTTAAGTTTTTTCCTTTGATTTCTCGGTCACACCTGGTGACTTTCAGGGGTTACTCCTGGCTCTGCACTCAGAAATTGCTCCTGGCTTGGGGGACCATATGGGACGCCAGGAGATCAAACTGCAGTCCATCCTAGGCCAGCTGTGTGCAAGGCAAACTCCCTACTGCTGTGCCACTGCTCAAGCCCCGACTTGGAATGCCTTTGGGTGGACCAGGCATTCAGAAACGTTTTACAGTGACTTTTGTGACTCACATGTTCATTATGCAACACAGTAAGGGATAGAGGCCCAGTTTGAGAAAATGAAGTTTGGGTCTAGAAAGGCAATGCAACAAATTGAGTGCTTGCACTCTGCATGCAGGAGGCCTGCAGTTAATTCTAGCAATTATTTGGGAATAAGCCACAAGAATCAACCAGGAGTAGCCCTTGAGGAATGTCAATTATGACCCCAAAGCAAGAGATTCTGGTGCAACCCATCCTAATAGTTTGGTTATGTTCAAAGTTTTATAGAAATGCATTTCTAGTTATACTAGGCTAGAGAAACAGTACAGGCACTAGTTAAGGCACTTACTTGGTCCATTTCTAAACTGAGTATGATTCCCTGGCACCATGACATTTTGGTAAATGTGCTTACAATGTCTGCAACTTACTCTTGAATCCTTCTGGGTAATATTTATACTCAGATACACACAGATATAAAAAAGTATGTAGAAAAAATGATTGCACAAATATTGCAAAATGTCCGCGTCTGCTCACTGGCAAGGAAAGAGGATTTTGGAATTCTTTGTATCATTTCATCAATTCTAATGGTTTCTGTTTTGTTTAGGCCAAACCAGTGGTGCTCAGAGCTTACTTCTGCTGGGCTGGGAAGGGCATATGGAGTGATGGAGATCAAACTTGGGTCAACTAGCTGCCTTACTAACTGGAGATATTCCAGTCCCAACTCTAGTTCTGCAATTACATTTAAAAAATGTACAGTCCCTCTTATTATTACCAGTACTTAATTGCTTTTGTGCTCAGGACTTCCTTGAGGAGCCAGTTCACAATGTAGCCACCTTCCTGAGGGAACAGGAAGGATGCATGTGGCTGACCTAGGTTTGATTCCCAGCATCCCATATGGTCCCTCAATCCCTACTAGGAGTGATCCCTGGGTTCAGAGTCAGGAATAAGTCCTAAGCACTGCTGAGTGTGGGTCAGAAACCAAAAATATGCTGTTACAGTGGTTATAGCTGAGATATATGAATTTAGGGCAGGTACATGTTACCAAAGATCTCCGGAGGATTCTGAGAAGGAATGTGTACTCATCTAGAGACATTATTCCAGTCTCTGGAGGTGTTCAGTAGAGTACAGATCACTGGGTTTTTTTTTTTTTTTTTTTGGTTTTTGGGCCACACCCGGCGGTGCTCAGGGGTTACTCCTGGCTGTCTGCTCAGAAATAGCTCCTGGCAGGCACGGGGGACCATATGGGACACTGGGATTCGAACCAACCACCTTTGGTCCTGGATCGGCTGCTTGCAAGGCAAACGCCGCTGTGCCATCTCTCCAGGCCCACAGACCACTGTTTTGAACCTGTTTATACCTACAGAAGAATTTGCAGTCGTCACACCCCTGTGACTAGAAAGAGAACATCAAAATGGAAAGAATACAAATGGAAAACAGAAGTAGGCAAAATTCTGAGTGCTGCCACTTACTTAGCCAGAACACTGAATACCTCACAAGAAGGGTTGGCCTCTACCTCATGGGACAGATATCATGAGGACTAGAAGGGAAATTGTTCCTAAACCATTAGCACTGAATTTTAGTGCTGGAGGATGGTCATTCACTTGCTCCATGTCAAGACTTTCTTTGGCTTTCAGTGCCCAGTGTTTAACAGAGACCATAAACCTTTGTTTTGTTCACTTCCCCTTTGTACCACCGAGTCTTCTAAATGTAGTACTTGACAGCATTAAAACAATTTCATCAGTTTACTTCTTGTGAGTAGTTTGGGGGACTAATCCCAGGCCAGTGTTCAAGGGTCACTGGGTGCCTGGAGGACCATGAGGTGCCAGCAATAACACCTGGCCTCTTGCATGTAAAACCTGGGTGCCAGGACTTGAGCTCCCATCCTGGATCAGTGCTACTGGTTTTCAGCTTTCAAGTGTCAGGCTCTCAATGGCCTGGACTTCCTGAGGCAAGCAAAATGAATGCTGTGTTTGACAAGTCTCTTCAAAAGACCAAGGATAAGAGTTATTATACGTGAACCACAGCACAATAAGCGAACACAGTTCAAGTCTTGCTCAGGATAACCCTGGTCCGTGTGTTGGGAAAGAATAAGCACTCACCTCTTAGTCACCTTTTGCCACTATAGCACTTACCAACATGGGAAGGCCAGACGGTGATGTGAGGGTGGGAATGATACCAGCCCACCACTCTCATGGAGCGGCCCGTAAGCTCGGCCAACCTGTGTGATTGTCAAGGCATTTGCAACTGCTGGGGACAAAATGGGGGAGGCTGTAGGGCTTCTCAGAGGAGAGACTATGATGAGCCCAGCATGTGCCAGGGTTACGTGTGAAAACTGGGGGCCTCATTGCCCAGAAGAGCACCTGAAAACTTCTGAAAGCAAAAAAGCCCCAGCCCAGAAAAGCTCGTTTGCAACCAGCAAGGATATCTCTGCCTCTGTGGAGGCTGCAGACAACTGCTCAGGAGAAATTTCTACTCGGTCCTTCCTCTTGTCAGAACGGCGCAGGATGATAACAGAGTGGATGTGAATGACTTTGATGGTATCAACCTGAAGGGAACCCCACAGAAACAGTCATTACTTTGACCTCTCCAGGAACAGCCCCTTTAACTCCATAACTACATTCTAGCATGTGATCCGGTTTAGGATTCCATTTGAGAAAACTGGAAGGTTTGCTTAAGTAATGTTCTGTTTCAAATAAAAGACATCAGGCACAGAACTAGAAAAGGTTCATATTGAGCTCACAGAAGGACTTTCTGGCCCACGGGAAAGAGCTCAGAGGAATGGCACCCAGGACTGGTCCCCTAAGCACCCCCAATAGCAACCCCTGTGCACAAAGCTGGGACCCTTGAACCCAGTCTGGTGTGATCCCAAAAATAAAAAAGGACTTTTTGAATAATCCACTAGTACTCCTTTGGTTTACAAAATATTGTCATACCAAGGGTTACCAGAGAGTATTGAACAAGTGTTCAAAATGTGACCGCTTGCTTGACCAGCAACATGAAAGCACTGGAGTAGTGGTAGACGTCATCCCACAAATGAGATGCATGCATCTTCATAGGAAGGACATTTGTGTGTACTGAGTTTCTATGGGGAACAAAGGGGTTTGAGCGAGTAAGGTGTTTAGGAGACCAGTTCATTTACATCAGGGGTTTCAAACTCGCGGCCCACAGGCCGCAAACAGCCCTCTGTACAACATTTTGTGGCCCTGCCCTAGAGGAATCTTTTTTTGTTTTGTTTTGTTTTAGTTGTTTGGGTCACACCCCCCAATGTTCAAGGCTTACTACTGACTTTGTACTCAAGGATCACCCCGTCTTTGCCTCCTGCAGCCCCCAGGTAAATTCAGTTTGAGACCCCTGATTTACATGCAGCACTTATGGTGAAATGGAAGATAGTAAGACACTAGGGAGAAAGCAACAGTGAAATGCCCAGACATATTTCCAGGATTCAGGATAAAGAACTATGGATAGCCTAGGCATGAAAGGATAGTGAAATCCTGGAATGAGTAGACAGCAGAGAGACTTGATTCACAGAGAAGGAAGAATGCACCAATGCATAACTAGGAGGCCAGAAATGCCTGGGACAGCTCTAGAGTTTCCAGAGTGCACATCACACAAGAGGCATATTTGGAACACATGGAGGAAGGCATGGGATGGGAGAATACATATGTAAATGGGTAGAGAGAAACAGCAGAGGCCCAGGAGAACTGAGCCCCCTATTAGGGTGTAACTGGAGACAGAATAAGACAGCGGGGCTGGAGAGATGGTACAGTGAATCGGCTCTTGCTCTACATGCAGCTGACCCAGATTCTATCCTGGGCTTCCCATAGGATCCCAACCAATGTCAGAAGTGATCCCTGAGTACAAAGACAGGAGCAAGCCCTGACCACTGCTGGGTGTGGCAGAAAACAAATGCACAAAAAAGCAAAAGAAAGGGTCTGGAGCAGGAAAGGAGCTGACCTTGTACTAAAAAGGAGGAGCTGGGTTCAAGACCCCCAGCACCCTAGAGCCCCATCAGAAATAATCCCTCAGTACAGAGCCAGGGATAAACCCTGAGCACAGATGAGTGTGGCCCCCAAAACTGTGCACTTCAGATAAAGTTCCTAGCAAACAAATAGTCATGAATAATTCACTTTTTAAAAGAATGAATATTTAATATGTACAACAGCCTCAACAAACGAAATGATTTCTATAAGTAAGTAGTGGTAGATTAAAATGGAGTACAACAAATCTGATTCATCTAAAAGAGGCAACAAATGAGAGAAAACAGAGTGGATCAGCTAGAAAACAGAATGATAGTAGCTATAAGCCATATCTATTAATAACTACAGAAAGGAGAATTAGACTGAATAGTATAATTAAGAAGCTTTCAGGAGATGGAGAGAGAGCACCAGTGCTAGGATCCTGCTTTGACCTAACCATCCCCACTTCAACCCGTCCCTGGCACCATAGTCTCCCGAGCATCAGAAGTGATCCCTAAGCACAAAACAAAGAGTAAGCACTCAGCACAAATGAACGTGGCATAAAAAGTGAGAAAATTTCTAAATCAAACTTCAGACTAGTGTTTCCTTCACACATTATAGCCAGATAATAAAAAGGCATTTTCAGGGCCCGGAGAGATAGCACAGCGGCGTTTGCCTTGCAAGCAGCCGATCCAGGACCAAAGGTGGTTGGTTCAAATCCCAGTGTCCCATATGGTCCCCCGTGCCTGCCAGGAGCTATTTCTGAGCAGACAGCCAGGAGTAACCCCTGATTACCGCCGGGTGTGGCCCAAAAACAAAAAAAAAGGCATTTTCAATATTAGTACACAGAAAGGTTAAAAATAAAGGAAAGAAATAAGAATACCATATATGCATGGACCTAGATAAATAGTGTGGTGGCTTAGAGCAGTGGCCTTCAATCACAAGTCCACAGACTGGCACCAGGCTCTAGGTGTAGACACATGGAAAACCACTGGTCTACTCCCCTGGTTAGAACGGCCAGTCCTGAGGCCAGAGTGGGTAAGGCACTTGGCCTGCATGCAGCAGACCAGGTTCCATCGCAACACCCAATACAGTGTACCACATGCTGGAACAGAGGTAATTCATTCATTAAGTGCAGAGACAGGAGTACGTCCTGAACATCACTGGGTATGACCCAAAGACAAACAAAGGAAATGGCAGAGAGATATATGGGACAGAAGGTAGGGCATTTGCCTTACATGTACACAGTTGGCATTGCATAGTGTAAGGAAAGAAAGCAGACCATGGCTGAATAGATCTTGGGACTTGCAAGAAGCTGAACAAGTGAAGGGAGAAGGCCCAGACCCTTGATGGCGAATCTATGGCACGCGTGCCAGTGGTGGCACGCGAAGGCCTTGCAGCTGGAATGTGGAAAGGGGTCTGCAATTAAGATATGCAGCGTGGCGGGAGGCGAGTGTGCCAGTGTCTGCTTTGCAGCTCACCTGACAACAGGGCCGGACTGGCCATTGGGAAGACCAAGCATTGTGTGGCAGTCTGGCAGTCAGGCTCAAAAATGTTAGCTATCACTGACCTTGACAATGGGCCAGAATGAGAAACAAAGGTTCTGATTCTTAAGCTGAATTCCCAAGCATCCAGACTTTATCCAGCCAAAGGTGCCTCTGCACCAACTAGATTATTCCCTGGCTGAGTGCTTCCGAGTGGAGGAATCTCCTTTTCTCTCCTCCCTCACTGTCATTCCAACCATGTGCAATTCTAGCAACCGGACCTTTACCTTTTCAGCAACTGTGTGCGGTTCAGATCCAATGCATGCAAATTTGGCATCACTCCTTTGGGGGCTGAATTTGAGAAAAGAAAATGAGGTTTGAAATAGAAAAAAAAAAGCACAGCAGTAGTCACTCTATTTTTCTTTTTGGTTTTTGGGCCACACCCGGGAGTGCTCAGGGGTTACTATTTCTAGCTCTGTGCTCAGATATAGCTCCTGTCAGGCACGAAGCACCATATGGAGATGCCAGGATTCAAACCACTGTTGGTCTTGGGTCAGTCACTTGCATGGCAAACGCAGTACTGCTGTAATGTCTCTCTGGCCCCAGCAGTAGTCATTTTTTACAGTAAGCACTTAGAAGCAAATTAGAGGAAAGGTAAACTGAGGGTGGAGTGCTGCTTATACACCTGTTGGAAATACACATGCTTCACTGGCAGAGGGCACAAAATTGTGCCAGGCTAAGTAAGGCATGATCCTGGGTATTAAAGAGTGGGGCAGGGAAGTACACAGTCTACTTTGCTCCAAAGCTTAAAAGAACACAGACCTGGACCAAGTGTATTATTCCAGGGAGTACAGCTATGAGAGCATTACAGTGTCCAGCAGCAGAGGCTAGAAGCTACTGACCACTTGGATGGGGCAATGTTTCTTAAAACACACAGGTCTGCCACCTACGAAATGGCTGTGATCTCCTTTGTTATTTTAGGGAAGCAAGCACTCAGAATCAATCAGGCAATGAAATGTACATTAACAGCACCACACCTAAAACACGTGGATGGTGTTTAATTAAACCAATCAAACTGTCTTTTAAAAACTTTTCACAGCACCTAAAATTCATCTTCTTCGTGCCCCATTAGTTTTTCACATCAGACATCTGCTGGTCCCACAGTATGGAGTTCAAACCTTACCATTCAGGGAGCTGCTTTAGGACAAGGCCCCCATGCCCAGTTCAGTGAAAGCTGTGATCATGAAGGGAACAGTGACAGAAGAGATGCAGTGAGCAGTCTTACCTGGTGTCATCATTCACCTGGAGTGGGAGAGAAAGCAGAAACGATTATTGAGCACTTTGGACTGAGAGATGCACACGGAAACTGTGGGAGCTGCGGGACAGGGCACGGAAAAGGCCAATTTCCGTTTCCTGAGCCGTGAGCACCCCTGGCTCACAATCCCCGCAGCTGGGACCTCTGTATCCCTGAAGCCCCTTCTCCTACCGTGTTCTTGGATCCACCAAAAAGTAGGGGATCTGCCTGGTTGAGGCGAGGCGCCCTGTTAGCCATCTGGGGCTCTCATCACAGGGAAGGGACGACAGCGGGGTGGTCAATCCCGATCAAGCGAAGCCTAGGCACCAGGAAAAAGCCCGGGAACCCCAGCAAGGCTTGGGCTGATGACCGGCAGCTCCGGGGTTCGGGCTATGCGAGCCACGGGCGAGCAGAGGAAACGGGCCCGATCCCGGCGCGAGGGCCCTCCGAAGCCTGGGTAACTCCGACTCCCGGGCTTACCTCACCGATGCACAGCCCCATCACTTCCTCCTTTTCGGTACTCAGAGCATGGCTGAGGCAGACGAGGTAAGCGTCGGAATCCAGGTGAACCGCCTGCACGGCTGGCATCACCTGCAGCGCCATCTTGCCGACACGGCGGGCGCCACGGCGTAGGCCCGCTCTGTGTTGGGCCAACCAAAGGCTTCGGGGCGCCGGCTCCGGGGGCGGGGCGTGGGCGGGGCCTGGAGGGCGGGGCGGGCCCGGCGGAGGGGCGGGGCGGGGAGGAGCGGGGCGGGGCGGGCCTGGCAGCACCTGGGGAACGCCCGCGCCGGTAGGGACAGGCGTGGCGGCGGCGTGTGGGAGGCGGCGGGCCGCGGGCCGGGCGGGCGGGCAGCAGGCCGGTGAGCTAGGCGGCCAAGGCTGCAGGGAGGCGGCGCTGTGGGGCGGCCGGCCTTCGTGGTCCAGGAGCGTCGCCGGGGCGGCAGGGCCGGCGCCCATTTTGCCCGCCCGCTGCGCGTCGTGCGCGGCCTACTCGCTCCGGGAACTGCCGTGGACGCGGCGGCCCCCAGCCAGGGACTCGCTCTCTTGAAGTCGGTCGGACCACAGCGAAGCTTGGCACTGCCGCTGTGATTGCCCCAGGATCGGGGCGCCCTGTCCCGGGACCACTTCCGGCGGCTGGTCGATCTGCGCCTCCTAACTTCGTGCGGGGTGACCCGATCGCGCTCAGTGGCCCCCAGTGGGGGATCCGGCAGTGGGAGCTCGCACTTCTCGCGGCGGATTCTGAGCCCGAGCCACGCTCTATTCATGTGAGTAATTCCTGCAAAGCCGCGCTGCCGGGAGGTGACGGGGGCGGGGGCTGGAGCGTGTCGTCCGGGTGGGGTGCAGTGCAGCACGTCCGGAGAGTCACAGCGAGGCTCCCCAGCTCGTGGGAGCCGTCCGGTCCGAGACTCGGCAGAGCGACGTTCCCCTGCGCGATGGCAGAAGCCGCGGGGCCCGCGCGGATCTGAAGGACGTTGGCACCCGAGAGCGCCCCGCTGCCTGTGCGTGGGGTCCGGCTCCCTGTGCAGGCGCGAGGGCAGTCCTGGGAGGGCACCGTCCCGAGGTACTGACTTCCGGAAACAGAGTCACTTCCAAGCCCGGTGGCTGCGCACAGGGTCCCTCCTCCCGGGCGCCGTCAGCGACACTGGCAGCCTCCTGGTTTCCCCTAGTGCTGAAGGGCCCCAGCCCGTCCTGAGTAATTTAGAGAACGATGGAGCTGGGCGACATGTCAAGAATGCGATCACGTCGGACTCGGCCAAATGTGCACCGAAGCTTATGTTGGCCAAACAACTTTTACCAGGTCCTGTGCCTGGTGCTGAGGGGCTGGCAGGGCTGGGCCTGCTGTGTTTGCCAAGGTGATGCTCTAAGTTGCAAAGGGCCCCGAAGAGCATCACGGGTCTGTCGTTCCTGTCATTGACCTCATTCCAGTGTGGATGGCAGCTGGGCAACAACGCCTTTGATGTGACATGATTACATGCCAGATGCTGTTTTAAGCCTTTCTCTACCTCCTGTAAGGAAAGCAGCTGGCTTGCCATCAGGCTGCAACTTCCTAGCTGTGCACCCCCATGCAATTACCTAACTTTTCCTCATCCCCTCGCCTTTAACTTGGGGTAAGAATAGTATCTATCTAAGTGGGTGGTTGTAAACAGTGCTTCAGTGTATACCAAACTTTTCAAAAGACCTCTTATGAAGAATGCTCTGTAGTTCTCGCTTTCTTTCTCTGTCTGATACTGAGGTGGGAGAGGAGAACTAGGCCAAGGTCACCCAGTTAGCAAGTGAATCTGCCTCTACTCAGACCCAGCTGCAGGGCCAGAAGAGCTTGGGCTGTTCCTCCATGGTCATTGGCTGCATTGCATTGACTTAAACAAACTAGTCAACTGGTTACAGTTTCAAAACTCTTCAGACTCTGACATGAAAACGAGTTAAACTTTGTTCCTTCTGTAAAAAAAAAAAGGTTTCACTCGCATTGCTACTTCAGGAAGTCCTTATGTTGGATGCTATCCTTTGAAGACTTAATTTACTAAACGTAGTACTCATAGAGTAACAAGGCCTCTGTGACCCCTGGCCCAGACACCCCACTTGAATGGCCTCTTGCCTGGCCTTCCTTGGTGACAGAGCTATTTATACGGTACTTTGAACCCAACTGGTTTTGTAGCAGTTGTCATCTATAAGAAGTTTTTCTTCCATGCCTTGAACATTATATTAAGTCTATCTTTTGTTTGTTTGTTTGTTTGTTTGGGGGTCATACCCTGTGGCTCTCAAGGGTTACTCTTTGCTTTTTGCTCAGCAATTACTCCTGGCAGCCTTAGGGGATGGGTGGGATGCTGGAGATCAAACCCCAGTCGACTGCATGCAAGGCAAATGCCCTACCCACTGAATCTACTAAAGTTTATCTTATCTTCAGGTTGTTTGATAGGGTGTTTATTTGGGGAGGTTGGAGCCACATCCAGTGGTGCTTAGGGACTGCTCCTGACACTCTGCTCAGAGGTCATTCCTAGTAATAATCAGGAACCATATGCAGAAGCAGGGATCAAACGGGTTTGCTGCATGCTGTGCAGATGTCCTCACCCTTGTGCTCTTCCTTCTGGCTCCCATTTTCAAGTTGTAAAGATATTCTTTTTGCCCTGAAGTTGTTCATGGTAGAGTTGTTTTGGGTTCAGATATCCTTCAGAGAAGGGGTTGTGAAGTTTGTGAACAAGTCATGCAGACAACTGATGTCCAAGAATGGAATGCTCAAGTCCCTCGCACCCATGACTTGCCTGAGCTTGTCTGATGCTCATGTGCCCCCTTGCTCGAGCTCACTCCCAAATTTGCTTGACCTGGGGAAGGTTGGAGTCAAGTAAAAAGTCACGAGATGGAATGGCTGTTCCCCTCCATAGCTGGGTCATCGTGGCTTTGCTCTTATACTCTCCCAGTGAGGAGCTGGTGCTTTATCCTCCTGGCACTACCATAGCCCTGGCCTCTGATTAGACTTATCTGTGCCAGGTCTTTCTGCTCTCTGAGTGGTCATTTGCAATGTGTTTTTGGAAGCACAGTGCACAGCAGGTGAACCTGTGGGTTACAACAGCATCTGATTTGTCTTTCTTCTCTGAAGATCTTGTCATGGCTCATAGACCACTTGATAGTGATGCAGAGAACTGAAAACATAACCTCCAATTGCTTTACCCTACATGCCCCTGGAATTCTTCCAGTTTGATGTCAGTGTGGCCACAAACTTTTATTTCCCTTTCAAAACAAATTCAGATGTCAACATGCTCTGGAGTTGAGATGGTCCAGAAGCTTTTAACCCTTGTTTTCTGTTTTTTAAAAAACATTTGTTGCTCCAATTTGGTTTTTTTGCTCTCAAACTCAGACTTTAAAATTAGGATTTCCTGAATTTTTGTTTCGGCCCTTTCTAAGATCTTGGAGAGAAGGAAATTTTATGTGCTAACAGGGGAATAAGCTTTGAGAAGCAATACATGTTCTTATGTTCAAAGCCAGTCGATCCATCTCTGCCACATGGCTATGTGGCCTTCATTTCTCCCTCTCAGATTCTGGTCCTTCTTGCCATCAGTAGTAGCACACTCACACACTCTGAGAAGGACATGAGACTTTGGTGCCCTGTACAGGATCCTTGCTGTTGAGCTTTTAGTGTCGTCTTTAGGGGAAGACATGTCTTAGAACCTGAGCAGCTACTCAGAGCTCTTTAGAATTGGAGCCGGACATCACATCCATGTGGGAGTAATCAGAAGCTGCCCAGATTTGGAGGAGAAAGGCAGTCGTTCCCCATTGCCACAGTACTCAGGTCAGCAGAGCCTGGGAAGGAAGCCATAACCAAATGGAGACTATCCAGGCATCAAGCTTGAAATGAGCCTGGTGGTGGAGATTGTTGGTCTCTAATGATTCAAATAGTACAGGCTGGAATTGGTGACTCAAGAAATTGGTGGAACTGCTAAAGAGAAAGGGGTTCCATCTGGAGTGCTTTGAAATGAGGGTGCCTCAAAATCAGGGGATCTCCAAGTGGGTTGCTCATTGCAGTCCCCTGATGCCTAAGTTGAGTCCCACCGTCAGATGATTATGATGTCACTGCCAAGGTTGTGTTCTGGCCTAAAGCATGTCATTAGGAAGATCTATACCAGTTAGCATGAGAGCCCAGCACATTTAAAAAGACGGAGAATTTGGAATGGGAGCCCCACCGTGCTCAGCTTGGGGCATAATGGGCAACATGAGTATGACATCCTGAGCAGTCACTAAAATAAAACCACCATGGCTTCAGTGTAGACAGGCATCTTCTCCTGGCACCTATGGGTAATGGAAGTTTGGTGGGAGAGCAGGAATCCCACTGGACTGTGCTTGCACGGCAAGGCCCTGGTTTCCATCCCCAGCAGTGCTCTCTGCATATCTAAGTGATTCTATTTCTGTCCCCACCTAACATGAAAATGCCTTCCGGATATGCCCACACACTCTAATTATTAACCTTTCTAACAACTGGTCTGTGTTGCTGGCCCTTCACATCAGTTTTTCATATTTTTTCTGAAAGCCCTCTACAGCTTTCTCGAGTGCACTTTTTTGTTTGATGGTTTTGGGAGCATACCTGGTGGTGCTGAGGACTGAATACTGGCTCTTGCTCATCTGTGCTCTAGGTAACTCATGGTGGGACTCGGGGACCAGATGGGATGCCAGGGAGCAAACTTGAGGTTGCCACATGCAAAGCAAGCGCCCTCTCCACTGTGCTTATACTTTGGTCGCCTTCTATTTCACCTTTGAAAGTGGCTTTGCCTTGGACCCCTGGCGTGCTTGTGTCTCTGTTCATCAGCCTCCTGTGTGCTTACTGCTAACTCCAAGTTGTCAGAGGTTGCTTTGGGAATGCAAACACACACCATGGCCAGCTGCCTGGAGTTTAGTCCATTGTAGCCACAGAACTCAGCCGAACTCAGCGCTTCACAGTCCAGTTATCTTTTTCCAATGGCTCACTTTAAGTATCACTTCAGTGTCTTGCAGAGACCCTTGAGGCATCCTCGGTTCTAGTTGTGCTGTGCCAGGAAACATAGCCGAGGTCTGATTTTGGTTGGTGGTTGCTAGTGCCAAGTCACCTTGCTCACTACCTGGTGAGTTTCCTCAAAGCCAACAAGTCACACCTGTGTCCTATGTGCGGGTGCTGCAGGCTTAGGTGGAGAAAAGCAGGGCTAGAATTGGAAGCCACAGCCCAGGATGGCAGGAGAGGATGTGGGGGCTCCACCCGATCGCCTCTGGGTTCACCAAGAGGGTATCTACCGAGACGAGTACCAGCGCACTTGGGTGGCCGTCGTGGAAGAGGTAACTCCGTTTTGCTTACTTTCAAGCCCCTTAAATTCTGCCCTGCCTTCCCGGTTCTGACGTCTGATTTCCTTTCTGCTCATCTTTTCATTAGGAGACAGATGTCCTAATGGCACGGGTCCAGCAAGTTCAGGTGCCCTTAGGTGACGCAGCTAGGCCAAGTCACCTCCTCACTTCACAGCTACCTCTCATGTGGCAACTCTACCCCCACGGGCGCTACATGGATAACAACTCGCGCTTGTGGCAAATCCAGCATCATTTAATGGTACATGTGTGGCTCTGACCTGGCCTTTTCTGGGGCTGCTTCGAGCAGAGCACTGTCTAACCCTTTCTTTCTTCTCCTGTCAGGTCAGGGGTGTACAGGAGCTGCTGCTTAAGCTTTTGCCTGCTGATTAACCCGGTACGTTTCTCTGCCACTCCTTTCTGCCACATGTCCCTTCTCTCCCCCTGGTTCCGCTATGCCGAGTTTCCTGATCTGTTTTCTTTTCCAGATGCTGGCATTCTCAGAAGATCCGCTCCTCTGTTCTCTTCAGTATATGGCAATCAGTTCACCCACCTGTCGGCCCGGGGGAGGGAGGAGGTGGCAAACCTGCTCATGGACACAGCAGTTTAGGAAGGGTCATGAAGCATACCACCCGTGAAACAGTAGAGATAGGGTCACCCAGGCAGAAGGTGAGCCAACAGAAGCACTTAGTCAGGAGCCCTAGCTGGCAATCGACTCCTTCAGAGATGGCCACAGAGTCTGGAGTGGACATCAGCAGCTGGAACCGAGGGCTGCTGAAGCTTGCCACAGTCAGCACCTGCCACGGACCCAAGGCCCCGTCACCAGTGACTTGGTACTGCTTTCCAGAGAGGAGAGCAGCTTCTAGCAGCACCAGCATCTTTGTTGCTTACTTGCCCTGCCGCAATTCACCTGCCTTTCCTGCTCCCACCTGTAAATATCCCGAGCTTGTGCTCTGCTCTTTTCCATCCCAGTGCCCACCTAACTTGGACATGAGGAGAACTTAGGCAGCTCTGGAAACAAAAGAAGTGATTTGAATTGACATTAGCTGCAAAGCCCCTGGGCTTTTTTCCTTTCTGAAATTATGTCTTCACATTATTAGAAGTTGCTGTTCCAAATCAAGGCCACTTAAATTCATTCTCTGATGGCACTTACATGAAAGAAGTTGGTGTCTGTAAGATTCCAAAAATCATTTTTCACTGCTTAACTACCTTTCTCAGGAAGCATTTCTATTGCTGATTTCTAGGGAAGCATTTCCTTTCCAACCTGATCAGTTCGAGTTTATATAGTCATAATGGTCTTTGGATATGTTCAAAGTAAGCCTCGACTTCTTACAAAAACTCTGGGTAATAGTAGCTACCATGTATGTCATCCTGAGTGCTTTGCTGGCACGAGTGTCTTGTAATTTCTCTCTCTTTCTCTTATTTAATCCTTTCACCCACCAAGGTTTTCAGGTAGGTATTATCCCCATTTACATGGGACTCATAAAGAAAAAGGCTCACCAGGGTGATTTGGTGAATGGCAAAACTAAGCTTTAGACAGGCACCTCAGGAGTGTGGCTTTGCTCCCTTGGTGTGCTCCACTTAAACCATTTCCTTCTGAGCCCCCTCCCCCGTTTCCCAGGGTAAAAGCCATGTAGGCCAACACTCATTGAAAAACAGCAGCTTCTCCCCCACTGTGTTCTGAAGAATGTTTCAGATGTTGCACATTCAGAAACCATTCACTTCTACCAAACTTTTTGTGCCCCCACATTCACTTATGTGATCCCAATATTGGTCACATAAGTATGTTTGTGACCAACAGTCTAGGGAGCTAAACTGTTGAGGATCCTGACATGGTTCAGCTGAGTAGAGTGGCATCATGTATTTTCCTAAGTGAATGAAGCGCTTATGAGAAAGAAGTGGTTGCCCTGTGAATGAGGAGGAGTCTTTTGTAATGTTTGTATGTGCCAGCCAGTGTGCGGGCAGACTGGCAGACTCAGAGGAAAAGCCATCAAGAGGGGCTTTGAAGTCTTTATAGCTAAAAGACAATAAAAAACCATTTCTCTTATTTTAGTTTTCTGGATATGCCGCAGAAGGATCCGTGCCAGAAGCAAGCCTGTGAAATACAGAAATGTTTACAAGGTAGTATATGAAAAGCTTGTGATATATTTTTCTACTTTTCTTGTGAACTAACTACAAGAGACTAATTGTTCTTTCTCAGAAAACTATATTAGTGTCAGAGAGATAACGAGGACACAGGTAGGGTGCTTGCTTTGCATGTAAGTGACCCTGATTCGATTCCCAGCACTCCATGTGGTCCCCCGAACACTAAGAGTATTTCCTGAGTGCAGAGTCCGGAGTAAGTCCTGAGTACCCCTGGTGTGGCTCCCAAACAAAAACCTATGTTAACTTAGAATGTAATGTTTTGTGATTAAGACTTTCCTTACTGTCATCGAAGATGGTGAAAAAGTCATCTAAGCTTAGGATTCAAAATCCTACTTGTATATGAGGATCACCTGTGAAGCATTTTAAAAAGTACAAAAATTTTTTTTTCAAAAATTTCAAAACTGGGCCCGGAGAGATAGCATAGCGTCGTTTGCCCTGCAAGCAGCCAATCCAGGACCAAAGGTGGTTGGTTCGAATCCCAGTGTCCCATATGGTCCCCCGTGCCTGCCAGGAGCTATTTCTGAGCAGACAGCCAGGAGTAACCCCTGAGCACTGCCCGGTGTGGCCCAAAAAAACAAAAAAAAAAATTTCAAAAACAAGGTATGAAAAGCCACCCATAGTAAACCAGAGGTAAAGTACAGGAGAAAACTTTGAGCTGGGGCCATTGAATCAGATTTGCTAGGGAGTCCACTAAAACACTAACTTGTTTTTTTGAATAGTAACTCGCACTGTAAATGACTAAGCTGAGCAAAGTCCTTTATTTTTATTTTTAGTTTGGGTTCTGAGTTTTGTTTTTTTGTTTTTGGCTTTGGGGCCACAGCCATCAGTGCTCAGGGCTTACTCTGGCTCTGTGCTCAGGGAGAACTCTTGGCAGGGTTCCGGAAACCGCATGTAGTGCCAGAGATTGAACACTGGAATGCCATGTGCCAGACAAGTAGCCTCCCCATCATACTGGCTCCTGTATGAGTATCTCTTGTAGTTTATGTAACATGGTTGGTAGTTTGTGTGGTCCCCCAAGCCGGGAGCAATTTCTGAGCGCATAGCCAGGAGTAACCCGTGAGTACCAGGCATGGCCCCAAAACCAAAAACTATATTATATTATATATTTCAAGTGATTTTTATGTTTTGTTCTTGAAATTTTCATTTTATTTTATAAATTTTTTTTTTTGGTTTTTCGGGCCACACCCGTTAGATGCTCAGGGGTTACTCCTGGCTACGCGCTCAGAAATTGCCCCTGGCTTGGGGGTACCATATGGGACGCCGGGGGATCGAACTGTGGTCCTTTCCTTGGCTAGCGCTTGCAAGGCAGACACCTTACCTCTAGCGCCATCTCGCCGGCCCCATATTTTATAAATATTTTATCAAGTATTTTAGTCATCTCAAAAGTTAGCTGTATAATCATAGGGCTATATTTTCTTCTCTTCTCCCATTCTAAGGAAAATGTTTTTCACAATGGGGGTTTTCCAAATAAATTCTTTTTTTTTTGTTTTAGTTTGGGGGCCATACCTGGCAGTGTTCAGGGGTTACTTCTGACTCGGTGCCCAGAAATCACTTGGGGGACCATATGGGATGCTGGGGATCAAACCTGGGTCCATCCCAGGTTGGCCCTGTGCAAGGCAAACGCCCCTACCACTGTGCTATCATTCCAGCCTCCCAGATAAATTCTTAACATGATTTGAAGCATCCACCCAATGCTGAGGATAAATAAAAATCAAGTTAGATCAGTTTTCAATGCCCTGACCACAGGACATAAGTCTAGGAATAATATGAGTGCCCCCTTGATGGCCCCCTTGATGAGAAATACAGTTAAAAGGGCTTTATTTATTTAATTTTTTTGGTTTTTGGGCCACACCCGGCGGTGCTCAGGGGTTACTCCTGGCTGTTTGCTCAGAAATAGCTCCTGGCAGGCACGGGGGACCATATGGGACACCGGGATTCGAACCAACCACCTTTGGTCCTGGATCGGCTGCTTGCAAGGCAAACGCCACTGTGCTATCTCTCCGGGAAAAGGGCTTTATTTTATTGTATTTCGTTTGGCAGAGGACACACCAGAAGTACTCAGGGCTTATCCCTGGTGGGTCAACCACATGCAAAGAGAATAAGCTATTTTCCCTCCTAAAGCAGTTGCTACTATGGTCCACCTTCTAGACAGCAGGTTGACACCAAAGTCATGTGACCTACCCGAGTCCCATAATTTGTATGGTATAGTAAGGTCCTGCTCTGAAACCAGACGCCTTGACACCACAGACTCCTTGGGGTTAGACGTGCTGTTCTTCTCCCGAGCTGATTAACACTTAGGACCTTGATTTTAGTGCTGGGGATTCAGATCAGCTATAGAAGGCCGAGCACCTTTATGTCAAATCCTCTGTGATTTAAGATTTAATAAATCTGCAGTTGCTTTCTATAAAGAGTCAAAAAGGAAATATTTTAGATTTGGAAACCATTGTGGTTTTCTTGTCTATTATGTGGTTGTCATTATAACCCTTTAAAAAAGTAAATACCAGGGCTGAGCTCTTGCTATGCAGGCAGGAAACACTAGTTTGCTTACCAACACTACCTGGTCCCCCCAAGTACCACCAGAGTGCTACCCCTGTACAGAGCCAGGAGTAGCCCCTGAGCATCTCTGGGCCTGGCTCCCAAAGCAAAATAAATTTCAGTGTAAAAAGCAGCCATGGTAGACTGCTTGCTCCAAGTCCACTTCCAAGCAATTCCAGGTGTAGCCCAAAAAGAACACAAAATTGTAAGTGAAATCTTTTCTTGGCTCCCAATTGTCTAGGCATTTGGATTTGACCAGAGGTTCCAATTTGCTAACCTTGGAAGCACAGACTGGGTGGGTAGGGACGGTGCATCTGGCACCTCTAACTGTATGTAAATAGCTGGCCTGAACCTCTTTTAGGTCTGAGTCCTGATTCACCCAGTGAACAAAAGTCGGGGGGGGGGCGCGCTAAAAAATCACTGTGCTTAAGCTGTTATCACAACCTGGATTAGTTCCACCGGAACCTTTGCTCCAGAGGAAGTTCTTGAGTGGACTCCAGGTTGGAAAGCACCTGGTGTGGGAAGTGCTGGTCTCTCAGTCTTGTGAGCTGCTCAGGAAGGTCTGCCTGTCTCTTTCAGCCAACGACTACATGGAGTCCAAGTGTCAGACTGTCATTCAAGAACTGCAGAAGTGCTGTGCTCGATATCCCAAAGGAAGATCACTCGTCTGTTCGGGATTTGAAAAAGAAGAGCAAGAAAAGCTGACACATCCAAATTGATATAAAGTTCTGCTGAGAAGTCAAGTGCTGCTCTGCAAGTCCACCCAGTGAACTGTATTTCTCCGCCTGACTTGGTCAGGTCAAGGAGCAGCCAGATAAAAGAAATGTTAACCCTGAAAGTTAATGAATATGCCACCCACGCAGAACAGATAGAAATAAACATGTAGGATATCAGAACAAAACCTGTTCCGGGAAAATGTTTTGTTTGGTCCTTAGGATACTGCACTAAAACCCTGGCATTTCCTCAGCAGTCTGAGTGGTTATTGAGGTGCAGGTGCAGAGCTCCTAACTCGAACTGCAGAACTGCTAGTCATGTGACCGGAAGGAGTGTGCTATTGGCCCCCCTGTGCCTGGTCCCCTTTCAGTGAGCGGAAGATTAAGCTTTTGCCCAGTGGTTAGTGATGGATCCGTTCTGTCTGGGTAGTGCCAGTGCTAGAGAAAGCCCAGAGTAAGGGGCTAGAGAGCTTGCAGCTTGGTGAAACCAAACAGATATATCTGCTTGAGTCACTACGGTTGACCTCAAGGGGAGACTGCAGCTCCAGCTTGTCAACCCCCCGGCCTCTCCCTTCACTGGGCTACTCATGCCTTTAGAAGCTGGTACAGTAGACATCAGTGTCAGTTGAAGCAGATGTTCCTCCCAAGTCCTCCCGAGTCCCTAACAAGGATGAAGGGCAGCATGGAACCTCTGATGTACTTACTGCTGAGGCCCCAACATGGAACTGGTAGAAGGCAGGAGTTCACATAAGGCCATGATTCACTTTTGGCAAATGGCCTTCTCAGAGATGCTTGGGGGCTCTAGGGGGCAATTCCAGTGCTATTCAGTGCCACTGCTCTGTCTCTGGTCCAGTACTTGGGTCTGGCAGTGTTGGGGAAGCCGAGGACTGGACTTGGTCTTGCCTTCTAGCCCCCACAGTGGTCTCTAGCCAGGCTCTTTTCCTCATCAGAATGAAATTGAATTAAATAGCACCGGAGTCAAGGAAATCCCTCAGGGGCTGCAGCACGGGCTTTGCCCACAGGAACTCCTGGCTTCTGTCCCAAGATACTGTATGTTCTCTGAACTCCAATGGGGTGGAACACAAGAACAAATTGCAAACTGAACAGTGAAGGAACAGCATAGGCAACCCCCTAAACTTTGAAAGCCTACAGTGTTCAGGTGGCTAGAGTGAATTCCATTGTACAACACCCAGGTGGTGTCCACAGAGAGTTGTCTGGTGTTAGACCAAACAGATGAGAATATTTAGATGCATGAATAATATTCCCACTAGCATAGTGCATCTTTAGAAGCTGCAAAAGCCTAAAGCCAGATGACACATTGGGTTGAAAGAACTCTCCCAGCAGTCTTATGTGGTAATGGTCATTTTCCAGAATAGTCATCTTTCCCAGAATCTGTTCAAGACTCCTCTAATCTAATCCCATGCCTCTGCATTTATATTCAGGTAAGAGCACTAGTCCCATGCCTCTGCATTTTACTCAGGTAAAAACAGCTTATTCTAGCTCTCTGAGTTTGCACCTTACCACAGTGCCTAGCCAGAGGCACTTACTGTTTAAAAGTTTACAGGACCAGGAGGTGGCTGATTCATTGACAGAATACAGGCTTATAGAATGTGTGAAGCCCTGGGTTATATTCCTGCCACAAAAAAACCAAAACAAAACAAAAAACTTCCCTGGAAGCTAGAGTTGGAATTCTCACCTAGAGGGTTTTTACTTTGTATCTTTAAAAAACAAAATTCAACAACTGTGAAAATGTAAATAATTGGGTTTATCCCATTTTAATAATTAATGAGTCTATCAAATAAAAAGGAACTAAAGAAAAATGGAAGGTTTGTAAGGACCAGAGAAATAATACAGAGGGGAAGCTCTGGCCTTGCATGTGGCCAACTCTGGTTTAATCCCTGGCACCACATATGGTACCCCAGGTACTACCAGGTGTGGTCCCTGAGTAGAACCTGGAATCAGTTCCAAGCACCCCCACAAGGAAGGTTTCTGTGGCTTAAAAAGGCATGTAGAAGTAATTAGGGTAGTTTCTGCACCATCCTGGGTTCTTTGGCCAGTTGGAGAAAACACCAAATTTACCAAGACCGACCTGGAGAACATGTGTAGGATCCATTTCGAAATCCATGAGTGTGCATGATGTGGGACAATGCCGGATAATATGGGTCTATGTCTTTCCCTACATGGCCCTAAGAAGTGCTCATATATCCTGACCTGGGCTATAAGGACACCCTTGGGAGCACTGGATTTTTTGTGAGTCCATTTTCCCTGCCAGAGATTATTTCTGTTTTGTTTTGTTTTAATCGTAATCTGGATATTCCCTCCCCAACTGTCATGCTTCTTTATAGGAGAGGTATAGGCCTCTCCAGTATCCAGAGCACTGAACCTCGCTCTAAAAAGTACCACATCTCAGGAAGAACAGTTTCCCACACCTTGGGAGGCCTATGTTCCAGATAGCAGAGAACAGGGTAACCTCCCCTGGAAGATTATCTGACCTGGAACTTTTGCATCTGAGTGGTTCAGAGCACCTTTCTGGGCTGCATGGGTGGGATATAGGTGGGACATCTGAATGAAGTCTTGATGAGGGCTGCCATCTTCTGTTTCACAAGCTCCTTCTCAAAACCTGTCCAGTGCCTGTCCTGATGTTGCTGCAAGACTATGGAGGTGGGGTGTTAACAGGGGTCCCTCCATGAAACAGACCATCTGCTTTCTTTCAACGGGTGTCTCACCCACACTAGAGAAAAGCTTTCTGAGCAGGAGCAGGTGACTGGGATCTGGAAGCCAGCAGACCAAGTGTGGCTGCTGAGGACTTTATGCCTGCTTGTGGGCATGTACAGTGGGCTCTCTAGGATCCCCTTACAGGGCCAAAAGGTACTACCTCAAACCTGGGGGAGGGTTTCCAAATGCCAATGGGGCACAGTGCTGCCATTAAAACTCTTGGCTACTCAGTCTGACAGGCATGCTGCCTGCCTCAAGGCTGACAAGAGCTATAGCGGTGATAACACCTGCCTTGCATGTACTTGACTCCAGTTTCATCCCCCATACTGAGCTGCACTGGGAGTGCCCCCAAAAAACTCCACTAATGTTGCCATGAACAAGCTATGATCATTTCTCATATACTCATACTACTGTTATCTGGATGAATGTATCATTAAAGCTGTTTCTCATCTTTTTTTCTATTGACCCTTTCTGTCCTTGATTCCTTCCTGTCACCCCATTCTACCATCTACAAGTCTCAGGTTGCAGGCCCCCATTTATGTGATTTCCCCTTATGGTCCCCTTGGAATAACCTAGAGGCCCATGGCCCCCCAGTAGAGAGATTGAGTTAAAATGGTACTCTCCAAAGGTCCCAGGAATTGCCCTTCATGTGCTCACGAAGTTCAAGGAATGCTGGGTTAGATCCCAGGATGTAGGCATCTTTCCTTGAAGCTTTTGGAGCTCACACTGCAGTGTGAACGGGGATCTTGGTGGCCAGGGTGACTCAAGATGCTCTAAAAAGCTCCTTTGTATGTTTTGGAGAGATGAGGTACTTACTGCATTTTGATGAAATCACATCAATGAATTGTTCACGATGAAACTTGGTGAAACACAACTAGTTACACCACACCAATAGACACTGGAAAAGACCAGTGCTTGGCTGCTTTGAAATATCAGGCACATGCTAGAATTTGGGGACACTGGAGGTGAGTGCAAGCATCAGAGCACACATTGCCTTACAGGACACAGGCTGTTGGCCCCAGTTCTGAGTAGGCCCTAAACTCTCCAGCACTGCAGCAATCACCACAAATACCCCACAGTAACATCAGTCCCTGGAGTAAGAAGGCATGGACAGTCACTGCTGTCACTCATCAGAAGGGCAGTTCTTCCCATTCTGATTTGGAGCTTTATAATCACTGTAGAGAGATGCACAGGGCCATAGTGGTAGAACAGTGGGGAGGGAATTTGCCTCGCAGGTAGTAGACCCAGGTTTCATCCACAGAAACCCATATGGACCCCAAAATGCCACCAGCAGTGATTTCTGAATACAGAGGTAACAATTACCCCCCTGGTTATGTACATATCCTGTCTAGGTGCAGAGAATTGCTGTGTGTGTTCAAAACAGCGAAAAATGAGCCTGGTTGTTAGAAAAACAGTGCTTATGGGGCTAGAGGGAGCAAGAGACTTCCTATACATGCAGTTGCAGAGACAGCTGTAAAGCAATGCCCTGCTCTGAAGTTCATGATTCCACAACAAGAATATGAGTCACTACTAGTAGCCTGTTTTCTAGAAAATCCAGTCGCAAAGATTTACTTTCTGCCCAATTCTCCAGCTCCAAGCAGCACTGTAGTGATTAAGGTGGTGCCAACCCTGGACTTCCTGACAAATGAAGCTGATAATTTGGAATCAGAAAAGGCAGAATTCCAAGCTGGTTTCAGGATCCAACACTGGCATTCCAGATGTTTCCCTCAAAGAACAAACAAATCACCATGAGCTATTAATGATCCTTAGAAATGTCTTCTCCACTGGTGGACAATAATGAGGCTGGAGAGCTAGAACAAGAGTGAAGGCACTGGCCTAGCATACCACCAGCCCTAATTTGATAACAAATTGATTTGGTACTATTTAGGATTTCCTGAGCCCTACCAGAAATGACGCCTGAGAATAGAGTAGGTTTAATACCATCATCCATAAATAACCCCTAGGAGTTAAGCCAGAGCCAGGAGTAAGCCCTGGGCATCATTAGGTGTGGCGCAACAGCTCCTCCCTCCAATACTTTTTTCCAAGATTATCTCCCAAAACACAAAATAGGTTTTGAAGCAGTGCTAAAGCCTTGCCTATCAGTTTTCCTGGCAGAGCCAAGGACTTCTGGGGAGAACATTCTTTTTTTTTTTTTTTTTTTGGTTTTTGGGCCACACCCATTTGACGCTCAGGGGTTACTCCTGGCTATGCGCTCAGAAGTCGCTCCTGGCTTGGGGGACCATATGGGACGCCGGGGGATCGAACTGCGGTCCGTCCTAGGCTAGCGCAGGCAAGGCAGGCACCTTACCTCTAGCGCCACTGCCCGGCCCAAGGGAGAACATTCTTAAAACAGTTAACATTTCACTGCCTTCCAACCCAAATGCAGCCAAAGGGTGTGGGCAGGAGTCAAATCCTGTTCACCCAGGAGCTGCAAACAAAGAATCCTCACTCAAAAGTAAGCCAGATGGGGGTGATGTCAAGGTTCCCAACTGTGCTTGTGCTGGCCCCAGGCCAAATGGTAAGCTGGCAGCAACTCGGGAGTCAAGTGGAGACACATTAGAGGGCCAGAGTCTACTCCCCATGAACTAACAATCTCTCCAGGTGCTCAGTACGTGTGTATCTTGTCTAAGTACAGAACTGGAGGTCCCAGAGCACCATTTGGGAGTCCCTTCCCCAAAGATGATGTCTAAACACAAAGTCGAGTTTCTCCAGGCCACAGACTGGCAAGGCTCCCTCCTAGCAAGCCAACACCTACTTTATCACAGGCCTGGTCTGGGCTGCTGGATGTTGCAGGGACAAACACCTTCCCAGGGCTACACCTTCACCTCAGTGTTGTCTTGCTGGTGGCCAGCAGCTGAGAATCAACTTCAGCTATGGGAGGAAGCTGGAAGTGGCACTTCGCTCTGTCACCTAATCGAATCTCAACACGAATACACTGATCTTTGCTGCTGTAACCAGACAACATAGGAGATGGGCAGAACCACCTACCCCACTTGGGAGGCACTGTGCCCCTCCTGTGGTCACAGGGCCAGATTTTAGATTCCCACTACTTTGGAGGAGTAGCTGCAGCTGTGAATGTCACACACAGTATGAGTCAGAGCTTGGGGAGCAGAGAGAAAACCAGGTCTTCAGAAAGTAACTGCATAGTCACCCTATCACCACCACTACCCCCGCCAAAGGGCAGGGAGAGCACAGTGATTTGACTCCTAGGCACCACAGTCCCTGATCGCCACCAGGTATAGTCATGGAGCCCCCAAGAGACTCACCTCCTTGGTTGGTTAGCAAAGAAAAACCAGTGAGGACCCCTGGAAAAAAGATGTTATGAGCAGACAGATCAACAGACCTTCAAGGGGTTTTCAGTTCACTGACCATATATTTGTTACTCAAGAAATATGACTTTTGGGGCCGGAGCAATAGCACAGTGATAGGGTGTTTGTCTTGCACATGGCTGACCCAGAACGGAACTTGGCTCAATCCCTGGAGTCCCATATGGTCCCCCAGGTCAGGAGCAGTTTCTGAGCACATAGCCAAGAGTAATCTGAGCGTCACTGGGTATGACCCCAAAACAAAAGAACCAACCAAGCAAAAAAAACAAAGAAATACAGTATAACAGTATTCATACTTTTTGGAAATGAGTTAAATAGGATTAAATGATGCACTGGTCTTTCTTCCCAACAAGGTGTATTGTTCACTGAAGGTCATGAGGTACACGAGGTCAGTGTTCGAGTTTTGTTTGGAAGTTCATACACATCACACTCAAAAGTTTACAAAGTTTACAAAGAAAATCACCTTTGTCATAAATGAGGGGGTTCATACAAATTGCAAGCAAAAGAACTTACACTGCTTTTAAAATACAGTAATGAGGAAAAATGCAAATGGACAAATTCTTATCAAAAGTTCTACACATCCACTGATAGCTTCTCTTCCAAATTCAATCCAATGCCAAGTCATATGTTCACAATGGAGGCCTTCAGAACATACCTTTTTCATTGTTGACATTCACTCCATCCCTGGCATCTCATATGGTCCCCTGAGCACAGCCAGGAATGACTCCAGAGCACCACCAGGTAGAGCCCCCCTCAAAGAAAAGCATACCCTTTTCAAGAATCAATTACAAGTTTAAGAATTGATTTAAAAGCTCTTAAATTCTCAGGAATCAGACTCAAAAACTTTTTCCCCTTTGGAAAGGTCATTCTTTATCTCCACAAGTGCCTGTGAAGAATACAGCTTCTTGAGGACACCAGCACTGCCCATGCACATAGGTCTTTAAAAATTGTCTTCCTTCACCACTGTGCAGTGGAAAACTGTTCCACAGTGCTCAACACATAGTATCCACAGCTAGTGTAGCAGCAGTGTGTGCCATGATTACCAGTGTGTGTCTCTCAACTTTGGGAGGTATGGATTGGACTACACCTAGGAGTGCTCAGGGAACAAAGTGCCAAAGATCATACCAGGATGGGTTCCATGCAAGACAGGTACTTGTATCTTCTGTACTCTTATTCCTGTCTCCAAAGTGTTCAAGAATAATGGCAAGAACTGGGGTCATCATGAAACAGCAGATTGCATTTGACAAGGTAAATCATTTATTTCACACTGTTAGTCCTACCACTCTCATTTCTGCATACCTGGAATACTGTAACTTCAAAACTCTTGTTCAAATGGTGACATTCCATACTAACAGGATAAAGAAAGATATCTAGCACAGAGGAGCAAATACAATCTCAATATATGGATGAGAGGTGAAGAGTACCTCACATTTCCAAACTTCAAACAAACCCTTTCCACGAAAAAGAAATTCTAAAATTTCTTCTTTCCCACACCAAATGGCTTATCTCATCACCCAAATAAACCCTTTATTTCCAAATGAACCCACAGAAGGTCATGAGCTACTTGATGGTGTATGGCAGGAAACAGCCATGTCAAGTATCTTCAGGCCAATACATGATTTTGAGTCTGCCCATCCAAGGATGCGCATTGCCGAGGGCTCCAAGGACCTCCTGTACTAAGTACATACTCAAACTGTGCATATGCTCCTTTAGCACAAGGCTGTTCCAAAAGTCTCTTCCCCACTACAGTGTGTATGGCGCCCTTTTGTCAAGATCATCAGAGCAGATATGAGCTCTTTCTGTAAGGTAAAAGAAAGCAGACACCACATACCAAAATCTTTCATGCTCAAAGGTCAATGTATTCAGTTTCTTTCCATGTAGCACAGGTGTTGAAGTGCATTAGTTCTTTCCCAGACAGACTGGACACCTTTGAACGTCCACTCACGGTCCATATTCAGTAGCACAGTGAAGAGAGAAGCCATCATATACTGACCTAATGTTGACAAAATTGGGGAATGTGCGGGGAAAGGCAGCTAGCTAGTCTTATCTACTGTCTCTTCTGTCAATCATTGCCAAGTGCACCAGGGTGTGCCGAATCTGTTCCAACGGCTGCTGGTTAAAGCCATTCAGATCTGCCCAAGGGGAGGAAGGCACAGGAAAAGAGGAGAATGTCTTGTCCTAGGATGGAGTTAAGAATATGGTGAGCTGGGCGAAACCATCCTCCTTAAGATGCCATGCCAAGCAGAAAGCCTCCAACGAAGCCACCAGTCACGAGAACGTTCTTCTTCACGAATAACACCATCTACAACAGATAAGAGCACCGCAGGTTATTTCACTAAAGCTATTCAAATCAGACCAATCATGGCAACTCACCTGACCAGCAAAGCAGTGTGTGTACACACTCCAACTGCAGCTTCTGCACAGTCTGATCTATGCTGGCAAGGGGTTCTAGATTGCATTCTAGAGCTTGTCAATGCACTGGCACAAGGATGCGGGTGCAGTTGAGCACTGCTTCCAGTGGTTTTTCAGGTCAAGTGCAGATGGGTGAGAAACCACTGGCTTCAAAGAAGCGCAGGGTCAGTCAGGGACAGTGCCAGGAGGATCAAGTGGTAGCAATAACCATCCTATCCTGAGTGGGGTCCACTCACTCTCTCATCTCCCCCAAATATCTCCATCCAACTCCTTCAGACAACTCTCGAGTAAACAATAAATCCTCCTTCACATCTACCCTCATCCTCATGTGACTACAGGTAAGGCCCCAGACTTTCAATTTCCGAGCATGCACTGTGATTCATTGCCCTCTCCCCTCCAACCTGGCATCCCTCTCCCCAGTGCAGAGAATTCTGAGTGTGTCCAATTCTCTTTCTCCCCAGGACATCCGCACCTTAGGGAGTATCTCTAGATGCAATGGTCCTCAAACTACGGCTCGCGAGCTACATATTGTATTTATTCCCATTTTGTTTCTTCACTTCTAAATAAGATATATGCAGTGTGCATAGAAATTTGTTCAAAATTTTTGTTTTTACTATAATCTGGCCCTCCAACAGTCTGAAGGACAGTGAACTGGCCCCCTGTTTAAAAAGTTTTAGGACCCCTGATTCTAGAGGGACAACATAAGCTGTCTGTGAGCTGACTCATTTCCCACTTCAGCCACTCCCAACGACATCCCTACCCTTTGGCTACCCCATCATTCTGGGCCCTGCGGGTACCTCCATCTTCCATGACAGCTACCCATACTGCCATTTCACCCTTAAGGAACGAGGAGCAGTGAGCCCTCCTTTCCCACCACGACCTCTTTCTATCTGTTCTCATTTGGCTTCTGCCCCCACCTCCCTCACCTTGCTGCTCATGGCTGGACTTCTGGTCATCAATCCCTGCTTCCAAAACCATCCCTGGACTCTGAGGGTGGGAACCGGTCACTATTCCCACATAGATGAAGAACCAAGCCATGAGCACAACCGCAGATAGTGTGCTGAAGAGACATGTGCCAACTTCTGGGTAGTTTAGGGCAAACCTCTGGGAGCCCAACAATCGGCTGAAATCAACTTTTCTTTCCACACAGTGGTCACACCACACACATCCCTGTCAACATCTGAATGACAAAGAGTGGGCAGAATGAAAAGGGTGCCTCTTTCAAGATACTGAGCTGAAATTTGAGAGTCAGAGGGGAAAGGGCTTTCTGAGTCCCCTCAGAAGTCAGCTTCCCCTCTGGGCAAAGAACCATCTTTCTGACATTTGCCATGTACCTACTTAAGAAAGTTTTCTTCTCTCATGTTCTAATCTGCAAGGTCACTGCCCACTCTTTGCTGCTTCCTACCTTGTCAAGGTCTAGCTACATCTTATCTCGTGGGACTCCTAGCCCTCCAATACCAGCCAGCAGAAGGGATCTGGTTTCAGGAAGCATAACAGGCTCAGCGAACCATTACAGCCCACCACAGCCCTGGTACATGCCTTCTCATGTCTGCACAGAGACCACAGAAAAAGCTGCCAGGCTGGAGCAATAAGACAGCAGAAAAGGCACTGGCCTTGCATGCAGCCAACCTGGAATCAATCCCTGACACTCCATATGTTCCCCATATACTGTCAGGAATTATTCCTAACTGCAGAGCCAGGAGTATTCCCAAACAGAAACAGAAACTTAAAAGCAGTCTGCCAGTCCCTGGCTAGATAGAGCCAATACTATGTGTAGACATTCTAGCAATGTGTGTACCTGTGTGAACACAGGGGCAGGATGACCATCTTGAGAAAAATGCCCCCTTAGCATCCTCCCTACTCATAACAACTAGCTAAGGGGGTCATGTCCCGCATGCCTGTACCATCCTGCACATGCACTCACTGCCCAGGTCACCCAGCACTGCACTTAGCTAGCGTGAATCACTTCATGCTAGGCTGCCAGCTGTAGCTCACACTGGGAAGTTCACACCAACCAGCTCACCTCCTCTGCTTTACTCTTTACCTCCACGGGTATCTGATTGCTCTTACGTATCTTCAGCTGTTCCTTGGCTTTCTTCATGTCCTTCTCGACTCGCTGCCAGTCAACCTTGATGTAGCCAGTGTGATTTGCAAGCTGCAGTTTCCACAAGAACAGCAAGAATAAGAGGCATGGACTTAGAACTGGTTTTCAGTGACAGAAGTGATTCCAAACCCTCACTTTCTTCTGTTTCTGGAAAGCTCAACCCCCCATTTCCTGGTGGTAACAATGACTCTTCCACCAGCACACAGCTCTGGGAAAACCCTACAGACCAAAATGAATCAAAGGGTCTTCAAGCATTGCTGGCAATTCTTGTACCTGATTATCCTCTTGCCATTGCTAGAAAGTTTAATGTGATTGAAACAAAAACGATCAAATGAAAAGAAGTGGACATCGAGATGTGAAATGAAGAGATGCAGCTGTGGCTGAGGAGGTCTCCCAAAACATGACTTGTCACCAGGGCCTACAACAGGGGGATGGAAGCACCATACCTCGGGGGTACCAACAGAACATACTTCCTTCTCTTGGGAATCCTGACTGAAAACCACTGCCTCAGGAATGTGCAGCCAGGAGCCAGAGAATAGGACAGTAGGGAGGGTGTTTGCCCTGCAACGGCCAACCCACATTTAATCCCCATCATCTCACTAGGTCCTGTAAATCCTCACTGCAGAAAAACCCCAACCATACATGTGCAACCAGGGGTAACTAGGTCCGGTTCTTTGAAATAACATGCCTCCCTAAAGATTACTACATGCAGCCCTGGGGTGGCATGAGTATTCCTGGTATGAGGGCCCTGAGCAGTATAGCACAGAACCAAAAACAGACTGTGGGTCCATCCCCCACCTGACAGTCATTGAAAACTACTTTGTTAATCCATTCCCCTGTGGACAGTTGGGTTGGTTCTAATTATTTTGAGCATCAGGTTTGCATGCTATAACAAACGGTTTATAGAAAAAATGATTTATAGCTGACTTTCAAAGCCTGCCCATAAATGAGATCCAAATTCTTTTCTACTATCCTCATCCCACAGTTCAGAAAAAAATGGGGCAATTTCTTGAGGGCTAACAAGTCTCGAATTTGTATTTCCTGAGTTTCCTCCATCATCGTGTGGTATGTCTAGACTCTAGACTCAAGACATAACTCAAAAACATTTTCCAACATTCAACACACACTCACGAGAAGAAGTCTGATAGAAAAAAATAGTCATGGAAGTTCAGAGATGCAAAGCTAGTATAGGAGAAAGGGCATTTGTCATGCACACCAGCCAACACTGGTTTGATCCCTGGCTCTACAAATAGTCCCCTGAGCACAGGACCAGCCAGGATTAGCCACTGAACAGTACTCTGTGTGGTCCAAATGCCTCACACCTCCCAAAGGGGGAAATATGAAGAAGCGGAAGATTAGAGCATCCAGAGTCATTTCCACACATATTCTGATATAAGACAGAAGTCACGAGGCAATACCAGAAAGTGGTGCTTATTCATGAACCATGTAGACTGCACTACTAGGCCCAATCCTTCTTGTTCCCTCCCTACATCCCTCTGATGCCAGACAACTTTAGTCTTTTTGGGAAACAGATTTCAAAGCAGTGAGTGCTGTCAGCAAGGACCCTTAGGGAGTTAGGACAAAAAATAGTTTCTGGGCTCTGCCCATTTGCTCTTCTGTCTCCTGAAATTCTCCTGAGAAGGCCAAAAAAGACTCAGCAAAAACTGTCTCCTAGAGACTTCACAGCAGACAGGTACCCTCTCTATCTGTGAAGTGGGAGAAGTGTCTGACCCCTGCTGTGTGCTGAGCCACAAGGAGAAAGCCTGAAAAATTCTCTCATTGCCTCTGCCCCCCATTTGCTCTTCTGTCTCCTGAAATTCCCCTGACAAGGCCAAGTAAGACCCAGCAAAAACTGTCACTTAGAGGCTCCACAGCAGACAGGGGCTCCAGAAGAGCTTTTTCTAACTAATACACCCCACCATAACATGTAGAAAAAAAATCACATTACAAGTGTGACAATGGGGAAACCATGTAGGCAAACACCATGCACAGAGAACGAAGATGATAGCTCTGATGACCCAAAAATACTAAACACCCGGTTAATCTGTCAGATAAGGAGTTTAGAATAGAAATAATTTTTGATAAAGGAGCAAGGAAAGCCTCTTCAACAAGTGGTATTGGCACAACTGGTTAGCCACTTGCAAAAAAGCAAACTCAGACCCCCAGCTAACACCATGTATGGAGGTAAAATCCAAATGAATTAAAGACCTTCATATCAGTCCTGAAACCATAAGGTATACAGAACAACACATAACACTCCATGACATTGAGACTAAAGGCATCTTCAAGGAGGAAACAGCACTCTCTAAATGAGTAGAAGCAGAGATAAACATATGGAAATACATTAAGCTGAGAAGCTTCTGCACCTCAAAGGAAATAGTGCCTAGGATACAGGAGCCACCCACTGAATAGGAAAAATTATTCACCCAATACCCATCACATAAGGGGCTAATATCCAAAATATACAAGGCACTGACAGAACTTTACAAGGAAAAAAAATCTAATCCCATCAAAAAATGAGAAGAAGAAATGAAGACACTTTGTCAAAGAAGAAAGACAAATGGCCAAAAGACACATGAAAAAATGCTCCACATCACTAATCATCAGGGAGATGAAAATCAAAACAACTATGAGGTACCATCTCACACCACAGAAATTGGTGCACATCACAAAGAATGAGAACAAGCAGTGCTGGCGGGGATGTGGAGAGAAAGGAACTCTTATACACTGCTGGTGGGAATGCAGTCTAGTCCAGTCTTTATGGAAAACAATATGGAGATTTCTCAAAAAACTGGAAATTGAGCTCCGATATGATGCAGCTATACCACTCCTAGGGATATACCCTAGGAACACAAAAATACAATTTAAAAATCCCTTCCTCACACCTATATTTATTGCAGCACTATTTATAAAAGACAGACTCTGGAAACAACCAAGATGCCCTTCAAAAGAGGAATGGCTAAAGAAACTTTGGAACATAGACACAATGGAATATTATGCAGCTGTCAGGAGAGATGAAGCCAGGAAATTTTCCTATACATGAATGTACATGAAATCTATTATGCTGAGTGAAATAAGTCAGAGGGAGAGAGATAGACACAAAATAGTCTCACTCATCTATGGGTTTTAAAAAAGTAAAGACATTATTGTAATAATCCCAGAGACAATAGAGTGAAAGGCCGGAAGGACCATCCCACAATATGAAGCTCACCACAAAGAATGGTGAATGCTGTTAGGAAAATAAATACATGACAAAGTTAATGAATGAGAGAAGTAGAATGCCTGTCTCGAATATAGGCAGGGGTGGGGGAGGAAGGAGATAGGGGGTATCGGTGGTAGGAAGGTTGCATTGATGAAGGGAGGTATTCTGTTTATGATTGAAACCCAACTATAATCATGCTTGTAATTATGGTGCTTAAATAAAGATTTTATAAAAAAAAAAAGAAATGTGTTCTGGGCCAGAGTGACAGCATAGCAGGTTGAACCTTTGCCTAGCACATGGACTAGGCAATCTATCCCTAGGCATATGGCCAGGGTTAGATCCCGACATCCCATCTGATCCCCAAGCTCACCAGGAATGATTTATGAGCTCAGAGCCAGGAGTAAGCCATGAGTGCAACTGGGTATGGCCCAAAAACAAAACAAACGGGCCAGAACAGTGGCGCAAGCGGTAAGGTGTCTGCCTTGCCCACACTAGCCTAGGACGGACTGTGATTTGATCCTTCAGCTTCCCATATGGTCCCCCAAGCCAGGAGAGATTTCTGAGCACATTGCCAGGAGTAACCCCTGAGCATCATTGGGTGTGGCCCCAAAATAAAACAAAAATAATAGGTCCTTATGTCCCTATGACAAATAATACAGTCAAGTGATTGGTTGGATTTCACAGTCACAAGGACATGGAGAAAAGCAACTCCTCAAGGACTAACTGGAGTTTCAAACAGTTCCCATACACACCTGAAGGAGGAAGAATCCACCTCCCACAGCAGTAGCGGCCAACTTCCCAACCTTCTGAAATATGAAACCTGTGCACCTACAAAAGAAAAGCAACATCAGACAAGTGTGCAGACACACAAACATTGCACACCTCCCTAGGGACGGTCCAATTCCTCCTGCTCTGTGTGGAGACCATTCCCAGAGACAGCCAAGGCTCTGTACACAGGTCACCCAACTCCAGAACCGCAGCATTACCTCTTATACTAACCTTGTGCTCAGAACAAGGGTCCAGACAGCTGGCCAGCTGTACATTTTATGAAAGAAAAACAAGAAAGAGGAGCAGACTCTAAGGCAGGGAGGGCACATGGGACCACTGTGAAGATGAAGATGTAAGATGCTCCCAGAACCTCATAGGGGTTCTGTGGTGGCTGCACACATGGCCTGCCCATCAGTGCCTTCCAGATGATGATCAAGCTCTATCTCCTGCAAGAGGTATTGTGATTGGCTAGATCAGTTTGTCGCAATGATTCCCCTATGGGAAAGAGCCTCCCTAGCCTTGAACTCTTCTCCAGCAAAGCTACCTCCACGATGGCATCCCCATGGTCTCTTCCCTGTGTCTACTCTCAAACTGCTCTCAAATAACCCTCTAGCTTCAAGGAAACCCTTCCCACCAAGCTGCCAATGACCCCAACCTTACCCTGCCTCTCAGCTAGCCCATGAGCAGCTTGGTCACTGGCCCTTGGCTGGAAGAATGCTTCAGAGGACCATTATCTCTTAGCTTGCCTGCTACCTCACTGCTCTTTCTTCGGCTTCTCTTCTGCTCACTCCTTACCTTCCAACTCACTAAATGCAGCTGTTTCACGGCTTACTCCTTTGTTCTATGTGGACTCAGTTTGGGGATGTTCTTATCTAGTTCATCGCTTTAAACAGCCCTGATCTGGAAGAGGACATGATCCAGGAACACTGTGACTGCTTCTTACCTCCACTTTGACTCCTGGAGTCTCTTCTCAGTATAGCTGTAACAGCAACTTCAAATATGCAAAGTCTCCAAGCATTATTAGCAGGTTCTGGATAGAAAGCTCAGCACCAACCCCTACACTGAACTAAAGCCAACTTCTGCTCTTCATCTTGCAACAGCTTTGCAGCCTACTCTGAGGACACTGAAGCCTCAATGATGTGCCTAGCCTGACACACACTTCTATTTCTTTTCTTTTTTTTTACATATAAGCAAATGTTTATTGTCTATATGGTAAGAACAAGATTATTTTACACTTTGGTTTGAAGGTGCGTGCTTATCTTGAATACTGGTAAAAAAAAATTTTTTTTTTTTTGTTTTTGGGCCACACCCGGTGACGCTCAGGGGTTACTCCTGGCTATGTGCTCAGAAGTCGCTCCTGGCTTGGGGGACCATATGGAATGCCGGGGGATTGAACCGCAGTCCTTCCAAGGCTAGCGCAGGTAAGGCAGGCACCTTACCTCCAGCGCCACCGCCCGGCCCTAAAAAAAAATTTTAAATGATACTATTTTCTTTTCTTTTCTTTCTTTTTTTTTGGTTTTTGGGTCACACCCAGCATGCTCAGGGGTTACTCCTGGCTCCATGCTCAGAAATTGGTCCTGGAAGGCACAGAGGACCATATGGGATGCTGGGATTCGAACCATCCTTCTGCATGAAAGGCAAGCACCTTATCTCCATGCTATCTCTCCGGCCCCGACACTTCTATTTCTAAACCCATTCCACTCTCTCCTCTGCACACCTCAGCTCAAGAGGAGGAAGCTACACCTGGAATAAGGCATGGGAGACCTTAGGGTTTTGCCAGCTTTAAGCCAAAGTCCACTGTGCATTAGCACACTTACTGGTTCCTAATCCAGAACCAGTAAATGAGAAGGCTTAGTCTTATTTCATGTTTCTGGCTGCTAGTGACCTTTTCTGGAAGAGGAATTGGTTTTTACACAAGTATTCACAATGTGTACTCCTTAAAATGTGCTCATATTATATGCAGTTGCATACTTATGTTATATACGTATTACATGACTTTAAATGTAAAAGTAGTGTCTATAAGCCCAAGGAATCATTCAACATACAACTACTTACCAACCAGTGACACCCCCGATTAACAGCTGGGTCGCCACATTGTACTTCTCAGCTGAAGGCCCTGTCTCTTGTCCAAACAGTTTGCGCCACCATGGCTGCTTTTTGGCAAGTTCTGCAAGGTCTAGCGTCTCAAAATTCCCTAGAAGAATGAAGACATTGAGTTCCAGAGGACTCAAAGGGTTGGAGCTCATGTTTTACGCACAGAACCTGGGCTTGATCCCCAACACCATGTGTCCTCTGAGCACTGCTGGGGCAACTCCTGATTTCAGAGTTCAAAAGGCAAAAAGAAAACTAAAAAGGTCTGGAGATACAGTACAGCAGGCAGGGTTTGATCCCCAGCACCCCATATAGTACCCCAGCACCACCAGGAGAGATCACTGAGCAGTCAGGAGTAATCCCTAAGCACTGTCAGGTGTGGCCCCAAAGCAGTAGTGATGACGATGATAAAATTGAAAAAGACTGAATGCATTGAATAAAAGTTACTCTACAACCAATCAGTACCAAATTAGAGTGGGGATGGACAAAATAATAGGACAGTGGGGAGAGCTCTTGCCTTGCACAAGGCCAACCCAGGTTCAATCCCCCGCATTCCACATAGTCCCTCAAGCCCACCAAGGAGCAATTCCTAAGCACTGCTGGATGTAACTACCCTCCAAACCAAAGACAGCTGTTGGGGTTGGAACCATAATACAGCAGATATGATGTTTCTTTTTTTCTTTTGGGGGGAGGAGTTTGGGTCACACCCAGCAGCGCTCAGGGGTTACTCCTGACTTTATGTTCGATCAGAAATCACTCCTGGCAGGCTCAGGGAACCATATGGGATGCTGGGATTCGAACCACTGTCCTTCTGCATGCAAAGCAACTGCCTTACCTCCATGCTATCTCTCCAGCCCCTGATATGACAATGTGACCAACTTGGGTTCAATCACCAGCAACCAATATGATCTCTGATGTCCACTGGGAGTGATGCTTGAATACTGAACCGGGAGTAAACCCTGAGCATCACTGGGTGTGACCCCCCCCAAATAGCTATAAAGAACACCTTGAAATAGTATTTTATCTTTAGTAAATTAACTGAAATTTTGACTAACAACTTTTTTGTTTTTGTTTTTGTGCCAGACCTGGCAGCATTCAAGGATTACTCCTAGCTCTGCGCTCAGAAATGACTCCTGGCAAGCTCAGGGGAACATATGGGATGCCAGGGATTGAACCCAGGTTGGTTGAGTGCAAGGCAAACACCCTACCCACTGTGCTCTGGCTTCCTAACTAGCAATATTTGAAAATTAAATTAAAATCAACAAATAGAAATTTTCTTGAGAGAAAAAATTAGACAATTTAGTATAAGTCAACCACCAGGACTTTTCTCTCAAAAAGTAAAGACCTAGAGAAAATGTAAGTACTACTTAATAATAATATCTTCTTAGGAAGAAGTCTTCCTTTGCCTTTCTTTGGTAGTAACTGAATCCATATAGCAGCCCATGGGCACTCAGTGATTCGGAAGCAGAGGCAGGACCTGAAGAGACAATACAGAAAGCAAGGAATAGCCTTGCATGTGGCCTCTTTCAATCCCTGGTACTGCACCATCTGCTGAGTACAGGCAGGGGTAACCCCTGGGCAGAGTGAGGATCAGTCACTGAGTCCTGCCTGCTGTGGTCCCAAGTCCCCCCAAAACATGAGATAATAAGTTGTATTTACCAGGTTATGGCTAAGCAACATATACACACACACACACATATAAATAATTGAAACCCACAAAACTAGAAAGACACTTAGGGTACTTCTAACTCCATTTTATAAGTAGAAAACCGAGGCTCCTGGGTGAAGAAGTGCACAAAAGGAAATAGAATTAAAATGTCTAATCCCAGGGCCGGTGTGGTGGTGCTAGATGTAAGGTGTCTGCCTTGCCAGCGCTAGCCTAGGACGGACCACGGTTCGATCCCCCGGCGTCCCATTTGGTCCCCCAAGCCAGGAGCGACTTCTGAGTGCATAGCCAGGAGTAACCCCTGAGCGTCACTGGGTGTGGCCCAAAACAAAACAAAACAAAATGTCTAATCCCTTTCTCTGGGTTTACCTGTGCCTCATCCTATTTCTCAAGAAACATACTGTTTCCATTATGAAATGTCAGCGATTGCTATCCACTGCTGTTTCTTCTAAAGATAACAAGCATCCTCTGGATGGATGGATGGAGCCTTTGTCATCAAATGTTGAACATGCAGCTAAAGAGGGAAAGTCATATGCTGCTGGAAATTATTCATGTGGTAAAAGAGGCAGATAAAACTTAGATGCACCGGAGAGATAGCACAGAGGCGTTTGTTTGCCTTGCAAGCAGCCGATCCAGGACCAAAGGTGGTTGGTTCGAATCCCAGTGTCCCATATAGTCCCCCGAGCCTGCCAGGACCTATTTCTGAGCAGACAGCTAGGAGTAACCCCTGAGCATCACCGGGTGTGGCCCAAAAAACAAAAACAAAACAAAACAAAACAAAACTTAGATGCTGAAGTAAGCTAAAATAATGCTCTAAAAGAATGTTTGAAGTTCCAGAAATTTAAGAGAAGGAGTCAGAATAGTCAAAGAGGCATCAACAGACAAAGAAGTTTGAAATGCAGAAAGGATCACTGGTCAATAGCTGCAGAAATCTAAATGTGCCACTAACCACAATGTCTTGTCAAGTCTCCAAAATATGTGGTAATTAGAAGGCCAGAGCCATAGTACAGTGGGGAAGGGCACAGTCGACCAGGTTTCCATCCCTCATCCCATATGGTCTCTTGACTGCAGAGCTAGGAGTGAGCCCTGAGTACTGCCAGGTGTGACCCAAAATATTTTTAATTATGTTAAATTTCACAAAAGATGTACAAAATAACTCCACTAAATTACAAAAAAAATGTCTATTTTCTCCACATCAATTCTCTCCATATCAATCCACATCTATTCTCTCCAAACTCAATGTAACCCCAATCAAAGTAGGTTTTGATCCACAATTTGATGACATGGTTCCAAAATGTATATGGAAATGCAAAAGACCTAGACAAGTGCTTCAATTCCCCTGGGTGTAGTGCAAATGAGACCCAAATTTCACGGAGCAACAATTGTTTACTGTGCTTGCAATGAGGACTGGCTCTGAAGATGGGGAACTAAGGAGGCTATAAATAGTTCCACGACTCATCTCTGCCATGATGACAACACTTCAGTTGGAGGTCTGAGAAACAGTAGCTGGGACTCCTTGGCTACATGCAGACTTTCGTCTCCTCTGTGTAAAGAGCCTTTGGAGTTTGTGAGAGCAGGGTGGCCAGTTTCAAGATGTGCATCGGAGATTGAGAACTAAAAGGTGAGGACACTGGCTTCCTATTCTTTTTTGGTTTGGGGGCCATACCGGTGACGCTCAGGGGTTACTCCTGGCTACGCACTGAGAAATCGCTCTTAGCTTGAGGGACCATATAGGACGCCAGGGATTGAACCCAGGTCTGTCCCTGGGTCAGCCGTGAGCAAGGCAAATGACAGCCCCTGGCTTCCCATTTTTGACCATACCTTGGACACCTCAGCACTGTAAATTCCACTGAATCTACACTGTCCTGGACACAAACTCATGCTCAGAGTCAGGAAGTGAAACAGAGGCCTCTTAGGAGGTCCACTTCTGTCAAAAAAAATGTTGAAGTCACAGTGAAAAACCAGAGAGGTTATTTTGAGGTACACACAATGTGCCACAAATGGCCAGAACAAGTTTGGGGAGAAAAACGGAACAAATTTCAAGGAATTTAAGAATTATGTAAAGCTACATGGGACTGGAGAAAGAGTACCATGTGGGGCACTTGCCTGGATACAAGTTCTGACACCCCATTTGGTCCCCTAAGGCCTACCAAGAGTGATTCCTGAGCACAGAGTCAGGAGTAAGTTCTGAGTATAGGCAAGTGTGACCCAACAACTAAAATAAAAGCACATAACTACAGGGCCTATTAATTTCCAGGCACAATGTAGAGTACAACTGTATACAGAACTGACTGACTCAAGAATGCAGAAATCTACAAAAGAAGCTAACAAGCCCAGAAATAGGTGATACACACAGTCAGTCCATTTTCAATAACATGGCACCAAAGAAATTCAAGGAAGAAAAGTTTTTCAACAAATTGTGGGAAAGCTACTAGGCATCCATACCACAAAAAAAATCCTGAAAATAAAAAAGAACCTCAATTCCCTACCTTACACCATACAGAATCTTAATTAAAATTTAAGATCATGGGGGCCAGAGAGATAGCACAGTGGTAGGGCATTTTCCTTGCATGCAACTGACCCAGGAAAAGGTGGTTCAAATCCCAGCATCCTATGTGGTCCTCTGTGCCTGCCAGGAGCGACTTCTGAGTGGAGAGCCAGAAGTAACCCCTGAGCATATCTGGGTATGATCCAAAATAAAAAAAATTAAGATGGAGGGGCCAGAGAGATAGCACAGTGGTAGGGCACTTGCCTTGTATGCAGCCCATTCAGAACGGATGGTGGTTTGGATCCTGACATCCCATATGGTCCCCCATGCCTGTCAGGAGAGATTTCTGAGCACAGAGCCAGAAGTAACCCCTGAGTTTTTGGGTTAAGATGGGTCATAAATTCCAAATATAAATGCCAACTAAACAAACATTGGGTGCTTGAGAAGCTGAGCTCTCTACAGCCAAAAATAAAGGAAAACCCCCTTTTTAGCTTAACAAAATACAATTGCTGTGTTGATGAAGACACCTGTGGATAAATATAATGGCAAAAATAATGAGTTTTCTCTGTCTAAACATAATTGTACAAGACTCTTAGATGAACAGGCAGCTTCAGTCAAAAGAAAGATCAGAGACCACTGGTTCACCCAACCTCAACTTTATTTAGTCATTAAACACAGTACTAAACAGCACCACAGACAAATGTTATTCATTGGCTATAAGCTAAGATCCAAGAAACCAAGAATCAGTATTGCAAGCAATTCTATGGTTAAGAACTGATATTCAAGATGTCAAGCTCAGCATTTCTCATCATTTCCTAGGTGCAAGTATCCAATCAACCTATAATGTACAGTGTGTAGACACATAGTCAAGTGTGGGTCATGCATGCACAGTGTGATCTATTCCCAAGAGAGGGCCAAGCCCAACCTCTATTTTAAGTGAAATTGGGCAGTTGGCTCTATGCAAAAGAATGTCATTGCATTCTGGAGTCAGCTAAATTCAGTGGCGCGGGTGTTTGACTGGCTGGAACTGAGGGCAGCTCATTGGCAGCGGGTATCACCCGAGTAAGATTAAGGGCAAAGTGGGAAGAGTTGCGAGCTAAGCACCCATACTGTCTCCAGACCTCCCAGGTCCCATCCTCGGGGTTCTCCGAGTCTTGCGAGAACCGGGTAGCACCTTCCCGGGATTCGGCCACGGCGGCAGGGTGAGGGGAAACGAGGCTACATGACACTCGGGGCATCGGGGCCTCCGCCTGGCGCCTGACCTTGGCTGGACCGAGGGGGCAGCCGGGCCGGACCAACACCCGGTCGGGCTTACCAGCCGCTCCCTGCCCTGGGGCTCCCCAGGCGAGCCGGGCGGGGCAGGCCGCCCCAAAGCACCGGCCCTATCGAGCCCGGGAAAGTGGCCCGACCGGCCGCCGCCGCCCTTACCTTGACTGGAGGCGTCCATTTCAACGAGCAGATCTCGCGATGACAGGCCGGGGGGTTCTGGGTAAGTGGAGGAGAAGCTCTCGACACGTGGGAAAGATGTTTCCATTCCCAGGGCGGAAGAGGAGGGACGAGCGCGCTGCGTCACAAAGCCCCTCCCCACCCGTGACGCACCGGCGCTGGACGGAAAGCCGCAGGGCTGGAAAGCGAATCCGGACGCGCCTGCGCAGAGCCGAGGCCTCCGAGCTGCTCCTGCGCTCTTGCCCTCTTTCCTCTCTGGAACTCCCCCTGCTTTTGCTTCCCCTCCACGAAACGTCTCTCCTCTCCCCTCCCCTCCTTTCCTCTTTCCCTTTATTCTAACCCACTTTTTCAGATAAACACTGGACAGTTTCTGTAAGCTCCTGCTGTGATCAACACTGGGATACCAACTAAATAGTGCTCCATAAGAAATTCCTCTACCTGACCGTAATAGAGACTATAGAGCCCTTTAACCATTTTCTAGGGCACATTGCCCACACCACCTCTAAGCTAATACTCTCCCTATCATGCCAGTGAGATCGGATGGCAGTGGCATCCTTTCAAAGTCCTTGGGCTTATTGCAAACCCCTTTCTTAAATCTCCCAAGTCTGTGACATGAAGATTCATGCTACATGCACACTGGATATTCACAGCCATTTCTCACCCTCATTGGTGCTCCACACTAGCTCCCCATAGTGAACATGTCTCCCTGCTCCTCCTGTTCTCTTTTTTTTTTTTTTTTTTTTTTGGTTTTTGGTTTTTGGGTCACACCCGGCATTGCTCAGGGGTTACTCCTGGCTGTCTGCTCAGAAATAGCTCCTGGCAGGCATGGGGGACCATATGGGACACCGGGATTCGAACCAATCACCTTTGGTCCTGGATCGGCCGCTTGCAAGGCAAATGCCGCTATGCTATCTCCCCGGCCCTGTTCTCTTAAAATCTCTTCTTCCCACAGTGGTTAGAGGCATCTATCTAAAATGCCATTCTTATTACCAGTCACTGTGAGAAGCCAAAATTCCTTTGCTAAGGTTTGACTTCAGACTTTTCACGATCATCCTCACTTTAAATAACCTGGTATCTCCTTCCCCTGTGTGCCTTCTTTTTTACACAGCACTTATTTGACTCTATAACACAATATATAAAAGTATTTCTCTATCATAAGACATAGTTTTATGATCTTAAGCAAACTCTTCAGCACCTCAATTACTTTCTCTCTACCTCACAGTACGATTCTGGGGATAGAAATGATAGCAATTTGAGGGATTAGAGCAATGGTACAATGGGAAGGGCACTTGCCTTGAAATCAGCCCACCCACATTCTATCTATGGCATCCATATAGTCCCCCAAGCCCATCCAATAGTGATCCTTGATCACAACCATGAGTAAGCCCTGTGCACCAAGGTGACCCCACCTGCTCCCAAAAAGAAAATAAATGTCAATTTTGGCTATTGTGAATAGTACTGCAACGAACATAGAAGCACAGGTGTCTTTTCTGAGGAGGCTATTTGGGTCCTTGGGTACATACCCAGAAGTGGAATTGGTTATAGGGATGATCAAGTCTTAGTTTTTTAAGGAGTGTCTTTATTTTTTCCAAAAAGGTTGATCCAGTCAACATTTCCACCAGCAGCAAGTGTGTATTCCTTTTTCTCCCACACCTATGCTAACACTAGTTTGTTCTTTCTGATATTTGTGAGAAACTATTACGCACACAGAATGGAATACTACTTAGCTATAAAAAAAGGATAGTCTCTGAGCTCAGAGCCAGGAGTAAGCCCTGAACTTTTGATGAGTGTAGCCCAAAAGCAAAAATGGAAGGAAGGAAGGAAGGAAGGAAGGAAGGAAGGAAGGAAGGAAGGAAGGAAGGAAGGAAGGAAGGAAGGAAGGAAGGAAGGAAGGAGGGAGGGAGGGAGGGAGGGAGGGAGGGAGGGAGGGATCTTGGAGCCAATTCTGGAGGGAATGCATGAGTGGACTCGAGTGGAGACTTTGGTAAAAGGAATGGTGGGAGCAGTCCTTGGCATCTTCAGGATGAGGCCAGAGCCAGCCTGAATGTAGACACAGATCCAAAGTGGCCCTGGTCAGGATCATGGGGTGGAGAAGTTCTTGACCTTGAAGAGAACTCTCTGGTTATGAGTGGCTTTGCATGCAGAAAAGTGCTTGGTGGGCAGAGGAAGAAGCTCCCTGAGAGCCAGAATGCATGCTAGGGTTGAATCCCAGAAGAGGGTTTCAAAACAGGCACTGCCTGCAAGTATCCCCTTAATTCTACTGTATGTGGCCCCAAACAAACTCCCAAAATGAAGATAGAAGAGCAGAAATGATTTGACTCTGTGTTTTGACTCCTCTTCTGGAGGCTGCTCTGGGCCCTGGTGCTCCTGGATAAAACGGGTTAAGCTTTAGCTCAGCCTCCTTTTTCCTCCTTCTTGTCTTCCTGTGGCTGCTGCTCACAACTGGCCAGGCCTCAGAGGAAGCAGCTGTATCAGCGGCTCCTGCTACCGACCCCTAACCTCAGGGTCAAGCAGGGACTTGCTCCAACAGGAGAACAGTGGCCTTCCCTTTTCCTGAATGTGCGGAGCACTCTGGGAGGGATTGCTAGGGAAAGGATTACTTGTTCTCATGTGCAGAGAACATTCCTAACGGAAGACCATGCACATGCATCTCTGTACCTGCCTCTTTCTGTGCCTCTGGAAAGCTGGCTTCAGTGCCATCAGGAAACACTACCTGGGTGCCATGCCCATGTTCTGGGACTATGAACACAGTGAGCTGATCGGAGAGCTGCAGGGAGTGCCTAGGTAAGTGAGCAGTAAGGGGCAGCCCCAGGCAGGGTGCTGGATGCTTGTGAAGTCAGGCGGCCCTGCTGCTGTTAGCCAAGACCTTCTCGAGGACGCATCGCTGATATTCTGTCCAGACATCCCTTTAGCACATGCTGTCAGTCTGGAAACTGTGTGTGGAGTGTGTGTGTGTGTGTGTGTGTGTGTGTGAGAGAGAGAGAGAGAGAGAGAGAGAGAGAGAGAGACAGAGACAGAGAGACACACAGAGAGAGAAACCCAATGGCATTTGCCTCAGTCTCCCTAAAGACAAGTAAAGCCAGTAAGACCACAGCGAGCTTGTGTATGCCAGGGCCATACTTCTGGTCCTGCCCAGTTTGGACTGAAGAATAGTATTACCTTGAGTGACAAAGCTACTTGTCTGCTGTGCTTTGGTGCATTTGGGGGAGAGCCTTATTAAATCCTCTTAACTAGATTTATGGGCATTGAGTTGGTCCAATCTATTTCCCTCCATTTCTGTTACTTTGGCTCTAGGTATTTTCCCAGGAGTTCCACTATTGCCCCCCAGCTTTGATGATGTACAGAAGGCTTGTGATGTTGTTGCACTATTAGAAGCCTCTTTTCTTTTTTTTGGGGGGGGGAGGGTTACACCCGGCAGCGTTCAGGGGTTACTCCTGGCTCTACGCTCAGAAATTACTCCTGGCAGGCTCGGGGGACCATATGGGATGCTGTCTTCTGCATGCAAGGCAAACGCCCTACCTCCATGCTATCTCTCTGGCCCCCAATAAGTCTCCTTCTTCTTGCCATGTATTCAGTTTGCTATTTTCCCCTCTCTTAAAAATGTTTCAAGGGCCCAGATAGTACAGAAGTTGAGACATTTGCTACTAATGCAACCAACCCCACTTGGATCCCTTTCATAGTATGGTCTCCCAAGTACCGCCACCGGATGCATTCTCACACCCAGCACAGAACTGGAAGTAGACCTAGAACACTGCCAGATGTGGCCCCCATCCCTAAATTATTTCCAGGGTCCAGGGATGTGGCTCAAGTGGTAATTTGCCTTGCATGTACAAGAGCCTGGGTTCATTCCCCATTACCAAATGGCCCCTTGAACACTGCCAGGCCTGGCCCTCCCAATAAAATAAAAATCAATTAAAATATTTTCAGGGGGCTAAAGTGGTAGTTCATCAGTTAGGGGGGCTTGCCTTAGTATGTAGTCAATCAGGGTTCAATAGACCACATATGGCTCTATGGGCCCCAAGTAATGACCCTTGAGCACAGAGCTGGAGTAAGCTCTGAGCACCACCAAGTGTGGCTACCAAAATAATAACACTTTTAGGAATTTTCTTTTGGGGGATTTGGGCCACATCCATTACCACTCAGGGGTTATACTGGCTCTGCAATCAGAACTTACTCCTGACAGGGTCGGGGTGCAATATGGGATACCCGGGATTCGGTGATGGGAATCCCCCTGATATTAACATGTACTTAAAATATTATTGTCAATAAGAGATTGCTTTATATTCAAGAATTGGAGGTGGTGGGAGGACAACTTTGGTGGTGGGAATTCCTCTGATTCAATATCAATATGTACTTGAAATATTACTGTGAAAGATATATAAACCACTTTGATCAAAATAAAAATTATTATAAAAAATAAATCCACTGTACTGACATTCCAGCCACTAAAAAAGTTATTTTGGTTTAGAAAATTATAATAGCTAAATTTTATGTTAATGACATGCAAATTTTCTGCTCAGCCCCAAAGTGAATATGGCCCTACTCCATTGTAAATACATCTCTTCTAGTCTGTTCTGTTTTCATTCTTCTCCTCCCCACTCTGCATGGTAATTGGTTGTATATTCCAGTGTTCAGGGTTTGTCATTGCTCAGTACTGTATAAGTTCTTATTTTGACTCTATGTTCCATAATGAGTCAGATAATAAGTTATTTGTTATTGTCCCTTAAATTTATGGTGCTTATTATTATACCCTCCACTTCCATCTACATTTAGTGCAGAAGCTTTTTAGTTTGATGTAGTCCCCTTTATTTGGTTTTTCTTTTATTTCACTTGCTGTTAAGAGTTATCAAAAGCATCTCCAAAACTGATGTCAAGGGTGTATCCCTTATATTTTCTTCTGTGTTTTATGGTTTCTGACCTACATCCAAGTCTTCAATCTACTTTTAATTAATTCCTTTGTATGATGTTAGGTTGTGGTTTTATCCTTTTGCCTTTATGCTAGTTTTATCCTTTTGCATATGTTGTTGTTGTTATATTTGTTTTGTTTTGTTTTGTCTTTTGCGTTTTGGTCATACCTGGTAGTGCTCAGGGGTCTACGCTCAGAAATCGCTCCTGGCAGGCTCAGAGGATATATGGGATGCTGGGATTCGAACCACTGACCTTCTGCATGAGAGGCAAACGCCTTACCTCCATGCTATCTCTCTGGCCCCTCCTTTTGCATATGTTTATCTGGTTTAGTTTAGTTTTTTTTTTGGGGGGGTGCCACACCCAGGAGTGCTCAGGGGTTATTCCTGGCTCTGTGCTCAGAAGGAGCTTCTGGCAGGCTCACAGGACCACATGGGATGCCAGGGATTGAACCCAGGCCTGTCCTGGTTTGACTGCATGCAAGGCAAACACCCTACCACTGTGCTATCACTCTGGCTCCTGTCTATCCAGTTTTCTGAAACTGTTTGTTGAGTAGTCTTTCTTTCTTTCTTTTTTTTTTTGTTTTTTTTTGGGGGGGGGCTACACCCATTTGATGCTCAGGAGTTACTCTTGGCTAAGCGATCAGAAATCACCCCTGGCTTGGGGGGACCATATGGGACGCCAGGGGATCGAACCACGGTCCTTCTTGGCTAGCGCTTGCAAGGCCTTACCTCTAGCGCCGCCTCTCTGGCCCCTGAGTAGTCTTTCTTGATCCATTGTAAGCTCTTGGCTCATTTGTCACAAATTAGTTGTTGATGTTCTTGTGTGTATTTCTAGACTCTTAATTCAGTTACATTGATCTATGTGTCTATTTTATTCTAATATCATACTATTTACATTACTATTGCTTTGTAGTATACTTTGACTTTGTTTTTATTTTTGTGGTGTCAGAGTTCAAACCCAGATGTTATGCATGCAAGCCATGTTCATTACCACTGAGACATATTCATTTTTCTGCAGTATAGGTGTTTTTATTTTTTTTTGTTTGGGGACCACACCCAGTAGTGCTTAGGGTATATTCCTAGGTTAGAAGTTGAGGGTTGTTCCTGGCAGTGTGCAAAGTACCATGCAATTCATGGAATCAGATCCAAGGCCTCACACATCAAGGTAAGTGTTCTGCTCCTGAGCCATACATTAGCCACCTGCTGTATAACCCCTTTACTGTCTCTCTGGCCCCATCATCTACATCTTTATCTTGAGCATCATGACTTGGAAATTCATCCAGGTTATAGCATATCACACAGTTTTTTTTTTCTTTTGTAGGATTAGAATTTTAATTCAGACCATGGCCATCATGTTCCATTGGCTTTCTTTTTTTATTTAAACACCTTGATTACATACAAATTTGTGTTTGGGTTTCAGTCATGTAAAGAACACCACCCATCACCAGTGCAACATTCCCGTCACCAATGTCCCAAGTCTCCCTCCTCCCCACCCAACCCCCGCCTGTACTCTAAACAGGCTCTCCATTTCCCTCATATATTTTCATTATTAGGACAGTTCAAAATGTAGTTATTTCTCTAACTAATCTTATCACTCTTTGTGGTGAGCTTTCTGAGGTGAACTGGAACTTCCAGCTCTTTTCTCTTTTGTGTCTGAAAATTATTATTGCAAGAATGTCTTTCATTTTTCTTAAAACCCATAGATGAGTGAGACCATTCTGCGTTTTTCTCTCTCTGACTTATTTCACTCAGCATAATAGATTCCGTGTACATCCATGTATAGGAAAATTTCATGACTTCATCTCTCCTGACAGCTGCATAATATTCCATTGTGTATATGTACCACAGTTTCTTTAGCCATTCGTCTGTTGAAGGGCATCTTGGTTGTTTCCAGAGTCTTGCTATGGTAAATAGTGCTGCAATGAATATAGGTGTAAGGAAGGGGTTTTTGTATTGTATTTTTTGTGTTCCTAGGGTATATTCCTAGGAGTGCTATAGCTGGATCATATGGGAGCTCGATTTCCAGTTTTTGGAGGAATCTCCATATCTTTTTCCATAAAGGTTGAACTAGATGGCATTCCCACCAGCAGTGGATAAGAGTTCCTTTCTCTCCACATCCCCGCCAACACTGTTTATTCTCATTCTTTGTGATGTGTGCCATTCTCTGTGGTGTGAGGTGGTATCTCATCGTTGTTTTGATTTGCATCTCCCTGATGATTAGTGATGTGGAGCATTTTTTCATGTGTCTTTTGGCCATTTGTATTTCTTCTTTGTCGAAGTGTCTGTTCATTTCTTCTCCCCATTTTTTGATGGGATTAGATGTTTTTTTCTTGTAAAGTTCTGTCAGTGCCTTGTATATTTTGGAGATTAGCCCCTTGTCTGATGGGTATTGGGTGAATAGATTCTCCCACTCAGTGGGTGGCTCTTGTATCCTGGGCACTATTTCCTTTGAGGTGCAGAAGCTTCTCAGTTTAATATATTCCCATCTGTTAATCTCTGCTTTCACTTGCTTAGAGAGTGCAGTTTCCTCCTTGAAGATGCCTGAAGTCTCAATGTCCTGGAGTGTTTTGCCTATGTGCTGTTCTATATATCTTATGGTTTTGGGGCTGATATCGAGGTCTTTAATCCATTTGGATTTTACCCTATCACACAGTTTTGACTGTGTATTGCTGATGACTGTTCCCTTATAGGAGTACATTACAACTTGTTTATCTAGGGGCTGGAGAGATAGCACAGCAGTAGGGCATTTGCCTTGTACAATGCCAACCCAGGACCTACAGTGGTTCGATTCCCAGCATCCCATATGGTCCCCTGAGACTGCCAGGGGCGATTTCTGAGTGCAGTGCCAGGAGTAACCCCTGAGTGTCGCCAGATGTGACCCCCCCAAAAAACCAACTTGTGGATTAACTTAGTGTCACACAGACCTTCTCATTTCCAGTTCAGTGTCTAAAAGGAACTACTGTGGTCACATATGCATAAATTTTTGTGTGGACATCTATTTTAATCTACCTGAAATATGTGGAATTGAAGATGCTGGATCAGACAGCAAATTTATGTTTCACTTTAGAACAGTGGTCCTCAAACTATGGCCCACGGGCCACATATTGTATTTGTATCTGTTTTGTTTCTTCATTGCAAAATAAGATATATGCAGTGTGTGTAAGAATTCATTCATAAGTTTTGTTTTTACTATAGTCAGACCTTCCAATGGTCTGAGGGACAGTGAACTGGCCCCCTGTTTAAAAAGTTTGAGGACCCCTGCTTTAGAAGAACTACTAGTCTCTTTCCAGAATAGACATGTTATACTCCCTCCATTCCATGAGTGTGTCTGTTTCAAAAGTTCTGTACCACATTTCATGTTGCCAGTATTTAATTTTAGTTATTTTATATTTATTAATTTTGGAAGGGCGTATGCTCCACACCAAGCGGTGCTCAGGGATTATTCCTAGTTCTGCACCGAGGAATCACTTCTGGCAGGCTTGAGGGATCATATTAGATACTGGGGTCAAACCTGGGTAGGCTACACACAAAGCAAGTGCCTTACCCGTGGTACTATATGGATCCATAAAATTTTAGTAGTTCTAATGATTATGTGGTGATATTCACTATCTGTTTAATTTGCCTTTCTCTGGTGATCATTAACTGAAGTAAAATATCACTCTTGCATGAAGGAAAAGGAGAATATGTTTTAGAGTTTCATTTGGGTTGTCTTCATGCAAGGTTGTAGTCATCAAGGCAAGTGCCTTCCCTGCAGCACTATCTCTCTGGGCCCTCTTCTATGAGTTTTAGAATTATGGCTCTTCTATTTAGGTCACCAGTACATTGGTTTAAATTATGTGTCCATGTGATGTTTGTTTATATCCCACATGAGTGAGGTCAAATATAATTTTAAGGATAAAATACAATATGTGTCCATGGTGATAAAGGGATCTTTCCCATATGAGTGACCATGAAGAGATACAGATGGCCAGTAACCTGCCTGAGTCAACGCTTGGCACTTCTTTTTGTTTTGCCTTTTCCGATCTTGCTTGTTTTGTTTTGGGACCATGCATATTGGTTCTTGGCAACTTATTTGACCTGGTGCTTGGGAGGTTGATCCTAGATGTATCTGGGGAACAGTTTACTGCTGGGGATCAACCCCATGCCAAGTCCTTTGAACCATCTCTCTGACATGTTTTAATTGTTTGGGAGAACACACCTGGTGCTTCTCAGGGTATAATCCTAGATCTCTGCTCAAGGATCACTTCTGATGGTGCTCAGGGGACCATATGTAGTGCTGGGGATCAAACCAGGGTCAACTGTATGCAAAGCCTTATCTTAATACTATCTATGTTCAAGGTACCTTAACTTAGTACTATCTCTCCAGGCCCATGGGTTCCTGGCATGTTTCTTTTTTCAGTCAGTCACTTTTTTCATGTTGGCCTCGTTAAATATTAGTGTTGAAATAAATATAATGTAGTCTGTTTTGTTTTGTGTTTCCAAGTAGCATGCAGTCTGAGGCATAGTGAAGCATAGGTTGAGTATAAAATTGCATTGAATGGAGAAAATGTTTTAATTGTTATCTAACTTTCTGTTGTTGTGTAAGCAGTCACATGTATTTGGCAGAGAAAAATGTTGATAACATTTTAATTTTGATGATACCACGTTATGGACTAGATTATTTAGATACTGACAGGATAGGCTGACTCTGAACACATCCTGACCAGCCTCTGCCAAGGTTTGAAATAAGCCTCTAGCAAATCAAGTTTTCTATTATCTGTTCCTGCAGCTGCTCACTTTCTTGTAAGCAAGGGTCAGGGAACAGAATAGATTTCTGATTGGCTTCAAAGAAATTGTTTAAGAACAGTGTGTGTCAAGAACATTGGTGCCAAACAGATTTGGCAAGATTCTCTATTAAATCCCCAGGGAAACACACAAACAAAAGTCTCCAAAGGTTAGAAAGTAGAGAAACCTGTGAGCCCTGGAACATTTTGTCTCCAACTGAGAGAGACAGATAAATCACAGCTCTACTCCAAAGAATGTTTGTTGTCATGGAAATGATCTCACCCCCGGGGAGTCTACATGGCCTTGGACAGTCTCCAGTCACAGCTGTCCACATACTTAGGTGCTGCCTGTTCTCTTAGGAATGTTTAGGATGTCCCTAACAAAAAAACCCTAAAAGATCATGCCTTCTGTCTGACTGTCAATTGTACCCCCCACCTGCAAAAATATAAAAGAAAGCTTGGAAGGGCAGAAGAAGAACATGACTGAGAGCACCCACAACACCAAAGTGATAGGATAGTGGGTAGGGCATTTGCCTTGCACACAGCTGACCCGGGTTTGATCCCTGGTATCCCATAGTTCCCCCCAAGCCTGCCAGAAACAATTTCTGAGCACAGATCCAGGAGTAATCCTTGCGCACTGCTGGATATAGTCCACCACCACCCCAAATAATGTGTGTAGGGGGAGGTGTTTGGTACTCAGGGCTCATTCCTGACTGTACACTCAGTGATCACTCTTGCCAGTGTTCTGGGGAGCACATGGGGTTCTAGGGTTCAAAAGCCACCCATGGTACTATCACCCTGTCCTAGTCAGAAATATTTCAGATGAATGTGCTGCTTTGCTGTGTCACCTCTGGTCTAATGATATTACCAGCTTCTTTCTAGCTGGTGTTTATCACTCTCCTAGATTGACTTCTAGAGAAATTATGAGCCACGGGGTCCTGTTTGCAAAAACACTGATCCTCAAACGTGATCAACTGATAGCTATAAAAAGTACAAAAAGATCATGAAATAAAATAGATAAACACATCAAGCTGATTCTTCATTGAGGCCTGATAGGCCATTTGTATTATATAAAGAGGAGTAAAGACACTGGTGGAGATGGGGACAGAGGCGCAGAGGGGCTCATTCATCAAAGCACATGCCTTGTAGGCATAAAGGCTGCAAGTTTGATCCCCAGTACCACCCTTACATGCTGGGTGCAGCCCTGGTAGGTCTGCTACTTAGTACCACAGGGGAAGGAGCAAAAAGACTGTGAGATGCAGACATCAGAAAATGTTATAGGACTGAAAGCTGCACAGTCATATCCTAAGGCTAGTGGCACAGACTTGTGTCAGAGATTGGGAAACTACAGCATGTTCCAAGATGTGACTCTCTCAGGCTGGCTTCCAGGAAGGAAATTCTCAGTGGTAGATACACAGTGAAAAGTGGCTGTCCACAACCCTGGGCAATGGCACCTGGGGAGGAGACAGGAGTGCACCACAACCACCTACAGGGAACAACCCCTCTGAGGTGGCACACATAGGACCATCATGACCCACCACTCATGGCCATCGACTTTGGGAAGACCTGGGACAGCCTGGATGAAGGATGTCATCGGCCATCCCTCCAGGCGACTGGGAAGTCCTCTCTTGAGTACCTATCCTATCATTGAATATCAGCCCCCCACTCGGCCTCCATGTCCTGTCCTATATCAAACCAACTTATGTAGGTACCTGGGTCAACACACTCTACCTCTTCACCTGGCCCTCTTCCCCATCCTCATGACCCTGTGCACCCCAACTTTTCAATTTGTGTTTCTGCTGTGGGGACTTCATGGACCTAGAATAGAGCTTTCTGGAAGGGGTGGCTCAGATCCCACTCCCTTGCTGGGAGGGGTGCTAACGAGAACCTTCCCATACTAAACTTGTTTTTGGCTCTGAAACATGTGTATTCTTTTCTTTCGTTTTGCTTTGAGTTTTGGGGATCAGATGCTTTCCCAGTGCTACTCTCATCTTTTCACTTTAGGGGTTACTTGCAACAGTGCACCGGACCCTGTACTGTATCTCTAGTCCCTGTGTTCTTTGCTGTTTTTAATTTATTCTCTTGCCCCCTTGCCTTCCCTTTACTACTCTTTTGCTATGACTGCAGGTTGCACACTTGCTTGGTGCTTGCTCTTATGCTCACCAGAGCTGTCCTCATGCCTTCTTACTGCACCATTTGCTGGGAGTCGTCATGAGCACATACATGTTCTCACTATCTTCAGTGTATCAGGACTCTAGACAGATAGCTGTTGGATCTACACTTAGCACATGTGGGCAACGCCAAGGATGAAATTCACAGTGCTTAGCTTTCAAGATAGGTGTCTTAGCCACTGAGCCTTCTGCTGGGCCCTGTACACTCATTCTACTGGGGCCACAGAACCATCTTTGAATCAGTGCTTGGGTGGCACCTAGAAGACTGGCCCTTTGGGAGCCAGAGAGATAGCATAGTGGTAGGGCTTTTGCCTTGCATGTGGCCAACCCAGGACAGATGGTGGTTCAAATTCCGGCATCCCATATGATCCCCCGTGCCAGCCAAGAGCAATTTTTGAGTGCAGAGCCAGGAGTAACCCCCTGAGCACCACCGGGTGTGACACCCCCCCAAAAAAATAAGACTGGCCCGTCATCTCCCCAAATCTCCAAGACATTAGCATTGGCATAGACCGATCTGACTTTGGCTGACTGAACCATGTATTTGATGCCAATAGCGTTCCACTTCTGCTGGCCACTCCTGGATTAGGTGGCATATGACAAAACCATGGACATTTTTCTCCTTTGTGCCTACTCTTTGTTCCAGGATTCTTTGAACCTGATCTTGCAGTTCTTTGCGCTCTCTCTCTCTCTCTCTCTCTCTCTCTCTCTCTCTCTCTCTCTCTCTCTCTCTCTTTCTCTCTCTCTCTCTCACTTTTTTTTGGGGGGTCACACCCAGCAGCACTCAGGAGTTACTCCTGGGTCTAAGCTCAGAAATCACTCCTGGCAGGCTCAGGAAACCATATGGGATGCGGGGATTCGAACTATCCTCCTTCTGCATGCAAGACAAATGCCTTACCTCCATGCTATCTCTCCGACCCCAGTTCTTTGCTTTTCTTATTTATTTACTTGTTTATTTATTTATTTTTGGGTTTTGGGACACAACTGGGGTGCTCAGGGGTTACTCCTGGTGCTCAGGGGTTACTCCTGGCTCTGCACTCAGAAATTGTTCCTGGCAGGCACGGGGGACCATATGGGATGCCAGGATTCAATCCACTATTCTTCCTGGATCTACTGCATGTAAGGCAAATACCTTACCACTGTGCTATCTCTTCGGCCCCTGCTTTCTTATTTTATTTATTTTATTTTTATTTTTATTTCATTTATTTATTTATTTGGTTTTTGGGTCACACCCGGCAGCGCTCAGGTGTTACTCCTGGCTCCATGCTCAGAAATCGCTCCTGGCAGGCTCGGGGGACCATATGGGATGCCGGGATTTGAACCAATGACCTTCTGCATGAAAGGCAAACGCCTTGCCTCCATGCTATCTCTCCGGCCCCTGCTTTCTTATTTTAATTGAGACACTATGATTGGCAATTTCTCATGCTTGAGTTTCAGACATACAGTGTGGTAACACGGATCCCTTCCTCAGTGTCCCTCCTGACTGCAGCCCACTGCTTTGTTACTATTTAAGTTTCTGGCCGCTTCTCTTTCACCACATTGTGGCTAACAAATAAGGAGTACTGCCCAAAACTTGCCCTGTTCCCAATCTTGGCACTTTAGTACACTGGGGATCAAGTTGGGCCAGCTAAACTTCAGCTCATGTTTGCCTTTATCTGGATCCCTTTCTGGGATGGGTGTGATTCTCATAGAGCCTGCAGTTAATGGAAGTGCACAGGAAGGCTCCCTGACCTCCCACTCTTGCCACATGCTGGGCCTCAGGCAGGCCCCTCCTCTTACTGGTAAAGCTTGCCCACTGTAAGGCTGGGCCCTGGCACTCTGCCAGTTCAGGCCTTCACTGTGTGCTGACGACGTGCTCTGTGTAGTGTTCAAGAAACCCTGGAAGGGTGTGAAGAGTGGCCCATGGGTTGGCAGGAAGCTGAAATGAAGACCTGTGAACTTGCTATTCTACTTTGTTGTTTGGTGACTTTTCTGGCTGTTATTCAATTGTTATCCTTGGATGCACTTAGATTGAATGTAGATTTCTGGCATATTAATTTCCTTCTCCCTGAAGAATTTGTTTGAATATTTCTTGCAAGGCAGGCACACTAGTAACAACATTCTCATTTTTGTTTGTCTGCAAAGTATAATTTCAGAGTACATAAAAAAGTATTTGGGTGGGTGTGAGTTCACACCCTGTGGTGCTTAGGGTGCTCAGGATGCTTTGCCCTCAAGGATCACACCTGGAAGACTCAAGGGACCAAATGAGATGCTGGGGATTGAACCTGGGTCTGCTACATGCAAGGCAAATGCCCTACCTGCTGTACTGTCACTCTGGCACCCACTGGGTACAAAACTCTATGTTGTTTTTTGGTTTTGTTTTGGTCATATCCTACAGTGCTCAGTGGTTGCTCTTGGCAGTGTTCAGGAATCATATAGTACTAGAGATTAAACCTGAGCCTCCTGCATGTAAATCATATGATTAGAACCCCTTGACCTTTTATCCCAGCCTGCCTAATTGTTTGGTTTTCTTAATATTGTAACTATGTCACTCCATTCTTTTTTGCTTGAATTGTAGCTTCAAACATAGCTTCTCTGCATTTGTCTTTTTTCTTTTTCTGATATTTTCATTGTGTGTCATTTACATAAATGTAGATATTCTACAAACCTTGGGCATTCAACTTCTTTTCAGTCTTTGATTCTCAGTTTGGGAAGTTTCTACTGTCTTATCCTCTAATGCAGATTCTTTCCCTAGTGATGGTCCAATCAAAGTCAGTCTTCGTTTCTCTTAGAGTGTTTTTAGCCAACTGAAATAATTTAAATAAGCTTAAATAAATTTATTAAATATTTATTTTAATTAAAATTATTTTAAATCATTTAACTAATGCATATTAATGCTTTAATAAGCATCGCTTTCTTATTCTCTTTGAATTTAATCTTTTTATTATACTATCTTTGTCTTTGATTAAAGTATTTAGCATATTATTATTTTTTTTTTGTTTTGTTTTTGGGTCACACCCGGCTGTGCTCAGGAGTTACTCCTGGCTGTCTGCTCAGAAATAGCTCCTGGCAGGCACGGGGGACCATATGGGACACCGGGATTCGAACCAACTACCTTTGGTCCTGGATGGGCTGCTTGCAAGGCAAACACCGCTGTGCTATCTCTCCGGGCCCTTAGCATATTATTAATCATTAAAAATACTGCTCTTGTCCATAGATATCGATAATACAGAAATTACAGTGTCTGAATTCAGTTCAAGCCCTGGAAAAATATATAGTCCCCCAAAGCCCAACCTGGAGTAATCCCTGAGTACAAAGCCAGAAGTAAGCTCTGAACAATGCTGAATCTGACTCCCTAATCCCCATATAAAAATTCTGTTCTGACAATCCCAACATTCCTGTAAGATTTGATTCTTTTATGTATTCCATCTCTGCAAACTCTGTTTTTAACTTTTAGTGTACCTCGGACTTTATTGTTGGAAGGTAGACAGGATGAAAGCATTGTGGTTACTAGACTATTTATAATGTGGTGAGGTGGTGTGGAGGTGGGAAGGGGAGCCACCTGATGGCCCAGAGGTTTAGTTCAGTCTTTATAAAGCTGCAAACATTCCCAGCACCTCTCAGTCACAGTTGCATGTGTCATTTAATAAAGGAATAAGATGCCATGCTTGCAAGTCCATCTGTGGGTGGTGAATCATCAAATTTGTTTCTCTCTGATCAAGGCTAGAGCCAGAATCTCACATGCAAGAGACTTTTTTCCAGGGCACGAACCTGGCTCATTCTTCATGGACCTGTCTTCCCCAGTTGTCTGTTTCTTGGGCCTATACTTACTTGGCCTGGTGAAGCATCTAGTGAGAAGGATGAAAGAATTAGGAGTCTATAAGCATAAGCCAGGAAGAGACTATCCATAGTAAAGTCTGTAGGCTGGCTCCAGGCTCCTCAGGAGTGATTGGCACTTGACCAGTGCAAATAGTTGCCTCCAACCAATTGTTTGTTTTTCAATTAGACCTTAGGTTATGTGTTTACAACGATGTTGACATTGTGGTCTTGGGCTCCAATGTCCTTAGTTTCTACCATCTTGATAACTTTTCTCATAAGGATTATCACTGATATTTATTTGAACTTGTATGAGCCATAGCCAGAGGTACGGGGGCCATCTGGTCCCATTAATGGGACCCAGTGCTTCCCATATTCAAACCATGTGCCATGCACACAAGTCACATCCTCAGTCTCATCCCAGACCTTCTCATTGATTTGTTTGGGTGACCTACTCTGTCCATTTCATAGAGAGACTTGAAGGATTTTGTAATATAACTATTTCACTTCTAAAGTTATTATTTTGGCAAAGAATTTTTGTCTGATGCAATGTGGGGGTACCACTGATGATCTCTCCTATCACATACAGCACCCAGTTTGTCAGGTGATGTTTGAAATTGTTTTGTTTACAGAGGTTAGGGGCTGTTACATATGTAGTAAATACAATCAACTGAGGAGCTTATGAATAAGAGCAGTATTTCTCACAGTTCCACATCTGGGTGCCAGCAGATACAGGAGCCTGTGAGTGTCCTCTTCCCAGTGACCTCTTCCAGAGGACCACTTGCTCCTCTGTCCTTTTATAGAGGATGTAAGGGACTTCCTGGTGTGTGTCTTAGAAGGTCACTAATTCCATTCCTAAGGGACTCTGCTTCACATACCACCTCCAACAGCCTTGTAACCATGGGAGAGTAGGCCTGATGCCTTCTTTCCAACTTCTGTGCAATGTAGCTTCAGAGAGGGGTCCTTTCAACTGAATGACTTTGTCCTTTGCTCACACAGGTCAGCTCCTAGAGTGCCAACATCTTTTCCATTCAACACCTCAGTTCTGTACCCCAAAACTGTATTTGTGGAGTTTACAGATCACCTTTTCAACTTCATCCAACCCAGGCCCCCCTGGATGGGTAACGTAACCAATGTTGTCTGTTATGCAAGTGGGGGGACTTTCTTCCCAGAAAGATTGAATGATACTCTAGTAGGCTTCACTTCCTTCATCCCAGCAGGAAATACTCAGGCTACATGCTTTCTGCTAGCTGGGCCCACCCTCACCTCTTATCCCCTGGACTTTAGAATGGTCTAGATCTGGCACCTGGATTTGCTTGACACTTCTGCTATCTTCCATCCCTATCTGGTCTTTTCCAGTATAAGAGAGCTAAAATATCACTCTGGCTTCAGTTTCTTTTATTGTTTTTTTTTTGGGGGTGGGGGGATGTTGAGCCACTGAGGAGGGCTCAAGGAGCAACTACTCTTGGTTTAGTACTCCTGGTGCTACTCAGGGGACCATATGATGCCAAGACTGAACCATATGGAACAGGAGAGATTGCACAGTGGTAGGGTGTTTGCCTTGCACACAGCCAACCCAGGACGGACCTGAGTTCAATTCCCAGATCCCATATGGTCCCCTGAGACTGCTAGGATCGATTTCAGAGTGCAGAGCCAAGAGTAACCACTGAGGGGCCGGGTGGTGGCACTAAAGGCAAGGTGCCTGCCTTGCCTGCGCTAGCCTTGGACGGACCTCGGTTCGATCCCCCGGTGTCCCATATGGTCCCCCAAGCCAGGAGCAACTTCTGAGCACATAGCCAGGAGTAACCCCTGAGCGTTACCGGGTGTGGCCCAAAAACAAAACAAAAAAAAGAGTAACCACTGAGTGCTGCCAGGTGTGCCCCCCCCCCCCCAATAAATAAGACTGAACCATGTAGGAGGTTCTCAGTCTATCCAGCTATCTCTGTGACCCTGGGCAGTTTGTATTTTTCAATGCTTCACATTTCTAGGATGTGATCTCTACAACTTACCATATTCCCTCTGGCATCTCCTGTGCCTTTGGCAATTTACAGAATTGAGTAGGACCTCATGTAAGCAGTAAACAAACTGTCAGCAATCCGTCCTTAGAACAACTAGGAGGTGGAGATGGTGATAGCTTTTTGTGTTTCATCATTCAGCTACTACTTTATTTTTTGTTTGGAAGCTACTCCCAGTTGTACTCAGGACTTATTCCTGGTTTTGTGCTCTCCTAGCACACTCATGTGGTGTAGGGGATCAAACTTGAACCAGTTGCATTAAAGGAAAGTGCCCTACGCACTCTACTATGGCTTTAGTCCTCAAATGCTACTTTTATCCCTTTAATAGGGGAAAAAACAAAACCCAAAAAAAGTTTTATATTTTTTAATTTTTTATTTAAAAACCATGATTCATAAAATTGATAGTTGAATTTTAGGCATATAATATTTCAACACCAATTCCACAACCAGTGTCAACTCTCATAATTAGTGTTCCCAGACCCATTATCCCTCACGCTGCCACCCCCATTCCCCTGCCTGCCTGCCACTTTGACAGGCACATTACTACTTTTCAAATCAATAATCATGGCTTATGTTTCTCCACTATGACTTGGTCTATCACTTTGATAATAATAGGTTTCCTGAAGTGCTACCTTTCAAGTGCTAACTTGAGGGATGCCTTATTCTTTCAGGTTTGCTGGGTCCTACCATCCGGGCAGAGGTGTATGACACAGTGATCATTACACTGAAGAACATGGCTTCTCACCCCATCAGTCTTCATGCTGTTGGTGTGTCCTACTGGAAAACTTCCGAGGGTGAGAAATGGCCCAATTGTATTATTATCGCAGGGATGCAAGAATGAATGTGTTCTTGGTGATGGTGATGCATGTGTAATTGGAGCTGTCAAATCCCTTCTCATATACAAATGGACTCATCCAGGTAATCAGACAATGTGTTGATTGAAGAGGTTATTGATGGAGTCAAGATTCAAACTGGGGCCTGATATGATGCCCTGAACTACTGTACAAAGATTCTTATACGTAATGCTGAATTTGACTTGTTGAACTGAAATATTCCAGAGTTATATGGATATGACTGGATTCCAGGATTTAATCAATGAGTGGATCAGTCTTCTCACCCACAATCTTTGTTTTTCTTTTTAATTTTGTTCTCAGACAAGCTTTCCTAACATGAAGGTAAAGACAGCCAGCAGCAGTTCCAGGCATAACTAGATCCTCAAAACAGTGCTGGGGGCGGGGGGAGCAGGCTTCCACTTCAGCTACTTCTTGCATTGGGTGGAAAGGAAGAGTTTCAAGCAGGGGAGGCAGGATCAGTCTCACCTAATTCACCTGGAAGAGGTGATTCCTTAAGAAAGATGAGGAAATGAAAAATGTATTCATTCATTTGGGTATCCAAACCACAGCCATCAGCAGCATAGGGACAGTTGGGAACAAACTCAGTTAAAGGCCCATCATTCATTCTCTGTATGTTGTGTCCTTTATATGAAGAGGCTTCTGATCAGTTCCTCCTCTCAGGTGGAACTCACCTTCATTTCACCACTCAGCATTCTCTGAAGAAGGAGTTCTGGAAAGAAGGGAAAACAGAGATATTTCCACTATAGTGGTATGCCAGGGCATGCTGTCTGAAATTCACTAAGCTTGTATCATTCAGACTGGTTATTTGAGAGGTGGCTAAAGTCACTTTCCTTGAAAGACATCTGGGTTGAGAAAAACCATGCCCTACATACCTCTATGAAAAAAGTCTCTTTTTGTCGCTCTCTAAATATACACAGTCTACTTCACAGGGGTCACAGACCTCTCTGATACAAATTAACCTGGTATGGAGATTATTATAAACCTATCGTGCAAAGTTGATTCATATAACTGGAAAACAAGGTGGTAGAAAGAAACAGGATGGTAGTGTTTTGGAGGCTGAAGTAAAACCATATTTATCTTCTAAGATCCCATTTTGGAGTTTAATACCCAGGGAAGGTAATCCAAGGCAGAAAGCAGAGACTAACACAATCAGAGCTAGATTGGCCACTGATTATAATCACACTCCTATTAAATCCTTTCTGACCTGCCATCAGAGAAGTGTCAAGCACCAAGACAAACCTCGGAGCTTTAACACCTCAGATTATATTAGCATTAGCATTAGCATCCCAAGAAAATATTTGTTCCCACTCTTAGAAATTTTAGATTCCCCCCATTATTTTGAAGACTTAGCTAAATGTGTGTCTTTCAAATTTACTACTAAATACCCTTGTTAAGACAGAGGCCATGTCTGATTTGTTTGTCATTATTGCATGGAACCTACCATGTAGTGAATGCTCAGTACCAGAGCAAGGTGTCGCTCAAATTTTTGACCTCTTACAACACAAATAATCAGATATTCTTGGAGGCTGAAATGATAGCACATCAGGAAGGCACCACTTGAGTAACATGCAGCTGACCTGAGTTCAATTCCCAATATCCCATATGTTCCCTGAGCAGATCCAGGAGTAATTCCTGAATGCAGAGCTAGGAGTGAGCCTTGAATATTGTTGGATGTGGCCCCAAAACAAAAAAAAAAAAAGAAAAAAAACATATTCTCCTAATATTCTCCTAATGAAGTGATTCAAACAAACAAACAACAAAGAGCTACAGGAGGACCAGAGAGATAGTACAAGGGTAAAAACGTTTAACTTATTTATAGCTTGGTTACCCCAATTTAACCCCCAGCACCCCTGAGTACCACCAGGGCTTACTTGCGATCAGAGCTGGAAATAGCTCCTGAGCAGCTCCAAGTGTGGCCTGAAAGACATCCTACACCCCAAATAAGTCACAGGAAAGAGTCTGGCATGCAAAGAAATACCTTTATCTCCCTTGCAGTCTTCATCCTTCCTTCATTTTAAGAAAAGAAGCATCAGAATTGCTATTTAAACCCCTTCCTGTGCCCCTACATGATCCCTTCCTTCTCTGTCTCAAACTATCAACTCTCTAGAATTTTCTCCCAAGGCAAAGACTCCAAAGCACTTAGTGCAATCTGGGTCCAAGCAGTCTCTCTGAGAGGCTTTGGGTCCACCAGGCACGAGAACATTTATGTATTGACATCAGTTGTCCTGAGCACCCAAGTGGTAGCCCGATACTTTAGAGAGGGGCACACTCACCAGCACATGAAGGATGCACCTGGGTGGTGAGAGTTAATGTGTGTAGAGCAGAGATCTGTGCCGCTCTGAGGGAAAGGCTTCCTCAGAGATCTTCACAGCGCAGTAATACAGCCTAGAAATTGTGTGCCCAAAATTCTAGAGACCCTTGGGAGCACTGAAGCTTGGAATTTGATAGTGGTGATTAGTGCCTCTATTCAATCTATGCAAATGACTGCGAGCAATGACGATTATTATCAGCCAGCAATGAAGTGCCCACGTTTTCCTCTCAATAGTTTTTGCACTGAATAGAACCAGGGCTCCTCTGAGAAATGACTCATTCCAGTTCTGAGAAAAGGAAATGACAATATAAGATTGAAACAAACTGACTGATAATGGCCAAATCACTGGGAGTGGCACTGCAGACCTCCATAAGGCATTAAGAGCTCCCACTGGACAGTCTGGAGCACTTGAGAGTTTTAAAAAATAGTGACCATTCTCTATAGAATAACTGGATGAGTAAATGTAATGTAGCAAAGCAGGAATGCCTAGATTATCCTTGACCCAGAGCTTAGGGATAAGGACAGAGAAGGAAAGAAATCAAAGTAGGAAGGAAGATAAGAAAGGGAAGTAACGGGAAAAGGTGTCAGGGTTCAATGATATTGGTGATGTGGGAGAGTGTAATTGCTCTATATCCCATGACACTGAAAACATGAGATCTAAGCTACAACCATCAAAATTCCTAATGTGCCTGTCAAGGGAGCAGGGGGTTGATGGAGAATGAGGGAGTCTAAAAGCACTGGTATGGGATTTGACACTGAGGGTAGGATTGGTGTTGCAATATTATATTATATAAAAACTCAACTATCAATCAGTTTTATTTTTATGCCACTGACAAAAACTTTTATTTATTTTTAATGACATTAAACATAACTGCTACAAAGGAAAAAACACAATAAAGAGGAGGCACCAAACTTCAGTTTTATAATTGGTTTTGACAACTCAAGTATCTTAGGGACATGTACTAGATGCTAAAGTACAGGTTACTTCAGGCTCTTTATTTACAAGTATGTAAGCAGCACATTTTCACTCTGCTTTGTCAGATCCCTGTGGTGAGAGCATCATCGTGGACAAAGGAAGCTAGATAGCCAGTTAAATGCATATAAGCCTTACTCAAATCAATCAATATGGCACAAATTGCACAGCAATATTAGGCTTAGAGGCAAACACCAGAGAAGACAAGCAGTTTTAAACCCATTGAAACTCCAGATTCTGGGTGGAAATGATAGCACAACAGTAGTGCATTTACTTTGCACGCTGGCGACCCGGGATAGACCTGAGTTTGATCCCCATCAGTCCATATGTCCTCTGAGCCTGTCAGAAGCAGTTTCTGAGCACAGAGCCAAGAGTAACCCCTGAACGCCACCAACACTGGTTGTGGCCCAAAAACCAACCAAATAAATAAACAAAAACTTCAGATTCTATCCACTACCATCTTTAAGGCAAATATGCCTGATAATGAATTTTCTTTGGCATTAATTTTCTTCTTTAAGAATACCATGTTAGAGCGAGCCAGGAGTGAGTAAGAAATGGCTGGATGTGGGGGTTTCCAGGCAGAGTGCTGATTGCTCTACCTGCAGAGTCTCCACCCGGCTGTGCTTCTTCTGGGGAAACTGAGCACCTGAAGGGAGCCCTGTCCTACTCTTCTCTGTCTTTCCTGAACTCTGGAAGCTCTCCTCAGAGCCCTGGGAAGCGAACCCCAAAGAAACTACATTCGGAAGCTACCCAGCGAGCCAGTGAGTGAGTAAGAAATGGCTGGATGTGGGGGTTTCCAGGCAGAGTGCTGATTGCTCTACCTGCAGAGTCTCCACCCGGCTGTGCTTCTTCTGAGGAAACTGAGCACCTGAAGGGAGCCCTGTCCTACCCTTCTCTGTCTTTCCTGAACTCTGGAAGCTCTCCTCAGAGCCCTGGGAAGCGAACCCCAAAGAAACTACATTTGGAAGCTACCCAGCAAGCCAGAAACTGAGCACCTGAAGGGAGCCCTGTCCTACTCTTCTCTGTCTTTCCTGAACTCTGGAAGCTCTCCTCAGAGCCCTGGGAAGCGAACCCCAAAGAAACTACATTCGGAAGCTACCCAACGAGCCAGTGACTCTCCTCAGAGTCCTGGGAAGTGAACCCCAAAAATACAGCATTCTGAAGCTGCCCAGCGAGCGAGTGAAAACTACGCCTGACCAGTGGGGCCCGACTGTGAAAAACTGTGAGTGCTGCCTGTGTGTGTCTCTCTGCTATCCTGTTGCGTGAACCTCCTGAGAGTGGGCTGAAAAGAGGCTCCAGAAGGCACTTAGCTCCACTTCGCTACGCAGCTGTGCGCTATTTCTAAAAAAAGAACACCATCACAAGAAGAAAAAAACCACACTAAGAACTGTGCTGGATCACAGAAGCAAGAATTTCTCTCCAGACTGTCTTCTCTGCTGCGTGCTCGGGCCTAAGATTTGATCCTGTGTGAGGCTTCATCCACGGAGGACTCCCCTACCTTGGAGGCAAGTCGGCCCATCCAGAAAGGGCGGAGCCAGAGAAGTGTGTTGCCTGCATCATATAACCAATGAATACCACCACAACACGTAGAAAAACCCACAATACAAGTGTGACAATGGGGAAACAACGCAGGCCAGCATCAGACATAGAGAATGAAGATGACAATTCTGATGACCAGTTAACGACCAACCAACTAAATAATCTCTCAGATAAGGACTTTAGAGTAGCAATATGGAATATGCTCAAAGAACTCAAAGAAACCATAAATAGAGTAGAACAGAACACTAATAAGAATCAAGAAAATATGAAGACAGAAATCACAAAACTCCAAACTGAAATAACATGTCAACTAACAGGCCTGAAAAAATCAGTAAACGAAGTGAATGACAAAATGGATAAGCTCTGGGACAGGGTATCAGAAGCTGAGAATAGACTTGGTGCTGTGGAAGATGAGATACATAACAATTCCATACAACAGGAGAGATTGGAAAAAACTTAAAACAAATGAACAGACAATGGAAAAATTAGTCAAAGAATGGGAACAGATGAAAATAGAGGTCTATGATAAGATCAACAGAAACAACTTAAGAGTCATTGGAGTCCCAGAGACCCAGGAAGAAAATTTCCAGGAAGAATCAACAGTCAAGAACATCATTAAAGAGAAACTTCCAGAGCTAAAGAATATATGTGATCAAATCCTGCATGCTCGAAGAGTACCAACCAAAAGAGACCCCAGAAAAACCACCCCAAGACACATCCTAGTCACAATGACAAATCCCACAGATAGAGACAGAATTCTGAAAACAGCAAGATCAAAAGGGGAAATTACATTCAAGCAAGCATCCTTGAGATTTACAGCAGACCTGTCACCAGAAACACTCAATGCCAGAAAGCAGTGGTGGGATATTGTGACAAGACTGAATGAAATGAATGCTTCACCTAGAATACTGTACCCAGCAAAACTCACTTTCCGGTTTGACGGAAGAATACATGGTTTCACAGACAAAAAACAGCTCAGAAACTTTACAGACTCAAAACCAGTCTTAAGAGAAAAACTGAAAGACCTAATTTAAAACAAGACTAACCAAAAGACACACCAAATTTCGATATAAAGATGGCATTAAATCCCAGGACAATTCTTTCTCTCAACGTCAATGGACTAAATGCACCAGTTAAGAGACACAGAGTGGCTAAATGGATCAAAAAACTCAATCCAACCTTCTGCTGCCTACAAGAAACACACCTGAATAGTCAGAACAAACATAGACTCAAAATAAAAGGCTGGAGAAAAGTTATCCAAGCAAACAACACCCATAAAAAAGCTGGAGTGGCCATACTAATATCAGATAATGCAAACTTTATACTCAGGAAGGTTGTAAGGGACAAAGATGGACATTTTATATTAATCAAGGGGTATGTAGAGCAGGAAGAAATAACTCTCCTAAACATATATGCACCAAATGAGAGGCCAGCAAAATATTTAAAACAACTGTTGACAAATCTGAAAAACAATATCAATAACAACACAATAATTGTGGGGGACCTCAACACGGCTTTGTCAACACTGGATAGGTCAACCAGACTGAAACCCAACAAGAATATACTAGACCTGAGGAGAGAAATGGAAGAAAGAGTCCTAGTGGATATATATAGGACACTCCATCCCCAGAAACCTGGATACACATTCTTCTCCAATGACATGGGACATTCTCCAGGATAGACTACATGCTGGCACATAAAACATACCTCCATAATATCAAGAGGATAGAAATTTTGCAGACTACCTTCGCTGACCACAAGGCTCTGAAATTATTTGTGAATTCCAAAGGGACTCAGAAGAAAAACTTTAACACCTGGAAGTTAAACAGCCTCATACTCAATAACCAGTGGGTCCGAGATGAAATCAAGAAGGAAATCAAAAGGTTCCTGGAAACAAACGACAATAAAGACACAAACTATCAGAACTTATGGGACACAGCAAAAGCAGTACTGAGAGGAAAATTTATAGCTTTGCAAGCACACATCAGGAAGGAAGAAGGAGCTTACCTGAGTAGCTTAATGACACAGCTAATAGAACTAGAAAGTACTCAACAAAAGGACCCAAAAATAGGAAGACAGAAGGAAATAACAAAGCTGAGAGCAGAAATCAACGAAGTGGAAACCCAAAAAACAATCCGAAAGATCAACGAAAGCAGAAGTTGGTTCTTCAAAAAAATAAACAAGATTGATAGACCACTGGCAAACCTAACAAAGAAAGAGAGAGAGAAACTTGATAACTCGTATTAGGAATGAAAAAGGAGAGATCACTACTGATATGACAGAGATTCAAAGGGTAATCAGAAACTACTTTGAAAAACACTATGCCACTAAAAATGAGAACCTGGAAGAAATGGATAAATTCTTGAACTCTTATAATCTTCCACGGTTGAAGGAAGAGGATGTAGCATATCTAAACACCCCCATCACCATTGATGAAATAAAAATGGTAATCAAAAGTCTGCCCAAAAACAAAAGCCCAGGACCAGATGGATTCACTAATGAATTCTTTCAAACTTTCCAAGAGGAACTACTACCAATCCTGGCAAGACTCTTTCATGAAATTGAACAAACGGAAACACTCCCAAACAGCTTTTATGAAGCCAACATCACCCTAATACCTAAACCAGACAGAGATGCTACGAAAAAAGAAAATTACAGACCAATATCGCTGATGAATGCAGATGCAAAGATCCTCAACAAAATCCTGGCAAATGGGATTCAATACCTCATTAAGAAGATCATCCACTACGATCAAGTAGGTTTCATCCCAGGAATGCAAGGATGGTTTAACATCCGTAAGTCTATCAACATAATACACAACATCAACAACAAGAAAAATAAAAACCACATGATTATATCAATAGATGCAGAGAAAGCATTTGACAAGGTCCAACACCCATTCTTGATCAAAACTCTCAGCAAGATGGGAATGGAAGGAACCTTTCTCAATATAGTTAAGGCCATCTACCACAAGCCAGTGGCAAATATTATTCTCAATGGAGAAAAACTAAAAGCCTTCCCTCTAAATTCTGGCACAAGACAAGGCTGTCCTCTTTCACCACTCCTATTCAACATAGCACTGGAAGTACTTGCTATAGCGATTAGGCAAGAAAAAGATATCAAGGGAATCCAGATAGGAAAGGAAGAAGTCAAGCTCTCACTGTTTGCAGATGACATGATGCTCTACTTAGAAAACCCTAAAGACTCTACCAAAAAGCTTCTAGAAACAATAGACTCATATAGCAAGGTGGCAGGCTACAAATTAACACACAAAAATCAATGGCCTTTCTATACACCAATAGTAATAAGGAAGAAATGGACATTAAGAAAACAACCCCATTCACAATAGTGCCACACAAACTCAAATATCTTGGAATCAACCTGACTAAAAATGTGAAGGACCTATACAAAGAAAACTATAAAAGTCTGCTCCAAGAAATAAGAGAGGACACGCGGAAATGGAAACACATACCCTGCTCATGGATTGGCAGGATTAACATCATCAAAATGGCAATACTCCCCAAGGCGTTATACAGATTCAATGCTATCCCTCTAAAGATACCTATGACATTCTTCAAAGAAGTGGATCAGGCACTTTTGAAATTTGTTTGGAACAATAAACACCCTAGAATAGCTAAAGCAATCATTGGGAAAAAGAATATGGGAGGAATTACTTTCCCCAACTTTAAACTTTACTACAAAGCAATAGTTATCAAAACAGCATGGTATTGGAATAAAGACAGACCCTCAGATCAGTGGAATAGGCTTGAATACTCAGAAAATGTTCCCCAGACATACAATCACCTAATTTTTGATAAAGGAGCAGGAAATCCTAAATGGAGCAAGGAAAGCCTCTTCAACAAGTGGTGTTGGCACAACTGGCTAGCCACTTGCAAAAAATTGAACTTAGACCCCCAGCTAACACCATGTACGAAGGTAAAATCCAAATGGATTAAAGACCTCGATATCAGACCCCAAACCATAAGATATATAGAACAACACATAGGCAAAACTCTCCAGGACATTGAGACTACAGGCATCTTCAAGGAGGAAACTGCACTCTCCAAGCAAGTGAAAACAGAGATTAACAGATGGGAATATATTAAGTTGAGAAGCTTCTGCACCTCAAAGGAAATAGTGCCCAGGATACAAGAGCCACCCACTGAGTGGGAGAATCTATTCACCCAATACCCATCAGACAAGGGGCTAATCTCCAAAATATACAAGGCACTGACAGAACTTTACAAGAAAAAAACATCTAATCCCATCAAAAAATGGGGAGAAGAAATGAACAGACACTTTGACAAAGAAGAAATACAAATGGCCAAAGGACACATGAAGAAATGCTCCACATCACTAATCATCAGGGAGATGCAAATCAAAACAACAATGAGATACCACCTCACACCACAGAGAATGGCACACATCACAAAGAATGAGAACAAACAGTGCTGGCGGGGATGTAGCGAGAAAGGAACCCTTATCCACTGCTGGTGGGAATGCCGTCTAGTTCAACCTTTATGGAAAGCAATATGGAGATTCCTCCAAAAACTGGAAATCGAGCTCCCATATGATCCAGCTATACCACTCCTAGGAATATACCCTAAGAACACAAAAATACAATACAAAAATCCCTTCCTTACACCTATATTCATTGCAGCACTATTTACCATAGCAAGACTCTGGAAACAACCAAGATGCCCTTCAACAGACGAATGGCTAAAGAAACTGTGGTACATATACACAATGGAATATTATGCAGCTGTCAGGAGAGATGAAGTCATGAAATTTTCCTATACATGGATGTACACAGAATCTATTATGCTGAGTGAAATAAGTCAGAGAGAGAGAGAAAAACGCAGAATGGTCTCACTCATCTATGGGTTTTAAGAAAAATGAAAGACATTCTTGCAATAATAAATTTCAGACACAAAAGAGAAAAGAGCTGGAAGTTCCAGCTCACCTCAGGAAGCTCACCACAAAGAGTGATGAGTTTAGTTAGAGAAATAACTACATTTTGAACTGTCCTAATATTGAGAATGTATGAGGGAAATGTAGAGCCTGTTTAGAGTACAGGCGGGGGTTGGGTGGGGAGGAGGGAGATTTGGGACTTGGGTGATGGGAATGTTGCACTGGTGATGGGTGGTGTTCCTTTTATGACTGAAACCCAAACACAATCATGTATGTAATCAAGGTGTTTAAATAAAAAAAATGTTAAAAAAAATTTAAAAAAAAAGAATACCATGTTAAAAGCTAGAGAACAGAGGCCAGAAAGATGGCATGGAGGTAAGGCGTTTGCCTTGCATGAAGAAGGTCGGTGGTTCGAATCCTGGCATCCCATATGGTCCCCTGAGCCTGCCAGGAGCGATTTCTGAGCATAGAGCCAGGAGTAACCCCTGACCACTGCTGGGTGTGATCCCCCCCCAAAAAAGCTAGAGAACAGTTTTCTCTTTCCCCAGTCCAACAGATTTAGTCAAGCTTTCTAAAGCTTTAGAAAAACAATGATTTGAGCAAAGAGGAAATGTGATGGTCACATTTTCTAGTTAACCCTTCACTCACTTGACTTGACTGTCAGGGCTAGACAAAACCCCAACAAGAGAGGTTTAGACTGAGTTTAATTGAAGGAGAAGCAAAGCAGTAAGGCCAGGATCATTATAGCCAACCCCTAGGCTGAAAGACGGAGAAAGCTAAGGTTGGGACCAGGGCAAGGTAGAGTCAGCCAGGAAGAGGACCAGAGGAAAGGGAACAGTAGGAGAGCAGCAAAGGCAACAGAAGCAGATAATCCAGCAGTGTCTCCAGCAGTGCGGCAGCAACCATCCAGCAGGTAAAGTCCAGCTGAAGCAGCCCCCTCTCTGGGACTTCAGCCTGGTAGGTGTTATATAGTCCTCAGCTGACTTCCCTCAAAAAGCAGTTACAAGGGGCCCCTCCTAACTAATTGCTTCACCCTTAAAGGGATAGACCCCTCTTATGGCTGATCAGGGGCCATAAGGGTCTGTGATTCCTTAGATTGGCAAAGATGATGCACATTCTGACAAAAGCCCCTGGTTCAGGAGGGCAGGAACATCAGGCAGAGGTCATAGCCCTGGGCACTGCAAGTATGTCACAAAAAATAAACTCAGAGAACCAGAGAAACAACCAGCTTGCTCTCCCAGACCCTCACAGTTATGTAATGAAAGAGATAGGAGCAAGGTGCCTACCAGTGTGTCTTGAGTGGCATTGACTTGAATCTGGTAAAGCTGCACTAATGGATTAGTGCTGAGTCATTTGGGGTCTGGTAGTCAACTAGTCAACCACAAATCTTTGCATGTATGAGTCTCCTCATGTCCAATCATTGCTTCTTAGTCATCCAAATTAACTTGCAAAGGTTGGTTGTTGTGTAGAATCTACTGGTAACAGTAAATTTGATCTGTTTTTCTGAGTGGAAATGGGTAGAAAAAGAAATTTTTATACCTTCTTGCTCTAGGTGCTGCATATGAGGATCAGACCAGCCAAAAAGAGAAGGAAGATGATAAAGTCATGCCTGGTGAAAGCCATACCTATGTCTGGCAGATCCTGAAAGAGAATGGCCCCATGGCCTCTGATCCTCCTTGTCTCACCTATTCATATTTTTCTCATGTGGACCTGGTGAAAGACATAAATTCAGGCCTTATTGGTGCACTGCTGGTTTGTAAAGAAGGTGAGTAAAAGGAGGGGAAGGATGGAGGTGGAGCAAGTAGAGAAGATTCAATGAGATTTATCTTGAATATCTTTTATTCAAGATAAAAGAAGATACAGGGGCTGGAGCGATAGCACAGTGGTTGGGCATTTTCCTTGCATGTGGCTGACCCAGGACAGATCTGGGTTCAACCCCCAGCATCCCATATGGTTCCCCAAGCCAGGAGCAATTTCTGAACCCATAGCCAGGAGTAACCCCTGAGCATCACCGGGTGTGGCCACAAACAAAAACAAAACAAAACAAAACAAAAAACAAAGAAAATAAGATACAGGTATTCTTTCCCCTGGAAGAGTTTTATCTTTATGACCATCAATCCATGGAAAAGAACACACTTTATTCCCTGAGAAGAGCAAATGCCCAGTCTATATGGCCACAGTATACTTGGGTGGTCAAGAGAAGCCAAGTTCTGGAATTTGGTCTTTCTTCTTAAGGCACTTCACTTGCTAGTTCAGCTATTTCTATTTCTATATCTCTATTTCAGCTATCCTTTCAGTGGTGCCTAAACTTTCTGTTATGTTTCTGGAAAGTCCCAGGACAAAAACATATTCAGGTTTCTGACCAGTGGTGTAGAGTTTGGGCAGTTGGTTTGTTACTTGTAACCCAAGGCATATACAAGTCTGGGAAAACATTTATTTATATCTAAATATCTTAACTTTATTCAACCCAGTGTTTAATTCAGAGTTGAATGGAATAAACTAAATAACTAAATTAGAGGAGCTTATACTTAATCTTTCTTTTTATTCATTAATTTATTTTGGGGGGTAGCAGAGCTAACAGGACTCAGAAGCTACATCTTGTTCACTGCTGGGGTGGGGGTGACTCCCTACAGTGCTTGTGGAACTATGTTGTGATGGAAATTGAATCAAGGGTTTCTGGGTACAAAGCAGTTACTTCAGCACATTGAGTTGTCTTCCTGGGTTCTATTTCTATTCAGTGGGGTCTCCCAAGCAATGATCAGGGTGTTTCATAACCATTCCCAAAATTGCTCAGCCTGTGGCTGCTCAGGCCCAGCAATGCAAGCAGCCAGTAGGGCTATGCCAGTGTGCTCAGGGAACATGTGGTGCCAGGAATTGACCCTGGGCCTTTGTGTACCAGGTATACACTCCATTCTCTGTTATGACATCTTTATTGGCCCAAGTGTAGAGTTTTACATCCACTGTTTATGTCATAAATTCTGTGGCTTTGGACAAATATACAATGACATGTACATCCCATTGCAGTGTCAGGCTGACTAATTCCACTGTCCTAAAAATCCTCTCTATACCTCCTATTGTCCTTCCCTCTTCTACCCTCACATAAGTTGTTGTCCTTTAAATATTGGCAATTAAGTAGCAACACCCAAAATTGGGCCCAGCAGTACAAACATATACTTTTCAGCACCAGTCACATTATCAACACTGCCAACACATGGCAAGTTTTTCTTATGATCTTTGGCATTTGGTCTTTTCTGCACTGGCATGAGTTGGAGTCTTGCCATTTGCTCCCATTTCAGTGAGAAAAGGCGGGCTTCTCTCACTGAGAAATATGCTATTAAGGCTGTTCTGTGTCTTTCCAAGGCTGAATTCCCACTGTAAGTCAAAATAATGCTCCCTGTCTGGAAGGACTCCATTTGATTTATCCATTGACTTACTAAGAACCATCTTGGGTGCCACTCAGTATGACCATTTGGAATTGGGTGATTATGAATAGTTGTGTGTAGCTAGATGGTTTTCAGTGCCAGGTAAGTGCAAAGGAGTGTGGTGTATGAAAAAACAATGCTCGAGCAATTGTGCCCTGAGCTGGCAGGAATGGAGGACCACAGGAAAGCTCCTATTCTCTTGCTGGGGACTGACAATGATATATCCATTATGGAAAGATAGTTTTGCAGTGTGGTAGTTTGGTTTGTGCTAAGAAATATAAACTTGGGGGGCCGGAGAGATAGCATGAAGGTAAGGCGTTTGCCTTTCATGCAGAAGGTCATCAGTTCGAATCCGGCTTCCCATATGGTCCCCCGTGCCTGCCAGGAGCAATTTCTGAGCATGGAGCCAGGAGTTTCCCCTGAGCACTGCCAGGTGTGACCCAAAAAACACCAAAAAAAAGAAATATAAACTTGGGCTGGGAGAGAGCACAGCAGCATTTGCCTTACAAGCAGCCGATCCAGGACAAAAGGTGGTTGGCTCGAATCCCGGTGTCCCATATGGTCCCCCGTGCCTGCCAGGAGCTATTTCTGAGCAGACAGCCAGGAGTAACCCCTGAGCACCCACTGGGTGTGGCCCAAAAAAAACAAAACCAAAACAAACAAAAAATATAAACTTGTGTTACTGGGCCTAGTCAAGATGCTCCTCACTTGAAAGACAGTATTCAAGAGACAAGAGTTGATGTGAGATCAAAGAGTTTTTCAGGGGCTAGCAACTTGAGATGATGGCACTCTCATGTCACCCAAGTCCCTCTACTTCTGAGATAGGAGCTTTCCCAGCGTCCCCATGATAATCTGGAAGAGTCCTCCCAGAAGACTTGCTGCTGACTCTTCTTCAAGGGCATTATAATGTTCTCAGAGGCCTATCACTTCCTAGTGTCCCTCCCTCCATCTGTCACTGGGTATGTTCAGTGTCAAATACTGAACATGAGAACATGTCTTAGAACTGAGGGCAGGGCAAAGAGCTAGAGGAGGGAGATGCTTCTAAGAAGTATGTGGGAGAGGAGCAAAATGGACTCTCTCCTGCTTGTTCATGTACACCTGGTTTTTGGCACAGAACTCCTAAAATCTTTATGGATTTTCCTGATGAAGAGGCTAACAGCTTCTCTTAGTAGGTTCATGAGGCAATTGATTGCTGCCAGTGAGCTGACCAGGAAAAAGCAGTGGGCTTAGGGGTTGAATACAATCAACAAGGTCAATGATTTCCATGGCCATTATTCTGTAACAGAGCCCCAAGAAAAACCCCAAAGGTGGCATGTAGACATCTTCTAGGTAGCGGAGAATGATACACTGGAGGGGACATGAATATTTCATGTTCTTCCCCACATCTCACTAAGGGTTTCTCCCAATTGACTAGTCTCAAATGACGTCATTTGATAACAAACTTGCCATCTAGAAAATGCAATGTTTTTGTGAGCTCTGTGAATTATTCTAGCAAATTTATCAAACCCACATATGGATTCATGGGACTCTACAATCAAAACTAGTTGCTCAGAAACACAGTTAACAGTCTGGACTTGTGATAGAGTTTGAAGTGATAGTGGCGGCAGTCTTGAAGGGCTGAATTTTATGTGCTTCATTGTTTGGGTTGTATCTTCAGGGAGAAGCTTCCCAGCAATGATCAGGGGAAATACCCCGTGGTGCTAGGGACTAGGTAGAGCATGGGATTGGTCTTGAGGTTTTGTGAATATCTCAGTATACCCAACCCTTTGATATCTCCCTGGTCAAGACTCAGTTCTTAACCTGTGGAGTTAGTGTTAGAATTGAGTTCAATTATAGGGCACTTTGCTGGTGTCAGAGAATTATGTTGAAAGGATGAAATTTCTATATACTGTAAATCAGTGTCAGAATTGTGATCAGTTTTTTTTACTGAAAAATATACTACAGAGCCAGGGAGAGAGTTTGAGGGGCCAGAGCACATGCTTTGATTGAGGGAGGCCTGGTTCCATCACCAGAGCCCAAAACACATTGTCCCTCCAGCTTTACTGTGCATGTCTCCCCCCCAAAAAAAACCCATGACAGTTTCATTCCTGGGTACTTGTCCAAGGGTAACAAACACTGAAAACATTCACCCAAATTTGTGTGATCATGTTCACAGTATCTTAACTTGTAGCTGTGAAGAACAAAAAACCCTCCTTCATCAGGGGGAGGGTTCTACAGAGTCTGGTATGTGTATCCCAGGGAATGCTTCTCAGCAGGACAAGAGAAAAGCAAAATGGGGGGACTCTCAAAGATTTGTCCATCTGATATTCTCAATAAGGACACATTTTCAGCGACAAAGAAACCTTCAGTGGTGGCCAGGGTGTGACTATAGCTCATCGAAATACCCATAGATCCACCCATAAAAATAGCCCATAACTCTTGATAGCAAGGAGGAGTATGGGGTGCTGGGCACGTGTGTATCCTGATGGTGATGTTCTCACCACCTGCCTGAACCCCAAAAGGATAAGAAAAGTCAACTTCTTTGGTGCAGATTTTTTTGTTTGGGGGCCACAACTGGTGGTGCTCAGAGGTTACTCCTGGCTCTGTGCTCAGAAATCGTTCCTGGCAGTCATGGGGGATCACATGGGATGCCGGGATTTGAACCACCGTCTGTCTTGGATGGCTATATGCAAGGCAAATACCCTAATGCTGTGCTATCTCTCTGGCTCCTGGTGCATATTTTTAAAGGAATAAACATGCTTTGAGATATCTTCACCTGTATTTGATTTTGTATGGGTGAAGAGCTCCTTCATCTTTGTCAAGGTAATTGTCCCTAAACTGAAAAACATCTAACTTCTGATTAAAACCACACAGCTGGTTTCCAACCCCAGCTCCACCTCCCCACCTTGGCCCCGCTGAGAACAAAGAGCAGAGAGATAAACTGTGAGGAGAGAAGCCAATAAACATACCCAACTGGGTAAGAAGATACAGTCTTCAGCTAGAAATGACCAGTAGGGAGCTAGGAGACCAACAAAGTTACTGAGAAACCACAGCATAAGCTGCACTTATGGTGGTGACACTGGGGAGTGACCTCTGTGCTTCACAAATGCAAGGCCATCTCTGGGTAAACTTCAATGTGGCCATGTGGCAGTAAGTCTGCAGAAGAGACAAGCATGCTGCTGTCCAGAGATCGCTAGCAACAGCAGGTGGGAGGCTGCAGCACAGTAAAGAGTAGCAGAGAAACGCTGAGCACACAGCACTTCCCTCAGGTTTGGGTAAGGGCAGTACTTAGGTGATGGGCCCTGAGAATACTTTTGAATCTCAGAAAAATCTGGAGCAAAAGCAGCACAGGATCCAAACACCAATATTCTACTTCTGAGGAGGAAAATTCCAACCAGACTCAAATGTTGAATTCATCCCCTTTGTCTGAAACTTTGCCCTTGGGCTTGAAATGTAAGGTGCTCTGTGTCCAAGTAGTTCAGACTATGTAGGCTGAATGACTGCATTCATTCCCTGACCACTTAGTGTAGGTGTTTTTTATTGATAGGATTTCGAATGGCAACATTTTTTTTTGTTTTTGGGTCACACCCGGCAGCGCTCAAGGGTTACTCCTGGCTCTACACTCAGAAATTGCTTCTGGCAGGCTTAGGGAACCATATGGGATGCTGGGATTCGAACCACTGACCTTTTGCATGCAAGGCAAAGGCCTTACCTCCACGCTATCTCTCTGGCTCCAAATGGCACCATTTCTAACCAGTTCCATAATGAGCTGTTTTCTCAGAGGAGTGGGAATGTGGGGCTGGAGGTTATCACTGCAGGGTTATATGTGCTTCACCTTGTATGTGGCCAACATGATTCCCCCAGTGCTGCAGAGTGTGATCCTAAAGTCCCCCCTGGAGGTCCCTCGGCTTTTCCTGGGTGGTCTCAGTAATCCCCAGCAATACAAGGCTCAAGCAGCATCCAATAATTGTTCACTCTGAGGTGACCCAGGCCTCCTGAGCTCTGCTGTGAGACTCCCACCCCCTCCAAATACTCAAATAAAAAGTTGGGTCAGGGTCAGAGAGAGCTCAATGAGCCAAGTACATGTTTTGTAAGTGGGAGGTCTGGGTCACAGCCCTGACATCACATAGTCCCTGGACCACCCCTGGGAGCTATCCCTGAGCACCAAGTTGGGGATAGCCCCTAAGCACCACTAGGTGTGGGCCAAAAACTGAAAGATAAAGAGCAAGCCAAAGTCGTTCCAAGGAGCATCACAACCACACATGACAGTGAAGGAATGTGTTGAGGAGAAGTGGTTGTTAATGTGGGGCCCGCTCCCCTAGTCTCAGCAATTTCTCACTTTCTAAGCATCAAAGTTACAAGCGATCAGACAATGAAAGGACTAGGGAAGTTTTGGCAGTGACAAGTTTAACTGACACAAGTGGGCTTCTCTTTCAGATCATGCCAAGTTTTTCAGGCAACTGCTTCTGTGCTCACAGCTTGTTTGATTGGCTTCCAGTACAGGCCTAAAATCAAGTTAGAGCATAATAAAAAAACTCTTATTAAAACCTACTTAAACATTTTCTACAGTGTGTATGGTTTTGCCATTTTTCTCTTCTATATCTTTTTTTAAATGGATGGTTATATATTTACAGAGCCCTATTTCAAGTTCTTTCTGAAATATTATGTGGGTTTATAGTTTGTCTTTAGTTTTATTTTTCTATTAATTATATTGGACACAAGTAGTGGTCTGCAACAAGTGTGAAATAACAGAAGTCCTGGGTAGTTTTGGCAAAACAGCTAGTAAAGAAGCAGTAACAAAACCAAGTCTGTTTAAAAGTACTTCCTAGGGGCCGGAGAGGTGGCGCTAGAGGTAAGGTGTCTGCCTTGCAAGCGCTAGCCAAGGAAGGACCGTGGTTCGATCCCCCTAAGCTAGGGGCAATTTCTGAGCGCTTAACCAGGAATAACCCCTAAGCATCAAAAGGGTGTGTTCCAAAAAAAACAATAAATAAATAAATAAATAAATAAATAAATAAATAAATAAAAATAAATGTACTTCCTAGGTGATTTCTTACAAGCACTGGGTGGAGTAATTTCTCCTCCCAGTGCCCTTTTTTATCAAAGGGCATTCAATCCTCTCTTTCTTTTTCAGGGACACTGGCAGAAGGAAGAATCCAGCCTTTTCATGAATTTGTCCTGCTTTTTGCTGTATTTGATGAAGGTTTGTGAGCTGTATTCTAAATTTTGAGCTTCTGTGAAAAATATTAATTTAACTTTGTTTTTGACAAGCAGGCAGCTATTATCTCCAGGAAATGATTATGAAATGTTCACAAACTATTAATGTTCCGGAATGTGGGGAGGAAAATGCATTTTCCAAAATGCCAATTTCAAGGAAACTTGTTTTACACTTTGAATAGCAGAAAAACTTTGACTATAGTTTCAGGGTGGCCAGAGGAGGAGGTTGGAGTGAAACACTTTACCTGCTTAAGCACTGATTGCAGGTTCCATAGTTTTCTCCAAACAGGCAACCTTGGATGCAGGAGAAATTTACACCTGAAGTAAACTGAGGAGAGGCAGGGTTTATCCTGTGTGTGTGTGTGTGTGTGTGTGTGTGTGTGTGTGTGTGTGTGTGTGTGTGTGTGTGTGTGTGTTCCTGTAAATCCTAGCATCCCAATGATCAAAGTGCATATTTATATTTGGTGAATCTGGGTAAGGATTCCCAGGTGTGAAGAAAACACAATCATTGAGATAAGAATTTTTACAGTTGTCAAATATATTAGCCCCCGCCCCCGCCAGGCTCCATGGCATTTAGCAAAAGACACTGGCATCAATTGAATGGAGGATGGTTTCAGCTCTTCTAAGATTAAAGGAAAAGATGTCTTCCATTGTAAGAGAAAAGCCCCAGGAGAAATCATTCTTGTTCCCCCTCCCCAGTTTTTTTTGTTGGTTTGCTTGGTTTGGAAGCCACACCCAGCAGTGCTCAGACCTTATTACTTGCTCTGTCCTCAAGGGTCCTGGGGATGGATCAGGTTAGCCACATGCAGGTCATGAAGGCTCACTTTAAACATTAAAAGGTGCACATTTGAAGTAAGGAGCAAAGAGGATTTCATCTGGCGCCGGAGTGATGTGGCATCAGGGAGGTCATTTGCCTTGCACGAGGTCAATCTTGGTTCAACATCGGGCACCACATATGGTCCTGCCAAGAGTAATTCTTTTTTTGTTTGTTTGTTTTTGGGTTACACCCGGCAGTGCTCAGGGATTACTCCTGGCTCTACCCTCAGAAATCGCTCCTGGCAGGCTTAGGGGACCATATGTGATGCCGAGATTCAAACCACCATCCTTCTGCATGCAAGGCAAACACCTTACCTCCATGCTATCTCTCCGGCCCAAGAGTAATTATTCAGTGCCCTTCAAAAGCCAAAAAATAAGAGTATCCCCTCTTGCACAGGCCCCTGGAAATTCTCACTCTAGAGTTTGAGCAAAACACGGCCCTTGAGATGAGATTGTAGCATGGAGGTGCAGGAGATTGGGCAGTGGGAAGGCTGGCCCAGTTTGATCCCCCACATAGGGCCCCTCCAAGCCCTCCTAGAAGGGATCCTGGGCACCAGTGGGTGTGGCCCCAAAATGGGGAGAGGTATGCAGCAAGAAGAATGTCACATCCCTATACAGTGTCTTCAAGCTCCATGGCCTGGTTGTTCAAATAACTGGTTTGACTGAGAGGCAGCTTGTGAGTCCTGTGGGGAATGTGAATCCTGCCCTGCTCAGGGAAGACCGGTGCAGGAGGACTTGGAAACCACATCTCCATCGGGCCCAACCCTGTCCCTGCCTCTCCCTCTCTCCCTGGCCTCTAGGAAAGAAGTGAGCAGGGAGGGAGGGCATGGGAATCCCTTTCCCCACCATCGAGTCTCCTTTCACTAAGCAGGGGATGCTCCTTCTCAATGCTGGTGGACCCTGTGGTGTCCCTCTTGGTTCTTCTCTGAAGCTCAGTGTGTCTGGGACAGTGACCAAGTTCATGGCTGCGCCAGTGTGAACCTCTGAGAGCACAGAACTGGCCTAGCCTTTTCCACAAATGTTTTTTCTCCCTTCATTTCTCCTTCCCTCCCTCCCTCCCTCCCTTTCTCTCTCTCCCTCTCTCTCTTTCTCTCTCTCACTTTCTCACGCTCTCTTTTTCTTCTGTTCTTGTTGTGTTTTTTTGCTTTTGTTTTTGTTTTGTGTGTTTTTATGAGCAGGGGCACACCTGACAGTGTTCCATTTTTACTTCTGGTTCTGTGCTCAGGGATCACTCCTGGTGGTGCTCTGGGGACACTCTGGGGTGCCAAGGATTGAACCCAGGTTGGCTGCATGCCAGGCAAATGCCCTGCCCATTTTATGTACTATCATTGCACCATCATTTTTAGAGTCATTGTTGTTTTGGTTTGGGGGCCCTGCCCTGTGATGCCATGAGGAACTGGAAGCTGGGTCAGCATGGAGAACGTGCTCTGCCCAGAAGCCTCTGAGGAAACTGGACTGCTGCTTCCTTTCTGCTTAGCGATCATCCCTCTAACACTCTACCTATCATGCTGGACAAAGGAAAAGACAGATGAGCTGACTCAGGGGAGGCAAACAGAGAGGTGGGGATAGCAGGAGTGCCCAGGTGAGATCTAAGCTGCTCTATGACCTTCTCTCCCTAGGACAAAGCTGGTACTCAGAAACCAATGGCTCCCTGTCCCACCCTCAAATGCACACAGTAAATGGCTATGCCAACAGGACTCTGCCAGGTATGTGCTTATGGTTCTGTCCCTAGGTCTTCAAAAGTTGTACCTTCAATCCCCCAACCCCCAAGTGTCATGGCAGGCTCTGATCCTGAAGGCCTGCAAACAGCAAAGCAAACTAGAGTCTCCTAAGAAGAGAAGTTACAAGGGACCGGGAAGGTGGCGCTAAAGGTAAGGTGTCTGCCTTGCAAGCGCTAGCGTAGGATGGACAGCAGTTCGATTCCCCGGTGTCCCATATGGTCCCCCCAAGCCAGGAGCTATATCTGAGCGCATAGCCAGGAGTAACCCCTGAGCGTCAAACAGGTGTGGCCCAAAAAACAAAAACAAAAACAAGAAAAACAAGAGAAGTTACAAAATAAGATTGTCAAGATACAAACTCGGGCTCGGAGAGATAGCACAGAGGCATTTGCCTTGAAAGCAGCCGATCCAGGACCTAAGGTGGTTGGTTCGAATCCCGGTGTCCCATTTGGTTCCCCATGCCTGCCAGGCGCTATTTCTGAGCAGATAGCCAAGAGTAACCCCTGAGTGCCACCGGGTGTGGCCCAAAAACCAAAAAAAAAAATACAAGCTCAATACAAAGGTGGGACAATATAGAAAAATCTAGAAAGTCACACAAAAGAGATTGGAAATATATCCTCAAACTCAAAGAAATGATAGAAGTAGGGGCTGGAGTGGTGGCACAAGAGGTAGGGCGTCTGCCTTGCACATGCTAACCTAGGACAGACCAAGGCGGCGTCCCATATGGTCCCCCAACCTAGGGTCAATTTTGGAGTGCATAGCCAGGAGTAATCCCTGAGTGTCACCGGGCATGCCCCCCTCCCCCTCAAAAAAGGAAATGATAGAAGCAAAATGCAAAGATGGAAAAGACTTGTGTCTTCAGATGAAAATTTTCCAATAGGAATAAATTACAGGGTGTGCCACACAAAATAGTAATTGTGCAGTTTCAGACAACAACATGAAAATACCAAATAGGATTAGAGTCATAGAACTCTAATTAAGGGCATTTGCCTTGCATGCGGAAGACACAAATTCAATCCCTGTAAACCCGATCTTCTGAGTCCACCAGGAGTTATTCCTAAGTGCAGAGCCAAGAGTAAAACTTGAGCATCTCTGTGTGTGACTCAAGAAAACTGAAAAAAAATAACAAAGACCCACATCCAAGAAGACACTCTTCCTGGGAGAGACAGATCACACACAAAGGCAAGGAGACTATAAGTAGCATTGTGAAACACACTTTAGGATTTCTGAGAAGAACCTTGAGTTCTTTTTTTGTTTGTTTCTTTTTGGGCCACACCCAGCATGGGTTTACTGCTGGCTCTGTGCTCAGGAATTACTCCTGGTGGTGCTCAGAGGACCATAGGGGAGGCAAGCACTCTACCCACTGTACTATCATCACTTCAGCCCCCTTAGTCTTGAGTTCTTAGCCAAACTGTGCACCAACTTGGGTGCAGAACCAAGATGATTTCAGCAATGAAGCCACTGGCTCTAAACCAAGGAGAAAACCACTGGGTGGGAGCAAACCACGAAGGAAGACACTGGAAGTTCAAAAGGCGAGAGAAGAGTGATAATTTTATTACATCATTGGAATCAAAAGGGTGCCACAGTGTGAGAAATATTCTAAGGAAATATGATGGAACAGTTAGTCCCATCCACACTGCCTGGCCTAGACCAGGACCTAGAAGGGCTTCCCCGTGGAAGTGGACTATGAATCGAGCTTAAAGAAGATTGGAAACATAAAATGGGGGACTGGAGAAAGGAACATGTGCCACTGGGTCCCAGTGGCTGATAGGCCCAGAAGGGAGTATGAACAGATGTACCAAAGAAGCTGGTGATGGTACCTAGGATTGCTCCAGAGCAACATGGAGAGAAGATTGTTGGTGATGATTGGAGTATTTGCCAGCTCTGGGAGCCAGCACAGGAGCCAGCTGTAGCTTCAGAGTTGCCAGTGTGAAAGCTAAGCACACAGTTGTGTGGGTCCACAGTTACACCTGTTCACCCACCTCTTGCCATTGCTTTCCTGCCCTGCAAGAGATAAACAGTAAGCATTTCCACATTCTTATGGTTGTTATGGGGAGTGGATAAGGCAAAACTTGTCAAAGCCTTTAGCCAGTACTCAACAGAAAACAAATGCTCAGTCTATATTAGTTCCACAGCTCTATTGCCACAACTGCTAGTAGACGGGTGAAAATGGTGAGAATAGTGATAAGAATTACTTTCACTTACAGGAACCAGAAACTGGAAGATGAAAGGCCAATAAATAACACATTTGGCTTTGGAGCTGGGGAGCCATGGGCTAGATGTTAAAAAAGTGATACTGTGATTCTTAGGTTCTGGAAGCAGTCAGAAGCAGTAGACAAGAATCGTTAGCACATGAGTGATCGTAAATACAATGATGTTGTTCAAGGAACAAACATGGAATCCCAAGAATATGGCCAAGGACCGAGCCCAAGGGTGTTCCATTATTTAATGGACAGGTCACGAAGGAGGAGTGAGCTGTTGCCATGGCTGCCAAGGCTTGAGAGCATTTCCAAAAGGAAGAAATAGCAAGTTCAGGGGAAGACTGAAAATAACCTCTTGGTTAGCACATTGATGGGCACTGGAGACTGTGCCCAGAGCTGTGGAGTTAACAGCAACCCAGTGTCCTTGAAAATAACCCCAGTCTGGTCTTTCCCCTTCTTCTTCTTCTTTTTTTTTTTTTTTTTTTTTTTTGGTTTTTGGGCCACACCCGGTGGTGATCAGGGGTTACTCCTGGCTGTCTACTCAGAAACAGCTCCTGGCAGGCACGGGGGACCATATGGGACACCGGGATTCGAACCAACCACCTTAGGCCCTGGATCAGCTGATTGCAAGGCAAACACCGCTGTGCTATCTCTCCAGGATCTTTCCCCTTCTTTTATGTGTGTTCCCATTTGTGCTCTCACCTCGTGACTATTGCTGTTTCCTTCTTCACAGACCTGGTGGGATGTCACAAGCAATTGGTCTACTGGCATGTCATTGGAATGGGCACTGCCCCTGAGGTGCACTCAATCTTCCTGGAAGGGCACACATTTCTTGTGAGGAACCATCGGCAGGCCTCCTTGGAGATCTCGCCAATTACCTTCCTGACTGTACAGACGATCCTCACAGACCTCGGCCAGTTCCTGCTCTTCTGCCATATCTCTTCACACCAACATGGTAATATCTGTGGGTGCCCAAAGCAAGTAGAAGAAAAGTTCAGCTCTAATTTACCTTTTATGTTTGTTGTTGATTTTGCCTTTGGGCATGTTTAGGGGACCATATGGGGTGCTCAGGATCACACCACCGTGGCCACATACAAGACAAGTGCCTTATCCCTGTACTATTCTTCCCTAGCTCAATTATGATGGATTTACGCACACCATTTGGCATGGCATGATGTTAAGCCACTCTAACTGACAGTTTTCAGAGTTAAGAGTTTGTCTTAGGGGCCAGAGAGATAGCAAAGTGGTAGGGCATTTGCCTTGCATGCAGCCAATCCAGGACAAACGGTGATTCGGATCCTGGCATCCCTTATGGTTCCCATGCCTACCAGGAGCAATTTCTGAATCCAAAGCCAGGAGTAACCTCTGAGAGCTGCCAGGTGTGACCCCAAAACCAAAAAATAAAGAGTTTGTCTTTTTGAGTCATAGTACTAGTGAACAGGTTTGGTTTAGTTTGGTGTGGTGTGGTTTGGTTCTGTTTGGTGTGGTGTGGTGTAATATGGTTTAGTTTGGTTTGGTTTGCCTCCCAGGAGGTTCTCATACTGCTTTGCTCAGAGGTACTAGGAGGGACGTGTGGTACTGGCAATTTGACCTATGGTCCTGTGCTGCAAGGCACTTGTCCCTCATCCCTGAGCTAGGAGCCCACTTCTGCTGGAGAATTTTCCACTGATATCCCTGTGATGCACAGAAGGTGCTTTCAGGACACACCCAGCAACTGAAGGACAGAGGACTGTTGGGTGACAGGTATAGCACTATTTCATGAGTGGGGGGTTCCAGCTGTGGTTGCAGGGGAGTTAGAGGGGAAGGGTGGGGCAAAGAGTAGAGGTGAGGCCAGCCAGTCAGGTGCAGGAAGGTTCTGGGCCCTGCTAGTGAAGGCAAAGTCAATCTTAGGAAGGCAAAAGCCATGTCATTCACTTTGTCTGCTCCCAGAAGGCATGGAAGCTTATGTTCAAGTGGAGAGCTGCCCTGAGAAGCCCCAGGTGAGGAAGAGCAACCCTGACAAAGAGGACGACTATGATGATGACCTGGAGGATGATGACTTGGATATAGTCAGATTTGATGACTACCAAGCCCCTCAATTTCTCCAGATGCGCTCGGTGGCCAAGAAGCACCCCAAAACTTGGGTCCACTACATAGCAGCGGAAGAGGGGGACTGGGACTATGCCCCATCAGTTATCGCACCCAATGACAGGTACCCACCTGAGGTGATCCCACTCATTCTCAGAATAGTACTTTCTCCCTTCAATCCCAGTAGAGCACATTGGGCATTTGGGAATGGGATTCTAGTCTTGCTTGTGCCTCTGTTTAACAGGCCCCCTGCCCCCCACGGGGCTCCAGCTGCAGTTGAGCCACATGTCCTATCTCAACAAATTCTTTTGTAGCATCTTTGGGGGGATTTGTTTTGGGACATACCCATCAGTGCTCAGGATCATTCCTGGGAGTTACCAGGTGGGGCCTGGGACCTGGCCAGGGCTGACCACATGCAGGGCAGACACCTCAACACCAGCGCCATTTCCCAATCACTCATCTTATCTTTCTATGGTCCATACAGAAGTTATAAAGGTCTATATCTGAACAATGGACCCCGACAGATTGGTAAGAAGTACAAAAAGGCCCGATTTGTGGCATACACAGATGAAACATTTACAACTCGCAAAGCTACTCAGCATGAATCAGGAATCCTGGGACCTTTGCTTTATGGAGAAGTTGGAGACACACTTTTGGTAAGTTGAAGAAAATGTGTGACTTGGGAATGAAGGAAAGGTCCGGTGGTTTTTGAATTCAAAAAAACTTCTCCCCCCACCCAGAAAAAACTTCTTAATTCCACCTGGATTCCAGTGGCCATGTCTTCTTAAGAACTAGACATGATACACAGATGTTGACTATAATGTTTTAAGATCTGATTTTTAAAAATATGAGAATATAGAATCAAAACATTAGTTTAGGGGTCGGAGAAATAGCACAGTGGTAGGGCATTTGCTATGCAAGCAGCCGACCCAGGACCAACTGTGGTTCAAATCTCGGTGACCCATACAGTCAGTCCCCTGTGCCTGCCAGGAGTGATTTTTAAGAAGAGAGCCAAGAGTAACCCCTGAGCGCCACTGGGTGTGGCCCAAAAAACAAAAAACTTAGTTTAGGGCTGGAGAGATAGTACAGCAGACAAGGCATTGCCTTCCATAAGACTGACCCAAGTTCAAACTCCAGCACCCCATATGGTCTCCCTTCCCTGCTAGGAGTGATCCCTGAATACAAAGCCAGGAGTACTGCAGCTTGTGTCCCACCCCCCAAAAGACAACCAAACCCAAACTATTTAAATTTTATCCCCAGCACTACCCCACATTCTTGATGTTCTGGGAGGTATGTTTGAGTCCCTGGGAGTGAGTTCCAGCACTGCACATGTGAATGACCACTCAGCCAAAACACTCACAGCCTCAAGCTGTGCTGATTGTTTGGGCTGTGGACCATAGTTTACCCTTGTACAAACCCCACCCCCTTGCAGGCTCCCAAAGGCTGCCTCAGCTTGTTCTTCCCTTGCTCCTAAGTTCCTAAGTGACTGCTTCAGGGCAAGAAGCAAGTCCCCTTTTTTTGTGAGAAGGCACAGTGGAAGTGGACAAATGCAGTCATGCTCTAGTGAGGAGCTACTGAGTACTATCATGAGGAGAACCAGGGGCTTATCTGCTCTATCAACCCTGGAAGACATAGGCCTCCACACAGCTTTTGGTGCTTTCTGATTCAGTAAAGTTACTTTGGAGTGAGTCTTTTTATATTGGGGGGGCACTACCTGCAGTGCTCGGGGCTTACTATACTCTGTGCTCAGGGATTACTCCTGCTGGTGCTCCGGGGACTCCATGGGGTTCTGGGATCAAACCTAGGTGGGTCTCATGCGAGTACCAGCTATATTTTCACTCTAGCCCTGTTTAGGGTAGATCTTAGGGCACCTTTTCTTCTTCAGATTATATTTAAGAATGGAGCAAGTCGACCATACAATATTGTCCCTCATGGAATCACCATGGTTGAGCCTCTGCACGCAGGGAGACTGCCGAAGGGTAAGTGGTAACTCCATTTTCTTTCTCTTCTTGGTAGTTGTGGGGTTTCACCCAGCAATACTCCCAGAGTACTTGGGGACAGGAGTGCCCAGAGAGTCTTATGGTCCTGGACATCAAATCCAGGGCCTCACATATACAGAACACACGTTCTGCCCCTAGAGCCACACCCTTGGCCCCTCTGTTTCTGTTGCAACTCAAACCCTTGAACCTCTCACCCTTGGCAGGCGGCAGAGCTACCTCTGCGCTGTTTCTATGTGCACTTATCGCCATCATGTGGATGTACTCGGAACTGCAGATTTCAATGCTGAAAATGCTGCAAGCTGAGGGGCATTATAATGTGTGTGTAGGAAGCGCGACAAAAAAAATCTGGCCCCCGCTCTGCCTGCTGGTGCTTTTGAGACCTTGGCTGCAGCTGCTGGAGGCTTTGGAGAGACTAGAGAAACAATCAGGCAGGTCTAGGCTCCTGGGCCTTCTATTGTGAGTAGGCAGCTCCCACCACCTCCTTGTCTCCTAGCAACAGAGTGTGCTGGGCTGAAGGACTGAAAGTGTCATCTTCCTGCCACCGCCCACTGCAAGGCCCCACCATTGTGCTGAAGCATCAGCTTACTTAGGCCAAAGAGGGCCCCCCTGTGGTCTTGTGTGGTGCGAAAGCACTGCTGGGAGAGTTCCAGCTGCTCATCTGAAGCCCACCTGGCTGCTGCCTTAGGCAGAAAACGTGGGGAAGGGAGTGAGTCCTTGGGGGCATACTCTGGCCCTTCTCTGATACGGTCCTACTGGAACACTCAGGCACTTGGGGCCCTGCATTGAAGGACACCAAGGCTGCTGTCTCTAGTTTGAACCCAGGGTTAAGACTTGAACCCTGCAATTGGCAGGTCCAATGCAGGAGTTGTGCCTTTGCCCTAGGTTCTCAATGTGCTTGTTGCTGCTGTGCGCATATCAGAACTGCAGGGTGCTCAGCTGTCCTTGAACCCATCTGTCAAGTGCACACCAGGATCTGGGGTGTTTACAAGGGGCATGTTTTAAGCCTAATAACAGTTTGGTCCCTGAAGTACTCTTTGGTGCTCCTGTGGCCTTGGTGGTGCTTTTGGAGAGCAGAAAACAGTCAGGAAGGTTAAGTGGTTGGCCCTGGCCATGGCGTGTATGTCACCTCCATTCTCACCATCGGCTGCTGCTTCCACACGTCTCTTAGCAACAAGCTTTAATGGGAACACACACCTCAGATGCTGGGGCTGAAGACTGCCTTCTCTTTCACTCCACCCACCAGCAAGGTCAGGGAGAGGACTGGTGGGGGCTGGTGAGTGGGCTGATGCTGGGGGTGTTTCCGGAGCCCCAGCTCCACTGCTCTGAGGGTTCCTGCTGGGAGAGGTGAGTCCTTGGGGACACTGAGTCCTATCCCATGATGCCTGGCCTTCTCAAGCTCTCTACAGAAGCCCCGCTTCTCACATTTGGGAAATGAGTAACAAGATACAAAAGACAAAAAGATACATGGCAGCTAAGCCCCCCATTTTCTCTAGGATTGGAACTCAGCGTGGCACAAGGCTGCAAGGCCTCTTCCTCAGCGCTGCCTGTATGCACAGTTGTCACCTGATGGACACACTCAGAACTGCACCTTCCAATGCTTAGCTTATCAGCACTGTCTTTTGTTTGCTTTGGGGGTTAGGGGAGAATATCCAGTAATGCTCAGGTGTTGTTCCTGGCTCTACACACAGGAATAATTCCTGATGGGTTCGTGTGATCCTATGGGATGCCAGGGATCGAATTGGCTTGATTGAACCAACTGGCTGAGAGCATAGCAGACTTTGGGATACTTAGACCGGTTTGTGGGAAATCTAGCACTAGTTTGTCCCCAGCACTGCTTTCTGGTGCCCCTGGGACTTCAGGCTGCAGTGCCTGGAGTTTCAGAGAACTGGGCCAACAGGAAAGCTAAGGCTCCTGCTTCGACTCTCACCCTCCATGCTGGCAACAGTGTGTGTAGGAAGCTTGACATTGGGGTCGCCAGAGAGAGGTGGGAGAGTTTTCTCCCTTTGCTGTAGAGTTGTGTCATAGGCGCACTGCCTGGGCCTTGTTTGAAATAAACTGGGCACTGTGGCCCAAAACCAAAACCAAACAAACAAACATGAAATACACTGGGCCAAGGACCAGAGGTAGAAACATGGTGTCGCTGCTTCTGGCTGACATCACTGAAGAAACTGTGAGTCAAGTGACACCTGCCCTGACACCTGGAGCTCTGTGGTGACCACAGAACACTTCTGTGGGTGGGTGTCTTCAGAACCAATAAGGCTGAGTGAAAGAGCCTGTAGTCTGGACCCAATGCCAGCAGGTGACCCTGAAGCACAAACACACCTGAGCCCACACACCTGAGCACTGAGGGCTGAGTCCCCTGAAACCAACCAGAGGGAGGAGGAAGAGAGAAAAGAGGCACTGTTGGACCCTTTGCCTTCTCTTCTAAGACCCCACCCACCCACTCAGCTGAGCACTTGTGGAAGAGGCACTTCACTGCCCTGGTAGGGAGCTGACTGGGTGAGCTGATGTGAGTGTGTGAATATAAAGCACACCTCTAGTGAGTTTTCCCAGTAGGGAAGGGTGTTCTGAGAAGCCCAGAGCCAAGAGAAGGATCTCATTTGTTGGGGTGCTTTTTGTTGGGAGGCCACCTAACAGTACTCCTGTCTCTGTGCTCTTGGCCAACGTGGTGCCTAAGTTTGATTTTGCCCCTTCCATGGGAAAGCTTTACTCAGTCCCTGAAGCTCTCTCTGGCCCCAGCAAGTCTTAGTTCTTACTTGGGTTCTTCACAGAGTCAGGCAGCCAATGGTCTGCTCCCCAAGAGCTGAGCACATGGATTCATATTCTGCATGCACAAGAATCTGGGTTCCATCCCAGCATGTCATATGTCCACAAGCCCTTCTGGAAATGGTCTATATAGAAACAAACAGAACAAACACACACAAAGCAAACACACAAAACACACAAAACATACAAAGCAAAAAGTACAAAAAATTCAAAGCAGGCCAATGGGGTTACAATGATAGGTCAAAGGTCACATGCATGTGCAAAGCCTCACGTTTGATCCCTGCTACTGCATGGTCCAATAAGAACCCGTGGAATTTGAGGGTCCCCAGTACCACAGAGCCTAAGAAACACCCTATTTCTGGGCCTTCCTACTAAGCAATGCTTGATGCTTCATTCTCCAGAGCTGGGTCTTGCTTCTTCTTCATTCACTTTCAGCCATGTATTTTAGTCATGTGTTCTGTGTATTAGGGTACAGATAAACCTACTTACTCCAACCAGGGTGACATACAGCAAGAATTCTTGGAGCTCTCTTCATTGGAAGGAGATAATTGTGTGACTCTTAGAATAGAAGGAGATTCTGTGTTTGCCAGGAACCCTGAGTGCTAGGCTGCACTAACTGAGTGATGTGGGGTTGGCTGTGGGTAGGTGTGAACCATGTGAGAGACCTGCTGATTATGCCGGGAAAGATCTTCAAATACAAATGGACAGTGACCCTAGCAGATGGGCCCACCACATCTGACCCACGCTGCCTGACACGCTATTACACCAGCACTGTGGACAAGGACAGAGACCTAGCTTCAGGCCTCATTGGTCCTCTCCTCATCTGCTACAAGGAGTCTGTTGATCAAAGAGGAAATCAGGTGAGTGTGCCTTTTTCCTGGAGTTTGGCTAACGGCAAGTGAAGGGTGCCACAGCATGGCCCAGGTGCTCAGTACCAAGTGCTTAGAGCACTGCTGATCTCCCAGCGTACAGCCCTGCTCTCTGAGGCCATGTGGTCCATGGCTCAATGTCCAATGACCACCTATGTTGATAGTCAGTTTATTTCTCAGAGTCATATTAATTTACAAGAATGTAAATGTGGACGGCGAGGTGGCGCTAGAGGTAAGGTGTGCCTTGCAAGCGCTAGCCAAGGAAGGACCGCGGTTCGATCCCCGGCGTCCCATATGGTCCCCCTAAGCCAGGGGCAATTTCTGAGTGCTTAACCAGGAGTAACCCCTGAGCATCAAATGGGTGTGTCCCCCCCAAAAAAAAAGAATACCAGAGAGTCTTTGGGACCGGCGAGGTAGCGCTAGAGGTAAGGTGTCTACCTTGCAAGCACTAGCCAAGGAAGGACCGCGGTTCGATCCCCCGGCGTCCCATATGGTCCCTCCAAGCCAGGGGAGATTTCCGAGTGCTTAGCCAGGAGTAACCCCTGAGCATCAAATGGGTGTGGCCTGAAAAACAAAAAAAAATAAAATAAAAGAATGTAAATGTGATATGTTTGGGGGTGTACAATGTTATCACCAGTTGCCACTTATTTTTCCTGTCTTTGATTTATTTTTTGGCCTGCAGTGCCTACGGCTCACTCCTGGTAGGACTCAGGAAACCACAGGTGGTACCAGGATAACCCCTGGTTGGCTTATAGAAAGGTAGATGCCTTACCACCACACTATCTATCTGAACTGTGTCTAGTATGTCTTGATTTTCTCATGCCTGTGGTTTACAGATGATGTCTGACAAGAGAAACGTCATCCTGTTTTCTGTATTTGATGAGAACAAAAGCTGGTACCTTGCAGAGAATATGCAGCGCTTCCTTTCCAGTGCAGAAGGGGTGCAGCCCCAAGACCCAGACTTCCAGGCATCCAATGTCATGTACAGTGAGTACAAATACCTGGGGCAGAGGGCCTGGGCAAGGGCATCAGTAGCCACTAAATGCATGCATAGAGACTTGAAGCATTTATCTCCTCCACCCAGTAACATTTACACTTTGATATGAATGAGAAAATGTGTGTTCAAGGCATGTTTCATTTAAATATTGAGAGTTTTGTTCTTATTTATCTTGGGGATCTCACAGGGTGGCACAGAGTGCCTGGAGGACCCCCTCCCACTTGGCCAACAATGTGGGACTTGGCCCAACAATGTGGGGCTGCTGAAGTCCACAGAGCCAGGCTTCCCTAAGCTCTCCTGGGTGATGCTGGACAAATCTGCAGACCAAACTGGGTTCTGAATCGCTCTACTAACTCTATTGCCCTTCAAAGGCATATTACAATGTTTTGATCAATTGGATTGTTCTACTGCTTCCATAGTGGACAATCACTTTAAGTTTATAAAACCTCGTTTATTGGGGCCGGAGAGATAGCATGGAGGTAAGGCATTTACCTTTCATGCAGAAGGTCATCGGTTCAAATCCCGGCGTCCCATATGGTCCCCCGTGCATGCCAGGAGCAATTTCTGAGCACGGAGCCAGGAAAAACCCCTGAGCACTGCCGGGTGTGACCCAAAAACCACAAAAAAAAAAAAAAAAAAAAAAAAACCTCGTTTATTTTCTATGCTTAATCTACCATTTAAGTGCCTTTTGTATTACGGAAAGAATTACTCTTTCATATTTGCTTTATCCTTGAAAAATTAAGTTCTCTAGGCAGGGAGAGAGTTCAAAGGACTACACCACATGCTTTGTATATAGCAGGGGTGGCGAACAAGTTCGACACAAAGAGCCAAAATTTTAAACTGTGAGAGTCAGAGAGCCACACCACGCAGTGACCTGCCAAAACAGACAAACACTCACAAAAAGCATATAATTTTAACAATAATATATTAAACACATATTGCATTTTGCCATTTTGAGTGAGGGTAAAAATCCTGTTCGCCACCCCTGGTATATAGGAAGCCTGCTGGGTCACTCCTCAGCACTGTATGGCCTGCCAAGAACTGCCAGAACAGGTTTGAGCAAGGAGCCAGGAATACCCTCCAGGAGTACCAGGGGGTATGTTTCAAAAACCAAAAGATGAGGTCTTCTGGTAGACCACTGCCTTCTACTCATGTCCTTAGATCCTCTTCCCTCTGTCTTCAACTTTCCTCTTTTTTTTTTTCAGAGCACACCAGATAGTGCTTGGGGATTACTCTTTTTTGTTTGTTTGTCTTTGGCCCACACCGGGTGATACTCAGGGGTTACTCCTGGCTATGCACTCAGAAATCACTCCTGGCTTGGGGGACCATATGGGACGAACCGATGTCCATCCTGGTTCAGCTACACACAAGGCAAACACCCTGCACTATTTCTCCAGCCCCTGGGGATTACTCTTGACTCAGTGCTTGAGGGTCACTCCTGGCAGCGTTGGAGGAAACATATGGTACAGAGGATTAAATCTGGCCCTCCTACATGCAAACCAAGTATTTATCCTGTTAAGCTGTCTCTTGAGCCAGGATATTATTTAAGCTGGATTAGAGCATACCCAAGTGACCCAAACTGCAAACCTGGGTCATGATTTTCTCCAATATAAATTTGTCAGGTGTCACAGCCAGCTTGGTATGGACACATATAATACTTGGGGTCACTCAGGAAAGTGGATGCAGGACTTGGTGAAGTGAGAAAATAGAGCCACATTCTAAAGTGGGTGTGAATCTGAATTCAACATTATTGAATGCTACAGTGATGTATTTAAACGTGATTTTTACATGTGAGAGACTGCCTAGTATGTTTTCTTGCAAGGTTAAAAAGATTATACTTTCTTGTTAGCAAAAGCTTATCAGTACATACTGTCTGATCTATAAATTTCTTCACAACAAGCAATTTAAAGGCCTTTATTGTGGGTTACAAACCTTCTAAAAGATAAGCACCAATTAAAAGACAGAGAATAAACAAATTGGACTATATTAAGTTAAAAACCTTCTGCACCTCAAAGGAAATAGTGTCAGGATAAAAAGGCCACCCACAGAATCGGCGAAACTATTCACCCAATACCCATCAGATAAGGGGCTAATATATCTAAGATATACAAGGTACTGACAGAACTTAACAAGAAAAAAAAAATCTAACCCCATCAAAAAATGGGGAGAAGAATGAACAAACACTTTCTCAAAGAAGAAAACAAATGGCCAGAAGGCAAATGAAAAAATGCACAACATCACTAATCAGGGAGATGCAAATCAAAACAACAATGAGATACCATCTCATGCCACAGAGACTGGCACACATCACAAAGAACAAGAATAATCAGTGCTGGGGCCGGAGATATAGCATGGAGGTAAAAGCATCTGCTTTGCATGCAGAAGGTCAGTGGTTCAAATCCCGGCATCCTATTTGGTCCCTGGAGCCTGCCAGGAGAGATTTCTGAGCATAGAGCCAGGAGTAACCCCTGAGCATAGCCGGGTGTGACCCGAAAACCAAAAAAAAAAAAAAAAAAAGAAAGAAAAAGAAAAGAAAAGAAAAAGAAAAAAAAATAATCAGTGCTGGCGGGGATGTGGGGAGAAAAGAATTCTTGTGCACTACTGATGAGAATGCTGTCTAGTCCAGCCTTTATGGAAAACAATATGGAGATTCCTCAAAATATTGAAAATTGAGCTCCTACTCCTAGGAACACAAGGAACACAATAACACAACAATAACACAATAACACAACACAAAAATGCCTTCTGCACACCTATATTCATTGCAGCGCTATTTACAATAGCCAGAAACTGGATACAACACAGATGCCCAACAACAGATGAGGGGCTAATGAAACTGTGGTACATACACAATGGAATAGTATGTAGCTGTAAGGAAAATGAAGTCATGAAATTTTTCTGTACATGGATGGACATGTAAACTATTATACTTAGTGAATTAAGAAGTCAGAGGGAGATAGACACAGAATATTTCACTCATATGTGGAATTTAAGAAAAATAAAAAAAATTATTATTATTATTTTTTGGTTTTTGGGCCACACCCGGCAGTGCTCAGGGGTTACTCCTGGCTGTCTGCTCAAAAATAGCTCCTGGCAGGCACGGGGGACCATATGGGACACTGGGATTCGAACCAACCACCTTTGGTCCTGGATCGGCTGCTTGCAAAGCAAACGCCTCTGTGCTATCTCTCTGCCCCCCCAAAAAACATTATTATAATAATTCCCAGAGACAATACAGATGAGGGCTGGAAGGACCAGCCTATGATATGAAGCTTACCACAGAGTGGTTAGTGCAGATAGAGAAATAACTACACTAATAACTATCAGGACACTGGTAGTGAGTGAGAGAAATAGAATGCCTGTCTCAAATATAGGCAGGGGTTGGAGGAGGAGGGAGATAAGGGGCATTGGTGATGAGAAGGTTGCATTGGTAAAGAGGTGTGTTCATTTTTATAACTGAAACTCAACTACAAACATGTTTGTAATCATGGTGCTTAAATAAAGATATTTTAAAAATAAATAAAAATAGGACTGGAGTGATAGCACAGTGGTATGGCAGACCCGGGATGGACCCAGGTTTGATTCCCAGAATCCCATATGCACTCAGGAATCACTCCTGGCAGGCTCACTGGACCATATGAGATGCCAGGAATTGAATCCAAGTCAGCTGTGTGCAAGGCAAATGCCTTTCCCACTGTACTATGCTCTGGCCCATATCACAATTTTTTTTTTGTTTTTTTTTTTTTTTTTGGCCACTCCTGGAGGTGCTCAGGAATTACTCCTGGCTCTGTGCTCAGAAATCACTCCTGGCAGGTTCAGGTAGCCATATGGGACGCTGGGGATCGAACCTGGGTCTGTCCTGAGTCAGCAGCATGCAAAGCAAATGTCCTACCACCGTGCTATCCCTCTGGTCCCCTGCCATGGATTTTTAATGTCTGCACACATAATGAAATGTACAAAAGAGGGACCAGAGCAGTGACACAAGCTAGCCTAAGACAGACTGTGGTACGATCCCCCAGCATCCCATATGGTCCCCTAAGCCAGGAGTGATTTCTGAGTACATAGCCAGGAGCAACCCCTGAGTGTCACCGGGTGTGGCCCGAAAACAAAAAAAATGTTCAAAAGAATGATGAAGATGTGTCATGTGCCACATAGAGAAATGTAAAATAGCATATCAAGGAAGTATCACATTGGCAAAATATTACAACCAACCATTATTGCTACTATGAATAAAAGGATATTCTCTTACTTCATAGACAATCTCAAAAGCTACCAAACAGGGGCCGGAGAGATAGCATGGAGGTAAGGCGTTTGCCTTCCATGCAGAAGGACGGTGGTTGGAATCCCGGTATCCCATATGGTCCCCCGAGCCTGCCAGGAGTGATTTCTGAGCGTAGAGCCAGGAGTAACCCCTGAGCACTGCCAGGTGTAACCCAAACACAAACAAACAAACACAAACACAAACAAAAAACTACTAGTTTCTAGATTAATAAATGAGTTTCACCTGATTGTAGAAATCAAGGGGAACATATAAGTCATTTGTATTTTTCTACATCATCAGAAAACTATTGGGAATGTAAATCACAAAAGGATACAGTTAGTAATAACTCAAGCAATGGAACACTCATGTGCAGAATTGATTTGTTAAGAATGACCAAGTTTAGGGTTAAAAAGGCTGAAGTGGGGGCCAGAGAGATAGCACAGCGGTAGGGCATTTGTCTTGCATGGGGCCAATCCAGGACAAATGGTGGTTCAAATCCTAGCATCCCATATGGTCCCCGTTGCCTGCCAGGAGCGATTTCTGAGCACAGGGCCAGGAGTAACTCCTGAACATCATTGGGTGTGACCCAAGCCCCTCCAAAAAAGTAAAAATAAAAATAAAATGTTAAAGTGCAGCTTTTACAAGACCCAGGTTGTACCCCAGAACCACATGGTGCCCTATGCACCAGTGGAAGCAACTGCCAAGTAGTGAGTCCTCAAAGTTCTGTTGGCTCTGCCCCCCTCCAATAAAAACTGCAAAAGAATTACAATATTCTAATGAATGAAAATATGGAAGTCCATGCTTTATGGATTGGAAGACAAGGAAGAATGAAGTATCATTCACCCCTGATTGATTTATAGATTTAATGTAATTCCAGAAAAAAACTCAGAATTTTTTTGTTGGTAGTGAAAAGCAAATTATACAATGGCAAAGGACCTGTATTAACCTGTATTAACCAAAACAATTTTGAAAATGAAGAATTAAGGAGGAGGAATCATATGATCTGATTTTAAGGCTTAGTTTCGAGCTGAATATGAGAGTCAATATAATACTGACACAGATCAATGAGAGTAGTTTTATATATATATATATACATACATATACATACACATATATATTCTGTAAAAATCAACCTACACTTATGTGGCCTATTGTGTTTTGCAAAAATGAAAACATTCAAAAAAGAAAAAGTAGTGTTGGGACAACTGTTTATTTGTATAAAAATATGAACCTTGATGTAAATTTTCACTCTTTTTTGGTTTGGGGGTCACACCCAGCAGTTCTCAGGAGTTATTTATGGCTCTATACTCAGAAATTAGTCTTGGAGGTTCTCAGAGAAACCTATGGAATGTTTGGGATCGAACCCAGGTCAGCTGCATGCAAGGCAAATGCCTGACCCGCTGTACTATCACTCTGGCTCCCCTAAAATTTCACATTTTAAATAAATTTCAACTTGGGTTTGGAGCAGTGGTGCAAGTGGTTGGGCATCTTCCTTGCATGCACTAGCCTAGGACAGACTGAGGTTCGATACCCCAGCATCCCATATGCTCCCCCAAGCCAGGAGCCATTTCTGTGTGCATAGCCAGGAGTAACCCCTGAACGTCACCGGGTGTGACCATAAAACAAAAAACAAAACAAAACAAAAACAAAAAAAAAGAAAGAAAGGAAAAGAAATTTCAACTCAAAATGAAACATAAACCTAAATGTATGACCTAAAACTACAAAAATTTTCCAAGGAAGAAAACATCTCAGAAATATCACCAAAGTCTGGGCCAGAGCAGTGGCACAAGCGATAAGGCACAACAAGCCTTGCCCGAAGTAGCCTAGGACCGATTGATCCTCCGACGTCCCATATGATCCCCCCAAGCCAGGGGCAGTTCTAAGCGTCACCGGGTGTGGCAAAACAAGCAAAAAAAAAAAAAAAGAAAGAAATGTCACCAAAATCTAAATTCATAGACGAAAAATTTGCTTGTTTTGTTTGTTTGTTTTAAACTCACAGTGAAATGCAAAGTACTTTATTTTTAAACTTCTAAATTTGAAAACAAGACAGCCCAGGTTAAATACGTCTTCTGAAACATGATATGCCCATTTGGAGCCCAGAAACAACTTCTGAAACTCCAGGTAGAAATGCTGCAGCCAGCCCATCGTCTGTGGCAGGGGACGTGCCATTTTGGCTTGAGGGTCCAAATGTGTCCACACACACGTATGTGAGTCCGTCCCGAAAGTCTCCTGGGATGCATAGACCATGTGTGGGAAACTATCGTCATCATAGAAGAAAAGTTTGTAAAATGGACTTCATATAAATATCAATATTTGAGGTGAGAGAAATATCACAGGGATTAAGGCACTTGCCTTACACATCACTAGTCCCACTTAATCACCAGCAATTCATCACCCCCAAAGCCGCACAAGGAGTGATCTCTGAACACAAAAAAGAAAGCACCCTCAGCACTGCCGGTTGTTGACCAACCCCTACCTCCAAATCCAAGCACTGCGCAGCCGCTGGAGGGGCTTTGTGTCTAAAACTGCTTTTGAAACTCGCGTTTAAACAAGAGCTTGATTCACTGAGCTACCCATATACGTTGACTGTACTCTGTGGGATCTCAGAATGATCGTAAATGTGTACATAAAATACATTGACATCCCCCCAGGTAGTGCCACTGATGGGAGCAAATAAGAGTCTGCAACTGCTACTGTTAAAGACCGTGAAAAGACAAATCAGAGATACTTAAAAAATATTTGCAAATATGACTGTGGTATAAGAACACACCTAAAAGGAGTCAGGAATATATCATGGCCTTCTTTCTCAAGCCTTTCAGGCCCTCAGCCTCAGGCAGGGTTAAGCTGAAGGGCCCAGGGATGTGTAGCAGTCCTCTCCGTGGCTGCCCTTCGGCCGGACCCAGGCCAAAACCGCAGCGATCCTCTCGCCCTCCCGCCACCTCTTTGGCCAATGGCGGGGCCTCTTCCAACTCGGACCCTGCCGGCTGCCCGAGCCGTGATCTTCGTTCACCAGAGAAATAAATGCTCTCCAGAGAGAAACATGGGTTCTCAATCCACGTGCCCACCACCGTTTGGCAAGATTTCTGGGCTGCCCCGCCCGTGGAGATACTTCACCACTGAACCCTAAACCTTTTTTTTGTTTGTTTTTTGTTTTTGGTTTTTGGGTCACACACGGTGGCGCTCAGGGGTTACTCCTGGCTCTGCGCTCAGAAATCGCTCCTAGCAGGCCTTGAGGGGATCATATGAGATGACGGAATCCAACCTGGGTCTCTCCTGGGTCGCCCGTGCAAGGCAGACGCCCTACCGCTGTGCGATTTCTCCATCCCCTGAACCCTCAACCTTTTAAAAGTCAACTTGTGCTGTACCTAGATCTAGACAGAGAGAGGTTGGCAACATCAGAGAAAGCAGATTGAAAGCAAGATGTGTTGGAAATGAAATGCCCGTCTGCTCAGAGGCTGAAAAGGTCTTCCTGAAATAACTTTGGAAGGGGCCTGTGCTATCTCTCTGCCCCTTCTTTGTTAATTTTTAAATTCCTATGGTGGGGGCGTGGGGAATGGCAAAACACCACTGAGCCATGCACATTGTGCACTGTCAGGCAGGAACGGGAGAGGGAAGGAAGAGCTGCAAAGCTTTTTGCAAAGATAGTTATTGTGAGGAAGGGTAATTGTCCCTTCTGGTCCTTCTTTTGTTTCACATTACTATAATAGTGTGCATTGTATCATGGACAGTGAGTCCTAATTTCACCACATCTATCTAAATATTACAAAGGTTGCCCATTTTGAACACAAGTTGAATGTGTGTGTACATTTTATGCTCATTTTTTGGGAAAGATTCTCTTCTGAAATATGAGAATTCTGACTAGTTGGGTTGGAGGAAGGAGAAATGGGAGAAGGGAGGTATTAGGCTGAATGTTCATTTTCCAAGACACAGATTCTGTTATATGTGTGCAGCTAATTCAAGACTGCTGTGTATATAATGGACAATTTAAGTCCTTATTTGAAGCATCTAGCTAGCCCATCTAAATAGTTTAGAAGTGTCCAACATATGTTAAATGTATAGGTAGTAAAATATCACTTTGTAAATATCAGTTTTACTAAAATTGGTAAGAAATAATGTCTTGGGGCCAGAGAGATAGCATGGAGGTAAGGCATTTGCCTTTCATGCAGGAGGTCATCGGTTCGAATCCCAGCATCCCATATGGTCCCCCGTGCCTGCCAGGAGCAATTTTTGACCCTGGAGCCAGGAATAACCCCTGAGCACTGCTGGGTGTGATCCTAAAACCACACACAAAAAGAAATAATGTCTTGGGAGTGGGACTCTTAAATCACTTCTGTGCACAGTGTGCTAGCCAGCTAAGTTGTTTTAAGAGGTGGACGGGAAAGAATTGCAAAAGGTAACATGCTAGTGTGTTCCTTCATACAAAGACATTTTTAGACAATCATTTTTGTATGTACACACATTTTGTTTTGCTGTGTATTGTGTATAGAACGGACATGATATTTGTAAACATCTAGCCTTTAACTCAAAGTGGTTCTTAAAGTGGGTGAATACTGCCTCCTAGTGGGTTCGGGGAAGGGTTGGGAAAGCAGTAGTAGCCTTAGGTGCAATTGTAGGGGTTGTAAGTGGTGGTGGGGGCGATCCTTTGCTGTTTAAAGAAGGTAGATTTCCAGAAGCGTACTGAGTGATTCCCCCCTTGAAAAGTTTAGGACCTTTTTTATAGTTTGAGAACTATGAAATAAATTTGGGAACCTATGCTCTGAATTTTAAAGAAGTTGCCCGTGTATAGCAATAAACAAACAAATAAATAAAATCAGCACCTTTTGGACTGCTGACTTGCACAGGAAGGCTTTCTGTAAATGAATTTTGGATATGCATTAGTTTGCCTCTAAATGCTGTGCATTCCTATACATGTCTATGAAGTTGGATTGGTGTGAAGGCAATAATTTGTAAGGGAAAAGTTCAGGCCAGAATGGTCATATTTAGAAGAAACCTCAAAATATAATCATTGTTATGTTAGCAGTTTGAATTAAATAGTGTGTACATTGTGGATATGTTCTTATATACAATATCTAGTCTTTCTAGGTATTTATATAAGTGCTGAGTCTACTTAAAACTAGTATAAAGCTTGTATATAACTTGAAGAAGTTGGTGAAAATATCCTTAGAAATGAAATGGTAAACCATCTCTTCAAACAATATACTTCTTATTCATTGGGCTGGGGGAGGTAGAGAGGAAAAACTTAGGGAAGCTCTTTACTGGGGTGTAGTAGAAATTTTCAGCTAACTTGCTGCCCAAACTTTATTTGCATTTCATCTATTATTTTTCTGTATATATTGTATATAAACTGGAAAATGGGTCCTGATTTTTTAATACTTAGTCTCCAGATATTAAAGAGGTTTCCAAATGTATGACAAAAGTAGAGTTAGTGGGGCCAGAAAGATAGCACAGCAATAGGGTATTTGCCTTGCACGCAGCTGACCCAGGATGGACCTGGGTTTGATCCCCGGAGTCAGGAGTGATTTCTGAGTGCATAATCAGGAGTAACTCCTGAGAGCCACTGGGTGTGGCCCCAAAACCAAAAAAAAGTAGAATTAGTAAACTAACACCTTTTGTATGCTTTGTGTTAAAATTAATCTAAAGCTGTTTTCAGAGAAGAACTTTGTGATAGAGAGGACAAAATGGAGAAAATGAAGGGTTTTAGACCAAAAAGAGACACTCTGGGTTATGACCATTGTTATACTTGTGTGGTTTATTCAACACTACTGTGTGTGTGTGTGTGGTGTGTGTGTGTGTGGTGGACAAACTAAGTCCTTATTTGAAACATCTAGTCTTTCTAGATGGTTAGAAGTGCACAAAGTATGTTAAAGGTAGAGGTAGTAAAATTAACACATTTTTGTAGAATTTTTTTGTTAAAATACATTAGAGAGGGGCCAGAGCGATGGTGCAAACAGTAGGGTATTTGCCTTGCACGCGGCTAACCTAGGATGGACCATGATTCGATCCCCTGGCATCCCATATTGTCCCCCAAGCCAGGAGCAATTTCTGAGCACATAGTCAGAAGTAACCCCTGAGTGTCACCGGGTGTGGCCTAAAAAGCAAGAAATAAATACATTTGGAAATGGAATGACTAGAATATTAAAAATGCTTCTGAATAGTTCATGTCTGTTCTCGTTCAGAGGGAGAGGATAAAAGCACAAAGGGCTTTAGAGTAATATGTTTTCAGTTAATTAAGATTAGCTATTGTCTTATTATTGTCTTATGTCTGTATTTTGTTTTATTTATCTGTGTATATATAGTCTATATAAAGGACAAAATGTCCTAAAGTACAACATCTAATCTTCCTAGATGTTTAAGAGGTTTCTAGTATAAAAGAGTTAAACAAGTACAGTGTATTCTTTGTTAAAAATCAAAGTAAAGAAATATGAAAACAATTTGAGGAAGTGTCGATATCTACTTGGCAGTATATTTGTTTTGCAATCTGCCCATTGGATTGATAGGGTTAAGACAGTGCTTCTCAATTATTTTCTATCATGCCCCCTTAGGAAGAAGAAAACATTTTTCGCACCCCCCGCACAACTGTAAATAGTATCTTTATTTAAAAAAACTTTAACCTGCAAAACAAAAATATATAAAAATAATTTGAGCTGATTTTTTAATCAGAGGTGATGTCTGGATTAATGGCTACAATGAGCATGTCTTGCAATGCATAGCTTTCAAAGCGGGATTTCAGGCAGGACACAGCAACTCTCAGCTCCAGAGAAGAGACATAAACATGGAGCTTAGCTTGTTATGACAGTGTTTGCTGAGGTCAAACGCGCCCCACTATTTGAGAAACACTATCCTACAGGAAGTTGAGCTACTACTGTTCAATCCTCTTGCTTCCTGTGTCTTACAGGCATCAATGGCTACGTGTTTGATAGTTTACAGCTGTCCACTTGCCTACATGAGGTGGCCTACTGGTATGTTCTCAGTGTTGGTGCACAGAATGCCTTCCTCTCCGTCTTCTTCTCTGGTTACACCTTCAAGCACAAGATGGTCTACGAGGACACACTTACCCTATTCCCTTTCTCAGGAGAAACTGTCTTCATGTCAATGGAAAACCCAGGTTAGAGCTTTATATTTTTTGTTTTGTTTTGTTTTGTTTTGTTTTGATTAGGGGCACATCTGGAAATATTCACAGGTTCCTCCTGGATCTGCACTCAGGCATCACTCCTAGTGGTGCTCAGGGACAATATAGGGTCTCAGGATCAAATTCAGGTTGCCCGTCTGTAAGGAAAGTGCCTTACCCACTATTGCTCTAACACTAGAACTTTATAATCTTGCCAAATGTGGCTGCAAGGTCCAATACTTTAAAGAAATACCTTAAAGAAAGCACTATTGCTGATACTGTAGCTTTTGTGGGGTGTGTTTTAAGCTGCCAGGACTTCCAGAAGTAGAAGAAGGTGGGGGGGTGTTTGCCCTCACTCACTCTGGGTAACAGAGCGATAGCACAGCAGTAGGGCATTTGCCTTGCATGCATCCAACCCAGGACACACCCCGGCTTGATTCTCGGCATCTCATATGATCCTCTGAGCCTGCCATGAGCAATTTCTGAGTGCAGAGCCAGGATTAACCCATGATCACTGCCAGGTATGACCTATTAAAATAAAAAAAAAAACATTAAAGTATTGGTGATGTCAGCCCAATTATTGTCATAACTGGAGTTTTGGTCAGATTGATGATTTTTCAGGAAACCATAGAGGGGTGGTGAAGCAGGACCATAGGTAAAGTGCCTATTGTGGGTGATAGGTGCAACAGGCATGGCTTTGCAGGGTAGGGGTTTGGGCCACCCTCTTCTCCCAAGATTGCCAGCTTTAGCTGCATGGCCATCGTAGTTATGATTTTTCATGGCTTGCTTTACATCTCTTTCAAGAACAGAGTGAGTCTATGGAATTGACTGAATGCAGACATGGTGACTACATTTGTGGGCATGATTTTTACTGCTGTAAACCTGTTTTGAACATTTGAACATTTGTTTAACTGAAACTTCTTATTTTCCTGTTCTTGTGATGTTTCCCTGTTAGTCACCTTTTCTTTTTTTCTCTCTTTCGTCTTTCTTTTTCTCTATCTCTCCTTCCTTCTTTCTCTCCTTTCTTTGTCTCTCTCTTTCTCTCTCTTTCTTTCTTCCTTCCTTCCTTCCTTTCTTTCTTCTTTCTTTCTTCTTCTTTCTTTCTTTCTCTTTTCTTTCTTTCTTTCTTTCTTTCTTTCTTTCTTTCTTTCTTTCTTTCTTTCTTTCTTTCTTTCTTTCTTTCTTTCTTTCTTTCTTTCTTTCTTTCTTTCTTTCTTTCTTTCTTTCTTTCTTTCTTTCTTTCTTTCTTTCTTTCTTTCTTTCTTTCTTTCTTTCTTTCTTTCCTTGTGTTCCTTTGTGTGCTCCAAGCTGTGCTCTAAAGACCCTGGGACCTCTACTACCAATTCCCAACCCACTGTGCTGACTTGAGGAGGTGCCTTTTCATACCTGGAATCTGAGCACTTTGGGGTCCCCAGAGCCACACCCAGCAGTGCTCAGTGGCCTCCAGGACTTTACCTACTTGGTGCTTGAGGTCCAACTACCATCCACCACATGCAAGGCAGTGCCTTAACCTCTGTACTCCAGCTCTCAGCCTTGGCTTTCAAAAGATCCATCAGGGACAGAGGGCTAGCTCAGTGGGTGAGGCATTTGCCTTGCACTCAATTGACCTGGGTTTGTCCCCTGAGCACTGCCAGGATTAATCCCTGAATACTGCCAAGTGTGCCCCAAAAATACAAAATACAAAACCATGAAAGAAATACCATCAGAGAATATATACTTTTTTATTTAGACACAGGCCTCAAAATCCAGTGTGACTTCGTGCTCCTGTCTGTGCAGGCTTTTTCCAGCTAGCACTTTGGCACTTTCTTTTGGCCTCCTGCAAAGAGGTGCTTGGTTACTGGAACCATTTTTAGAAAGCCTCCCAATTTTGGTAGAAAGCATTCCCCCTTCAAAGAGTGATTGACTTCTGGATAGATTCTTGGCATTCTAGTATTCGCAAATGCCTGCCTTCTCTTTTATCATGCGATTGATTATAGGTTGCTCATAACTGCTTGGATTCCAAAATATGTTTGACCATGGAATTCTCCAGGGCTTTATGAAATACAGCTGGAGAAAGGCTTCCCTTAAACAAAAGCAGAATTTTTCCAGAATTTGAGTTGTAAATATTGTATCATACAGCAAAATTTCTGAGGTACCTGCTCGATAATTCGGTGAGGGTGTATTTCCCCACTGGTACTTGTACATCTGCTTTACCCTCTGCACTCAGATAATCCCATTTTTAGTAGAAGCAAATGTTTCTAGCACTATGGTGGAATTTTATGTTATGTTATGTAAATTTCTGCTTTCTTGTGCTCACTTTCCCTGAGAATTGCTGAATTAATTCTGGGAAGGATTAGTATCCATTCATCCATTAGTCCATGATGTTCAAATCAAAGAAAAGGAGCTCAGAGAAGACAAATTGTTTGTGCAGTAGGTGGAAACTAAAGCCAGGGTTTGAGCCCAGTAGTCTGACTCAGAAGCTGCACATACCGCTCTGGTGAATTGCTAACCCATGTATACTATGTACTATGCTGATTTAAGTCTGTTAGCAAACAGTTCTGTGGCATATTAAGACCCATCACTATTGTGTATGTTTATTATAGTTATAGATTTTAGTTTGTTTTGGGGCCACAGCTGGCAGTGTGTAGGAATTACCACTAGCTGTGTGCTTTGGGAAAACTCCTGGCAAGCTCAGAGGACCATATAAGATGCTGGGAATCAAAATCAGAGTTTCCATTTGCAAGGTGAATGCCCTATCCACTGTACCTGTTTCTCCATTTTTATACCTATATTTTTTATTTTCATCAACCTAATTTGATTGATGATTTAATTATTGAAAGCCTGAGGAGATAACAGATCACCTTTGAAGAATATAGATTTGAGCTCCCCAGGTTCATCTAATTTTGGGGGGAAGAGTTGTGAGCCAAACCCAATGGTGCTCAAGGATTACTCTCAGCAATGTGGTCCGGGAATCAGAATATGTTGTAAAGGGGATTAAACCCGAACTTCCTGCATGCAAAGTAGCTAACTTTCTGTCCCATGCTTAATTTTTCAATTTATTATTTTTTTCATATACTTCTTGCTCTTTTTTTTGCAGTCACAGTGAATGAAATCAATATAAACCTTTCAGGTGAAAATCGTTGCAAATCTATATTTGTTTTCATGTTTAATTTTAGTATTTTCTTGTAGTCACAAACATATATGCCATAAAGCAGCAGTGGAATGTCAGCCTTATTGCCATTGTTGGACTATGGGTCACATATTTCAGGGATTTGGCACAAAGATCTGGAATGTAATGGTACCAGCTACTGTTTTTCATCTATGTGGAAATAGGGGACATCCTCTCATATGGCACTTGCTTGGATCTGGGTTACATGTAACCAAAGTCTTATTTTTTATCATCTCCAGGTGTTTGGGTGCTGGGGTGCCACAACTCAGAGTTTCGGAACAGAGGCATGACAGCCTTGCTGAAGGTTTCTAGTTGTGATGGGAACGCTGATGATTATTATGAGGGCACATATGAAGATATTTCAACCTTCTTGCTTAATGAAAATGTCATTGAACCTAGAAGTTTTTCCCAGAATTCAAGGGACCCTATCAGTAGTCAAAATCAATTTCAATCCAGCACAATTCCAGGAAATGACCTAGAGAATCATGAGCATCAAGCTGGAGAGAGAACACAGCTACATAGATCACAGAGTGTTTCCTCCAGTGATTTGCTGATGCTGTTAGAACACCCTACTCCATCCGGACTACCCTTATCTGAGCTTCAACAATCCACAGCTGTTGCTTCAGACTATTTACCCAAAATGTTAGAGAATAACAGCCCCCAGTTTCCAGCAGTGTACCTTCAACCTGAGTTCCATCTAAATACTCCTGAGCCAGAAATTGCATTAAGATTGAAAGAGAATCTGAGCACAACAATATCAGATCAATTGAACAAGCTTGACTTTACCATTTCTAGTTCATCAAATGATCTAGTTTCCCCAACAATTCTACCAGGCAAGTTAGCAACAAAGATGCCAGATTACCTGAGTACTCAATCAGACACCATTGGACTTGGCAGAAAGCCAACTCATCTTATGAGATCTGATGTATCTTTGGGCTTGAGTGAAGGAAATAATAATCCCAGGTTAATAGAAGAAGCTATAATGAATAGTCAGGAAATCCCACTGAGTGGAAATGTCTTATTAAAAGGGAAAAATGGGCTACTTGAAGAGAAAAGACGTCATGGACCTATTTCATTGACTAAAGATAATGGTTTATTCAATGAAAATAGTTCTTTTGTAAAGACATATAAAACACTAAGCAACTCAACAGCTGATGAAAATTCTTACACTGATGTCCCAGCATTATTAACTGAGAATAAAATGTCAATCTGGCAAGATATATTAAAAAATACTACTGAACTTGAAGAAGTAACTTATTTGATTCATAATGAAACATTTGTCAACAACGATACCACCAACAAAGATACAACAAAGATAACTCCTATATCAAATGAAAGTTCTTCATCAAAAAGTATGGACATAGTTCAAGGAAAAGAGGACTCCGTACCACAAGGTGAAGAAAATTTGTTCTTCAAGATGCAATTCTTGCAAAGATCAGCAAGTGGGATGGAAAGGACCTCAGACAAGAGCTTCCTGAACTCTGAACAAAGACCTGGTCATAAGCAACCAACATCTATAAGGTCAGAACAATTTGTGCAAGGTCATAATTCACTGTCAGAAAATAAGGGAGTAGGAAGAGATGATGAATTCACAAAGGATACAGGATTCAAAGCATTGACTTTTCCATACAGCAAGGATATACCTATTAGTAACTTGGAAAATGTCCAAGAAAATGATACACAGATGCAAAGAAAAAAGTCTCAGGAAGACATAGAAAAAAAGGAACCATTAGTCCAAGAAACTTCAGTTTCACCTTTGTTGCATACAGTGATTGGTACTAACAATTTCCTAAAGACCCTTTTCTTATCAAGCACAAGGCCAAATGCAGAACATTTGGATGAAGGGAAATACACCCCTACACTAAACGACTCCAGATCATCAAATGATTTAGCTAGTACAGCAGGAGATCACATAGACTGGATTTCAGAAACAAAGGGGTCAATAAACTTGGAAGACTTAGGTAAAGAAATCAAGCACATGGTAGAGGAATATCCAGACACCACAAGCATGTCTCCTGTACTAACCCAGCAGAATGTTCCACGTACTAAGCGAGCTTTGCAACTATTTCGACTCACACTAGGAGAAAGAGAACTTGAAAAGAGAGTAGTATCGAATGATGCTTTAGCCCAGCGGCCTCCAAACATGAAGTATTTGACCATAGACAACAGCACACAGATAGAGTTCAAGAAGAAAAAAGGGGACATTATTCAGTCTCTGCTTGCAAACCATTGGGTAAGAAGTAGTGGCACCATTCAAACAAATGGGTCTGTATTACCTGTTGCAAAGCTCTTGGGCCCTCCTTCAATTAAACCTACAGATCTTAGCAGGATGCCATCCCTGCACAACTCTTCTCTGCTAACAGAAGACCACACTCATACCTTTACAGACATGAGTCCTAGGGCCCAAGTAGCTGAAACAAAGAACTACTCTTTAGCCATGTTTAAATTGAAGAATATTGGAGGTACAAGAAAGAGAAGCTCCTTGGGAGAAAGTGCCATGAATCCCATCATATACAAGAAATCTGAGATGTCTGGCCAAACTGAATTACTACCTCAAATGAACTCTCATAAGGAAGATTCTTCCCCTACAAAGGCTAGCAGTGAATCTTTTGACCACCTAAATCATGTGCAAGAACTTGTCCTTCAGAAAACACAGGGCCCTGTGAAAAGGAATAAAGTAAATGGACATGGAAAAAAGTCCTCCCTGAAATGGGCCCCAGAAAATTCTGGAGACACTTCCTCTTATCTGCTTGATCCCTTGGTCTGGGATAATCAGTATGCTACTCAGACACTAAGAGAGATGCCACAGAAAAACATAGTTTTTAACACAATGAGCCCTGTTTTGACTCTGGATCCTTGGGAAGACAATAATTTAATAGCAGCAATAAGTGAAGGACAAGAGAAGCCCCAGAGAGAAGCCAACTGGGCAAATCCAGGAGGGACTAGAAGGATGTACTTTCAAAACCCGTTTGTCTTGAAGCGCCACCCCAGGGAAGCAACTTTCCCTCCTCTCCCACTAGAGGAAGATGACCTAGACTATGATGCTGTTGTCCCAACTGAAAGCAAGAGTGAAGACTTTGACATTTATGATGAAGACAAAAATCAAGGTCCACGCAGCTTCCAAAAAAGAACACGGCATTATTTTATTGCTGCAGTGGAGCAGCTCTGGGATTATGGGATGAACAGATCCCCGTATTCATCAAGAAACAGGTATGCAGACCTCGGTTACTCCTTACTCCTACTCTGGTAACCTTTGACTTTCCCAGGTGCTAAGACTGGTAGCAGTGGGACCCCAAAGACTGCTAAGAGAGTCAGATGACAGAGTCCAGCTACCACTGAGCAGCAAATGAGGGTTCAGTGATGACTCCCACCCCAAGAATTAAGGTATGATGATTCCAGATGACATGAAAAAAATTTCTGATTTTTGGTCACACCTGAAGATGCTTATGGGTAACTCCTGACTCTTCCCCCCAGGAATCACTCCCTGGCAGTGCTAGAGGACTATATGGGATGATGGGGATTGAACCCAGGTTGGCCACATGCAAGGCAAACCCTCTACCCACTATAATATATCTCCAGCATGAAATTTTTCTGATGTGTTAGTAAAGAAGAGAAGCTCCAAAGACCCCCTTGGGGAGCAGGATGAGGCCACCTCAGCCACCAGTTTTAGAAACTGCAAGAAGGGGCCAGAGTCATAGCACAGTGGGTAGGGCATTTGCCTTGCACATGGCTGATTCAAGTTTGATCCCAGGCATCCCATAGGGTCCCCCGAACCTGCCAGAAACAATTTCTGAGCACAGAGCCAAGAGTTACTCCTGAGCACTGCCAGGTGTGCCCCCCTCAAAAACAAACAAATAGAAAGAAAATTCAGGAAAAGTCTTCTCCTGGGTGAGCCCTGAAGCTAGAGGATGAAGCAGTGTACAGGTCAGAGGCTGTGTCATAGGGGCTCTTGCTTTCCAAGGTGCTGAAGATCCATGGGCAGATTGCAAGATTAGATTTTGACAGGACCAGAAAGCACAGAAAGATTTGGGAGGAAAACCTAAGGCCAGTCAAGCAGTCAGTGAATATTTGAGCCCTTATTCTCTGACAGACACATTGGTGCTGCCAAGTAGGGATTTGTGTTCTCCTGCAGACCTCAGGGAAAGAAGGGGATTTTCCTGAGAACGCTGTTCCGAAGGCCGAGTTGAATGCAAGGATGGAGATACACAGAGGTGGTCTGGGCCCTAAATCATTCTAAGGGCTTCCTGGGACAACCCTGAGAGAGGTTTCCAGGCCAATCATACAGTAGAGGAACCTAAAGGGGGCTATAGCAGCAGCAGGCCAAGAACCAAGTGGGAGATCAGCACATGTGCTTGGCTGCTCCATGGCCTTTCCACATCACCTGGCCCCTCTCGCTACAAGCAGAGCATTGCTCCACTGCCTTAGGCTGCACCTCTGACTAATACGCACCTTACACTTTTCTGCTTTAAATTTATTTCAGGGGCATACCTGGAAATGCTCAGAGATCATTCCTGGCAGGGCTTGAGGGACTCTATGTATTACCAGGGATTGAACTCGGCTCATATGGCCCTACGTCTGAAACTTTGACCTGAAATATCTGACACTTCTGTCCCCTTTGCCAATGTGCCTACTCAACCCTAGTTCGCTGAACAGTGACTCTCCCCACCCCCCATAGCACCATCTTCACCATCAGTGTCATGTCAGATCTACAAGCTGATGCTTAAAATGGGGGCCTGCCTTTTGTTTGACATTTTGTATAGTAGCCACACTCAACATGGCCCAGAGGCTACTCCTGCATGTGTGCTCAGGGGTTACTCCTGGCAGTTCTAGGGGAATCATGCACTGCTGGGGATTAAACATGGGCTGCCCACATGCATTCATCTGTTGTTTTAGTATATTAATTAAAGAGTCCTAGAGTTGGAGTGGGGATGGTGAGGCCTTTCTGGACTCAACCCGGCTCCTGCAGCCTCTACACTGTAGAGGCCTGGCAGGTCTGAAGGTTGTAGGGTGAGGGCAGAGAGATTCACAAAGCAGTCAGATGAAGTTACAGGAGTCAGCCAGCTTATTTCACAGTCCCTACAGCCATGTACACCTCCTCACATGGCCTCTATACTAAGCCTGTTACTAGCAGCTACTTCTTTACTCCTTCTTGCTCTCTTGGCTTCTGAGTTGTGGGGAGGGGATACCCACATTCATCCACTTGCTGTCTCATTCAGTCTCTCTAGTTCTGCCTTGACTCCACCAAGTTTCCCTTAGAAAATGCTGCTTCCCTGTTGTCTCCCAAAGTTCCCCTCTTCACTGGGTTAGTTGTGTCATGCTCACTCAGGTCATAATTTCTTCAGGAAAGTATTTAAGTAAGTTTCCCTCCTTGCTGCTTTAGCTGCTGATTCTAACTTTAACCTACTTCTCAGATGCTTTTGACTCCATTTTCTCTGTAGACTGAGACTGAAACCAAAAACCAAACTTCAAACTAGTAGTGGACATGGCCAGAGGATTGTCCAGCAGATAGGGAGTTGGCCTTGCAAGCAGCCAGCCCGAATTTGTTCCCCAGCTTAATATAGAGTCCCCCCCAAGTCCAGCAGGAGTGATCCCTGAGAACAAAGACAGGAGTAAGTCCTGGGCACTGCCAGGTATGGCCCCAAATAGAAATAAAAAAAAACTAGCAGCAGATTATGGCCAAGCTCAGGATAAGATGCTGCCTGTCATCATGATGCAGCAGCAAGCACCGTGAATTTTTGTGCTGGTCCACAGTTCCCAGGTTCTTCATTATTGTCTGTCATGAGCACCCTACCAGCTTTGGTGGCAGACATCAAGCTGCACATAAAGTCCCCTTGATCTTCACAGTGAGGGGCTGAGTCCCCAACAGCCAAGTTTTGGGGGATGCAGAGGTTTCAGGCTGGAACAAGGAATCACTTTTTTCAGGAAAGAAAAATGTGTTCTTGCCTCTGCCCATGTTTCCAGGCTGTCCGATTTGTCATTTATCTGTACAGGAAATATAATCAGAAAGGAAAAGATTAGTGAAGGAAGAGCTGCTTTATTTGAGAACTCTGAGGAAAGAGAAAGAGATAAACATGTTCAGAGGAAACAGGCTTCTCCAGAGGAATTCGAGTGCCAAATGATTTGGGGGATGGGTTATATATGGATATATTCCAAATCGCCTTGGCCTAGAATTTTCTGTGTGAGTAGGAATTATTCAGGGAATTTTCATAAGGAAGGGCAACAAAGTTTTGGTGATCTTCTTTCATGTTCTAATTTGGAGGGAAAGAGTTGAGTCACACTCCCAGATTTCTACTCAGGAATCACTCCTGGTGGGGCTCAGGGGACCAGGTGGCTATATGCAAGTCTTGGTTTTTACCCATGAACCCACAGTAATATGTCTCCGACCCTCTTTTATGTTATTGGAGGGGCAGTTTGACCACAGCCAACTGTGCTCCTGGCTTGCTCCTGGCTCTGCACTTGGGTACTCAAGGGGGTCAGATGCAGATCAGCCACATGCCAGTCAAGTTCAGTGTTATGTTGGGCCCTGTTTCCACTGTCATCTGTTGGTGAAGTGCCTATTTGCAACCTGTTGAGCATTCCTGCTTTGTTGCATCCTAGCGTCTGCTGCACATGTGCTTCTGGGCTAGAGACACAGTGGCTTCTGTAGTCTACTGCTTGGTTTGTCATGTCAGGAAAAATCTCCTTTTATTTATGTCATCACTAAATAAAACCTAACTAAATGCTGCAGTGTACCATGCATATGAACCAGATAAGACAATACTATGTCAATGTGAATTCCTTACAGATAGATAGGACAATGCAATTGTGCAACAATAGTCAATACTAAGTGTGAAGAACTCAAGAAAATGGAACTTTATTTTTTTTTGTTTTGGTTGCCACTTTGGAGGTCACAACCAGTGGTGCTCAGAGAGTACTCCTGTCTCCATGCTCAGGGATCACTTCTGGTAGGGCTCAGGGTCCCTATAGAGTGCCAGGAATTGACCCTCACTTGGCCATATGCAAGGCCAGCACCCTCTCCATTGTTCTGTCTCTTAAGCTCTGCAAATAAAACTGTATAAATTGTTGACAAAAATGGAAACCAAGAAGCTAGTTTGGAGAATATTATTAATGGTATTAATATGGTAATAGAATAGTATGGAGAATAGAATAGAGTGTGTACATCAGCACACTTACTACTTTCACAATGAGGTAGGTACCTAATAGCAAGGCACATATATGTTTACCAAAACATGCACAAATGCTCTAATACAAAGCTGAATTTCTTTAGCCTACAACCTTTTCTCAGAAAACCAAATGTCATTTGGTTGAGGTTGATACTGGTTGCCTTCACCTGCTTACTTTGGGGGACAAAGACAGTCATTTCTTTTAAAGATAGACAGATTATACGAGGCCACAGTGATAGCACAGCAGGAAGGGCATTTGCCTTGCACATGACTGGCCTGAGTTTGATTTGTGGCATCCCATAGGGTCCCCTGAGCCTGCCAGATGTAATTTCTGTACACAGAGCCAGGAGTAATTCCTGAGCACCACTGGGTCTGGCCCCAAAACCAAAACAAATAGAAGATAGATGGATTGTTTAGGGAAATTTATAAAGCTATGTATTACTTATTTTATGTTTCATATGGTTCAAGATAAAAATCTATGGAAATTAGACTGTAGGACCAGATTGATGCCTAAATGGGAGTTAAAACATCATCTTTAATTCCTCATTTTCCCAGGATTTGCCCCACAAAACTTCCAGGTCATCCTCATTTAAAGTGGGTCTCCAATACAGGGAGGGCTTTCTCTTGGCTTTCTCTTCTCTCTTCAGAGTTCAGAGTGGAGACACCCGCCTGTTCAAGAAGGTGGTTTTCCAGGAATTCACCGATGGCTCTTTCACTCAGCCCTTACACCGGGGAGAACTAAATGAACACTTGGGTCTCTTGGGGCCTTATATACGAGCAGAAGTCGAAGATAATATCATGGTGAGTTGAAGGCAAGGGAATGAGAATCACAAGTGATTGAATCCTATTACTAAGTTTTTGTTTCTAGTTATAAAAGTGTGATATGCTTGGGGCTGGAGAGACTACAGTGGGTAGGGTGCTTGCCTTGCACATGGCTGACTGGGGTTTGTTCTGAGCTCTTGAGTGATTCTTGAGTGCAGAGCCAGGAATTACACTTAAATATTGCTGAGTGTGGCCCCCAAACAATAAACAAATAAATAAGATATTCTCACTTTTTCAGGGGGAACTGGGCCACACCTAATGATTTTCAGGGGTTATTCCTGGCTCTGCACTCAGGAATAATTCCTGAGTGGGTGTGAAGGATTATATGGAATGTCAAGAATTGAACCCACTGTACTGTCACTCGAGCTCAATATATTTTCACCTTTGAGAATGTTTAAAGTATAGAAAATAAAGGAGTTGAAAAATGAAATAAAGTCATATTATCCTTTTGGTTATTTTATGTTTGTAAAAAATCCTCTTATATATGGAGATTTTTTGTCATATTACTTATACTTCCTTCAATGTTATGGTTTAATTGTCTAAATTTATTTATTTTGGTTTTTGGCCCACATCTGATGGTGCTCAGAGGTTACTCCTGACTTCACTCATAAATCGCTCCTAGCAGGCTCAGGGACCATATGGGATTTCAAGGATTGAACCTGGGTCTGTCCCGGGTCAGCCATGTGCAAGGCAAATGCCATATGATTTATCACTCTGACCCATAAACTTAATTATTTTAAATGTAATTATTGTGCATGTATATGTGTATTTTCTGGAGATAGAATCCAGGGTCTCTTATAAGCAAAGAGTTTTAACAGAACCAAAATTTAGCTTTTTAATTAATCCCTAATTCAGGTAGACTAGAATTTATTTTGATGCATTGTATGAGCCTAAGATCAAAGCAGTTTTATTTTTTTCCCCAAAATAGTAATTGTCTAGATGGACAGATAGTTTAAAGAGCTGAAGCACAGACTTTGTATGCTGGAGGCCCCATAACAACACAGTCTAATGGCCACTATCAGGAGCAACCTTGGGCACCAAGTCAGATATCGATCCTGAGCGCTGCTGGGGGTGATCCTAAAAACCAAACAAAAATGTCATTGTCTGGGGCTAGCAAGGTGGTGCTAGAGGTAAGGTGTCTGCCTTGCAAGCGCTAGCCAAGGAAAGATCGCAACCACGGTTGGAACCCCCAACGGCCCATATGGTCCCCCCAAGCCACGGGCAATTTCTGAGTGCTTAGCCAGGAGTAACCCCTGAGCATCAAATGGGTGTGGCCTGAAAAATAAAACAAAAAAATGTCATTGTCTATACCAAGAAAATAGAATGAAGTGACATTATGGGCTTGCATATGATTGTTTTTCTGCCTTAAATTCTGTTTTACTTACCCTATGTCCTTTAAAGCATAGCAATTTTGAAATCTGAAAGAAAAGTGTTTCACAAAGATCATAAGCATAAGCCCAACTATGAACATTTTAGAAAGAAAGAAAGAAAGAAAGAAAGAAAGAAAGAAAGAAAGAAAGAAGGAAGGAAGGAAGGAAGGAAGGAAGGAAGGAAGGAAGGAAGGAAGGAAGGAAGGAAGGAAGGAAGGAAGGAAGGAAGGAAGGAAGGAAGGAAGGAAGGAAGGAAGGAAGGAAGAAAAAAGAAAGAAAGAAAGAAAGAAAGAAAGAAAGAAAGAAAGAAAGAAAGAAAGAAAGAAAGAAAGAAAGAAAGAAAGAAAGAAAGAAAGAAAGAAAGAGAAAGAAAGAAAGAAAGAAAGAAAGAAAGAAAGAAAGAAAGAAAGAAAGAAAGAAAGAAAGAAAGAAAGAAAGAAAGAAAGAAAGAAAGAAAGAAAGAAAGAAAGAAAGAAAGAAAGAAAGAAAGAAAGAAAGAAAAGAGGGAGGGAGTTTTCTTTGTAGCTCTTTCTGTGGGTTCTAGTAATTCTGTGTTTGAGTCCTTCTGAACCTCCAGGCCTTGAAAACTTGCATCAGACACCCAAATTTTCATAACACCCCAATCAGGATGTAAACCCTCTGCTCATGACTCTAAGATCTGAAAACATGGTACTCTTGTTTCATTTGCTCTGCAGGTAACTTTCAAAAACCAGGCTTCTCGTCCTTACTCCTTCTATTCTAGTCTCATTTCTTATGATGAGGAAGATCAGCAGCAAGGAACTGAACCTAGGAAAAAGTTTGTCAAACCCAACGAGATCAAAACTTATTTTTGGAAAGTGCAACATCATATGGCACCCACTAAAGATGAATTTGACTGCAAAGCTTGGCCCTACTTCTCGGATGTTGATCTGGTGAGCAGGTCTTCCTCTGTTGCTCACTTTCTGGATAAAAGCAATGCTCTTTATGCCATGTGTTAAGTTTTGTGGTATTTCTCACCATGCCATGGGAAGCTCTTAGTAGGGGAGGTGCTCTGAGCTTCATCTTAGCTGTGTGCTTTAGGATCTCCCTACTGGAGCTGCAGATAGATGAGGCTGACTTGCCTGTGGGAAGACAGGCTGTGGGGTGAAGGGGAATGAGAACATAAATGAAGTGTAATAGGTCCAAGGCAGAAAGCTGCTTCTCACAGGACCCATGACTTCTCCTTCAGGAAAAAGACATGCATTCGGGCTTGATTGGACCCCTTCTTATCTGCCGTGCTAACACTTTGAGCTCTGCTCGAGGGAGACAAGAGACTGTGCAGGAATTTGCTCTATTGTTTACCATTTTCGATGAGACCAAGAGTTGGTACTTCACTGAAAATATGGAAAGGAACTGCAGGTCTCCATGCCATATCCAGATGGAAGACCCATTTTTCCGAGAGAACTATCGCTTCCATGGTAATGTACCCAATGCTGTAGAGGACTCAGCAGGTAGAGGAGACTAGAGCCTAGAGCTGGGCACAATGGACTGGGAGCAGGCATGGGAGTGCCAAGTGTGCAAGAATCAACAGATGAGTTGGAGTGGATGAAAAGATGGCAGCAGGTGCTGACCACTGTCTCTTTATGCTTCTTTCCTAGCAATCAATGGCTATGTGATGGATTCCCTCCCTGGGTTAGTCCTGGCTCAGGACCAAAAGGTTCGCTGGTACCTGCTCAGCATGGGCAGCACAGAGAATATCCACTCTATTCATTTCAGCGGACACGTGTTCACTGTGAGGAAGAAGGAGGAGTACAGAATGGCAGTGTACAATCTCTACCCAGGTAGAGGGCGGGCTATGCTGCTTCATCTCCAACTTGTGGTTTCTTACCTTAATCAGTCCCTGGGGCTGATGATACAATTGGGGAACAAGACCAACAACTTTCTGTTCTCAGACTTGATTTCCTTCCTCCCTTCTCTCCTTCCTTGCCTCATTTCTCACTTCCTTCCCTCCTCCCTTTGTTCCTTCTTTGCTTCATTCCTCCTTCCCTTACTTCCTCCCTTTGTTCATTTGTTCCTTTATTCCTCCAGGAATATTTTTCCTCCCTTCCTCCCTTTCTCTCTTTCTCCCTCCCTTCCTCTCTTCTTCCCTTCCTCCCTTCCTCTCTTCTCCCTCCCTTCCTTCCTTCCTCCCTCCCACCCTCCATCCCTAGCAATCAATCTGTGGATTCTAAGCCTGGATGACTTTTGTTGATGATGGAATGATAGTAGAACAAGAAGTAAGAAACTTACCTTGCACATGACTGACCTGGGTTTATTTCCTGGCATGCTTATGGTTCCCAAAACTGCCAGAAGTGAATTCTGAGCATAGAGCCAGGAATAAGATTTGAGCACTGATAGTTGTGGCCCTAAAATGTAAAAAAAAAAGAAAGAAACTGCTTTGGTAGATCTCCTTTGCTAAAGTCAATGCAGAAGTCAATGTAGTTCATACTCATTTGTAGAAGACAGATGGGCCACACAGCGTTTCTATGAGGATGATCTTGGATCTGTGCTCCAGGTTGCCCTCAGCAATGCTGTGGGCATGGGTACCATGTAATGACAGGAATTAAACTTGAGTCCCTGGCATGCAAGACAAAGGCTTCAACCTATGTACTATTTCTCTGGTTACATGCTTAGTTTTTAGTGAAATGGAATCATTTGTTTTCCTTTTATCTTCAAAAGGTATCTTTGAAACTGTGGAAATGCTACCTTCCAAAGTAGGAATTTGGCGAATAGAATGCCTAATAGGGGAGCACCTTCAAGCTGGGATGAGCACCCTTTTCCTGGTGTACAACAAAGGTGAGGAGCCTTGTGAGTAGAAGCATCCTGTTGACCAAAGCAACTTCAAATTTCTTTTCTCCTTCCCTTTCTTGGGAAATCTACTGTTTTATTACCAGATTGGAAATTAATTTTGCTGGCAGAAGTCATCTAATCCTTCAGAGGACAGAAGGGCTTGAAGCTGAAAGCATATTGAACTAGGAACTCTAAATACTAAGCAAACTAAAAATAGTTCATTTTACCACCATATGAAACACCAGGATCTTTAGTAATAGACTTTGAATCTTTTTTGATTTTATGTACCACACTGCTGTGCTCAGGGCTTATTCTTGCTTCTGTGCACAGGGGTCACTCATGGTGGTGATCAGGGAACTATATGTAGTGTCAGGGATTGAACTGTGATGAGCTGCATGGAAGGCAAGTGCCTCTTTCTGCCCCTGAAACAATTTTGAGTCAAGTATCCTAGATAACTTAGATTATCTGTGTCATTTGTAAAACTAAATTTTCTCTCCAACTTTTCTTCACAACTTTGATGTCCCCCTTTTTTTTAATTTTAGAGTGTCAGTTTCCTTTGGGAATGGTTTCTGGGTGCATTAAAGATTTCCAGATTACAGCTTCAGGACAATATGGTAAGTATAATTTTTTTCTCCCAGAACTGGGCTTATTCTTTATTTTAATGTTGGAGAGTCAGATAACCAATCTCTCTCCATTTCTCTATTAAATTGACTTCATTGGTGCATCTTAATACATTTTCTCATCTCCATATCCCATTGTATCATCTTAATTCAGGCCACTCTCACTTTTCATCTGGGTCATGCCACTTTCTCCTTACAAGCCCTCCCTGCCTTTCAAAACAGTGCTCTGAGTCACTCTTGCTTATATCATAAACTCCACTTTGAGGTTAATAGTGATAGGAGAGGTCGAGTAGAAGCTGCATAGAATTTTCAAACACTGTTTTGGAACAAGAGCTGACAACTTCCAACTTGCAGGGCATGACTTCATTTGTGTCTTTAGGGCCTTCAGTCTATGAATTGTTTTTCTTTTTCTTTCATCTTTTCTTTGGGTTTGGAGCCACACTTGGAAGTGCTCTGTGCTACTTCCATCTCCATGCTTAGGAGTCACTATGATGCTGTTTGGGACCGTTGGTGTCAGAAATTGAACCCACGGCCAGCCGATGCAAAACATTTACTCTAACCCTTTGAGCTATCAGCCCTCATTTATTTTTAGAGGAGCTTGGTTTTGGTGTCACACCTTTTGGGGCAAGGTGCTTTGGGCTTACTCTTGGCTCTGCACTCAGGGATTACACCTGACAGGGCTTGAGGTACCACATGGGGTATCAAAGATAGAACCAAGGTTGGATTTGCAAGGAAAGTGCTCTATTTACTGTATCATGACTTCAGCCATTTTTCTCAATTTTGGGTTTCTTTTGGGGGGTCACACCTGGTGATGCTCATGGGTTACTCCTGGCTATGCATTCAGAAATCACTCCTGGCTAGGGAGACCTTATAGGACGCTGGGGATTGAACCAGATCCGTCTTGGATCTGCCATGTGCAAGGCAATACCCTACCACTGTACTATTGCTCTGGCCCCCATGTTTCTTTATTTTAAGATAACTGTGGTGAAAACAAAAGAGGAATATCTTGTGGGATATTATATGAAACAAAAATTATAGTCACAGGGCCAGAGTGAGAGTATAGTGGGAAGGGCACTTGCCTTGCATGCTGTCAGGCCAGGTTTGATCCATGAGTGCAGAGCCAGGAGTAAACACTGAGCACCACTGGTGTGGCCCCAAACATATATTTATTTCTATATGTGCAAAATGTTACTGTCTCCAGCAGCAGTGTAGTTGCAGCAGAGACCAGGTGGTTTAGCAGGCTTCAATAGCTTTCTATCTAGCCCTGAAAATATGTGTGCCAATCCTTGTTTTCCCTAGAAACTTGTTTGCATTTATATTAAAAAAGAGACTAGAGAAGACAGATTATAAGTGTCTTGTAAATTATAATTTATGTGTATCATAAATTATAAGATTATAGATTATATATTAACTAAGACAGATTATAAAGCAGTGGATGTAAGGATTAAGTATTTTATTTCTTTTTTGTTTCACATACATATATCTTTCATATTCTAATGTGTCTACCATGACCATATCGTATAATAGAAAAATATCATTTGATAGTACAAGTCCAACATTTCAGTATCAGCTATTTAGAGTTACTAACAATCAACTAATTTGTTAAATTTAGAAAATAAAAAGCACAAATGAAGCCTCATACCCCTTGGGCAGGGTCTTGCAGGTAAGGTCAAGTTACCTAGGGAGAAAGGGAGGGGGATGAGGCTTCACACAAAGACAAGACAAACCCTTCTGCTATCATGGACACAGCTGTGCAGTCTGACTTTCTCTTCCTTGCAGCTAGGATTCACCAGAGTGTATCTTCACTCCCAGGTGTCCAGGCCAACCCAGTTGAATCTTATTTGTATCTCTTTTCTGCAAAGGAGAGTGGGCCCCCTCGCTGGCAAGACTTCATTATTCCGGATCAGTCAATGCCTGGAGCACTAAGGAGCCCTTCTCCTGGATCAAGGTTAGCGCATGCCCCACATACAATGTATCACATTTTCCTCATCTGCGTTTGTTTTATTTGATTACTATGGCTTGGGTTTGGGGACACATCATGGGTGCTCAGGGACTCTGGCGACAGGGACTGAACCTATGCAGAACTCCTCCTTGGAAAGCCTGCACAAGTCTCCTGCCCCTCCTCTGGTAAGCTTTCTCCTATTCATTTGCATCAAGCAGACACTGGGTTTTGAAATTCAAATGACAGGGGGCCGGAGCACAGCGGTGTTTGCCTTGCCTTGCCAGTAGCTGACCCAGGACCTAAGGTAGTTGGTTTGAATCCTGGCATCCCATATGGTCCCCCGTGCCTGCCAGGAGCTATTTCTGAGCAGATAGCCAGGAGTAAACCCCTGAGCACCACCGAGTGTAGCCCAAAAACCCAAAAAAAAAAAAAAGTGAAATTCAAATGACAGACTTGGGAATCTGGTACCTTCTTTTTCTGTGATCTCAGTCTTTCTGTTGGAATTAGACTATCTCAGTACTTGCTCTAACACTGAGCTTACCACTTCCCACACTGTGTGTTCTATTATTAGATGCCTCCCACTGCCCAGGCTGGCTTTAAACACTGGAAATGAAGCCAATTACTGAAACCACCCCCTCAGCTCACAGAGAAAACAGAGCATTTTTATTTTCTAAAACCAAATGTCTCTTTACAAACCAAATTCTTCATGACTATGGGGTAGGAGATGCCTAAAGAAGTTAGTGCTATTTGGCAAAGTCAATTGGGGTCATTAACTGAAATTGTCTTTATGTTAATAAGTCAACTTTTATTCTTGACTCAGTTATTCAGATTTGCTCATTAACCTGTGTAAAGTAGAGCAATATGAATATAATACAAATAGAATTCAACCTACAAGGCACATGACACATGCATGTGTCACTTCACATGTAGTACACAATTTACAAAAGAAGTCATGAAATCCTTTGAAATACTCTTTATTTCATCTGACATATCTGAAATTATTGTCCTACCAGCATGTGAGCTGCCTAGACTGTCAGTCTTTCAAGTGCAGACACAGAAAGATATGGATCCCTTCCACACTCTGAGAGCTGAGACAGGAGCCCAAACAGGAAAAGAGAAACTACTCTTCCAGCTTTTCTCCCAGACTAGCTCTGTCGTCCCACCTATGGAGCTCCTGTTTACACATTTGACCCATGTCCTATGCTCCAACCTGCTCTCCAGATGTGTCCTTTCTTCCTCGTGGTCTCAGCTGCCTGATTGTTGGATTACTGATCCTACCCTAATCAATAATTGTGCCCAACCCTAGGGTGTGACCTGGTGATAGTATATTGGATTATTTCTTACTTGGTATTCTGCTCCCTTTGTTATTTCCTGGCTGTGCTTCTTTGTATGACACATATTAGAATCAGGGTGGTACCTGATTCTTGTGTATAAAAGCAAGGGTCTGAGGAAGGCTGAGGGGATTCTGGGACGAATTCTTCTTCAGCCTTATCCACTGAATAAAGCTGATATCTCCTGAAGCCTGACTACCTGTGAGTTTTCTACCCGCTGCTATCCTGAACCCTAAGACCCACCGGCTGAACAGGGTGGCAGATGAGTGGTCCAAGCTGGAGGAGAAAGACCTCATGCTCCATCCCACCATCATCCAGCCCCATCCAAGGCTGACCTGCACCATCTAATGACTTACCTCCATTTGAAAACTGGCACCATGAGGCTGGAGAGAGCACAGCGGTAGGGTGTTTGCCTTGCACGCAGCTGATTCGAATAGACAGTGGTACGAATCCTGTGCCTGCCAGGAGCGACTTCTGAGCATAGAGCCAGGAGTAATCCCTAAGTGCCCCTGGGTGTGACCCCCCAAAAAAAGAAGAAAAGAAAACTGGCATTAACACTTCTATTTTTCCTGAGGTGGAACTAACAAGCAGGACCCAGCAGAAGATGGTCACTGCCAGTTAGCACCTGGAAAAGGCAGAGAGAGTTCAAGTGTTACTATCTCTCCAGCACATCTTTCTTGTTTGTTTTATAGACAAGGTCAATTTCTAAAAACTGTTACCACAATTTACAATATTGTTAGTGATGTGAGGTCACACATAAAACATACCAAAAATACACTCTACCAGTGTCCACTTCCCGCCACTATTGTCTTAAGGTCCCCCCTCAAAACCTTCCATACCTCCCCCACCCGAGTCTGTCTCCCTACCACTGAATAAGCTCAATTCCATAACCGAATCTCAGGGTGTTGTTGCTTTGGGCCCTTTTTTATTCCCTGGCTGTGCTTCTTTGTATGACACATATGAGAGGTCATTCTATCTGTCATTCTATCCTTTGGGCTGACTTCACTCAGCATGAGACCCTCTAATTTCACCCATGTAATATCAAATTTTATGACCTTCATCTTTTCTTATATATAACATAAGTTCTTTATTCATTCACCTATTCTTGGGCACTTGGTTTGTGTCCAGATCTCAGCTACTGTGAACAGTGCTGCAATGAACATTGGGAGCACAAATATCTTTTTTGTTTTGTTTTGTTTTGGGGCCACACCTGGCAGTGCTCAGGGGTTACTTCTGGCTCTGTGCTCAGAAATCACTCCTGGCAGGCTTGGGGGACCATATGGGATGCTGGGGATAGAACCCGGATCTGTCCTAGGTTGGCCCCATGCAAGGCAAATGCCCAACCGCTGTGCTATCACTCTGGCCCACAAATACCTTTTTTGAATTGATTTTTTGAGTCCTTGGGATAGATAGCTCCAAATGGGATTGTTGTGTCTTATGGAAGCTTAACTCTTAGCTTTCTTCTTCTTTTTTTTTTTTGCCAGATTTGGTGGTGCTCAGGGCTTATTTCTAAGTCTGTGCTCAATGAATCACTCCTAGCGAGGTACAAGGGACTGTATAAGGTGTCAGGGATCAAACCTGGATTAGGTGCATGAAAGGCAAGTGCCCTACCACCAACTGTACTATCCCTCCCTCCAGCCCTTCTTTTTTTTTTTTTTTTTGATTTTGGGTCACACCCAGCAGCGCTCAGGGGTTACCCCTGGCTCTGGCTCTGTGCTCACAAATTGCTCCTGGCAGGCACAGGGAACCACATGGGATGCGGGGATTCAAACCACCGTTGGTCCTGGGTTGGCCGCTTGGAAGGCAAATGCCCTACTGCTGTGTCTATCTCTCTGGCCCAGGCCTTAATTCTCGTTTTGTTTTTTTTTTGGTTTGTTTTGTTTTGTTGGGGGGGGGGGGAACCCGGTGATGCTCAGGGTATACTCCTGGCTATGTATTCAGAAATAGGACACCAGTGATCAAATTGAGGTCCGTCCTGAGTCAGCCACATGCAAGACAAACGCCCTACCGCTGCACCACCACTCCGGCCCCCGGACCCAATTCTTGTTTTTTTTGAAGTATGTCCATATTGTTTTCCTAAATGGTTGGTTGAATCAGTCAGCAATCCCCAATAATGGTTGGGTGTTTCTTTCCCCCTTACATCCACACCAACACCAGTTGTCTGTTCTTTTTGATGTGTGTGTGCTGCTTTCACTACTATGAGATGGGGTCTCATTGTTTTTATTTGCCTTTCCCTGATGATAAGTGATGAAGAACATTTTATATGCTTATTAGCCATCTGTATATCCCCTTCAAGAAATTTCCTGTTCGTTTCTTCTCCCTATATTTTGGGATGGGGTTGGTTGTTATTTTTCTTCTTAAGTTTTACAAGAGCTTTTTATATCTCGGATCTTAACCTTTTGTCATATGAGTTATGGATAAATATTTTCTCCAAATCTCTAGGGTTTCTTTTTATTCTGTTCATTGTTTCTTTTGAGGTACAAAAGCTTCTTAACTTTGTGTAATTCCATTTATTTATCTTTGCTACAGTGAGATAAGCGTAATTACGATTCAATTGGCATTGTCTATTCACTTTTTCCTATCTATTTTTGTTTCCTGTGTGATAGCCAAATCACATGTTCTACCTTTATATTTATGTGGCTATCACTTTCAATCATAAGTGTATTCCTAGAGAGTAAACAAACTAATATATATGGCTTACCTACATCTATTATCTTCTTCTTCTTCTGTAAAAAACATTCTCATTTCCATTTGGGAAAGTGCATCTTCCTTACTGGATACAATGTGATATGCTAGTAAATATAGTGATTTTTCCATGCTTTGACAAGGAATCTCAGTAAGATTCAATTCTTGCCTATTAAAAATGATTCCTGGCTCATTGTTCCAGGAGTCTAGCTTTTGTTCCTAATAGTAATATCTATTCTTTCCAGTTTCATTCTGTTTTGATCAATAAGCCTTTGAATACACTAGAAAAGTCATGATCAAAATATCGAAGTTAACAAAGCTTCCTTACTATGTGCTAAAAACAAATAAAGTGATTGATTGTTTACCACAAGCTTAGGTAGAGGTTACTATAATCCTCATTTCAACATCCAGATATTAGCACACAGAGAAATTTCCTCACTGCCACAGACCGCTCAGTCGTCAGAGGACAGCACTAGGGTCCTCCTGGGAAGACAGGTGGGCAAGGGGTCAGCGCAACAAAAGACTCGAAGTCTTGGGTGCTGGAAGGTGGCTAAGAGCTTTGGTCTGAACTTCTGCTACAGAGCAACTGGATTTATTTCTCTAGGTTATTTATACATTTAACAGCAGGATATTGGCAAAAAATAAAAATACATCAATTTACAGGTTCCTCATTTCAATACATTATTAACTATTTTTTGGGGTTTTTTTCGGGCCACACCCGTTTGATGCTCAGGAGTTACTCCTGGCTAAGTGCTCAGTAATTGCTACTGACTTGGGGGGGACCATATGGGATGCCGGGGGATCGAACCGTGGTCCTTCCTTGGCTAGCACTTGCAAGGCAGACACCTTACCTCTAGTGCCACCTCGCCAGCCCCATTTTTTTTTTTTGGTTTTTGGGCCACACCCGTTTGACGCTCAGGGGTTACTCCTGGCTATGTGCTCAGAAATCGCCCCTGGCTTGGGTGGACCATATGGGACGCCGGGGGATCGAACCGAGGTCCTTCCTTGGCTAGCGCTTGCAAGGCAGACACCTTACCTCCAGTGCCACCTACCCGGCCCCCCATTTTTTTTTTAAAAATTTTGGGGGGGGTATTCCTGGCTCTATGCACAGAAATCGCTCCTGGCAGGCACAGGAAAAATATTAACAATTTTCTAAGCATGTTGACCTCATCAAGAGTCAGATCTAATCTTATTATTTCTAAACAATGGCACTCTGGTGGTTGTCTGTATTTACTATATGACCTAAGGTTAGTGGTTATGTGGTTAATCTTTGCTTGATTTTAGAAGCCTGCCCAGTCTGAGCTGTGAGCAGGATTTCTGTTATATTTTAAATATGTTGTTGATCCACCATTCTAAATCTATGTCTGGAGGGTCCAGGTTTAGATCTCCAATCATGTAATGCCTTGGTACAAGTCTTCCACAGCCTTCTTTATTTGCTTTTTCTAGTGAATCCTTTTGTTCCCATGTAAGATGACACTAAAGAGGCATTGCTCTTTTTAATTTTTCTAAAAAGGGAAATTCATAATAAGACACGCTTTTTCCTTTATATACCAATCATCTGTTACTGGCCTCATCATACAGTCCTGTGTAAGGTAAGGGATCAGTTAATCCTATGCTAAGTGGGCCATAGTTTAGTCTTATAGGTGGTTCCCATCATTTTCCCTGTATTAGATATAACCATAGTGTGCCTTGCTTTTTCTTAAGAACATTAAAAATCCTGTTTCCGGACCCGGAGAGATAGCACAGCGGCGTTTGCCTTGCAAGCAGCAGATCCAGGACCAAAGGTGGTTGGTTCGAATCCTGGTGTCCCATATGGTCCCCTGTGCCTGCCAGGAGCTATTTCTGAGCAGACAGCCAGGAGTAACCCCTGAGCACCGCCGGGTGTGACCCAAAAAATCCTGTTTCCCTTACCTGATCTATTTCTGTCATGTTATAGGGATATCCATATGAATCTGTCACAGTCCTTAAAGTGTCTCCAGCTGTCAGGTTTTGTACTACTATCTTCCCATAGATTCTTCTATGTGAGACTCTTCTACTTGTAACTGATCCAAAGTTGTGGCTAAATGATTCTTACTTTTATTATTTTTAAGAATTTTTAAGAATATTAGTGATACATGACTGAAACCCAACCACAATCATGTTTGTAATCAAGGTGTTTTAATAAAATATTAATGATTGCTTTTAAACAAAATCCCTTGATTCTCTGCTAAAGGCTTTTCTGAAAATTCATTCTTGGCTATTTCTGTGTAATTCATAAAATAATTAACGTGCTCTCAAATGATTATGTTATGGGTTTCTATAGAACCCAGTGTTCCTAGGCTACTGTAGCATGGAACAAGAAAAACGATCACCATCATTCCCAGAAGCAGTACATGATGTGGGGAATATTTTCTTGCTCTGGGACCGCTTATGACTGCTGCAGGAGACTAACTTCCTTGAAGATTTTGCCTTAGGTCCTAAAGCATGGCTTTCGCCATGTCACACAGACTTCACTGGAGCTGCCATAGCACCTCACTTTCCCCAAGTCACAGTCAGTAGGTGGTTGGTCTATCACTGAGACACTCTTCTGGCCAGATTCTGGAGCCCTCGCTCACCAGACATAGAGTACACAAACAAATGTTATCTTTATGCTGAGAACCATCTCTGAACTCACACTTTTTACCTGGGATAACTAAGCCAGTTACAATTGCATGTAATTGTATTAGAGGCTTATCTGTGTTAATAGAACCTTCTCCTCAAGGTGGTTTTTGCCATCTGTTCTAATGAAATCCAAATAAGCAAATAGAATAAACACATGGTTCCAGGGAGTCACAGAGGGGAGGAGCCGGAGAGAGCATGGAGGTAGGGAATTTGTCTTGCATGCAGAAGTATGGTGGTTCAAATCCTGGCATCTCATATGGTCCCCCAAGCCTGCCAGGAGCGATTTCTGAATGTAGAGCCAGGAGTAACCCCTGAGCGCTGCCGGGTATGACCCAAAAACCAGGGAGTCACAGAATGAAATTAGAGCCAAAAGGGGACACTTGCAGTGTCGTGCTCTAGCAACAGGCCCCCCATAAGGCCAATGCAAAAAGTGGGTAAGGGTCTCTTCCAGCCCATAGCCTTTGAAGCCGGAAAAAGGAGGGAAGACTGTAAGCCACCGACCATTCGCAAGGATGCATTGTCAGAGAATGGACAAGGCTTTTAAGGGCAAATTTTCAGCTTTGGCATTACAGCAACAAGTTGGTATGTGAAGACAACAGTCACAAGGTACATGACATCATTGATTTGGGTGGTATGCAAAGATAGTGGTTACAATGCCCATGGCATCATTAAATCAGAATTTATGTATGTATAGATAGTGGTTGCAGTGCTCATGGCATCATTAAATCAGGCAGCATATAAAGATAGTGGTTGCAATGCTTATGACACTATTAGTCTAGACAGGTTGTTTGACCTGGATGACTTTCTCCTTATCTCATCCTGCACTCATAACAGCAAGGACACAAGTCTCTAGACAGAGACTTTCTTTTATATTCAAGGCCAGCTTGCAGAAATCCCCTTATTTCCCAGCCTTTCTCCCCACATTGCAGGAAGACATAAGGGGACTGGGAGGGCTTCAGAGGCCTTAGGTAACTAAGACCAGGTTTTCTGCTTCAGAATACTGAGGTGCAGTGTTTGTGTTCATACACTATGCAGTCACCATCACTTCACTTCCTTCACGAAATTTAAGACCTAGCTGGAAACATGTGAAAACAGAATCTGAGGTGCCCCAACTGTTCCAGTGTTTAACTTATCATGTAGAAGAGTGTTGTATTAATATAAAATATAGAGTCCTCGTGTTGGGGAGGCCTTTCTCGGCATGGCACATTTATCCCCTTCAGCTGGTGGGTCTGAAGGTGCAGGATAATGGCATAGAAATTCACAAGCAGTCAGGTGAAGTTTCAGGAGTCAACCAGCTTTATAACACAGCCCTAACCGCCATGTGCATTTTTCCACATGGCTTCTATGCCAAGCTTTTGTAAGCAGCCTCCTTCAGCTACCTTCTATCCATCCTTGCTGCAACTGCTCCTCTCCCCTTCCCCCAGCCAGCCCTATTATTCCCTATTCCAAACAGCAGCCCCATCAAGGTGTCGGTGGGCCTGACCATCCAGGTGGAATAAACAGGAAGTTGAGGTAGGGATAACAGAAGAGGAGCAAGAAGGCAAAATAGACAAACCCAGTTGGCCACACATCCTCTATTATAGAATGTAGGTAGACAAGGCAAGTTGGTGGAAGTGATAGAAGGCGCAATAGTCAATATGCACAGAAAACCCTTTGGGGGCCAGAGAGATAGCATAGGAGTTCAGGTGCTTGCCATGCACACAGCTGACTCCAGTTCAATCTCCAGCATCACATGTGGTCTCAGAGCACTGCCAGGGATGATCCCTGAATGCATAGCCAAGAATAAACCCTGAGCACAGCTGAGTGTGCCCCCCCAAACAAACAAAGGCAGGGTGAGGAAAGTCCATTCATATGCTCCATAAAGAAATAGTACAAGTCAGTTAAACAAAAATGACTTAGCACCTGCGTGCTTGCTTCGGCAGACATATACTAAAATTAGAATGATACAGAGAAGATTAGCATGTCCACTGCGCAAGGAAAAATGACTTAGCACCTGGTACTTTCAGTTGTTTATGCCAGTAAGGCAAGAGGGAAAAATGGAGTGTTTTTGATTGAAAATGCCATTTAATCTGGGAAAACAGTTGATAGCTTTGGAAGTCCCTTGTCACTCTTTTTATTGAACAAATCAGTAAATTGGGTGAAAGTGGGACTGCTTCCTTTTCTCCTGCATTTGTTTAATGTTTTAAGTAACCCAAAACCAAGAGCATGACATATAGCTCATTTCCCCTGCTTAACTATAAGTTCCATGAGGGCAGAGTTTTTAAATTTATTGTTAACTTACTACTCTGTTTCCAGTATCTAGGATAGTGCTTGTCACATAGATATTGAAAATATATTACTTGAGTGAATGTATGTTCATTTGGAACTTATAGTCAACTGAAGGAGACAGCCATCAAACGTAAGAGTCAAGGTCAGTTTGGTGTGAATGTATGGAAGAAGTTCATTGTGCCTTGCTTGTTAGGACAGTAACTGATATGTTTTGGTAATGCTTCATGATCCATACACTCTTCATTATGAAATGGCCATTCCTCATTCAGTTATTCTTTTTATAACAGATAAGTGAGATCATCTTGTTTGTACTTCTGTCTGACTTGACTCATCATGGTATCTTCCAGTTCCAGTCAGGTTGCAGCAAGTCACATGGTTTCATCATTCCTTGTAGATGCTTAGTATTCTAGTGTGTGTGTATGTATGTATGTATATATATACATATAAAACTCTGCCATCATTCATTCATTTATTCAAAAAAATTTTGTTACACATCAGTGTTATGTTAGGTGCTAGTTCTTGATATAATATAAAAATGGCACCTAGGGCTGGAGAAATGATATAGTAGGTAAGAAGTTTGTCTTGCACTCAGTCAACTTGGTTCCATTCCTGGCACCCAGTATAGTTCCCCCAAGCAGGCCCAGGATACCTGTGTGCACTATCGGGAGTAAGCCCTGAGCATGAATGGCTCAGAACAGTTGGGGCTGGAGAAAGTTCAGCAAGAAAGATGCTTGCCTTGCCCATGGCTAACCTGGGTTCACTCCCTACCACCACATGCAGTCCCCAAGCCCCATCAGGAGTGATCCCTGACCTTCGAACCAGGAGTTAGTCCTGAGCACTACCAGGTATGTCCCCCAATCAAAAAAAGCATTTATGAAGTGTTCAGCAATGTGCCAGACACACTCAACTTCTTATATGTATTTTCTCTCTCACCTGACCTTAAGTCTTGGAAATATGCACCATTATTATATTCACTTTGCATTAAGGCACAGAGAAGGTAGGTGACTCCCAGGGGTTCACTGCTTTATACATCATGGTGTACTGAGGGAGGCAGAGAAGTGAAGAGACCTTTGTAAACAGTACAGTCACTCATGTGATGAAGTAATATACCAAGTAATGCAGCAACATAGATGATGCTGCACTAAATGTTGCAGTTGGAATGGAGACCATTCTGGGCAGAGGCAAGGAAATGGTGTGGACAAAATGAGGTGTAGACAAATCACAGGTCAAATGCGGTCACAGGCTAAATGAGTAGAGAAGATGGGGAAATCAGTGATTGAAAAGTGACTGGCTTGGCTCAGAAACTGGCTGAGAAGTCCATTAGCCACTCCACCAACTAGACCCCCCACCCCCACCTCATCCATGTCAACGTCTCAAGAGCAGGGTCTGCTCTCTCTGCACACCCCAAGGAATACTGGACACTTCACTGTGTTCGTGCTGTCCACATTGGAAACACCACTGTGGGCTGGGGAGGCGGCTTCATTGGCTGGACTGTGTGCCTTGTATGTGAGAAGCACAGATTCCATTTCCCAGCACCGCATGGTCCCTGAGCACTATGCAGGATATAGTCTCTAACCACCACTGGCATGGTCACCAAGGATCCCCCCAATAATAGTAATAGTAATAATAATAAAATAACATGTTCTCATTGGCAGGTGGATCTCTTGGCACCAATGATTATTCATAGCATCATGACTCAAGGTGCCCGTCAGAAGTTCTCCAGCCTCTATATCTCACAGTTCATCATCATGTACAGTCTGGATGGGAATAAGTGGCAGAGTTATCGAGGGAATTCTACTGGAACTTTAATGGTATGTAATTCATCCTTTAAAGAGAATCTGTAAATACTTTTAAAAACTTTCAGATGTGGAACAAACACCCCTGCTTCCTATGAACTTAATTTCCAAAAATATTTTTTCCTGTTTAGGTTACTAAGACTGATTGCAGGCATATGAACAAGAATAGTAGCATCAGAGGGACAGAACGATAGCACAGTGGAGTGGGTAGGGGGCTTTCCTTGCATGTGGCTGAACTGGGTTTGATCCCTGGCACCTCACATTATTCCCCAAGCCCATCATGAGCAATTCCTGAGCACAAACCTAAGAGTAATCCCTGAGCAGTGTGGTGTGCCCCAAAACAAAACAAAACTACAATTAGGTGCATCAAAGACATTAGAGATAAAAGAAATGAAAACATCCCTTGCAAAAAATACCTAGACCAGTGATAGCATAGCAGGTAGGACTCTTGCTTTGTATGCTGTCAATCAAGGTATGACCCCAGCACCACATATGGGCCCCTGAATCCTTTCAGGAGTTATTTGTGAGCTTAGAATCAGAAATAAGTACTGAACATTGCCAAGTATGGCCCAAAAACCAAAAAAAAGAGTTGTTCAACTGATAAAATTATGTGACTGGATGGGTAAAAATCAGGTGTTTGATTATGGGCTTCTTGTTTGAGGTGATAGTAAGGAGATCAGGTTTTAACAGATCCGTTTTGTGGGCAGTATACCTCAAATTTCTCATCTATTTATTGGTTGGTTATTTTTGTAAGGGGGTGCACAGCTGACAGTGCTAGCGTTGCACCAGCACAGTGCTCAGGGGTTACTCTAATAATGCTTGAAAGACCATGCTGGGATCAAAGCTAGGGCTCCCACATGCAAAGCATGCACTCCAGTCTTTGAGACATATCCCTTGTCTCTCTAAAGTAGGATTTTAATAATTATTAGAAAATAGGAATGAAGTGGGAGAAATAAACTTTGCTTATAAGCTTTGCTTATTTCCATACTGGATACTCCTATATTCTCTTATATCAGACTTTTTATGTACTGTCACTAAATGAAAATTGGGAAGATATTTCCACAATTGGTTCTCTCAAGCCATTACAACATTAGCAATATTTCTGAGGAAATTTACTCATGCTAGTGTAGGAGCCAACTAATACTTTGTTGCATCAAATTTACTAACTACATCTACAATTTAATGATCACATAACAATTTACTAACTACATCTCTGCCCCTAGAATTTTCCCAGTGCAGAGATGTAACCCAGTGGTGAAGTGAATGCTTTGTTTATATTTTAGAAGTTTCTGGGTTTTATCCCCAGTAGTAGTAATAATAATGATAAATAATAATAATAATAATATAAATGTATATACTCATCAATAATATTTTGTTTTTTTGGGGACTATCAAGTTTTGGTATGAGAGTCATACAGAACTTGGAAACAGAGTTCAGTGAGTAAAATATTTGCCTTGCATGTAACTAACCCCACTTTGATCCCTGGAACCACATAAGTTCTCCTAAGCACCACCAGGAATGATCCCCAGGTACAGAGCCAGGAATAAGCCCAAGGACCACCCCCAAAAAATCCTGAAAAATAAAGTTAAAAAGCCTCTTTTTACATAAAACAGTTGCTCTAGAATAGTTTAATGTAGTAACTATGAGTTCAGTGACTGTTGGGAAAGGTAAAGCTTTGCATTATAGTGTTAGATAATTGTCTTTTGTCTGGTCCTTCAAGACAGGTATTCTTATTTTATGTTACTACAATTAACTCCTGAAATGTTTCTGATTGCCAAGTTTGGGCCACACGAGTAGTACTTAGTGACTATTTTCAGCTCTGTGCTCAAGGAATGCTTCTGGTGGTGCTCAGAGGACCCTATGTGGATCCAGAGATCAAACTGGAGTCATCCATATACAAGGCAAACAGTCTCCAAAAATGTATTTTGTGTGAATCTTTCTCAAGACCTAACTCCCTTCCCACACCATAAATTTCTAAACCCATATATCTCCTTCCCCTCCTTGAAAGTGTTGGCAAATATTTTAGTACTTTTGCAACCATGAAATTTCAGTCCCACTGTCACTTGGGGGCTAACCAAGAGACAGATGGGCAACTTATGAACAAGATTAGAAGATGGGGAACTTACGTCCTTAAAATAACCATCATAAAACTATGGCCACAAAAAGCATATTTTATAACAAAAACAGGAAATCATACTTAAAAGTTTTTACTGATGTACTTTGGTTTACAATACATGTAATAATGGTTTCATGCATATGCTATTCCAACATCACACCCGTCACCAAATGCCTGGTTCCCTTACGAAGGTCCTAAAGGCCCACCCCTTCCAACACCTTGAAAACTCATTTCAACTCTCCAATTGTGTTGTCCTTGGCCCTTTCTGCTCTCTAACTGTGTCTTTAAATCTCATGGATAAAATCAAGCATTCTGTATATATCTCTTTCCTTCTGACTGATTTCACACAGCATAAAGCCCTCTATTCCATCTATGTTGTGGAAAATTGCATCATGTGTCTTTTATTACAACTGCATAGCATTCCATTGTGTGTGTATATATATATACATATATATATGTATATATATATACACACACACCACAACTTCTTGATCTATTAATTTGTAGTTACAAGGAAATCACATTTTAGGAAGGGTGGGTTGTAGACCACTGACCATGAAATGATAATTTCCCTTGTGGGCTAGGCCCTTGAGGCACACCATCTTATTTGCAAACCCAAACAAATGTTTTGGGTTTAAAGATGAGACAAACTGTCCCTGCCCAGGCATTGCTGTATTTTCAAGTTTTGAATTCAGCTCATTTCCATTTATTTGGTTGCAGTTTTTCAAATAATTATCTATTATTCTTTTTATTGTTTGTTTGTTTGTTTTTGGGTCACACCTGGCAGCAGTCAGGGATTACTCCTGGCTCTATGCTCAGAAATCGCTCCTGGCAGGCTCGGGGGACCATATGGAATGCCGGGATTAGAATCACCGACATTCTGCATGCAAGGCAAACACCTTACCTTCATGCTATCTCTCCGGCCTCAATTATCTATTATTCTTTTTTATTTTATTTTTATATCTATTATTCTTAATATCAAGCAATTTGAGGGTCAGAGAGAGAAACCATGCTTTGCATATTGGAGGTCTGAGTTCAACACACCTGGTTCCCAGAACTGCCTGCCAGGCATGACTCCAAGCAGAAAGCCAGGAATAGTCCCTGAGCAATGCTGGGTATGTAGCCCCAAAACTAAACAGAACTAAACTATACTAAACTAAACAGTTTTTGAAGGAATTATTTTCTATTTTATTAATTTTAGTTCAAAAAAACTTGATGCTTGTAATATTTATGCTTTTTTTTGGTTTTTGGGTCACACCCGGTGGTGCTCAGGGGTTACTCCTGGCTATCTGCTCAGAAATAACTCCTGGAAGGCACGGGGGACCATATGGGACACTGGGATTCGAACCAACCACCTTAGGTTCTGGATCGGCTGCTTGCAAGGCAAACACCACTGTGCTATCTCTTCAGGCCCTATTTATGCCTTTTTTTAAAATTTTTATTGTGGTCAAAGTGAATTACAATTCTCTCACAGTAATCTTTGAGGCACAAAGTGACAATTAGTGACAACCAGTTTTGTCCTCCCTCTACCCATGTTCCGAGCATACATCCCAAATCTCCCTCTTTTACCCTCATAATGCTAGTACAACTGTTCCCCCCTTGTACAGCTTGTTGTAAATTGGGTATCAATTCTTTTGTCATTGAATTTGGATTTGGCATTCAAGTCTGATAAGTTTTTATTTCCACCAAATGAACATATGACTGTCTGGCCTTGGTACCATTGGGGGAAGAAAAATAAAAAAAAGCCAAGAAAAAAGAGAAAAAATGGGTGGATTCCATCTAGGTGTCATAAATATCCATTTAGAAAAGGAAGGAAAAAAGAAGAAAAAGGTAATAAAACAAAATATAGAAACAAAAAACAATAAGGGAGTATCAACAAGATTAACAAAAGAATAAACATAAAATAAACCAAAAACCAAAACCATCAGCTACGGAAAAAGAAAAACAAAAAAATAACTAAAAACCAGACCAGCAACTTGTTTTAAAAACGGTTGTATTTCTTCTTCTTTTTTTGCATAGGCATGGTAAATATTGGGGGAAATTACAGTGGGAATTCCCTTGGCCTAAGAGATACAGGGTTTCTCCGCCATTGAAGCATACTGCCATGGGAACAACTACAAGCTCCATACACACTCATTTACACACCCCAAGGTCTTTTTATGGTGCCAGGAAACTTTCCACTCTGATGTGCTGATGACATCCCACCTCTTTGGCTGGAGATCTTGTTATTTGAATAGTTCATAGAGTGAAGGATAGGAGAGAATTTTTCATTGTGGTTGTAGGAGTTCTGTTCCATCGATGTTATTGTAATCATTCTTCTGTAATTAGTGGTCTTCATTTTTGTTCAGAACCTAGAACAGGGCCTAGTGTATAGTCTTTCTTCAGAGTTCCATAAGTTCTGCTCAGTCACAGTTGTCAAAGTTAGACCTCTGGACTTAGAGATCTTCGTTTTTGTACAAATTTTAGGCCAAGGCCTAGGCTAGGAACATTCTCATTTGTTCTCCAGTTCAAAAAATTTTAAGATTTTTTTTGGGGGGGCGGTTTACTTTTCATTTTCTCAAATCTACAGTTTAATGACTAGTTCATTCGTTTGTACTCTTTATTGTTCAATGGTAAGGATAACATAAACTTAATAACTACTCACAAAAGAGTCATTCCTGGGGCCGGATAGCACAGCAGTAGGGCATTTGCCTTGCAGGCAGACGACCCAGGGGAGACCCAGGTTGGGTTCCCTGCATCCCATATGGTCCCCTGAGCCTGCCAGGAGCGATTTCTGAGCACAGAGCCAGGAGTAACCGCTGAGCGACACTGGGTTTGGCAAAAAAAAAAAAAAGCCATTCCTTTACAAAGCAGTTACTGAACAAGTTCTGTGATCTAGATCTATATTTTGTTGTAGGTAAGAGATTCCTCAAAGAATCCAAATGTGGATTCTTATCTAATCCTCTATAAAGATTTTGACTGACAAACATGTAAACTAAAGCTGCTGACTTTAAAAAAACTTGAAACTTAATTTAAATTTTGTTATGTAAAATTTCTTCATAGGGGCTGGAGCAGTGGCACAAGTGGTAAGGTGTCTGCCTTGTGCACACTAGCCTAGGAGGGACCGGGGTTCGATCCCCCAGCGTCCCATATGGTCCTCCAAGCCATGAGTGATTTCTGAGCACATAGCCAGGATTAACCCTGACCGTCACCGGGTATGGCCCGAAAACCAATAAAAATGTTGTTCATAAATACCAAGCCCACCACCAATGTGATCTTTCCTCCACCAATGTACCCAGTTACCCACCCACCCACTCCCAGCGTTCTTTCTTGGCAGGCCAAAACCAGTTTCCTTTATATTACTCGTTACAACACATCTCATAAAGATGTTACTAAATTAATTGTCCAAGGATTTCCTGATCCATTAGGTGCTAGCTGAGCCTTCTGTGCTACTGTTTGGTGAGTTTAATGGGCTTCTACTGAATTTTTTAAATCTCATTTTCTGTGCTCTTAATGGGCTGCCAGTACTGTGAAATTTGGGGATGTCTCCAGCACAGCTGGGCCACTTAGATGCCAGCAAGCAAGTGTGGGTGGAGTTCTGGGCCTTGCAAACCCCCCCCCCCCGAGGACTCAGCCAGCTCCCATCCCCAAAAGGCTCCAGAGATTAGGGTCCAGAAGCCCGGCCCTTCCTGCCTTGGCTTCAGCTGTGATCTTTCTCAACAATCCATCACGGAGCTGGGCCATTTACAATCTATGAAAGGCTTTTTTTTTTATCCAGGAAAACTGGGGGTTGGAGGCAGTCAGCAGGATAAAGGGACTAGGGCACAGAGTAGGCAAGCTGGAGCAAAGGATTTGGTCCGCAATTTGACTTTTAAGGACTGAGTTAAGAATGACTTTTACGTGTTTAAAGGTGCACCAACAGGGCTCAGGGATAGGATTCAAGGGATAAAGCACACCATTTGCCTGTGTGAGGCCTTGCGTTCCATCTCCAGCACTTGGGAGCCCCTAGCACTGACAGATGTGCTCCTATGAAAGTCATCCAATGGTAGGCCCTGAGAATGCTACGCAAAGTGACTACTTGAGACATTAAAAAGAACAAATTCTATCCATCTGGTCCTTTAAAGGAAGTCTGAGTTTCTGAGTCTAGTTAAATGACACTAGAGATCCCTAGAGTTCACATGAATTCAGAGGCTCCTAAAGCATCGCACAGTCTTTATCGAATTCCACCAGCAAAAGTCACACCCTTTGACTTATTTGAATGTGTCATTTTTGTTTCTTTGGGGCCTCCCAAGCAATGCTCAGGAGCCCAGTGGCTACACTCACAAGCCCGCTACAATCAGAGCCTTCTGGGCCAGTGCAAGAGCCCAACTATGTGGAGCTGCGTGGCCACAGCGGTGCTGTATTTCTCATCATCCAGTGGAAGCAGAGAATTCTAGCACCCTTTAGGACTCCTGTTTCACTGCCAACACTCTCCTAAATAGCTTGAATGATCATTGAAAATGGTCAATGTTCTTTGGGTACAGTTGGATCTGGTGCTGTGGTTGAATCCAGGGCCTCACCTATGCACGGCATGTGGTTTACCTCTTGAGCCACATTCCTGACCTGTCTTTGCAACTTGAAAGAAAGTAAAGACAGGGACCAGAGGAGCTGTGGCAGGAGTGGTAGGGTGTCTGCCTTGCACGCGCTAACCTAGGGCGAACCGCGGTTCGATACTCTGGCATCCCATAGGGTCCCCCAAGCCAGGAGCGATTTCTGAGGGCATAGCCAGGAGTAACCCCTGAGCATCACCGGGTGTGGCCCAAAAAGGGAAACCAAAACCAACAGCAAAAGAAGGACAGGGGCCGGATTGTCAGCACACACCCAGCCAACCCGGGTTCGATTCCCAGGATCCCATATAGTCCTCGAAGCCTGCCAGGAGCAATTTTTGAGCACAGAGCCAATAGTAGTCTGAGAAACCAGCGACTGTGGTAAAAAAAAAAATAAAAAAAATTGAAAGACATTTGGTGAGGGGTGGGTTTGGGCTATACTTGGTAGTGCTCGGGATCCCCCCTGGCAGTGTTTGAAGGACCTTTGTGGTGCCAGACATCAAAGCTGGGCCTTCCGCATGCAGGGCAAATACCTAGCCCGGTGCACTATCTCTCTCACACACAATTCTTTTTTTTTAATTTTTTTTTGTTTGATGCTCAGGGGTCACTCCTGGCTAAGCGCTCAGAAATTGCCCCTGGCTTGGGGGGGGACCATATGGAATGCCGGGGGATCGAACCACAGTCCTTCCTTGGCTGGCTAGCGCATGGAAGGCAGACACCTTACCTCTAGCACCAGCTCTCGGGTCCCTGACAATTCTTAAGTCAGTCCATCAGAAGCAGGTACTCACTAAATCCTTGGTGTTTAACCTATCTACCTCTTACCTCAGATCTTTCCCTCTGGGATGTAAGTAAGAAAAAGAAAGACGGTAGGGTAATTATGTCCTTTGAAAATGTGTATATTTAGGGGACATAGTACAGGATTAAGATAGTTTCCTTGTTTTGCATGTGCATACTGCACATTCCCTTGGAAGAAGCCAGGAGCAGACTGAGCACTGCTACTGTTGCTCGCCAGCAAACAAACCAATGCCAACCCAAACTATAAGAGGCTGGGGACATAGCTCAGTGGAGAACATTGCTTTACACGTAGAATCCCTGGGTTCACACCATAGCCTAAGAGAAATGCTACCACCACCACCACCACCCATGTCGACCAAAAATCTGTAAAGACAACAAAGTATGTAAAAGAAAACCACGCAAACAACCAGCGATATCAGTGGCATGCTAACATTTGCCAACAAATTTAGTTCAGTAGGAACGCGTACAGAGCAGCCAGACATGAAACGATTCTCTCGTTACAAGAATGAAATGTGAGGATTAATAACGTCTTGAACACCTGAAGGTAATAAGCTCGAGTCTGTGGCCTTTCTTTTCACCTTATTTTAGAAATTCCAGTTCTGCAGTCATTTACACACACCAAACAAGAAACTACTTTGGGCAGCCCGAGAGTCCCGCGCTCCGTGGCCCGAAATGAATGCAGCGCAAAGCAGAGGAGGCCCACGGGAGGGGAGGTCTCCTGCGGGTCTGGTGGGGTGTGGAGACGCCGAGCACCTGGCGGGTGCGTCAGATGCCCTGGCCCGAGGGGGAGACGGTTTCCTGCAGAAGGAGGTGCAGGAGGTGGTTCTGCTCGGCACTCAGCAGAGGCCACAGGTCGGCCTGCAGCGACTTGACGGCTTCCGTGTCCTTCTCGTGGGTGGCCATGACCAAGGACTGGAGCAGCAGGAAGAGCTCCTCGGGGAGGGGTGCGCCGCTGTCGTGCCCGTGGCCGTCGAAGGCCTCCCAGGAGTATTTCTCCAGGGTGCGGGCATGCTCAGGCAGGAGCTTGACGGGCGGCGGCTGCAAGAGCAGCAGCAGCAGCACGCGGGACACCTCGCATCGGACCAGCACGTCGGAAAAGGCGCCCAGCAGGGCGGGGGCGACACTGGGGGCGAGCAGCCCGGGGTCCGGGACCTGGGCCGCGCTGGGCCCGGGCCCGGGTGCTGCAGTAGCAGCAGGTGGCGGTGGAGCAGCAGCAGACAGCGGTGGAGCTGCAGGAGCAGGAGCAGCAGCAGCAGCAGCAGCGGGCGGCGGCGCGGGCGGCCAGGGGCGGCTGCCGTGCTCCTGCGCCAGGAGCTGCATGCGCGTGAAGAGGGCCAGGGCGCGGGTGTAGTCGCGCGCCAGCAGCAGGCAGGAGGCGGCGTCGCCCAGCGCCTGCAGCGCGGCCAGCGGCAGCAGCGGCAGCTGCATGTGCGCGGCGCGTTGGTAGTGCACGGCGGCGGCGGCCGGCTGGCCCCGGTCGCGCAGGGCGGCGGCCAGCTCGAGGCACAGCGCGGCGGCGGCGGCCGGCTGGCCCAGCTCGGCGTGCAGGCGCACGGCGGCGCCCAGGGCGCTGGCGGCGGCCTGCAGCTGCTCGCCGTAGGCCGCGGGGCAGCCGAGCCGCTCGCGCGCGTCGCGCTCCTGCCGCAGGAAGAGGCGGGCGGCCTCGGTGAGCGCCAGCGCCTCCCCGGGGCCGTGGAAGAGCGCCTGCTGGCAGCGCGCCACGGCCAGCTGGCACCAGGCGGCGTAGGGCAGGCACTCCTGGGCGCGCAGCTCGCGGCCCAGCTGCGCGAACTGCTCGCTGGCCTCGGCCACGTTCGGCTTCCGCAGGAAGCGCTTCTTGAGCTTGCTGGACACCTGGCGGTAGCGCGCCAGGAAGTCCCCGGGCTCGGCCGCCGCGCCGCCGCCGCCGCCGCCGCCGCCCGCGCCCACGGCCAGGCCGCCCAGGCCGCCCAGGCCGGCCGCGGACGCCGCCATCCTGCCGCGGACCTCTGCCTCGCTCTCTTCCCCTTCCTCCCCCTGCCCCGTCCTCTTCCGGGCTGGCGGCGAGGGCGCGCCCGGCGGCCCGGACGGAGTGCCGGGCTGCGGAGGGCGGGACGCGCGGGTTGGCCACTCCGAGCGCCCGCTCGCCTGGTCCCGCCCGCCGCCGGGCCGCCGGCCGTGCCGATTGGCAGGGAGCGGGGCCGGGGCGGGCGCGGAGGGGGCGGGCCTGGCGGGGGTGGCGCCCAGCCCGGTCTCGCGGCAGCCCTGGGCCGGGCCTGGTGCTCCAGGAAAGGCGAGGCCTGCGCTGCCTGAGCCCATGCTCACCGAGCCTGGGCTTGGGTCTCGCTTTGTGGGCAGCTGGCTGGCTGGCTGGCTGGCGCCGGCCTTTGACCGTGTGCTGTCCAAGGGAGCTGGGCTCAGCCGCTCCCGGGGCCCGGTCACAGCAGACGACTGTCTTTCCAACTTGGCACTTTGCTGCCTGGTTCCCCACACCCGCCCCACCCGCCAAGCCTGGGTGCTGGCTTCAGAGACCTAGCCCCATGCCCGGGACTGGCTGCTGTCCCAGGCCCTCCCTCGATCGCTCGGTCCGTATGTCGGGTCCAGTCCCGTCGAGAGGAGCCCGCCGCCCAGGGATTCTACGTGTAAAGCAATGTTCTCCACTGAGCTATGTCCCCAGCCTCTTATAGTTTGGGTTGGCATTGGTTTGTTTACTGGCGAGCAACAGTAGCAGTGCTCAGACTGCTCCTGGCTTCGTTCTAAGGGAATGTGCAGTATGCACATGCAAAACAAGGCAACTATCTTAATCCTGTACTATGTCCCCTAAATATACACATTTTCAAAGGACATAATTACCCTACCGTCTTTCTTTTTCTTACTTACATCCCAGAGGGAAAGATCTGAGGTAAGAGGTAGATAGGTTAAACACCAAGGATTTAGTGAGTACCTGCTTCTGATGGACTGACTTAAGAATTGTCAGGGGCCCGAGAGCTGGCGCTAGAGGTAAGGTGTCTGCCTTGCATGCGCTAGCCAGCCAAGGAAGGACTGTGGTTCCATCCCCCGGCATTCCATATGGTCCCCGCTCCCAAGCCAGGGGCAATTTCTGAGCGCTTAGCCAGGAGTGACCCCTGAGCATCAAACAAAAAAAAATTAAAAAAAAAGAATTGTGTGTGAGAGAGATAGTGCACCGGGCTAGGTATTTGCCCTGCATGCGGAAGGCCCAGCTTTGATGTCTGGCACCACAAAGGTCCTTCAAACACTGCCAGGGGGGATCCCGAGCACTACCAAGTATAGCCCAAACCCACCCCTCACCAAATGTCTTTCAATTTTTTTTATTTTTTTTTTTACCACAGTCGCTGGTTTCTCAGACTACTATTGGCTCTGTGCTCAAAAATTGCTCCTGGCAGGCTTGGAGGACTATATGGGATGCTGGGAATCGAACCCGGGTTGGCTGGGTGTGTGCTGACAATCCGGCCCCTGTCCTCCTTTTGCTGTTGGTTTTGGTTTCCCTTTTTGGGCCACACCCGGTGATGCTCAGGGGTTACTCCTGGCTATGCCCTCAGAAATCGCTCCTGGCTTGGGGGACCCTATGTGACGCCAGAGTATCGAACCGCGGTTCGTCCTAGGTTAGCGCATGCAAGGCAGACGCCCTACCACTCGTGCCACAGCTCCTCTGGTCCCTGTCTTTACTTTCTTTCAAGTTGCAAAAACAGGTCAGGAATGTGGCTCAAGAGGTAAACCACATGCCATGCATAGGTGAGGCCCTGGATTCAACCACAGCACCAGATCCAACTGTACCCCAAGAACATTGACCATTTTCAATGATCATTCAAGCTATTTAAATTAGGAGAGTGGTGGCAGTGAAACAGGAGGAGTCCTAAAGGGTGCTAGAATTCTCTGCTTCCGCTGGATGATGAGAAATACAGCACCGCTGTGGCCACGCAGCTCCACATAGTTGGGCTCTTGCACTGGCCCAGAAGGCTCTGATTGTAGCGGGCTTGTGAGTGTAGCCACTGGGCTCCTGAGCATTGCTTGGGAAGCCCCAAAGAAACAAAAATGACACATTCAAATAAGTCAAAGGGTGTGACTTTTGCTGGTGGAATTCGATAAAGACTGTGCGATGCTTTAGGAGCCTCTGAATTCATGTGAACTCTAGGGATCTCTAGTGTCATTTAACTAGACTCAGAAACTCAGACTTCCTTTAAAGGACCAGATGGATAGAATTTGTTCTTTTTAATGTCTCAAGTAGTCACTTTGCGTAGCATTCTCAGGGCCTACCATTGGATGACTTTCATAGGAGCACATCTGTCAGTGCTAGGGGCTCCCAAGTGCTGGAGATGGAACGCAAGGCCTCACACAGGCAAATGGTGTGCTTTATCCCTTGAATCCTATCCCTGAGCCCTGTTGGCGCACCTTTAAACACGTAAAAGTCATTCTTAACTCAGTCCTTAAAAGTCAAATTGCGGACCAAATCCTTTGCTCCAGCTTGCCTACTCTGTGCCCTAGTCCCTTTATCCTGCTGACTGCCTCCAACCCCCAGTTTTCCTGGATAAAAAAAAAAGCCTTTCATAGATTGTAAATGGCCCAGCTCCGTGATGGATTGTTGAGAAAGATCACAGCTGAAGCCAAGGCAGGAAGGGCCCGGCTTCTGGACCCTAATCTCTGGAGCCTTTTGGGGATGGGAGCTGGCTGAGTCCTCGGGGGGGGGGGGGGTTTGCAAGGCCCAGAACTCCACCCACACTTGCTTGCTGGCATCTAAGTGGCCCAGCTGTGCTGGAGACATCCCCAAATTTCACAGTACTGGCAGCCCATTAAGAGCACAGAAAATGAGATTTAAAAAATTCAGTAGAAGCCCATTAAACTCACCAAACGAGCCCCTAGCACTGACACATGGTCTCTTATGAAAGTCATTAAATGGGAGGCCCGGACGGAGTGCCGGGCTGCGGAGGGAGGGACGCGCGCGGCGGGCTGGCCTCTCCGAGCGCCCGCTCGCCTGGTCCCGCCCGCCCCGCGGGCCGCTGGCCTTGCCGATTGGCAGGGAGCGGGGCCGCGGCGGGCGCGGAGGGGGCGGGCCTGGCGGGGGTGGCGCCCAGCCCGGTCTCGCGGCAGCCCTGGGCCCGGCCTGGTGCTCCAGGAAAGGCGAGGCCTGCGCTGCCTGAGCCCATGCTCACCGAGCCGGGCTGGGGTCTCGCTTTGTGGGCGGCTGGCTGGCTGGCTGGCTGGCGCCGGCCTTTGACCGTGTGCTGTCCAAAGGAGCTGGGCTCAGCCGCTCCCGGGGGCCCGGTCACAGCAGACGACTGTCTTTCCAACTTGGCACTTTGCTGCCTGGTTCCCCACACCCGCCCCACCCGCCAAGCCTGGGTGCTGGCTTCAGAGACCTAGCCCCACGCCCGGGACGGGCGGCTGTGCCAGGCCCTCCCTCGGTCGGTCGGTCCCTCGGTCGGGTCCCGTCCCGTCGAGTCGAGCCCGCCGCCACACGCTCGGCTCGGTGGCGCCACCCCATCTCTCCACGCTGCAGTCAGGCAGGCAGGGGCCCTGAGCTCTGCAGTGATGGGGAACACCAGCTTCTCCCCCCACACCCCACACCCCCCGGGCCTCGGCCTTGGCACTGGGCGCTGAGCTGATAGAGGAGTCGTCTCCACTCTCATCTCGCTTGCACCCCAGCATCGCTCCCACCCCCCACCAGGAGCCCCCTCGCACTTTTGCCTCACCTCTCCCCTCGGCACCCCCACTGCACTCTCCCGCCTCGTCCGGACCCCAACCAGGAGCGCCCTCGCCCTTCATGCCTCCCACCAGAAGCTCCACTCGCCTCCAGACCAGAACCCTCCACCCCTCACACAGGGCCCCGGGGATTCCCGCCACCCCTCAGGCACGGCCCAGGGGATTCCCGCCAACCCTCACACACGGCAGGTGCAGAGGATTCCCGCCAGCCCAGGAGGAAGGCCTCCCCACGCCATACCCCAGGCCCAGTGGGCCCGCCGGTGGACTGAAACACGCACTCGGGTTTCTTTCAACACTCTATTGGTTTCCAACATTTCCCCCAGGCCACTGGGGTGGAAGGACGCGCAGGCCCTAAACTGATTGGGGAAGGCCGGGCTGCTCGCTTTCAGGCGTCGTAGTCCACCAAGGAGGTGGTGGTAGGGCCCAAGGCGCGGCTGAGCTGCGGGTCGTTGTGGATGGCCAGGTCCACGAACTCGGGGACGATGCACCTGGTGCCCCTCTTGCGGGCCTCCCTCTTGGCCCGCTTCAGCACACGGGCCACCAGGTACTGGAGGACGCCAGCCAGGAACACGGCAGCGGAGTGGCGTAGCCGCTGGGCGTAGTGGCCCTCCCGCAGCTGCTTCTCCACACGACTCACGGAGAAGAGCAGGCCTCTTCGGCGTGCACGCACTGGCGGCATGCGGCGCCTGACCCGCTCTCCTTCGTGGACTTCTGAGGACAGCACCAAAGCGCTGGAGCTCGCGGTGGCGTGGGTGCCATCGATGGAGGTGATGGGGCTGGGGCTGGCTCTGGCGCCGGTGGCCGGAGCTCCTCGCCCGGTGGCTGAGCTGTGAGGCCGACCACGATGGTCAGAGCGACCACGGGCTGGGGCGTCGGCGGCTCTGGGAGCATGAGCACGGCCTTCGCCTGGACTTGCTGGGCCCGCTCTGGCTCTGGGGCCACGACGAGCTGGGCCCGCACCAGCCCTGCTGAGGCGACGTGCTGGGGATCCCTCCACACGACCTCCTTCGCGACGACCTCCTTCGCTACGAGCGCCTCTTTCCACACGACCTCCTTCGCGACGAGCTGCGCCTCCTTCCACACGACCTCCTTCGCGACGAGCTGCGCCTCCTTCCACACGACCTCCTTCGCGACGAGCTGCGCCTCCTTCCACACGACCTCCTTCGCGACGTGCAGCGCCTCCTTCCACACGACCTCCTTCGTGACCTGCCGGGCATCGCCCTCAGTGATGCTTCCTTCCACACCACACCCCCAGCCGGCTCTGGGGGCCCCACGGTGCGTTGGGCCGGCTCTGGGGCTCCTCTCTGCCTCCCCACCCCACAGCGGGCTGGACCTGCTCTGGGGGTCCCACGAAGGGCTGGGCCGGCTCTGGGGCTCCTCTCTGCCTCCCCACCCCACGGCTGGCTGGGCCGGCTCTGGGGGTCCACAAAGGGCTGGGCCGGCTCTGGGGCTCCTCTCTGCCTCCCCACCCCCAGGGTGGGCAGGGCCGGCTCTGGGGCTCCTCTCTGCCTCCCCACCTCACGGGCTGAGCTGGCTCTGGGGCTCCTCTCTGCCTCCCCACCCCACGGTGGGCTGGGCCGGCTCTGGGGGTCCCACAAAGGGCTGGGCCGGCTCTGGGGCTCCTCTCTGCCTCCCCACCCCACGGAGGGCTGGGCCGGCTCTGGGGCTCCTCTCTGCCTTCCCACCCCACGGTGGGCTGGGCCGGCGCTGGGGGGTCTCACGAAGGGCTGGACCGGCTCTGGGGCTCCTCTCTGCCTCCCCACCTCACGGGCTGAGCTGGCTCTGGGGCTCCTCTCTGCCTCCCCTCGGCGGGCTGGGCTGGCTCTGGGGGTCTCACGAAGGGCTGGACTGGCTCTGGGGCTCCTCTCTGCCTCCCCACCCCACGGGCTGAGCTGGCTCTGGGGCTCCTCTCTGCCTCCCCACCCCACGGTGGGCTGGGCCGGCTCTGGGGCTGCCTCCTTCCAGGCCACGAGCTGGCCCCTCCCGAGCTCTGGGGGTACGACCTCGACCTTCACTATGCACTGGGCCCGCGCTAGCTCTGGGGGTGCTCCCTCGTGCTCTCGGGGTGTCACCTTCGATGCGACGACGAGGCACCGGGCTCGCTGGACTCTCTGGGCTCGCGATGCGACGACGACGACGACGAGGCACCGGGCTCGCTGGACTCTCTGGGCTCGCGCTAGCTCTGGGGGTGCTCCCTCGTGCTCTCGGGGTGTCACCTTCGATGCGACGACGACGACGAGGCACCGGGCTCGATGGACTCTCTGAGCTTGCGATGCGACGAGGACGACGACGATGAGGCACCGGGCTCGCTGGACTCTCTGGGCTCGCGCTAGCTCTGGGGGTGCTCCCTCGTGCTCTCAGGGTGTCACCTTCGATGCGACGACGAGGCACCGGGCTCGATGGACTCTCTGAGCTTGCGATGCGACGAGGACGACGACGATGAGGCACCGGGCTCGCTGGACTCTCTGGGCTCACGCTAGCTCTGGGGGTGCTCCCTCGTGCTCTCAGGGTGTCACCTTCGATGCGACGACGAGGCACTGGGCTCGATGGACTCTCTGAGCTTGCGATGCGACGACGACGATGACGAGGCACCGGGCTTGCTGGACTCTCTGGGCTCGCGCTAGCTCTGGGGGTGCTCCCTCGTGCTCTCGGGGTGTCACCTTCGATGCGACGACGACGACGAGGCACCGGGCTCGATGGACTCTCTGAGCTTGCGATGCGACGAGGACGACGACGATGAGGCACCGGGCTCGCTGGACTCTCTGGGCTCGCGCTAGCTCTGGGGGTGCTCCCTCGTGCTCTCGGGGTGTCACCTTCGATGCGACGACGACGACGAGGCACCGGGCTCGATGGACTCTCTGAGCTTGCGATGCGATGACGACGACGAGGCACCGGGCTCGCTGGACTCTCTGGGCTCACGCTAGCTCTGGGGGTGCTCCCTCGTGCTCTCAGGGTGTCACCTTCGATGCGACGACGAGGCACCGGGCTCGATGGACTCTCTGAGCTTGCGATGCGACGAGGACGACGACGATGAGGCACCGGGCTCGCTGGACTCTCTGGGCTCGCGCTAGCTCTGGGGGTGCTCCCTCGTGCTCTCAGGGTGTCACCTTCGATGCGACGACGAGGCACCGGGCTCGATGGACTCTCTGAGCTCGCGATGCGACGAGGACGACGACGATGAGGCACCGGGCTCGCTGGACTCTCTGGGCTTGCGCTAGCTCTGGGGGTGCTCCCTCGTGCTCTCAGGGTGTCACCTTCGATGCGACAACGAGGCACCGGGCTCGATGGACTCTCTGAGCTCGCGATGCGACGACGACGACGACGACGAGGCACCGGGCTCGCTGGACTCTCTGGGCTCGCGCTAGCTCTGGGGGTGCTCCCTCGTGCTCTCGGGGTGTCACCTTCGATGCGACGACGAGGCACCAGGCTCGCTGGACTCTCTGAGCTCGCGATGCGACGACGACGAGGCACCGGGCTCGCTGGACTCTCTGGGCTCACGCTAGCTCTGGGGGTGCTCCCTCGTGCTCTCGGGGTGTCACCTTCGATGCGACGACGAGGCACCGGGCTCGATGGACTCTCTGAGCTTGCGATGCGACGACGACGACGACGACGAGGCACCGGGCTTGCTGGACTCTCTGGGCTCGTGCTAGCTCTGGGGGTGCTCCCTCGTGCTCTCGGGGTGTCACCTTCGATGCGACGACGAGCCACCGGGCTCGATGGACTCTCTGAGCTCGCGATGCGACGACGACGACGAGGCACCGGGCTCGCTGGACTCTCTGGGCTCGCGCTAGCTCTGGGGGTGCTCCCTCGTGCTCTCGGGGTGTCACCTTCGATGCGACGACGAGGCACCGGGCTCGCTGGACTCTCTGAGCTTGCGATGCGACCACGACGACGACGACGACGAGGCATCGCTGGACTCTCTGGGCTCGCAGGGCGCCCAGCGCTGCGATGATGTCGGCGACGGCGGCGACGTCGATGCCGTCGATGCCGTCGACCCGCACTGGCCTCGGCCTCACTGGGACGCGCTGGTTCCACGCTGGCTCTGGGAAGGCGGCCGCCTTCCCGTCGAACTCTGCTGCTCCACGGGCTGCTGCTGCGTTGCATGGTGATCAGAGCAAAGCGGTGGGCTGGGTGGGGCAGGCACACCTTGTCTCTCTGTCCGTCCTGGAGGCCAAACCCCTCCGAGCTGCACTGAGGAGAAGAGCGGAAAACGCAGGGACACCGTCTCCCGTCGCCTCCGTCGCCTCTGTCGCCTCAGTTCCGGAATTGGCGCCAAAGAAGTTGAGGCGAGGTGGGGCGGGCACTTAGCGGACAGTCTGACGCCTCATTGGCTCCCTAGAATACGAGCTGGGACGCTCACTAATCATTGGCTGGGGTGTAGGCTTCGTCCCGCCTGCCAGGAGCTCTCGCTGTTCCGATTGGCCCATGCGTCAGGGGGCCATGGCCAGTAACACGTGCCCCCCTTTCCCGCCCCTTCTCCTTCCTCGCTTCCAGTAACACGTGCCCCCCTTTCCCGCCCCTTCTCCTTCCTCGCTTGGGAAGGCACGGGGCCATGGCCAGTAACACGTGCCCTCCTTTCCCGCCCCTTCTCCTTCCTCGCTCGAAAAGTGGCTTTTGTTTTTTCTATTCTTTTCGGGTTTGGGGGTCACACCCGGCAGGCTCAGGGGCTACTCGTCGCTCTTCGCTGCCCCAGGCTCGCTGATCCTGTGGGGGTGGCCCTCGCCTCATTCTCAGTCCCAATGCTGGCCCCTCCCCCATGAAGCCATCCCCGTCTGGCCTGGTGGCGCCCCTCCCTGTCAGACATTTTCTCCCCAGACACTCGCCCCCTCCCTGTCAGACATTTTCTCCCCGGACACTCGCCCCCTCCCTGTCAGACATTTTCTCACCGGGACAGCTCGCCCCCTACCGGTCAGACATTTTCTCCCCAGGACTCGCCCCCTCCCTGTCAGACATTTTCTCCCCGGGACAACTCGCCCCCTCCCTGTCATTTTCTCCCCGGGACAACTCGCTCCCTACCGGTCAGACATTTTCTCCCCAGGACTCGCCCCCTCCCTGTCAGACATTTTCTCACCGGGACAGCTCGCCCCCTACCGGTCAGACATTTTCTCCCCAGGACTCGCCCCCTCCCTGTCAGACATTTTCTCCCCGGGACACTCGTCCCTCGCGTTGGACTCACCATGTCAGACATTTTCTCCCAGGGACAACTCGCCCTCCCTGTCAGACATTTTCTCCCCAGGACTCTCCCCCTCCTTGTCAGACATTTTCTCCCCAGGACTCTTCCCCTCCCTGTCAGACATTTTCTCCACTCGTCCTCGCTGTTGGACTCGCTGGCACTTTCTCCCCACCTCCCTACCGCTTCCCGTTGGCAGAAGGCTGACTGTGTGGTGTGACCCATGCAGGCCATTGCGGGTGAACTCGTTGGGTCCTAAGGGGCTGCTGTGACCCCAGGCATACCGATCTCTAGTTCCAGAGGCCTGGTTTTATCATCCATGAACTGAGCGGAAAGTTTCCTAGCCCACAAAAAGACCTAGGGAAGAGTAAAAGAGCATTATAGAGTCTGTAGTCATTCCATGACAGTATGCTTCAAGGGCAGAGAAAACCTCTATCTCTTAGGCCAAGGGAATTTCCTTTCTAATTTCCCCAATATTTACTATGCTTATGTAAAAAAATTTTTTTGTTGTTATTTCTTTCATTTTTTGTTTTGTTTTCAGTTTTGTTTTTATTTCGGGATCATGGTAATTGTTTTGTTGTCTTTATTGCTGTGGTGCTTTTCTTTTTTTGTTTGATATTTTTTGTTTTTTATTTTGTTTTTGTTTTGTTGTTTGTCTTTGTTTTTGTATTTTTGTTACGTATTTCTTCCTTTTTCCTTCTCCTCTTAAATTGATATTTATAACCTCTATGGACTCCTCCCATTTTTTGTTTGTTTGATTTTTGCCCCTTTTTTCCTTTCAACAGAACCACATAACTTGAATCATCTTACTCTGCCTCATAAATTGAGCAGAAAATAATGGATGGTACCAAGACCAAACACGCATATGAACACTGAGTAGAAATTAAAAAAATGATCAGACTTAAACACCAATTTCAAAGCCAATGACAACAGAATCAATACCCAATCTACACAAGTTAGACAGAGGGGACCACTTATTCTAGCAGCCCAGGGAACAAAGGAGAGAGATAAGGGATGCATGCTGGGAACAGCGGTGGAGGGAGGACAACACTGGTGGTGGGAATACCCCTGATTCAAAGTCACTATGTACCTAAATATTACTGTGAAAGATTTGTAATTCACTTTGGTCAAAATAAAAAATATTTTAAAAAAGCCTTGCTTGAGGTGCTCCCAATGTGTACAAAAGTTACTATATGCTTCTGAACTCTCCTTTCATTCCTCCCTCCCTCACTCCCTCACTCACTTCCTATGTAGTTTTCTTAGATGCTTAATGACACCCTCACTAGGTTTTCTGCTGTTGCAGAGCCAAAAGCCAAATGGAGGAGACTTCCACCCACAGATTCACTGTTCTTCCTGAATCCGTGCTGTCTGTGCTTTGTGCTTCCGCCCCCAGCCTCTGGATGTGAGGGTGGCAGCCTTGTTTCACTTTCTTTGACCTTCTCCAGATCATTAAACCTTTTATAGGCTCACAAAGTACAAGATTTGTTTACCCGCCTCAGAGCTAATGCCCCTTATTCCAGTTTTCCTATTGCTTTTATTCTTTATGGATGCCACTCCCAAGTCTCTGACTAGTACACAGTGACTGTTGACAAATGCACAAAGCAAGGTTAGAGGGAAGATGCATTTGAGGGAATGTTGCTTCGTCAATTTTCCTTGTTATCCTCACTTTCTGTGTCTATTCCAATCTTCTCTACAGGTCTTTTTCGGCAATGTAGATGCCTCTGGGATAAAGCAGAATATTTTCAACCCTCCAATCATTGCTCGATATATTCGTTTGCACCCAACACATTTTAGCATACGGAGTACTCTTCGCATGGAGTTGATGGGCTGTGACTTAAACAGTAAGTGCCAAATTATCCCTGCCCTTCCCTCCTCTGCCATGAGTAGACTAAACATCCTCAATTTTTTAAATACTGGGGCAGTTTTACTGCTAAATACAGCATAGTACTAACTAAATGCAGGACTCAGGCAGCTGATCTCTGGGAGTCCTAGAGGCAGCTGCCTCCTACACTAAAGGGAACAAGGCGAGTTGAAGTCACAGATCTGAGTCACATGAGCAGAAAGGAAGCATGTGACAGTGCAGACTCACAAGGTGACCCAGCGGCTTCAATCACAAGACTGTTTAACACAGGAAGCCTTGAACACATGCTGAGGTGGTCCCCACAGCCCAGCCATTAGAAATCCCCCCCCAAAAAAAAGGTCCAGAGAAGTGTGAGGTCCCTAGCTTGATCCCCAGCTACAAATTGGCTGAAGAGATCTTGATTGCCCCATATCTGGGAAACCTAACAAGGGAAAATTAGAACAATAGTAATTAATAATAAATTATTGACAGCTGTACATAAGCTAAAGCCCAAAACTGCTGTATGGTGAACAGAAGGAATGAAAGCAAAGCGTGTTCCTGTGATGGCTTGTCCTCTCGTTTCTCTGAGGTTGCAGCATGCCCCTGGGGATGGAAAATAATGCAATATCGGATGCACAGATTACTGCCTCATCCTACTTCAGCAATATGTTTGCTACCTGGTCTCCCTCACATGCCCGGCTTCATCTCCAGGGAAGAGCCAACGCCTGGAGACCCCAGGTAAGAGCAGTGGGTTTGTCATTGATCTTCCCCAGAGAGATGATGGTAGTTACAGATGCTTAAAGGAAGCCCTTGACTGGCTGTTTGCTGCTTTTTAGTTCTTCCCAAAAGGATGTAAAGGAAGGTGGACTGTGGGCAGAAAGCCCCCAGATGTTGAGTGGAAGTTAGTTCATATATTATTGGAGGGAAAGGTTCCTCATAAAACTTTCTGGAAGCATGATCTCTCCATGCAGTATTGGACTTATTCTATGAGGGTATTGTAGGAACTGAGGTTGAGTTTTAAAGAGAAACCCTAATAGCCAGGCCTCTGCATATTTTTCCATGCTTCAAACGAAAGGGTCACAGTCTTATAGAGTTCCTGCAGTGATTGAAAATTGTTGGGGGTGTGCGAATGGAGTTAATTATTTCTATTCCTCCAGGATTATCTTTGACAAAACAGATTTTATTTCACACTGCCATACTTGAACACTCTAGTCACTCTATATATGGTTTGTATATTCGTTCAGCAACTATTTGATAGGCATCTATTAAATGGCTTAGAATTTAATAAGGGAGATTTAATAGAACATTAAGATACAGATTAGTAGGGCTGGAGACATAGTACAGTGGGTTGGGTACTGCCTTGCAGGAGGCCTACCCATATTCAATTCCCAGCATCCCATAAAGCCCTTATATATCCATATCAGGCCGAGATTGTGACATCATAATTCATTGATATTGAATTTCATAAGGACATTTTTATCCGATCGAGTGTGGCAATGAGTTATGATTCTGACACCATAGGAATGATTCCTAATGACATCATTAGGAATGATCCCCAAGTACAGAGCCAGAAGTAAGCCCTGAGGACCACCAGGTGAGATCTCCCCAAACAGCCAAAAATATAAAGTGGTAAGTGTTAGTTATATTGTTAAGATTTGACCTGAGTAACAATTATATTGTACTTAAATTAACTTCTTAGGTGAATAATGCAAACCAGTGGCTTCAAGTGGACTTCAAGAAAACAATGAAAGTTACAGGAATAACCACCCAAGGAGTGAAGTCTCTTCTTACCAGCATGTATGTGAAGGAGTTTGTTCTTTCCAGCAGTCAGGATGGCCATAATTGGACTCTGTTTCTTCAGAATGGAAAGGTGAAGGTATGCTACTCTCTAAATAGCACACTTCTCCAAACCACAAGGACACTGTTAAAGTCATTTGGGAGCACACTTTGATACCACGATAGGCTCTATTATCTCAGGAATGGGCAGAGTAGAACCAAGAATTGGAAAGGCATTCTTAGATATTGATGTCCTCCACAGTGATGGCAAGAATAGGAGAGGTGAAGAAAGCAAAGTTAAGGTCTGGAGTGATAGTACTTGCAAGGAGGTGCACTTGCCTTGCACACAGTTGACCCAAGTTAGATTCCTGGGATCCACCAGGAGTGATCCCTGAGTGCAAAGCCAGGAGTAAGTCCTGATTATCACTGAGTGTGGCCCCAAAAAAGTAAAAGATAAATGGAAGTTGTTTGCCAAGTATATAATGAATATACTCTATAAACTGCTTAGATTCTCAAACCATTCAGTAATCCAGTAAACAATTCCATAAATAATTCATCAAACAATTCAGTAATACAGTCTTTCCCCCCAGATATGAGTTTTCTGGAGAAGCTAACAAAATGTATTTATTATATGGTATGACATAAAGTCTTATTATCCCTTAAGTAATGGGAAAATTGATAGTTCATTTCTGTGGTATCTTTCATCTTCTTTTTATCAAGAATTAGCCATAATATGACCCTACTCAAACGCTAATACAATCTCTTTTCACTTGGTTTCCTGCTGTCTAGACCATAGTTCATCCCTGATACCACTTGGATCCCTGAGCACCTATAGGAGTAACCTCCATATCACAGAGCTGAGACTGGCCCTCCAGCATCAGTGGGCATGTCCCCCAAAGAAAATAACAATAAAAAGAGAGGCTTAAGAGCCAGAGAATGAGTACAGTGGATAGGGTACTTGCTATGCACACAGCCAATCTGGGTTTTATCCTCAGCATCCCATATGGTCCCCTGAGCCCACCAGGAGTGATTCCTGAGTGCAAATACAGGAGTAACCTCTGAGCACCTCTGGGTATCCCCCCCCCAAAAAAAAAGAAATTTGGCTTTGAATAATATGTAAGGAGCACTGAATGTGAAATATCTGCATTAAGTGAAGAATCCTTAGTATTTGCAGGTAAATATTTCAATCTAGCATGTGTAAGAACTATTCCCATTTCGAAGAAAGCACTCCCAACGCATGTCTCTGTGATTCTCACATTAAAATGACAAGACTAGGAACTAGGGATATTGGGCAAGGGTTAAGGCACATTCCTTGTAGCTGGCTGACCCCACATTGATCCCTGGTACCACAAATGGTCCCCCAATCACTTCCAGGTGTGATCTCTGAGAAGAGAACCAGGAATAAGCCCTGAAAACCAAAAAATGTGATCCCAAAAGCCAAAAATATTGAAAAATAGGCCAGAGAGATAGTACAGCTAGTAAGATGCTTGCCTTACGTGCAGCTGATGTGTGTTTGATTCCTGGCATGATATAGAGCCAAGAGTCCCTGAGCACAAAGTCCCTAAGCACGAAACTCTTCCAGCTATATGTCCAAAAGTTAAAATAAGATCATAAACATATTGGTGCCGGAGAGGTGGCGCTAGAGGTAAGATGTCTGCCTTGCAAGCACTAGCCAAGGAAGGACCACGGTTCCCCCGGCGTCCCATATGATCCCCCCAAGCCAGGGGCAATTTCTGAGCGCTTACCCAGGAGTAACCCCTGAGCATCAAACAAGTGTGGCCAAAAACAAAAAACAATAAATGATCATAAACATATTATTAAATGCTCAAGATGATAAACCAACTTGACTACAAGTAAACAAAACAAACTACATAGATTCAGAACTGAAGAACATCAGAAGATTTTAGCTGCATATCATAAAATAATTACACAACAATGTTTAATGAAATGTAATAAAAATTAGTGACAAATCAACCAAACATTTTAAGCAGTTTTTGGGGAAATGCGATTTTTAGAGATGAAAATTTTAATTATTGAAATTTAAGAAGCAACAAAAGACTTAACAGCAGATTAAGCAGAGCAAAGAAAATTTAGTCAGTTGGAAGATAGCGCTTATTTGGGGGGGGGGCACACGGTGGTACTCAGATGCTTTCTCCTTGCTCTACAATCAGGGATCACTCTGGGTGGGATTTAAGGGATTCAACCCAATCCACTGCATGCAAGGCAAGCACCCTACCTATTTCTCCAACCCCTGGAAGATACAGCTGAAGAAATGACTAGATATGGCACTCAGAAGATGAGACAAATGAAGAAGAAAGTAAGAATATGGAGTATTTAGAGAAAGCCTGACATATTTAGAGTTGAAGTCCCATAATGAAAGGAAATAGCAATGAGGCAATATTTGTATGGATATTAGTTGAGAGCTTTTCAAAACTGATGAACAATCTCAGCCTGAAATTTAAGAAGCCAAATAAGACCAGAAAAATATAAAAAATAATAACATTTTGAAAACATTTAAATTCATAAAAATTTTGAAAATTCACAATATGAAAAAAATATAGGGAAGCTGGAGAGATAGTTCAATTAGTAGGGAACTTGTTCTGAACACAATCAACCTGAGTTCAACCTCTAGCATTCCTTAATGGTCTCTGCGCAATGCCAGGAGTGATTCCTGAGCACTGCTGGGTTTGACCCAAACACCCCCCAAAAGAGATAAATGTAATTTATCCCAGTAAATGGCAAAGCAGATAATCCCTACTCTCTCTCCACTAAATCTTATTAGCAGACAGAAACCTATTAAAATAACTATTTTTATTTATTTATTTTGGTTTTTCGGGCCACACCCATTTGATGCTCAGGGGTTACTGCTGGCTAGCGCTCAGAAATTGCCTCTGGCTTGGGGGTACCATATGGGACACCGGGGGATTGAACCATGGTCCTTCCTTGGCTTGTGCTTGCAAGGCATACACCTTACCTCTAGAGTCACCTCGCCGGCCCCAGAATAACAAGTTTTAGAATTCTGAAGCCTAGTCAAAAACTTACAACCAAGAACAGAAGCCTCTGAAGAGAAAATATGAAGAATTTTAAAAATTTAAGGAGCTATGTATCAATTAGTAGACCTCCAAGATAATGGAATAGAGACTCTAGTGACTATGCACATAGCAAAGAATAAGTTCTATATAAAGAAGAATTAGGAAAAAAAGAAGAATTAGAGAGTCTCTAAATAAACAGCCAGCAACACACCCAGGGAGTGAAAATATGGTTTCCAGGGGTTAGAGAGATAGTATTAGAGGTAAGGCATTTAGCTTGCATGTGGCTAACCCCAATTCATTCTCCAGCACTACATATGGTCCCCCAAGTTTCATCAAATCACTACTGAGCACAGAGTCAGGAATAGCATCTGAGTACTGCAGGTCTTGGTCCAACCACCCCCATAAAATTAGAATATTATTTCAAGAACCATCATAATATTCCAAAAAGACAGTTTTCATCATCAGAAACTATAAGTGATGCAAAGAAACAGAAATAATATGTCCTGTTCCCAAGGGGAAGAATAAATAAAAATTGTTCCTGAGGAAATGCAGATATTAGATTTACTAGAAGAGACATTGTTTGAAAGGATATGAAAGACTTTGAATCAATGGTGTTAAATATGTTCAAAAGGTAATGGAAAATACAAAAAAGGAATAGAAATCAGGAGAACAATGTCTAACCAAGTATATGAAGTCCTGAAAAAAACACAACAGATTTTCAAACCAAGAACCACAGAATTTCCTACTGGATAAACAGCAAGCGTCAAAAAAAAAAAAAGCCTGGGCCGGGTAGGTGGCGCTGGAGGTAAGGTGTCTGCTTTGCAAGCGCTAGCCAAGGAAGGACCTCGGTTCGATCCCCCGGCATCCCATATGGTCCCCCCAAGCCAGGGGCGATTTCTGAGCACATAGCCAGGAGTAACCCCTGAGCGTCAAACAGGTGTGGCCCAAAAACCAAAAAAAAAAAAAAAAAAAAAGGCTAATCCCATACAAAATGAATTTGAAAGAAAAATTAAGCAATCTATCTTAATAAAATAAAAATGGCAGTAGGGTAGAAATGAAAATGGTTAGTCTAACAATCAATTTAAAATGTTACTATGATCAAAATCAGCAAGACACATGCAGTGTGCACTACCGCAGTACAAAGTTTCTATAAAGTCAGAAGGGGCTTGTGGGAGAGAGGCAGAGAGGGCACAGCTGACCCAGGTTCAGTCCCCAGTTTCTCTTCTGCCAGGAGTTACCTTCGATTGACTGTAGAGCCAGAATTAAGCCCTGAGCTCTGCTGGGTGTGACCCCCCCCACAATAAAAAAGAAATTAAAGACGTGCAGGAAGAGCTTTACGTCAGAAATTCTTGCTATTAAAATATCCAAACAGAAATGCTGATATGAAAAACAATGACTAAAATATATAAATCCATGCCCAGCAAAACAAATAAGCTCAATCTTACAGAGCAAAGAATATATGAAATTGAAAATTAAATGCAAGTGTGACTCAATGGAAGCCTCAAAGAGAAGAGTTGGGGAAAATGAAGCATCCCTGAAGAACTCAGAATCCATTAACCAGGAAAACAAAAAAAAAAGTAATAAATATACCCAAGGAAGGCAAAGAAATAGAGGGGGGGGGAGACAGCCTATTCATAATGGCTGAGAACTTCCCAACTTTAAAGAACAAGTTAGTTCAGGAGGCTGATAAACACCCAAATAGTACATGCAGAAAGACCTACATATTTCAAGACACATCATTGTTAAGTGGTTAAAACACAATGAAGGGGCCCGGAGAGATAACACAGCGGTGTTTGCCTTGCAAGCAGCCGATCCAGAACCTAAGGTGGTTGGTTCGAATCCCGGTGTCCCATATGGTCCCCCGTGCCTGCCAGGAGCTATTTCTGAGCAGACAGCCAGGGGTAACCCCTGAGCACTGCTGGGTGTGACCCCCCCCCCAAAAAAAAACACAATGAGAAAAGATGCTAGGTATTAAAAGATGCTAGGTAAAATATATTATATACAAAAGTATCTTGATTAGGCTGACATCAGGTTCATCAGCAGAAATTCTACAGTTTGGGAGAGTAAAATGGCATTTCAAATTTTAAATGATAAGCAAATCTTTCAGCTAAGAGCACGCCAAGACCGTCATTCAAACAATGAGGAACTAGTCTATCCCAAAGAAACAGGAAGCTGGTAGAGCTGCCAACTGTCAACATTTAGGCCCTCACCCTTCCCTCCCTTTCACTGTTATTGCTAAAATGACCAGACATCACATTACTTGTTGTGGTGCTCACAGCACCTAAATTTCTCCAAAATCTATATATGCATGGGTTTGTATATATCCGGACAGAAGTACACTTAATGTCTGTGTTTCTAGACTGTTCTGGGATGAGTCCACAAAAGAATGCAAGACAAGTGCTATGCTGTATTTCACCACATAATTGTAGCAGAGTTCACAACATTTTTATAAAACAAACCTATTTAAGTGGGATATAAGTGGGATGCAACTAATATATGAAGCTTTGGGGGAAATGTGGAGATAATGGTACTTAAAAATAGGTATAGAGGGGCTGGAGCAATAGCACAGCAGGTAGTGTGTTTGCCTTGAACACAGCTGACCCAGGTTTGGCCCCTGACATACTCTATGGTCCCCCGAGCCTGCCCAGAATAATTTCTAAATGCAGACCTAGGAGTAACCCCTGAGCACCACCGTATGTGGCCCCAAAACAACAAAAAACAGGGTGAGAGGGCTGGAGTTGATAGTGTGTAAAGCATTTGCCTTGTAGGAGGCTGGAACTGGTTCAATCCCTAACACCCCAGATGGTCCCCTGAGCATTGTCAGGAGTAATTTCTGAGGGCAGAGCCAGGAATAACCTCTGAGCATTTTCCTGTATGACCCCCAAAAAAGGTAATGTGTAGCAATTATATAGTGATAATGACTGTAGTGAAATACCATAACAAGATAAAATCATTCTGAAAAGAAAAATCCCCAGCCTATGGGCTAAAATGCTGATGCTGGAGACCTTTTGGGTCTTCTGACACTGGCAGAATGTGGGACTAGGAGGACAGGCCTGAAAAGGCACTTTTTCTAGACAAGGAATACTCTTAGAGTCTAACACATAGAGAGAGAGGAAATGGTGACCATTCTAGTGTCCTATGAAAATAAAAATAAGCCCAAGTGATATAGAACAATGGGTAGCATGCTTAGGTTGCACAAGGCTGACCCAGGTTTGATACACCACCCCATATAGTTCCCCAAGCTTACCAAGAGTAAGCCATGAGCACTGCTGAGTATGTCCCCTAAATTAATAATAATAATAATAATAATAATAATAATAATAATAATAATAATAATAAATAGGGGCCAGAGCGGTGGCGCAAACCGTAAGACGTCTGCCTTGTGTGCACTAGCCTAGGACGGACCGCGGTTCAATCCCCCAGCATCCCATATGATCCCTCAAGCCAGGAGCGGTTTCTGAGCACATAGCCAGGAGAAACCCCTGAGTGTTACCGGGTGTGGCCGAAAAACCAATAATACTAATAATACTAATGCTAATTAATACTAAAAAAAGGAATCATGAAATCACACGCCACATAACCCCCCTTAAAGAACTTTCACTTCACGTTCTCAGCAGTAGAGGGCGCCCTGAACTAAGAACTTCTTAAACGGTCTTCACCTTTTAGCCCTGCCCATATCATGCACCTCTTTCAGAATGAATAGAAAATGGCTGATGAGCTAGAAGGCATCCTTAGTCCTGACTTTCATTCCCTCCTTCCTTGAAAACTGCGTTGGTCTTTGATTTGTCAAATGACTCATTTTGAACCTAAAAAAGTGAGTAGACTTGATATATCCCACTTCCAAACAGAAGCTTAAATGTTCTTGTGTGTTTGACTCAGTGTCTTGAGCCTCTGCTATGACAATGAGCTAGAAATATGCAACCCAAGAGGACACACTGTGCAGAGGCTCCATCTGGAGCTGACTGCAGCCAATACAGATCACTCTGGTCAGAGAAGCAAGACAGATGGTTACTGTAAGTCCCCGAGAGCCAGTTCAGGTATGAGTTGCAAGCGCAATAAAAATAGACTCATACATATGTCAGGCAGAATCCATGTATGTTAGGAGAAAACATAAACTAGGAGCCAAAGGAATTTGGATCAGGAAAGTCTCCATTTCCCACCCACAATAAACCTCACAAAGCTGAGAAAAAATTGAACACCTCAACCTAAATGAAATATCCCTCAACAAGACTTTCATACATGAGGAATTCTTCCAAATCAGAACATTTGGGGAGGGCACACCTGGCAGTGCTCAGGCATCACTTTGGGAGGGACTTGGAAGACCATATGGTCCATATGATACTTCATATTGAACCCAGGTCAACTGTGTACAAGACAAGCGCCCTACCCACTGTACTATTGCTCAAGCCCCTGTGAGGCGATTTTAGGGTGGAGAGATGGCTCCATAGATTTTAGCACATGCTTTGAATACTAGATTTCCAGGTTCCACAATGGACACTACAGATTCCCTGAGCACTGTTAGGAGTGATCCCTAGCACTAAGCTGGTAACAGACCTGAACCTGACAGGTATGACTTCCCCTCGCCCACCAAAAAGAAAATAAAGGAGATTTTAAAGTAATATAAAAGTAGGTACAAGGTGTGAACTTTATTAGATTTAGGATTGGAAACCTGTGTAAAGGATTTCATTGTGATAACAGAAAAAATAAATATTAGATAAAATTGTATCAATATTTTATTTGTTGCTCATACTAGCATGCTGTGGTTATAGAGAAAAGTAATGTCATTTTTAGCATTTTTAAGTGTGGCATGCTGAAGTATTTGGGGTTAAGTGACATAATGTTTACAACTTTCTTTTAAATAGTTCAAAAAATGTGTATGGGAAAAAAGAGAATCAATATAGTAATAAACAATTGGTGAGCTTAGGTGAAAGATTCAAGAGTTGATTGGATTCTTTCTGTTTCTTGAAGTTGATAACATTTTAGAATTAAAACTTAAGGAGAAAAGAAATCTAACAGAAGATGTATTAGCTCCCATATATACTATACACTTATATATAATATATAAATATATATAATATATATATGGCATATGGTCCCCCAAGCCTGCCAGGAGCAACTTCTGAGTGCAGAGCCAAGAGTAATCCCTGAATATTGCCGGGTGGGGCCCAAAAACCAGTAGAAAAAAGAAGAATTTACAGCAGTGATTATGATCTCTGCCATTCACAAACATGGGGAGAATGATATAGAACAGGTAGATAAACAAATGAGAAGCAGTGAAGTTAGAAAGCAAAGGAACCAGTGAGCCAGCCAAACAGAATCCTTTGCATTTTACTCTTGTTTGTGGGGACGCCTCTGCCTGGCTTGGTGACAGTGATGCCTGGACCTATGTGGTACAGAGGTAGAAGCCAGATTTTCTGCACATTGCACTTGGAGATCTGAGCATAAGTAAACTAGAGCTGAAAGATTCCAGAGGGTCAAGCCAGGGAACAGAAGCAGCAGCAGAAAAGCTGCATGGTAGCCTGTGCTCCTGAGACCTGTCCATGCCTAGGAGCTATGCGTGTGCACCGCTGTACAATGTGTGCCTGAATGGAGAGACATGGAGGGGTATGGAGGTTCTGTGACTTAGGAATCGGGACCAAAATTAGGACTGGAGCTCAGGTTTGATTCCAAGTAGCACGGAGGGAGGCTGGAGCAATAGTACAATGGGGATGGCACTGGCCTTATATGCAGCTGATTCAGGTTTGATCTATCATACCCCATGTGACCTCACCAGGAGTGATCCCAGAGTATACAGTCAGGAGTAAGCCCTGAGTATGCTGGGTGTGGCTCCAAAATTAAAACCATGAAGTATCATGGAGGATTTTCTTTACTTTTTTTCTGGGGGGGTCATACTCGGCAGTATTCAGGGGTTACTCCTGGCTCTACACTCAGAAATATCTCCTGGCAGGCTCAGGGGACCATATGGGATGCCAGGATTTGAACCACCGTCCTTCGGCATGCAAGGCAAACACCCTACATCCATCCTATCTCTCTGGCCCCAGGATTTTCTTTTTTTAATCCTTCCTCCTAATGTCTTAAAATTTTCCTTTTGCTAAGTTTTGGGGTCACACCCAGCAGTACTCAGGAGTTACTCCTGGCTATGCACTCATAAATAACCCCTGATGAGCTCAGAAAACCCTATAAAATGCTGGGGATTGAATTCAGGTTAGCCATGTGCAAGGCAAAGGCCCAGCATGCTGTACTATTACTCTGGCCCCTTCTTAATTTTTTTCTTTTTTATTGAATCAACATGAATTTCAAAGTTACAAAGATATATGTGATTGAGTTACAGACATACATTGTTCCAATACCAATCCCTTCCCCGGTGTCTACTACCCTCCACCAGATCCCCAATCTCCCTCTCTCCACCACCCAACCCTACCCTTGCAGGCACCTTTCCTCTCTTCCCCATTATCTAGAGTTCCCTTCCCTAATGTAGCCCAACCCCTGCCTCATAGTCAGCTTCCTGCTGAAGACCAGTCCCGGAGGGTGGCAGGAGGGTTAGATAATGAGGTACCTTGGGGCCAAGCTGAGGCCAGCACCCAGCACCCACTGTGGCCAGAGGCTTCCTCTGTCTTCTCTGTTCTGCATCCAAGTTTAGGGCTGCTTTAAACACCATTTTGCCCCCCACCCCCACCAGGAGAGAAAGCTGTATACTTGGCCCAAGGTGCTAGGCAGTGCTCACTGTGGGGCTCCTGCAGCAGCAAAGGATGAGAGGCCTGAGCAGTGCCACCACTCTGTATCCTGGCAGCAAAGCTGCCTATGTGCAGAGACCTGGGGCAGTGGGGGTGCACATTCCAGATGGTGGTGGGCACTCTGGTCACCGTCCCCGCAGGCCTGAATGAAGGAATGCCGAAGAGATGCAGGTTTGTGCCAGGGAGAGTTTTCCTGTTCCACTACTAATAATGTCTTTCCGGTTGGAGGTTTTTCAGGGCAATGACGACGCCACCACGGCTGTGATGAACTCTCTGGACACGCCACTGCTGACCCGCTTCCTCCGGGTGCATCCTCAGAGCTGGGCTCAGAACATTGCGCTGCGACTTGAGCTGCTAGGCTGTACAGCCGCCTAGCAGACCCAGCCTAGGTCCCCAACAAAAGTGGTCCACAAAGTTCAGAAACCCATTCATGCTGCCTTGGACCCATCCTACCTGTAGACCAGGAGAGGAGACTCCTTGGCCTCTGATGCTACTATCCCTACAGAAGCCAGGGAGATTCAGGATATACAACGTTTCAAATTCAACTTCAACCCCGGCCAAGAAAAGTCTCCATGCTCTGTTAGGGCCCAGTGTGGAGACTCACATCTTGGGATTCCCCCCACCATATCTCCTAGGCCAAACTTAGTCACTGTGCTCATCTGCTCAATGGAGATAAGAACTGCTGCATGATATCTGATTTTTACTTCCTTATGTTATGCATAGATAAGTTTCACCTTTAACTTTCATGGAGCAGGTGAGCTCAAAACACTGGGGAGCTCTATCTCTGTGCAGCTCAAGACATCCACCCTCAGACCCTTGAAATTCCAGTACCCTCGGAATCCATATGCTTGGGAAGTGCCTTTCGACACCATTGTCTTATGAAAATACTGCAAGAAAGCCCCCTGCTGTAATGCAAATTCACGGGCATTAGAGGCTTTACTACAAAATGATAATGTCCCCAGATGAGATAGCAGGTAAGGCATTTGCCCACCCTGGTTCAATCTCCAGCAGCCCAGAGGGTCCCTGAGTATCGCCAGGAGTGATTCCTGAGTGCAGAGACAGGAAGAACCTCTGAGTAGCACAGGATGTGGCCCAAACCACCATCGCAAGTGTATGGTGACAGAAACTAAACTATCATAATGGACTTCCAAAGGTCATCATTTTTTATTGTCAGAGGCTGCTGCTTCTGACCCTTAAACTAACACACTGCCAAGGCTATCTACCAAGCTGTATCAGGGAGCAAGGGGAGGCACAATCCCAAATTTGTGACCTGAACTGAATAACTGGCATTCTTAGCCTAAGAAAATTACCAGCACCTCAGAGAAATCCAGAGAACAGTCTCATTGGTCGTTCTTTGCTAGAATATTGTCTATGAATCCTGCTTCACCCTAATCTGACCTGGGGATAGGGAGGCTACAAACCACCTGATGGTTTGTAGTCTTGTGAGAGTCTGTGATCCACAGGCTGTTTGACAGAAACCACTCACTTGTTCTGCTTGGTATCCTATAGAGAAGTTAGTCCAAAAGACAACACAGTTTGCTTCCTGTGAAAGGGTGTCCAGCCTAACAATTTCAGGATTGTGTTTATCATGCTTTTCCAGTGACTGCCACATCTTTGTTTCTCTTGTGATCAGGGAACACATCCTTTTGTCTTACTGATAGTCTGCTCAATTGTTCAATAAACATTGACACATACAAATAAGTGCCTTTGAAAGCCATGTTTTGTCTCTAAAATTAAGCACATTTAAACACTGATATTAACAAATAGGATGGACACTAGAGAAAACCCAGTGAGCGGGTTAGAAATCAGATTACTCTTAACTCAGACTACAAAGTGATTTCATTATGAGACATCTAGTAAAGAGGACTTGAAATGCTGCCTTGGTCCTGGGAGAGCTGGTGTCACAAGAGACAGAGAAATGCAGAGCTGGTCAGTCGGGTTTCGTCAACACAGACAGCCTTTGTGTACACAGCACCTACTCTGACCAAGCTGGGCTCACAAATGTGTTCAGAGGGTCAATCTCAGGTGTCCTGTGCTTATCACATAAACAGAGAGGCTGCTAGCAAAAGTGCCAGAGTGAATGCCATCAAATGCAACAATGGAAGAAAATTGTTTTGAGATGAAAAAATAGCCATCAAAAGAATGAAATCTTCAACAAGAACAAAGTCTAGCCTGAGGCCAATGTTCAATTCCCAGGCTGATGTGAAGAATGAGATTGTGTCCTGTCTATTGGAAGCTACAGTTGCTAACTCCAGAAAGAACTGCCATTTAATAATGCTGCTTGAGGCCTGTGGAAGATTGCTGAGATCATAGCACATTAATTACCAGGTGAATGAGAAGATTCACTCACCTCTGACAAATGGATTTTAGAACTTTAAGCAAATAAATGAAATTTAGTCACCAACATTTTATCAAACAACTCAAACTCAAAAATCTTGGGGCTGGAGTGATAGCACAGCAGGTAGGGATTTTGCTTTGCATGCAGCTGATCCAGGTTGAATCCCTGGCTTATCATATTGTCCCTCAAGCCTACCAGGAGTAATTTCTGAGCAGAGCCAGAAGTAATCCCTGAGCACTGCTGGGTATGCCCCCCCCAACTATGGTCTGGAAACTACATATTAAAATAAGCTTATCTCTAGCCAGGGAGATGTATCACCATCTTAACAACATTAAGTCGCTCAATGCTGCATAAGAGTTTTAAACAAAGAAATAAGATTGCTATTGTTTTTAGATTCAAATGGCTGTATATGTTGAAAATTCAAAATCTACAGATAAGCTATGCTACATCATTCCCTGCGTAAACCGATCCTGAGAACTAAGAAGGCACCAAGTTTGAATATGCCTTAGATACCTGAGGGAGGTAGCTACTACAACTACAAATCTGTCTGCTATTGAAGGAACTTTTCAAAGCTGCCTGTACTCACAGAGAGGCCATTTGAAAAGCACCTTTAAGAAAGGATTCTTGGAGAATAACTTATATTCACAGGCATTGGGGCTTTGAAAAAACCTTGGTTGCCTTTCGTGAGGCATTCAGTAAAAAAAGGGGAATATAGCATAAATATTATTTGAGACATTACTTCAGCTAACATGCTAAAGATTACTCAGATTTAACATCTGTGTGATTCAAGTATTCTTTATCTAGTCTTACAGAATAATTATTACTTTTCTTAGAACCTCTATTAAAGATTACTCAGATTTAAATCAACACACCTTTTTAGGAACTTTTGCATAGATTCAAGTATTCTCTAGTCTTAGAGAATAATTACTACTCTCAACTCCAGCTTAGCTGTTAGCCTACATGCAGTCATATCAAGGGTTAACATTTCAGGCCCCAGTTCAGAATGCATGAACTGAAATAAGGCTAAAACAATAAATAACATCAGTCACTGGGAACTGACCTTGCTAAACTAAAAACCTCAGATAGTAAAAGTGGCTCAAGAGTGTAAAACTTCCCTGCGTCAGAAAATGCCTTGAACAATTTGCCCTTGTGTTTTTTTGTAAATTAGTTTTGTCTGAAAATATGCCTTGCCAAGAAATTGAGTATAAGTTTTTCATCTTTTGCTTTAAATAAATGGAACAGAACTTGAGCCCAACTTTAATCTTTGGCCTCTGTCTCCCATTGCCAACTCTGTGCATACACCTTTCAAGGGACCTCAGAAGATTCCTTAGTGTCAGGACTAATAAGTCTGTGACAAAGCTACTCAAATTAATAAGTTATTTTAGAATGAAAATTATATATGTATGCAGCAGTAAAAATGTTAGGAAGCAAAATAAATATATTAAGGTAGCATTTATAGTAACAGAAATAATAAATACTTAGAAATGAAAGTTATGAAACCCATGGGAAATTTTATTGAGAAACATCCCAAACAATCTAAATAATTGAAGAGATATGCAATATTCAATGATGGGAATTTCTAGTATTATAGAGATATATCAATTCTCAAATTTTTTGTTTGTTTCTGGGCCACACCCGGCAGTGTTCAGAGGCTACTCCTGGCTCTATGCTCAGAAATCGCTCCTGGCAGGCTCAGGGGACCATATGGGATGCCGGAATTTGAACTACTGTCCTTCTGCATGCAAGGCAAATGCCCTACCTCCATGCTATCTCTCCAGCCCTTAATTCTCAAATTGATCTCTAGACTCAACACAATCTTAGTATAGATTCTAGCATAATGTTTTTCTTGTTGAATTCAAGCATGTGGAAATGTGAAAGTCCAAACTATTACTTATATTAAATAAATTCATAATAAATATCAAAATATGGTATCAGTTCATGGATAAACAACAGGCCAATAGAACATATTAGAGTCCAGAAGTAGACCTACATATATGTGATCATACATTATGTGAATACTTGATTTCTGCCTAAAAAGTTGTTCTCTAGAGGAGTCTATCTGGAATCCACCTGAGTCAACCTGGAATCCATATGAAACGGTGAAACTTAAGCCCTTCCTTACACTCTACTAAAGTAAAAAAAATCAGTTCCAGATGAGTTCAAGTTCTATGAATAGTAAATAATAAAACTTTGTGGTGTGGCCAGACAGAGTACAAGGATTAAGGTACTTGCCTTGCACACAGCTGACTGTGGTTCAGTACCTGGCACTGTGTATGGTCCCCTGAGCACTGCCAAGAGTGATTACTGATCATGTCAGAAATAAGCCCTGAGAACTACCAGGTGTGCCCTTCCTCAAAACCATAAAAGTAAAGCTTCCTCCCCCCACAAAACAGAACAAAAGCAGCATTATGGGAGATAATGGTCTTTTGTCATGCACAGATTCCTTAAACAGATTCTACATTCACTAACCAGAATGAAAATGTTGACTGTGTTTAGATTCCAGTTTTCCCCCAAAGTGGGCAAAAATATTTGTAGCTTATACAGTTGACAAACAGATGCAAAGTGCATGCAATTTTCTTGGGCATTTGGCAGTAGAAAGATCTTAGAAACCTATTTGTCATTGTCTACTAGAGTTGTGTAGTCATAACTTCATAAGGCAAACCTGTTAGGTAATGATCATGGAGGAAGAATTACCATGTGATTTTCTTTTTTTTACTATGTGATTTTCAATAACTCTTTGCATGTTGCCTCTTACCCTATTATCTATTGTATATCTCATAAAACATATGACCTGATTTGTCATTAATCTTTGATGCTTCTTTTCACTATTTTGCCATTTAAAGTTTTACATTTTAATTGGCCAGAGAGATAGTACAGTGGGTAAGGCACTTTCTTTGCACATGGTCAACCCAGGTTTGAAAACTAGCACTCCATATAGTTCCAGATCTCATCTGAAGTGATCCTGAGAACAGATTCGGGAGTAAGCCCTTATCACCATCAGGTGTAGTCCAAAACAAACAAAAAGTTTCATATAATAAATTTATATAGTTTTGGAGTTTTTGAGTTCTATAGCATGCTTAGAGTAGCTTTTTTCATACTGATATGATGAAAATATCTGTATCAGTTGGGGCCAAATCCAGAGGTGTTCAGGGGACCATGTGGTGTTCAACCATTCAAACCCCCTTTTTGTCCACTAACCACAGTTTATTCTAGTATGTATATGGTTTCATTTTTCTTCATTTAGAGTTTATTTTCATGTATGGGTATATCAACTTAGAACAGTGGAACGAACAGACAATCATCTCAACATCCTGGCAAAAACGATTTCTTTCCCCATGAATATGAAGTGCCTCATTGATCCTTTAGCCAAACCTTATACAGATACTGGAAACTAGTAGACAGCATATCTATAGAGCATAGGCCTACGAGCAAGGTATATACAGTGTTTGTTTCAGAATGCTTCAACCTTAAGTGCCTGATTCAGAGTTCCTGTGAGGATGCTGTTTGACTACCAGCACAGATATGTATCATAGACAGAAAAGATAGATAAGCCAAATTTCTAAGTATGCATAGGAGAGGCACTGGGGCCAATACTCACTTTATGATGTCATGGGTGACATCATAAAGCACTGCTCAGTTGTAGTGGGGAGCTGGCCTTTCCCAGCATCTGTCAAGTTCTGAAGCCTGAGCCCATCACTCCTTTGGTTTTCTTCATATCGTCAGTTTTCAGGTCAGTGGCTTCCCCCACACATGCATTTCTTTAAGCCCTGTCAAACAGTGAATAAGGTGATCAGAACTGTATTGGGAGGGTGTTTGAGTTATCTCAGGTCTGTGCTTGGGGGAACACAGTCCCAGTGGTGTTTGGGGGGAAGATGTGGTGCTTGAGATCAAACCAGGGTGAGCTACATGTAAAGCAAACATGTATGCTTTACACTTTTCCAGCCCTGAGTCTATCAATCAATTATAAACATCTTAAGTAATAGTAAACCCATGTCAGAGAGATAGTACAGCAGGCAAAGCACTTGCCTTGCACATGGACAACATGGATTCCATCCCCAGCCCTACATATTGTCCCCAGAGCACTCCCAGGAATGATTCCTGAGCACAAGTCCAGTAGTAAACTTTGAGCCATGCCAGGTGTGGCCTTCACCCAAACCCAAAATAATAGTAAGCCCATGTTGCAATGGCTTGGGTAGGTGGTTACCTTTTTCATAACCAAGTAGTTCAGAGGTGAGCAGATAGAACTGTTGGCTATTGACTCGAAATGATCAGATCCAGAGTAAATGCCATTTTCTTGCCTTTTCTTTATGTACATTGTCTCAATGTCATAATGGCTGGATGCCCCAACTTCATTTAACACATTTGTTGAGAGTAGTAGTACTAGACCTGGTGGTACTAGAGAGTTACAATTAAAAGTGAACACATAGAGAAGTATACCATTTAAATAAAAGCAAACTCATTGATAAAATAATATTAGAACACCTAAATAAGGTGAGATAATGAGCGTGCATGGGGAGGATATGGTCCTCTGCCAGAGAACAAGTGCAAAAGTGAGCTCAGCCCATTTCTGGGTCATTGAAGGCCAGTGAGGTGATGTAAAGGGATAAAGACAACATCAAAGATGTAAGGAGAACATGGTAAAAGACCTTTAACCAAGGAGTCTTTTAACTCCTCTCTCTCTCTCTCTCTCTGAAGAAGTGTCTGGAGAGATGCAGAGATAGAGGCAGGGAGAAGAGATATGGTAGGCAGTAGTGAGGATGGTGAGAAGTGGCAGGGTTATGGGTCCATGTTGTAGACCTTTTGTGTGGATTAAGAAGTGAAGAGAGGGGCCGGGCGGTGGCGCTGGAGGTAAGGTGCCTGCCTTGCCTGCGCTAGCCTAGGACGGACCGCGGTTCGATCCCCCGGCGTCCCATATGGTCCCCCAAGAAGCCAGGAGCAACTTCTGAGCGCATAGCCAGGAGTAACCCCTGAGCGTCACAGGGTGTGGCCCAAAAACCAAAAAAAAAGAAGTGAAGAGAAAAGAGGAGTCAGGGATAATCATAGGGTTTGGTCCAATGAACCCAAAGTTTGTGCTCCTGGCATGGGGTGGTATTTAGGCGGGAATTGTCTTGTATCTGACTAAATTGAATATAGCACATTTTTTGTTTTGTTTTGATGAAGGGGAAAACAAAAAGCAGTGTTGAGATTCAGCAGGGTCAACTGGAGAATGACTCTTGTGTTTAGATAAAGTGAGAAGGCTTTCTGTAATAAAAATAAAAGCACCATTTTCTAAGCTTTCAGACGTAGCTGCTTTGGACCAAGTCAAGAGGAGAGCCAGGAGAAGACTGCCATGTATGTCTCCAAGCTGTTGAGCATGGCTCTTCTGCTATGCCCTCTGACCTTCGTCTTAATGGACAATGAAAATCTAAACTTTGCCTCTGACCTTGACACTGAAAAAAATGCTGGCAGGAAAGCATTTGCAATAGGTGTGTTGCTATTATGGTAAGGTGAGGGTATCAGAGCTGAGAAAAAACAGTAAGCCTTAGGTCTGGGAGACCTGTTCTTATGCTAAACAAAGTTTGCAAGAGACTAGTCAGGCATGACCTGACTTTAGCATCCTTTGCAGAATGACATGGACAGGCGTTTGCAGAGGTGCAGCCCAAGCCATAGAAATCAACCGATCTGACAAAGGCTCCTGGGGAAAAAGGGCTGACTAATGTTTTGGAGGAGAGGGCAGGGAAGACCCGAGAAAGGAAGTGGCAGTCAAGATAACCCTGATGACCCACTGACCCTGCATCTTGGGAACCCCAACATGCACTGCTTGAACTGTTCCCATGTCTCTTTCCAGGATCTGGAATCCCTTCACTCCTCATTTCCTAGAGCAATGGCTCTAAAGTCGCAACACCCCCTCTGCAGTCCCTTCTGCAGGGAGCCTAGTGGTTTCTCTTCCAGAAGCTCCTGAGGGCCAGTTTCATCCCTTTCTGGGTGCACTTCCTGTCCTCTGCCTCCTACAAGTGTCCCACATGGCCTGTAGGTAGTAACATTGCTCTTCTCTAGAATCTTCTAGATTCTTCCTCCTCTCTCACCAAGTTTCTCATTTATTCATGAAGAGATCAGGGCTGCCATCATTGATAAAATTACACTTAAAATCCATCTGAGGATATTTCTTTTTGTATCTGCAATTAAGGATATGGGCTCTGGGCTTCAGGAGTTAGCTCAAATAGCTGGGCCACATGCTTTGCATGTGGGAACTATGGATTCTATGTGATACCACATGGTCCCCAGAACACTAAGATGGGAGTAGTCCCCATACCAAACCAACAACAACAAAGAAAAGAATCTAGGCTCTGGGCAGCCCCTTCAAGCGTTATATGTATCTAGGAAAGCAGTGTGAAGGTATCCAGCATTCCAATGCCAGGCTCCTTGCAATTGGCATCTCCTTACAAACCTGTACTCTCTCTACAGAAAAGCTGAAATCATGGTGGAATGACTTTAAAGAGTATATGGAGTATCTCATTAAGATCTCGGTCCCTCCAGTCGCCATTTATGCATTTCTGATCTCCTCCACAATCCTGGGATATTTTTGCTGCCTCACGTAAGCTGCTGATGGGGGAGGAGACAGGACAGGGAAAGAACTTCAGGCTCCTCATCAGGCTGCATGTCCAGAATGAAGGGGTTTTCTGGGGTGGGGAATTCTACATCTTTGCAACACATGTTACTTTCTGGGAAGTTACCTCCTATTTCTTTTGCTTTGTTGTTTTTTGTTTTATTTGTTTTGTTTTTGTTGTCCCAGGGCTCAAACCCAGGTGTCATTCAGCAAAGCAGGGCTTTCTCAGTGCCTGTCTGTCTGTTCTTTCTGCCTGTCTTTCTGTCTGCCTGTCTTTCTGTTCCTCCCACTCTGTTCCATTCGGGACCATTATATACAGGTACCATTTTAAAACGAGTGTTTACAGAGAATGGGGAGGCACACTGGGCTATACTCAGAGATTACACCTGGCTCTGCATTCAGGATTTACTCCTGTCTTGGGGGATCAAATGGAATGCCCAGGATCAAGCCTGGGTTGGCCACATTTAAGTCAAATGCCCTCCTCACTATTCTTTTGCTCCATAGAGTTAATTTTTTTAACTCTTTTTAACTTTTATTTTCATTGTGATTCAATCAAAAATGAATAGTCATTATAGTCATTAAGATGTGGTAAATCGAGGTTGGAGAGATAGCCTGGAGGTAAGGCATTTGCCTTGCATGCAGAAGGACAGTGGTTCAAATCCTGGCATCCCATATGATTTCCGGTGCCTGTAAGGAGTGATTTCTGAGCATAGAGCCAGGAGTAACCCCTGAGCACTGCCTGGTGTGACCCAAAAACAAAAAAAGAAGAAGAAAAGGAAAGAAAGATGTGGCAAATCATAAATATATTTCTCAACTGCATCAAGGGCTGCTATCCAAATGTTTCTTTTAATTTTATTTTATTGAAACAATTATGATCAACAGCATCTTTCATAGTTGAATTTGAGATATACAATGAGTCAGGGCCCTTCCCACCACCAGTGTCAACCTCCCTCCAACAATAGCCCCAGAGTGCATCCTATACCACCACCCTTTTCCCCCCTGGCCTGCCAGTATAACAGGCCCCTTTAAGTTTAGATTGTTAAAGTTTATGTCCCTTGATTCTGTTATCATTGACTTTGGCATGGATATTTAGTTCTGTCCTTATTTATTTCTCCACCAATGCATCCAAGATCACTTGGTCCCTGGCCCCCAGCCTTTATTTGATCCTTTTTTCTTAGTTTTATAGAAAATTGTGGAAGGGGGCAGAGTAATAACACAGTGGTAAGGCATTTGCTTTGCATGCGGCCAACCCTGAATGGACCCTGGGTTGATGATTTCTGGCATCCCATATGGTCCCCCGAGCCTACAGGAGCAATTTCTGAGCACAGAGCCAGGAGTAACCCCTGAATGTCACTGGATGTGACACAAAATTAAAAAAATAAAAAATAAAAATGAGGGAATATGTGGTAAAATAAAGCAATCCATGTACCAAGGTTAGAAAAAGGTGGGAGCCTCAATTTAAAAGATAAAAAATTTTTAAAATCCAATTAAAAATGTGTGGCAGTTTTTGTTTATTTGTTTTGCATAGGGACTGCAAAATATGGGGAAACAGAAAGGAAAAACCTTTGGCCTAAAAACAGGGAGACATTACCCATGAAGCATCCTGGCATAAGACCAACTATAGGCTCCAGGCATACTAAGTTGTCTAACCCCAAAGTCTTTCTCTGTGGTCCCAGTAAAAGTTCTTCACAATCACGGTTGTCATGGTCAGGTTTCTGTAGTTAGAGATCCTGGTTTTTTTACATAACCTATGTTGAAGTCAGGGTGACATGAGCATCTTATGGTTTCATCTCACCATTAGGTAGCAATGCTGGGAGCCCTGCCCTGAAAGCAAGTTGTTGCTATAACCAAGTCGTCAAGATGTCATATGAACCCATTCTGGAGCAAGTCAATGCCAGGGCAGCATTAGGTAGAAGATCGATTCTTGATGCTGGTGTAGAAAATCATACTGATTCCATAAATGGGATCCAAGCTTCAGGGATGAATGGTCAATGTCCAATCTTTTGGAGGCCAAGCCTAATTACAGGTGTTCGGGTGTAAGGCCCCACAGCAATATAAAATTTATGTGTTTAGATATTGATTAGATATCTAATATTAGATAAGAGCTTGTTTCCATTACCCCATTTTAATATGCCTATACAAAAAGGAACAATGCCTCATGTACTACTGGTACATATGGGGGTAAAAATAACAAGTCAAGGGGCCAGAGAGATATCATGGAGGTAAGGTGTTTGCCTTGCATGCAGAAGGATGGTGGTTCGAATTCTGGCATCCCATATGGTCCCCCAAGCCTGCCAGGACCAATTTCTGAGCGTAGAGCCAGAAGTAACCCCCGAGCACTGCTGGATGTGACCCAAAAACCAGAAAAAAAAACCCAAGTAAAACAATCCCAATATCCTGGTTTTAACATTTACTCAGAGCACAAGTAATTATTTACTATAATTTACTACTAAATAGATCCAAAAAAGGAATGGGAAAATCTGACACTACATAAGAAGATAGACGATAAGAATTGTACCTATTAAGGAAATATGTCTAAAGAAATATTTGAAGGAGATATACATGTCCTTTTAAGTCTTTTAAAATAGTCTAGGAGGGTATGATAAAATCTGGAGCACAGCTTCAGCCTGTAACATGTTTTTGTGGAGTCTGAAAAATGGCTCCCAAGCAGTCACATATCAGGAAATGTCCTTGAGCTGGGAACTTTTCAGAAACCGAATTTGGTAGCAAGTAAGCAACAGTCCATAGTGAAGGGAGGTGGGGGGAATGGGGCTGCCGAGAGCAAATCAGTAGCAGCAGCAGTGGCAGCTTCTTCTCAGGCTGAGGCAAGGTGGGCAGGGAATCTGTCTTTTTGCTTTGGGAGCTAGTTGGCAGCTGGCTGAGTTTCCATAGCGTTAATTTTAATAAATCACTCAATGGAGCTTTCACAATAGCACAGTGGGGAGGACACTTGCCTTACCCAACACCCCATAGAGTTCTTTGAGTCTGCCAGGAGGGATTCCTGAATACAGGGCCAGAAGTAAGCCCTGAGAATCGCCGTGTGTGGCTCAAAAATAAATAAATAAATAAGTAAAGTGAACTTAATATATATTTTGGCCTCACCTGGTGACACTCAGGGGTTACTCCTGGCTATGCACTCGGAAATTGCTCCTGGCTTGAGGAACCATATGGACACCGGAGGATCAAACCCCAGTCTGTCCTAGGCTAGCACTGGCAAGGCAAACCCCTTACCGCTTTGCACCACCGCCCCTGCCCCATGAACTTAATATTATTAGCTTTTGTCCTCCCTGGAGAAGCCAGTGTTCTCTTTTGTTTTCTTGTTTGTTTTAGAAGTTAAATTCTTATCTTCTTTAGTTTTTAAATATAGTAATATCTTTATTTAAGTACCATGCTTAAAACATGTTCATAGTTGGGTTTCAGTCATAAAAAGTACACCCCCCTTCACCAGTGCAACATTCCTGCCACCAATGCCCCCCATTTCTCTCCTCTCCCACCCCCTGCCCTTATTTGAGATGGTTATTCTATTTCTCTCACTCACTACCATTGTCATGATAGTTGTTAATGTAGTTATTTCTCTAACTGCACTCACCACTCTTTGATAAGCTTCATATTGTGGGCTAGTCCTTTCAGTCCTCATCTCTATTATCTCTGGATAAGTATAATTCTGTCCTTTATTTTTATTAAATCCCACAGATAAGTGAAACAATTTTGTGTCTCCCTCTGACTTATTTTACCCAGCATAATAGTCTCTATGTCCATCCATATATAGTAAAATTTCATTTTTTTCCTGGTGGCTGCATAGTATTCCATTTTGTATATGCACCACAACTTCTTTACCCACTCATCTGTTGTCAGGGATCAGGGTTGTTCCTAGATTCTGGCTATTGTAAATAGTTCTACAATGAATAAAGGTGTGCAGAAGGCATTTTTGTATTGTGTTTTTGTGTTCCTAGGGTATATCCCGAGGAGTGGTATTGCTGGATCATATGGGAGCTCAATTTCCAGTTTTTTAAGGAATATCCATATTGTTTTCCTGACAGGCCGGACGATATAGCATTCCCACCAACAGTAAAAATAGTTCCTTTCTCCCCACATCCCCACCAGCACTGATTTTTCTTGTTCTTTGTGATGTGTGCCAGTCTCTGTGGCATGAGATGTTATCTCATTATTTTTTTATTTGCATCTCCCTGATGATTAATGATGTAGAGCATTTTTTCATGTGCCTTTTGGCCATCTTTATTTCTTCTCTGAGGAAATGTCTGTTCATTTCTTCTTCCCATTTTTTGTGAGGTTATATTTTTTTCTTGTTAAGTTCTGTCAGTATCTTGTATATCATAGATATTAGCCCCTTATCTGATGGGTCAATAGTTTCATCCATTCTGTGGGTGGCCTTTGTGTCCTAATCACTATTTCCTTTGAGGTGCAGAAGCTTCTCAGTTTAATATAAAGCAGTCTGTCTATTCTCCCACTTGTTTGGACAGTGATGTTTCCTCCTTGAAGATGCCTTTAGTCTCAATGTCATGGAGTGTTTTTACTTATGTTTTCTTCTATATGCCTTATGGTTCTGGGTCTGCTGTATTCCCTTTTGAATCTCTTTCCCCTCACAGTTCCCGAAATTTCTTTCATTAAAAACATGTTAACTGTTTTCAGTTGCCTGATAATTGAACAAAACATTTATGTATGCAAATGATAGAAAACCAAAAATATTAATTTTTTTGTTTTTGGGCCACACCCTATGATGCTCAGGGGTTACTCCTGGCTCTATGCTCAGACATCACCCCCAGAAGGCTCGGGGGATCATATTGTATGCCGGGATTCTAACCACCGTCCTTCTGCATGCAAGGCAAATGCCCTACCTCCTTGGTATCTCTTTGGCCCAAAAAATATTCTTAAAATGGTTAAAATAATCATGCATACCTAAAGCAGTTGAAACTTTTAGCTTCAAAAAAGTATTTATCAAACAGTGACTACCTTCCCATCTGTACTTGCCACTAGAGACAGGAAAACCACAAGAAATCAATAGAGTTGAGAGTCCATGGAGGAGAGTCGCAGAAAGTGTGTAAGGGATTAAAGGCCTGTTTGGAATTCCCTGACTCATAAAGTTGCTAGGGGCCAAGATCAGATGGGTCTGGGTTGGCTCTTGGGGCCTCTTCTCAAGATGAAGATGTACACTTCAAGTACCCAATAGAGAGCACAGGAGTTAAAGCACATGCCTGACATGCAGGCAACCCCGAGTCAATCCTTGGCACCTCATGGTCTCCTGAGCATCACTACATGTGGCCCTAGAAGTCCTTGGATATAGCCAGAGTAATCAGGGCAATCTCTTACACTTCAGGCCCCAAACAGCACCACACCCTTGATCCCTCAAATTTAACTGCCAACACTATTGGACATGAGCACTAGTCACTTGGGAGATCAAAAAGAAATAGAAAAACATGTAGAATGCATGTAAGAAACAACCTTAAATTTTGTTACTAGCACAGAAGCATAATTGAGAGCAGGCAAACAGATTCTAAGTTAGCTACGTTTTTGGAGAGAAGCTTATTGCTAATGAAATCGTGTTTGATTCACTGTTGATTTACTGAGCCTTAAATAGCATTTGATCTTCCAAAGGAGATCCAAAGAAAGACCTTAGCATATCCTACTCAAGCATCTGTTTTAGATGCAAAAAATAATGGCCATAAAGCATGTCCTGGAGTGGGGTGGGGAGTATAAGGGGCCAGGAGAACCTCTTAGAACACTGACCAGGGTCCCAAGAGTCATACAACGCAGAGTCTTTTGAGTGTCCCACTCTCCCACTCTTCATCTTTCCAAGTGAACGTGTTGCTGCTGCTGCTTCTCCTGCTTCATTGTTGAACAGGGCAGGGGTGGGGCAGGAAGTAGGGGTTAGAGCAGACAACTGGTTTGATGGTATAGGTCACTTGCACAAAGCAATCACACTCAGATCAGAGAGAGTCCGGAGTCACCCAGACACTGGACTTTGAGCTGGGCACAGTGGGGCTGGGGGTGAAGTCAAGGGTAAAAGCTGGCCCATAGCACATGTGTTCTGGAATCAGATGGTGATACAAGAATTTGTTGTGCGGATATTATCAGGGCTCAAAGTCTGTGGGGGTGGAGAGAATTCCAACAAAGCCCTATCTGTACCCCTTTTGAATTCTGAAATGGCTGAATCTGGAGTGCACAGCTCAGAGACTGGAGTGGGCTGCCCTAGGACAAGAGAGCAGTGTCTGTCCACCATTTAGGACACAGGCCAGTGGGCCAGCTAGTCAGCATCTTCGTGACATTGGTTCAACATGACATCTAGAAGGACTTTTGTGAAGATAAAGTGGGCAACAGGCCAAGAGCAATGCTTCCTTCTTTGAAATAGGTGGCTCAGGGCCTGGAGAGATAGCACAGCGGCGTTTGCCTTGCAAGCAGCTGATCCAGGACCAAAGGAGGTTGGTTCGAATCCCGGTGTCCCATATGGTCCCCCATCCTGCCAGGAGCTATTTCTGGGCAGACAGCCAGGAGTAACCCCTGAGCACCGCCGGGTGTGGCCCAAAAACCAAAAAAAAAAAAAAAAAAAAAAAAAAGAAAAGAAAAGAAATAGGTGGCGCAGTCTGAGGAGAGCAAACAAGCTGGTGAAAGGCACTTCAGTGAGAACAGTGAGGGCAGAGGGCAGGAGATGGGGAAAACAGCATCCCAGAGCCAGCACCATGAAGCAGAGATAAGCCGAACATTCCACAACTTGGAGATTAGGGGAAACAAGGAAACGCGGGAGACATGTGACCAGTTTCTTTGTAAGAGCAAAACATAATTAGACAGCCAAAGTTTCCCCAAAGCAAACCAAACAAAACCCAAGCAAGCAATCCTAATAGTAATATTGAAGTGTTACAGAAGGAAAGAGTGTATATATGTATATATGTGTGTATATATAATATATATACACACATATATATGTGCATACTTATATATATATGGGGCCCAAGATACAGGGTCAGTAATGTTGCTGTGTCTCTTTCACCCCATGCCAACAATGACAGGCAGTTTGCTTGTTATTCTTCCTCTCCCAACACCTCTATACCCACTAGATCCTGCATCAGTGCTCCCACAGCTTTGCTCCTCTCCAGTCACTTCAAGGAAAGACTAGGGAGAGATAGTTCTGTGGATTCAGGAAGGAGCAGATGAGTACAAAGGATTTACAGTTTTGTTTTTGTTCTTTTTTTTGGTGTTTTGGGCCACACCTGGCGATGCTCAGGGGTTACTTCTGGCTGTCTGCTCAGAAATAGCTCCTGGCAGGCACGGGGGACCATATGGGACACCGGGATTCGAACCAACCACCTTAGGTCCTGGATCAGCTGCTTGCAAGGCAAACGCCGCTGTGCTATCTCTCCGGGCCCACGATTTACAGTTTAATCTGCTTCTTACTCAACATTGTGCAGGACCCAGACTAAAGGGCCCAAAAGCTAAGCAATGGATGGGATAGAGAGAAGAAGCAGGAGGAGGAGGAGGAATAGGAGGAGGAGGCGGCGACAGCAGCTGTGATGATTTTTATCAGTACTCTATTGTCACGTACTACCATTCTGGTATTTTGTGTAGTTGGACTTTGTTTTCCCACAGAAACTGTTGTTTGATTAGTCTGTTTTTAAAATAATAGAAAAACTAGCTGATCATATGTCTAATTCTGTCTCCAATCCTGTGTATTAGCAGCTCTTATTTTTATTTTCTCAAGTCATCAGAGTGTTTTGTCTATATGAAATTATTGAACTCCTAGTAAGAGAAGAAGCTCTCTAAAGTGCTACCTTGGCAAAAAACAATATCACTTCCTACTTATAATGCACAGTAGGAATGTACCTGCCCTTCAAGATTCATCTTTGTCTCTTGTTTTTCAGCTTCCTTATCGAAGAAGAAGACTATTCAGCTTGAGTCCAATAGACAAACTGGAAACACACTGTGGAGGATGCTGTCAGTTATAATTAAATTGTCTACTCTTAGAAACTGTCTTTTTCTTTATTTTCATCAAAATATGCGAGTAACCTTATTTCTGCTTAGATTTAATAATAATACACATCTATTGCAAAACATATTTCAGAAAAAGAGGAACCATAGCACAGTGGGTAGGGTTCTTGCCTTCCACTCTGTAGACCCAGCATTCCATATGGTTGCCTGTGCCATGCCAAGACTTATTCCTGAACTTAGAGCCAGGAGTAACCTTTGAGCACCTTCGGGTGTGGCTCGAAATCAAAAATAAAATAAAATAAAAATCAGATAAAATAAAAGGTACCCATAGTCCTCATAACCAGAAATGAATACTGCTAATATCTTTTTTAATTATAATTTTTATTTTAACCATAATGGCTTACATATCGTTCACAGCAATATTTTAGGTACATATTAACATTTAATCAGGGGAATTCCCACCATCGAATTGTCCTCCCTCTACCTCCGCTCCCATCCTGCCTTCCAAGTCTTGAAACCAACCTCGATGTCCAACAACAGATGAGTGGATCATTAAGATGTGGTATCTGTACACAATGGAATACTACATGGCAGTCAGAAATGATACAATCACAGACTTTGCAGCAACATGAATGGACCTAGAACATATTATGTTAAACGAAGTAAACCAGAGATGAAAGATAAACACAGGATGATAGCACTATTCTGAAGCACTAGAAAATACACCATATTATATAACTAATATTCAATGATCAAATAACAGGGTTAACTGGGTAGAAACTCCAAACACTGTAACAGTCAACATATACTGGGGAGTAGTGCCCAAATCACATGAAAGAATAACAACACAAACTCTTGACTACACATTATACTATAAAGAAACTAGCAACAGCAAAAACAGCAGCGTAGAGAGAACAGGCTTGTAATCAGCCTTTTACTACAAAGGCCCATAATAATCCCTTAGGGATCCTGTACAGGATTACAGGTAAAGATTACCATAGGAAATCACTGACTCCAATAGAAGCATTTAAAAATAATATGATCTAATGCCTTAATCTTACTATATCTAAAATAACTTCTCAGCTTTTCTGTCCACAGGCGTTCTTGAATACAAAGGGTAGACAACCTAAGATGGCACCTCAAGACTCAGTCACATGAGATACCATACCCAGCTTGCGATATGAAGATGTCTTGATAAAACTCTTTAACATACCCTTTATTTCTAGGTTATACCTTCTTTTAGGACCAGAAGTACATGACCAGCCAGATCACCGAAGCAGCAACTGTGACCTACAGATTTATACTACAGGGCCTACTCATTGAATACATTCAAGCAAACTAACATTCCTTTGCTCTTTTCTCCTCTTCTCACTACTTTTTTCCTTTTCCTTCTTTTTCTTCTCAATCTTATTTGCTCTTTTCTCCTTTTCTGCCCCTTCCATATACTTCCCAATTTCCCCAGTTAGAAATCTGACTATCCCTTCACCCCTCAATCCATCCATATTTCCCACCTTATTAAAACTCTTCACCCTCAGTTCTTAGTCTATTAGGCATCAAGACTGACCCCCTACCCCAACGAACCAGTATTCAGCACCGAAGTGAAGGGACACCCACTCAAACCCACACCTCATCCCCGGCAAGAAAAGACTCACGCGGTGTGGCCCTTCTTACCAACTCTTCCTAACGAGGACTGTTGCTTGATACTAGACTTAGCTTGAAAAGGATTCCCAATACTGCTAATATCTTGCTAAATTGTTATACAGACATATGCTACCATTTCCCCAAATCTGTCTGTGAAACAGTAGTTTTGTCTTAGTCAATTATACTATGAAGTCATATTACTCAGAGGTTAATTAAATTTGATAAATGCTTGATTAAGCCAAGTTAAACGCATTCTTAATTTCAGCACTTGTTAGTCCTTTCACATACTAAAAAAAGTCCTTACCACAGAAAATATTAGGAACATTTTCCCCACTTTTTTTTTGGTTTTTGGGTCACACCCAGCAGCGCACAGGTTCTAGAACCGGCACTCCTGGTTCTAGGCTCAGAAATCACCCCTGGCAGGCACAGGGGACCATATGGGATGCCAGGATTCAAATCACCGTCCTTACGCATGCAAGGCAAACATCTTTACCTCCATGCTATCTCTCCGGCCCCACATTTCCCCTACTTTTAACAATTTTTTTAATTATTTAGGTAAAGAACCATGATTACAAACTGATAGTTTGAGTTTTAGGCATATACTTCATCACCCATCCCACCACCAGTGTCAAGTCCCATCCCCAGTGCTCCCAGACTCTGTCATCCTTTGTGAGTACTTTAAACACTCTGGACATCATCAAGCCTGTACCTAAAGCACTGAATGCAAATATTTTTTCCTGTTCACTTAATGTACTTTAGTTTTAGCCTCTTTCCTTTGCCATTCAGAAATTGTTTGCTTGATGTAGTCTCATTTGTTTATTTATTTTAGCCATTGCTTATGGTACCACCTCATTGAAAATGCCTTTGAGATCTAAAGCTTGGAGCTTCTGCCTATATTTTCCTCAATGCACATTATAGTTTCCTGTCTGATCTCAAGGTGTTTGTGTAAGGTGTGAAATATGAAATATGCTTTAATTTCCAGTTATCTAGTTTTCTCAGCACCATTTTTTGAAAGATTTTCAGATTAATTTCAAGTTATCCAGTTTTCCCAGAACTATATGTTGAGAAGACTATCTTTACTCCATTTCATGTTCTCATCTCCTTTATTCAAAATTAATTATCCATATACATGTGGTTTTGTCCTTGGGTTTTTATTTTGACCCATTCATTAGAGAGCTTATCTTAATTACAATACCCTGCAATTTTGATCACTGCAGATTTTGTATTGTTTTTGGGTCACATTTGGCAGCTCTCAGGTGTTCAGAAATTGCTCCCAGCAGGCACGGGGAACCATAAGGGATGCTGGGATTCAAACCACCATCTTTCCTGAATCGGCGGCATGCAAGGCAAACACTCTACCACTGTGCTATCTCTCTGGCCCCATCACTGCAGATTTATAATACAGTTCTAAATTAGATAATGAGATACCTCTGCATTTTTTTTTGTTTTTGGACAATATCTGGCAGCACTCAGGCATTACTCCTGGCTCTGTGCTCAGAAATCACTCCTAGAAGATTCAGGGAACCATATGGGATGCTGGGCATTGAACCCAGATCAACTGTTTGCTGTTGATACCTGCTGTGCTATCTCTCTAGCCCCAGAATTTCATATTTTTCAGTATGGCTGTGGTTATTTATGGTCTCTTCTGATTCCATACTATATCATTGACTTTTCTAGGTCCTTGAAGAATGTCATCTGAATTTGGGTGACTGTGCTTTGAATCTATAGAATATCTTAGGTAGGATAGTCATCTTGATAATATTGATTCTTCCCATCCATGAGCACAAAATATTTTTCCATTTCCTAAGGTCTTCTTTTTTATGTGATTTAAAAGTATCATGGTATGAAACTTGCATATATATGGATGGACATGAGATTATTATGCTGATTGAAGTGAGTCAGAGGGAGAGGGATAGACATAGACCAGTCTCAATCATCTATGGGATATCAGAAAAATAAAAAAGAGGATGATAATAATATCCAGAGGAGGATCAGCCTGTAACATGAAGCTTCTCACAAAGATCAGTGAGCGCAGATAGAGTACTAACTGCACTGACAACTATCATGACAATCATAGTTAGAACTGATTACTCTGAACAAGAACTAGGTTCTGAAAGGGGATAAAGTAATACGCATGGCCCTTCTCATTAACAACAGTGTAAACAATAATGCCAAAAAGGAAAGAAAGAGAAACAGAATGTCTACCCCAGAGACAGGCAGGGAGAGGGTGGTGGGAGGGATATGCCGGACTGAGTTGTAGGAAAGTTGCACCGGTGAAAGGCAGTGTACATTTTATGACTGAAACCCAAATATGAACATTTCTGTAACCACAGTGCTTAAATACATTATTATTAGGACCTGAGAGATAGCATGAAGGTAGTGCATTTGCCTTGCATGCAGAAGGTCAGGGTTCGAATCCTGGCATCCCATATGGTCTCCTGAGACTGCCAGAAGAGATTTCTGAGCATAGAGCCAGGAGTAACTCCTGAGTGCTGCCAGGTGTGACCCCAAAACAAACAAACAAAAAAGAAATTATTATTAAAAAAAATTGTGCAGAAGGTTGGTGGTTCGAATCCCAGCATCCCATATGGTCCCCTGAGCCTGCCAGGAGCGATTTCTGAGCATAGAGCCAGGAGGAACACCTGAGTGCTGTCGGGTGTGACCCCCCAAAAAAAATCCTTTCTTGGGGCCGGAAAGATAGCATGGAGGTAAGGCATTTGCCTTTCATGCAGAGGATGGTGGATCAAATTCTGGCATCCGGGCCCGGAGAGATAGCACAGCGGCGTTTGCCTTGCAAGCAGCCGATCCAGGACCAAAGGTGGTTGGTTCGAATCCCGGTGTCCCATATGGTCCCCTGTGCCTGCCAGGAGCTATTTCTGAGCAGACAGCCAGGAGTAACCCCTGAGCACAGCCAGGTGTGGCCCAAAAACCAAAAAAAAAAATTCTGGCATCCCATATGGTCCCCTGTGCCTGCCAGGGGTGATTTCAGAGCATAGAGCCAGGAGTAACCCCTGACCGCTGCTGGGTGTGACCAAAAAAAAAAACAACAAAACAAAAACAAAAAACAAAAAAAAGAAAGGAATGTTCCATATCACTAATCATTAGGATGATGCAAATCAAAACAACAATGAGGTACCATCTCACACCACAGAGACTGGCATAGCTAACAAAGACCAAGAACAATCAGTACTGGCGGGGATGTGGAGAGAAACGAACTTTCATTCACTGCTGGTGGGAATGCTGTCTAGTGCAACCTTTATAAAAAAAACAATATGGAGATTCCTCAAAAAATTGGAATTTGAGCTCTCACATGATCTAGATATACCACTCCTAGGGATATACCCTAGGAACACAAAAATACAATACAAAGATCCCTTCTACACACCTATATTCATTGCAGTACTGTGTACAATAGCCACTGTGGAAACAACCAAGATGCCCTTCAACAGATGAATGGCTAAAAAATATTGTGGTACATATATGCAATGGAATATTATGCAGCTGTCAGGAGAGATGAAGTCATGAAAATTTCCTATGTATGGATGTACATGGAATCTATTATGCTGAGTGAAATAAGTCAGAGGGAGAGAGAGACACAGAATAGTCTCACTGACCTATGTGTTTTAAGAAAATTAAGGACATTGTTGTGATAATCCCCAGAGACAATGGAGATGAGGGCCAGAAGGACCAGCTCACAATATGAAGCTCACCACAAAGAGTAGTGGTGCAATTAAGGAATAACTAAACTAACAACTATCATGACAATTTTTTGGGGGGGGTCACACCTGGCAATACTCAGGGGTTATTCCTAGCTCTATTCTCAGATATCACCCCCAGCAGGCTCAGGGAACCATATGGGATGCTGGGATTTGAACCATCGACCTTCAGCATGCAAGGCAAACGCCTTACCACTGTGTTATCTCTCCGGCCCCATCATGACAATCTTAATGAGTGAGAGAAGTAGAATGCCTGTCTCAAATACAGGCAAAGGTTGGGAAGGAGGGAGGGGGTATTGGTGGTGGGGATCTTGTACTGGTGAAGGGGAGTGTTCTGTTTATGACTGAAACCCAACTACAAAATCATGCTTGCAATCATGATACTTAAATAAAGATTTTATATATTAAAATAAGTGAAAGGATGGAGGACAGAGGCCAAGGGGTCTCAGCTGCATTGGAGGTATTAAGAAAAGACAGAACTAAATATCCAGAGTCAACAACAATGAAATCCTGAGACCCAAACCTTAACAACCAAAATTAAAAAGGTTCCTGTTATGCTGGCAGGCTGGTGGGCAGGAGGTGGTGGCATGGGATGCATTCTGGGAATATTGGTGAGGAAGGTTGACACTGGTGGTAGGATTGGTCCTGAAACATTGTTTGTCTGAAGCCAACTAGAAAGAACTTTGTAACTCACAATGATTTTAATAAAAAATTAAGAAAAATAAATAGGGGCCGAAGCAATAACACAGTACATGGCCAACACAGGACTGACCCTGGTTTGATTCCCGGCATCCCATATGGTCCCCTGAGCCCGCCATGGGTGATTTTGAGTGCAGAGCCAATAGTAATCCCTGAGCACCGCCAGGTGTAACCCCAAATCCAAAAATAAATAAATAAATAAACAAATAAATAAAATTATCATTGTTTAGATATCCCACATCTTCTTTTAGGTTGATTCCTAGATATTTGATGTCTTCGGATACTTTTAAAGAGAATAGACTCCTTGATCTCTTTCTTTTCTCATTATTTTTTTTTGTGTAAGAATGCAACCAATTTTTGTGTATTGATTTTATAGCTGGATACTTTGCTGTATTGGTTTATTGCTTCTAGGAGCATTTTTGTGGACATTTTAGACTCATCTATGTAGATTATTGTCATCTGCAAATAGTGTTAATTTAACTTCTTTGCACACAGATTTCTAAATAGTTCTCTGCTCTTCAAGGAGGGTTCATGCCAGAAACCTGGCTCACAGACTTGGGGTGGGGGGGTTGGCCACACCAGGTGACACTCAGGGGTTACTCCCGGCTATGCACTCAGAAATCCTCCTGGTTTGAGGGATCATATGGGACGCTAGGGGATTGACCCGAGGTCAACACTGTGGCTCACAGACTTTTTGTCTGTTCCTCTCATGTCTGCTCTGCCCATGATGTTGGCTCCTTGTCCCTTGCTTGATAGAGGTGAAGTGTCCTTCCTGTTGGTCAATACCTGAGTCTAGTCATTGCACTCAAGAAGACACAGCTCATATAGTCAGAGCTCAGTCATCAGAAGGCAGGGTCTTTTTTCAGCCTCATTACTGTCCATGGAATGCAGCTAAGCCAGTCTACCCCCTAGCTTGTGAGTTTGAAATTGGGATTCATCTTGGACAGCCGCTGGGCAGTCAGGTGGGATGCCATAGCCCACATGCAGCAGGTAGCCAGAGGAAGAGGCTTTAATGGGCACTGAAGGGATTGGGCTGCTCCCAGGCCCAGGGATAAGCCACAGAAGAACTCTGGGAGCAGAGAAGAGAGGTGACTTGATCTATGCTTTGGTCTTGTCTGGAGGCCACACCCTACAGTGCTAGGATGGAAGTTAGGGCCAAGTCTGTGTCCTGGCCCTTTAAGCAGCGAGGGGGCCTATCTAGTCCACAGGAGTGAGGTGCTTAGAGGAAGTGGTAGCCATGGCATGCCTCCTGGGATGACTCTAAAGCAAGACAAAGGAAGGAGCTGGGATGCATACAACTGCAGGTGCAGTGGAAGCCGGACAGTTGGAAAAGAGAGCAGGACATGTTGCAGAGATCCCTAGCACCAAATCAGCAAAGGCAGAGTCCCCAGCTCAATGGGAGCAAAGGTCCAAGCAGAGGTGGGAAGGGCACCGTTGCATAAGACCTCCATTCCTGGATACTTGCCAACTATCCCTAATCCTGGCCTTGTTCTTACCACACCCCAGTATACCTACTCACTTGCCATTCCATTAGCCATTGATTTGCAGGGGGAGCTTGGGAGTGTGCAGGGACAGAGAAGCCGCTCCTATGGCATCCCTTAATGACAGCATCAATGAGCACCCTGACCCCCACTTGCTGGGCTCTGCCTCTTGTCCCAGAGGCTCCTCACGCTTTCTCCTGGTGCTGTCTTCAACATTTTTTAATCTCGTTGGTTCTGCAAGCTTTGTGCCAATTATGTTAGCAATACGCAGTTGAATTTCACTGGTAATTTTGTAAAGTTCTGCCTGGTATCCCAGACATTGTTTTGTTTTTAATTTTATTTTATATAATCACTATGAAATGACAGCAGTATTCATGAGTTTCAGGCATATGATATTTCCACACCAAACTCCTCACCAGTGTCCACTTCCCCAAAGTTTTCAACCTTTCTTTGTTCTTTTTGTGGGGCTATGTGTTGGGATCACACCTGGCTTTGCCAGAGATTAGAATCAGGCCAGGACCACTGCAACCACACACCTCATCTTCTGCATCAACTCTCCTGGCCTGAAACTTCTTTAAAAGTAAAGCAAAGAAAGCTACTTGGAACACTTTCCATATGGTGTGGGGTAGAATCTGGTTTCTTCGTCTCCTCCTCCTCTTCTCCTCCTCTTCTTCCTCCTCTCCTCCTTTCCCTCATTCTCTCCACCTCTTCCTTCTTCTCTCATACCTTTCCATGCATGCACTTTCAACTGAATTTCTGTGCCTGAAGGCAGTTCTAGGCTAGAAATTGAGAAACACAGACCATTATAATCAATTCCAAGAAGTCATAAACACCAAGCAGCAAAACCAGGTTCTGACCTTGAACTAGCACTGACCAACCCCTCAAAAGCAGTTAATTTCCCACTTTGACCATTTTGACTAAAAGTGGGAATGAAATAACATAATTCCTTCTGGGAGTCACATGACCTTCCTCTCTGCAGTCATCAGACTATTGTCTTGGCCCTTACCCCATCCTTGCCCTACTTGCATTCAGCTCACAAAGTCTCTAACCCTGCTTCTCTGCTTTCTCTTTCATTCCCCTGTTGCATTGGTCTGTTTTTCTCCACCTATCTTACTCTCTTCCAGACCTTCATATAGTACAGTTTTTGCCATCTTTTTTGTTTGTTTTGTTTTGTTTTGGGGTCATACTCAGCAGCACTCAGCGGTTACTCCTGGCACTGCACTCAGAAATCCCTCCTGGCAGGCTCAGGGGACCATATGGGATGCCAGGAATCGAACCGGGATCTGTCCTGTGTTGGTTGCATGCAAGGCAAACACGCTACCACTGTGCTATCACTCCATTCCCAGTTTTTGCCATCTGGAAGGCAGTTTCCTCCACTGTGTTGCCGGGGTCCTCAAATTTTTTAAACAGGGGGCCAGTTCACTGTCCCTCAGACCATTGGAGGGTCTGACTATAGTAAAAACAAAACTTATAACGAATTCTTATGCACACTGCATATATCTTATTTTGCAATGAAGAAACAAAACAGATACAAATACAATATGTGGCCCGCGGGCCATAGTTTGAGAAACCACTGATAGACCCAAGCTTCTTAAACTATGGGTCACATTCCATCTTCTGTAGTTAAACTTTATAAAATGTGTTTTAGAATGACTTTTTAAAAATATAATTACTTTATTTAAACACCGTGGTTACAAAATTGTTCATATTTAACTTTTGGTCAAAGAATGTACACCACCACCCTTCACCAGTGCACATTTCCTGTCAACAATGTCCCCAGTTTCCCTCCCACCCACCTAATAAATCAATCCTCAAGCTCCAAAACCAGGACACTGGAGAGACGTGGGTCTGGAAGCAAATTCCTATGCAGAAAATAATCCACGCAGACTGAAGGGGGTGAAACGGGTTCAGGAATCCCAACATGCAAGCCTTCCACAGCTAAGAAACAGGCAGCTCAATGGGAGAAATTCAAAAACAAGTGAGCATTTTCCTGAGACCCAAGGTATTTATTAGGAAGAATTAGATCACACCCTGAATGGAGAATAAGTGTTCTAAACACCAATCCAAGGTGCTACATTCAAAGATGTTTCCAACCAATGAGTAATAAGACATATATTGAGTGGGGTACTATTCAGTTAATCCAACACTTACCCCTCCTCTGTCTGCCTCTGGGACAGGTATTTTACTTCTCTCTCTGTCTCTTTCCTTTTTTGACAACAGAGTTTGGGGTTTCCATTACTACCAATGAAGGGATACAATGAATATCATCTTATTCCATTTCTTATCCAAAGTGATCAGGTCCAAATATCATTGTCACAGTGGACCATTCACTGCCCCTCTGCTCTTTGTGGCAAGCTTCCTACATGGACCTTTTGGTCCTCCTGATCCTCATCTATATTATCTCTGGATATAGAATTAAAAACAATTTTGGTTTATGGGTCACACCCAGCTGTGTTCAGGGGTTACTTCTGGCTCTACACTCACGAATAGCTCCTGACAGTCATGGAGATCCACATGAAATGCTGGGATTCAAACCACCAACCGTCCTAAATTGGATGTGTGCAAGGCAAATGCCCTACCACTGTGCTATCTCTCTGGCCCTTAGAATTAATATATTTATGATGTATTAATCTATCAATCAGTGAATGTTTGATTTGTATACATGCTTTAGATACCTGTATACAGGTCCTGTAAACATCATTTTTTAGTAAAAGAGGGTATAAGTAAAAAAGAGTTTAAGAAGCCATGCAATAGAGTGCTGTGGCTATTCTTGCCTTTCACAAGATTTTTAAAAATTTAATAATTAAAAATTTTAATTTGGAGACTTTGCAACAACACCCAGTGGTGCTAAAAGCTTACTCCTGGCTCTATTTTCAAGGGATCACTCTTGCAGGGCTTCAGGAACCCTATGTTGTATCTTGGGTCAAACCAGTGTTGGCTGCAAGTTAGACAAGTAAGTGTCTTAATCCCTGTATGATCTCTCTTGCCCACCCCACCATTTTTTTGTTTGTGACCCATAGACATTGGTATTCGGGGATTATTCCTGGCTCGACACTCAGGGATCATTATTGACAGGCTGGGGGACCATATGGGATGCTGGGGATTAAACATAAATTGACCAGGTGCAAAGCAAGCACCCTCCTCCACTTTATATCTCTGACCCCCATTTTCCCACTTTTTTAAATTAGATTGTCAAGGTTCACAAAATATCTGTTGAGCATTTGTAATGAGATTTCATAGGTTCCACAGACCAATTAGGAAATAAACAATATCTTCCTGAATTGAAATTTCCTAATTCCGGGCCCAGAGAGATAGCACAGCAGGTTTGCCTTGCAAGCAGCCGATCCAGGACCTAAAATGGTTGGTTCAAATCCCGGCGTACCATATGGTCCCCCGTGCCTGCCAGGAGCTATTTCTGAGCAGACAACCAGGAGTAACCCCTGAGCACCGCCAGGTGTGACCTAAAAACCAAAAAAAAAAAAGAGAGAGAGAAACTTCCTAATTCCACACAGAATTTATTCCTCCATTTTAATCTTCTCCAGTGAACTCTAGTGAGATTTGATCATTCTATTGAGAGTTACTTAATTCAATTTCTTCCTAGATATTTGATGATTTTAGGTGTGGTCCTAAGTGGTATATCTTACTAATTTAGTATTTATCTATTTATTTCATCATCCTAAACAACTCTGCAATTCAGCTAGATGTGGAGAAAGGACTGGAATGTAAAGAACTGCAAGGAATCAGAAGGGTTCTGGCACTTGTTAGCACTGGGGATAGGATGTGTGGAGGGGCCCTCTCCTGAGCTACAGAATAAATGGTCTGGGGATTCAAGACAAGTCTCCTGAACAGACTTACCCACAGTCAGTTTCTGAATCCATAGTTGTCTGGCTGGCCTGACTATGCCTGGGTGTAAAGAGTGCTCCATGATTTTCATGCTGTTCATGCCCTCTTTGACCTTAATGAAAGACTCATTCATTTCTTTCTTTCAACATGCCCACGCCATCTTGGCAGTACAGATGAGAAACTGGGGACTATTTGGGTTGAGTTCAGCATTTGTCATGGACACAATGCCAGGATCTGTAGGCATCAGAATGAAATTTTCACCATCACATTTCTCCTCAGAGACTTGCTTCTGAGCCTTTATGGTGATTCAGACACATACATTGCAGGGTCATTTTGGGAAAGCAGGAAACTTTACATCCAAATCCTTTCTCCCCAGTGCTCAGAGCAAGCTGTTTCTGGGAACAGCTTGACAGAGACACAGCCTGAAGGCTGCTTGTTGATAGCAATGTGGTTTTGCCCACGGCTGCAGGACATGGGGCATCAGGTGGGGACAGCACTTGCAATGCCTATTAATTTCTGTCTTGTGTTTGGGGGCCACAAATAGTGGTGCTCAGGGATAACTCTTTATTCTGGGGCTCCATGGAACATATGAGGTGTTGGGACTCAAACCCTGGTTGGTCATATTGTAAGGCAAACTCCTCACCTGCTGTGCTGTTTCTTTCCCGACTTGTAAGTGAATCAATTTACTTAGGAAACCTGAGTGGCAGACACACAGAGAGACAGGTCTGAGAGTCACATAAACTCAATGAAGAGACAGTATGCGTCTGGAGGTGGCATGTGAGTGCCGTGCTTGATATCTTTTAATAAGCTATTTTCATGTGTTGTTGGTATATACAAATGCAGTTGTTTTCCATTTGATGACTATGGGCAGCAATCCTCAGAATGCTTCTCAACTGAAGAATTTATATGTGAATTTTCAAGTATTCTATGTAGACAGTAAAATCTCTGCAGATCATGACAATTTTGCTTTTTCCTTCATTTTATATTTTTGGGAGGAGGCCTTACCAGTGGTGCATGAGGACTTGAAGCTACTCTGAGCATTACTCCTCTTAGTGGTTGGTCCCCAACAAGTTTGGGGCTCAGAAAGGAGGTACTGGGTTACCAGGATCACACTGTGTGACTGCTGGTGTGAAATTGGTGCCAGGAATGAGCTTCAGGGCCTGGAAAAATGCAAGACCAGCAGGGTATGTGCACCACCCTTGGAGCCTTCTTCCAGGCCTCTATACTCTATTTTTTCCTTAACTTTGGGTTTGGGGATCACACCCATGAGTGCTGGGGGCTATTTAATGGAGCTCTGTGCTCAGGGGTTGCTCCTGTCAGAACTTGACAGGACCACGCAGTGCCAGAGATCAAAACCTGGACCTCCTGTGTGCAAAGCATTTGCTCAGTTGGTTGCACTGTCTCTGGCTCCTATACAACTTTAATTTTAGTTTTACCTTATTTTGATAGATTTCCAATAGAGTGAGACATAGCAACATCCTTGCTTTACTTAGCTCTTCTAAAAATGCATTCAACCTTTTATTACTAAATATATGTGTTGTAGATATTTTACGAATAACTTTTAGAAACCAGACTCAGGTGTTTCCTTATATGTCTAGTTTGTTCAATGTTGTTTGATGGTGATCATGGTGATAATTTGAGTGCTAGAACCTCTGTGTAAAACAGAGTCAGGATCTGGAGTTTGGGCTCAGCCCTGCATGGCCCCCCTGAGAAAATCCTGATGTGGCCCTCTGGTAAAACGTATACTGAGATTATTCTTATTATTACATTGATGTCATAAATTGGAGTAATCAAGTTGCTAACATTAAGTTCATCTTGAACTCCAATAGCTGGAGTTTTGGGTCTGATTTGGTTATCTCTAGTTTCTGCAGAGCCTCATCCACAGGACTTAACTTCCTTGTTTGTGTGGCTTGTTTTCAACTGAGCTATAATTTTTTTTCGCAACTCAGTTGAGGCCTAGTTTCAGGAAGGATTCTCTGGAACCAATGTGAATTTTGCTCTGTGACACTTTAGGGCTCTGTTAGTCAAGAAATTTCTTCCAGGGCTGGAGAGAGAGCGCAAGGTGCTGAGCACAGGCTCTGCATGGGGGTGGGGGTGCAGATTCAATCCCCAGAACCACACAGTCACCCAGCACTGCCAGAAGCAAGCACAAAGAAAAGAGCCTGGAGATGCTCCTTAGCATGGCCCAACATAGCCCCTCACCCTCAAACTAAAAATGACAAAGAAAAAGAAAGTATTTCTAGTTTAAGTATACTTGCCAGCCCCCCCTACTTAGTGATTCTCAAGGGAGAGTGTGAGGATTTCCTTGGGGGTAGGTCTCACTAGTAGACTCACAGGAAGTCAGCTAGTGTTCCCCCAGGGCTGGCAGGGAGGTGAGGGCAAGGGGTATGTGTAGCTGGCTGTAGCTCCAAGGTTTCATCTGGAGGTGGTGGAAATGTTTTGGAAAATGGTGATGGTTGATGAAACAGAAAAAACAAACCACCCAAATGTTCCCTTTCTAAGGGTGAATCTTCTGGAAAGACTGAAATGAGTGCATAGGTATTGTGACTGATTCCTATTGTCACTCCTCAAAAATAATTCAAGAACTGAGCCCAACGTATAACCACCCCTCAAGTCAGCCCAGACTCTGCTGACCCTGTTCCACTGAAACATGACTTCCCAATACACAGAGAGCTGTGAGGCCCTGTACTTTTCCGAGGTCCAAGCAGCCTGGGCATACTCCTCAGACTTTTTGGACTCACTTTTCTCTGCTTTGTAGGTCTGGCTTCCCAGGATGATGACTCTACCATGGAGCTCAGGCCCATGTGCTGGCTCCTTGTGCTTCAGCCCAAGGCAGCATCTGGCATCAGGCTCAATAGGGCCTCCACAAGGCCATGTGGCTCAGGAGAAGGAGCTGAGCTGCCTAGGCAGCACCACACAGATGGCCAGACGGAACTTCTGTTTGCCTGAAGAAGGTGGTTCTGTGTAAAGTTTGCTTTCTTCTAGTTCCAATCATAGCCCATCTATGGATTTGCTATGTGCAGTTGTTCTCTGCTGCTACTATTAACATCATTTATAATTTTGTTTTTTTGGGCCACATCCATTTGATGCTCAGGGGTTCCTCCTGGCTAAGCGCTCAGAAATTGCCCCTGGATTGGGGGGACCATATGGGACACCGGGGGATCGAACCGCAGTCCTTCCTTGGCTAGCGCTTGCAAGGCAGACACCTTACCTCTAGTGCCACCTCGCCGGCCCCACAGCATTTATTTTCTTAATTGTTTAATTGTTTATTTGTTTCTGGGCCACACCTCCCTACCCTATTCCCCCACTCCTGCTCCAGGACTGCTCCAGATTTAGTGCTTTCCGGATCATGTGGTGCTGGGTAGAACCTGGGGCACCTGCATGCATATGCTCCAGACCTTGGAGCAATGGTACCTTTCAGAACATTCAGCCCTCACAGAAAGCTGTTTTCAAAATTAGTAGTACCACTGGCAATGCTCAAGAACACATCCACATTCACTTCCTCCTGGTCAACACTTGCTGTTGGTAGACACTTGGAATGGGGACATTTCTCACTGTGCTGGTGTTTCCCTGTGCTCTTCCTGGCATTTCCCTGATCACTGCTACTGTATGTTTATGCAACCATGAAAGGTTCACTGAGGATTTCTACTGAGCAACTGGATTCTTTATGCTTTATGAATTTGTGTTCTTTGTTAGTAACAAACTGACCCTTCATGACTTGTATGTATGAAAAATATTTTTCTGGGCCCGGAGAGATAGCACAGCGGCGTTTGCCTTGCAAGCAGCCGATCCAGGACCAAAGGTAGTTGGTTCGAATCCTGGTGTCCCATATGGTCCCCTGTGCCTGCCAGGAGCTATTTCTGAGCAGACAGCCAGGAGTAACCCCTGAGCACTGCCGGGTGTGGCCCAAAAACCAAAAAAAAAAAAAAAAAAAAAAAAAAAAGAAAAATATTTTTCTCCCCATGAAATCTTCTCTGTTTTGCTCTTTATTGTGTTTTAGTCGTGGTGTTTGGGGGCCATGTCTGCTGGTTCAGGTAGACCATGCAGTGTTAGGGGTCGAATCTAGACATATGCTCTGCCACTTGAGCCTTATCCTTGGCCCATCTTTGGAGTGTTTGTGGATGAGTAAAAGCTCTTGTTTTCTCATTCTCTTTCCTCTGTGATGCTGTGATATCCAGGCCTCACACACTTGTATTCTAGGGATCCCACTGGCAGTGCCAGGGATGGCAATAGGAGATTTGAGGGGTGCTGGGAATCAAACTTGAGGTCTCAAAACTGAATAGATGGCTGAATAGATGGCAAAGTGGGTACAGCGCTTGCGTTGCATGCAGCTCACCCAAGTTTAATCCCCAGCACCACATATAGTTCCCTGAGCAATGCCAGGAGTGATCCTTGAACATAGATCCAGTGGTAAGTCCTGAGTACAACCAGGTACAAATGCAAAAGGCAAAGACAAAAACTTGAGGCCTCACACCTGCAAAGCAGACACTCTATCACCGAGCCACATCTCTGCACCCTCTGACTAAAATAGCAGATAGGATAAGGTTAAAGAAAGAGCTTAAGGCCTAGGAGTGATCTGGGTATCTCAGGCCAGACAGACATTCTGTATTTACAACCCAGATGCTAACCCTCTTGCCTGTATTAAGGTCAGAGAGGACCCTGAAAAGTAATAGAGCTTCTCACCAACCAGCAGAATGATGCTTGTTAAAGTGGCTGCATCTAAGTTTCATGACAAAAGAAACATGTGTCCCACTCATTTGTTTTAGAAAAGTGTAGGGCGGAGCTAGCATGTTGCAGGTACAGTATTTGCCCACCCAGTTTCATTCCTCGGCAATGCATTTTAGTGCTAGCCCTGCTAAGAGCAAATAAGCCAGGAGTGAGCACTGAGCACAGCTGAATGTGGCCCAAACTTTTTCCCTCCCAAATAAAAGTATAAAATCAGAAAATAATTGCCCCGTACTATGATTCGCCTAAAAATGCCCTGCTATTTTTAGACTATTTTTATGGAATCGCCATGAATCACAGAGTTACCGTTTATTTCTTTAAAGTGTACTCAACCAACTTCTGTCTTTCAATCTTTGGTGGCAGGTGACAAGAAAGAACACGTCTGCTATAACATAAGAAGCAAAAGCTCTTGTTTGCCAATTTTCCAAGGGCTTCTTCCCCCTTTATTTCATTGAATTCTAATGGAATCACTGTGAGATGTGCAGTTATATGGTTTCAGTCATACCATATTCCAACACCCAACCCTTCACCAAGGTATACTTCCCACCACCAGTGTCCCCAGTTTTCTGTCCAAACCGCCATCTGCCAGCCTGCTTCTATGGCAAAAACTTTTCTTGTCTCTCTTTATTCACATTTTTTAGTTTGAGGAACTGTAGTTTGTAATACTTTTACTGAAAGTGTACATGTGAGCAAAAGCCCTTAATGTTGGGAGTCAAAGCAAGTGTTGGGATTCAGGTGATGCACAGCAGGCAGTGCAATTGCCTTACACGTGGCTGACCCAGGTTTTATCATAGGCAACCCACATGATCCCCCAAAGGCTACCAGAAGTGATCCCTGAGGATAGAGCCAAGAGAGCACCTGAGTACAACCAAGTGTGGCCCCAAAGTTAAAACAAAACAAAAAAAGCTTTTAATGTCAACAACATGAAATATTGAAACTATTTTATAGTCCATCGTTTGCTTTAAGAAATCTTTGTCCTAAAGTCTAAAAGTATTTCCCTGTCATTTTATGTTCAGAACATTAAAGTTGTGAGTGGTTTGTTTGATTTTGGTGGGCTAGCACACACAATGGTTTTCAGGACTTGCTCCTGGCTCTGTGCTCTGGTGATCATCAGCGGTCAGAGGATACACAATGTGCAGGGCATGTTGTACTATGTACAATCATCTCACTAGGTCTTAAAGTCATGGTTCTGACACTGAAGTCCTCAGTGCATCAGGAAATTTTATTTGGCATGTGACTTGGGTTTTTGACTAGAGGGTTTTTTTTTTTTTTTTTTGCTTCGGGCAATGAGCAGTCCCTGGAATAACCTCACAAGCTCCTATCACAGGGCCCTTTCTGGACCTTCCATCCAGCTCACTGCCCTGGCTAGTTTGCCCAGGAGAGAACACGATGTCTCAGCCTTGGATTTCTGCTCTTGGCCAAGAATGACTGCCCGGTGATAGCTCAGAGGATCTGTGGAACATCCGGAGCAACCAGCCGCTTCTCACACTGGCAGTTAATGTGTTTGGAGGATGCGTTTTTCTCTGAGGGGTCTCCTGTTGAATCTCTGAGCCTGGTTGGCTCACTGGAGACAACCTTGGAATGGCCTTCAGCGTTTAGGATTCCGAAGGTGGGCGAAGGCCCCTTGATTCCACTGATTCCTCCCAGTTTTTGCAGCATTCCGGCTGAAACAATATGGGTGGGGTTTGAGCTGCCAGAGGCAAAGTGAAATAAGTCCAAGAATTCTCAAATGGTAGATGCTTGGATTCAACTTAGGTGGGGAAGATAAAGAAAACAAAGGCACAAACAGCGGGAGACGTGATAACAGATCACAGATTCTTGTACTGGGGGTCGGAGTTCAGGGAGAAATGAAGACTGTGGTGGCAATCCTCGCATTGTTTCCAATGCAAGACACGTTTCCAATTGCACCACGGCCTGTCTGAAATGCATAGAATGCTGGCAGCCACAATCACTGCTAGGATGTTTTTTGTTTGTTTTGTTTGGGGACCACACCCAGTGGTGCTCTGAAGTTTCTCCTGGCTCTGAGGCTCAGAACTCACTTCTGGGGAACTCGGGAGATCACATAGGATGCCCAGGATTAAATTCTGGTGGATCGTGTGCAAGACCAGCACCCATCCTCCTCTCCGTGCTATGGCTCCGGCCCCTAGCAAAGTGCCTTTGGAAGCTTCCTGTGGAGGAATTGGTGTTGAAACCAACATCATATGCCTGAAAGTGCTTCGTGAGGAACTTTGCCATTTCCCCAAAGCCCTAAGATGAAAAACCATGCCTTACAAAACCTTTCTCAAAATCATGGCTTCTATGGCTTTAGGGATGCAGACAGAAGAAAGGGCCCGGGAGTAGCCGGAGTCCGTAGCACACGCAAAGGACCCGGTACCCGCGTGCACAGTCTGCCTGGGGCCATATTCGCTAGGTCGGGGCGCGCCTGGGTTTCTGGGTCGAGCTCCTGGGGCTGGAGGAGAGGGGCGGGCAGGGGCGGGCCGGAGTTTGGCTCCGCCCCGGCCGCCCTGCGAGCTGCCTGCGGGTTGGTGACGGGCCCAGCCTCGCTGAACCCGCCGCTCCTGCTGCCTGCGCCGCCGCCCCGCAGGCCCTGGCCCTCGAGCTCCGGACTCTGCCCATCAGGCTTCCTGCCGCCTGCGCCCCGCTGCGGCCCGATGACGCTAAAGGCGAGCGAGGGCGACGGCGGGGGCAGCATGCGCACTGCGCTCTCCGACCTCTACCTGGAGCACTTGCTGCAGAAGCGCAGCCGGCCCGAGGTGAGGGAGGCGGCGCGGCCCAAGGCTGGGAACGGGCGGGACTTGGCGCCAGGCCGTCCGCCCCTCTGCGGCGCCGCCCCGGCCGCCTGCCTGCCCGTGGGTGGAGGCCGCAGGGGCCCGAAGGGCTAGGGGAGGTTTGGGGCGCGGGGGTGCGGGGACCCTGGTGCCCTTTCCGGCGGGAACGCCGAGGCCTGGCCCGGGGAGAGCGCTGGCGAGGGGCAAGGCAAGTTCTGGGTGCCCAGAGGAAGTGGGGATGGCAGGACTGGAAGCAAGCAGCCCCAGAGACTGGGTTCCTTAGATGGGCTCGTGGGAAGTGCCCGGGACCCCCGAGGGGCGACGGCGGTGACGCTCGCCCACAGCGGGAGCTGCCTGTCTGGAGTTCCGCTTGGGCCTCCGCACTGCCATCATGGTCGCCCGGTGCTGGGGGTCCACATGACAAGGGTCATCCCGGGTCCCTGGGCGGAGCTCCTGCGGGGTGAAGTCGGGCTCCCAGCTGCACCCCTCCAGCTGGAGGCCCGGGAGGGGAGATGAGAACGCCAGGCAATCCTTTTTTCCTAGAAGGTGCTTGCCCTACTAGCTCTTGGGCACTGCAGCCTCAGCATTTGCACTTCCAAATCCTCATCCACAGTTTTCGGGAATGTTGGCCAAATTCACCAAGTACTGCACCAGGCAGAGTGTGCTCTGTGAGAGCGGCAAGACAGCCCAGCTCCCCCCGCCCGCCCCCCCCCACACCTTCCTGTGCCCCTCACACAGTCTCACACCTGTCTGTGTCCTGGGGCTGAAGGCCCCAACCTGGGCTGATGTTGCAAGGCAGGGTGGCTGTTTGGGGAAGACACCCACCGCTCATGAGTGCAAATGGGAAGTCAGGCAGCAGAGTGTGCACCAGGAAGGAATCAGAGTGGAAAACAATCTGGGGTGTCCAGTGTTACTGTGCCCCACAGTGAGTCCACTGTCAGAACCTTTACTTCTTCCCAAAATGTCTTTATGAACTGTATTGTAGGCAGTTTTTCTTGAGGTATAAGTCTCAGTGGCATGCAAATATATGCAGTTTAATGAAATTTGACCAGTGCCTACAATGATGTAAGTATCCACAAAAGTTGTGGTCTAGAACATTTACGTCTTCCAGAAAGTTCCCTTCTGGCCCTCCCCCAGACATCCTGTGAAGGAATCTGCCTTTGTTCCAGGCAGTCGTACCAGAGGAGACCCACAATTTGTGGCCTTTTTCTATGCTCCTGTCAGCACACCATGGGAGTGGTAGTAGACATAAGCCTTTTCTAAGAGGGTACACCCAGCCATGGTCGGGGATTACTTCTGGTTCTGTTCTCAGGGACCACTCCTGGTGCTGCTCAGGGGGACCCTTTGGGATGGAGCCTGGTCCATTCATGTGCAAGTCAAGTGCCCTTCCCTACTGTCTTATCTCTCCAGCCCAGATGTGGAGAGGCCCTTCTTTCTACCACTGCTCTGTGGGCACAGTCTCAGGTGAACAGCAATTTGTGTGGGCTGTGTTTGCTCTTTTGGTTTTGGGAGACATAGATGCTGCTCATTTACTCCTGGCTCTACACTCAGGAATCACTCTTAGTCAACTTGGGGAGCCATATGAGATACCAAGGATATAATCCGAGTTGTTCCCCAAGTTGGTCAAGAGTGATTCCTGAGGGTAGAGCCAGTATAAAATTCTTAAAGGATTCGCAAAAGGAGGAAGATAAGAATTTGCTAATTCCTGGAGAGAAATAGGGTCCATAATACAGGCACTTGCTCACACATGGATATCTGGGATGTCCTCGACACCATAAGGTCCTCATGCCTTGCCAGGAGTGATCCCTAAGTACAGGGCCAGGAGAAGGCCCTGAGCACCATTGATGGTGGTGGCGGGAGGTTGCTTCAAAACTAACAAAAAGAGGTAAAGGCAAGAACAAAACCCTCTGCCAAGGTGGACATTGGTGGGCAGGAGACTGTCCATGTGACTGTCTGGGGTGGCTCTACCCCAGCTGCCACTTCCTTGTGCCCTGTCGACAACTCTGGACTCTGCCTTTTACTGGCCAGGCTTGGGCACTCTGTGACTTTGCTTTCTCTAGAGCACGGAGCAGCTCAGAGGGTAGCAGGTATGTGGATCTTGCTTTCAACTACCCCAGGACCCTTCACGCCTCCCAAAGGGCTGCCTGTCCATCTCTGCCCCAAACCAGGGAGTGCTGTGTGAGGTGCTTATGTTGCATGGATTTGGTGGAAGCAGTCAGGAGCTTTTTTTTCTCAAGGTGCTGGGCCTGGGGAAAGGATGGGCTGCGGATGACAAATTCATTCGTGAACTGAGTAACTGAGTAACTATCTTACGGTGATTCCATTCCCACTTTTATTCACTAAGAAAATAAAATTCAAGGAAAGGAGCTGAGGCTCCTCCCAGGTTTACCTGCCAAGTATAGGCCCTATGATGCCATGCAAGTTTTGCCATGCCTGAAGTGGTGTCATGTCTCCCATGGACTGCTTAGCCCTCTCGTGGGGAAAGGCACTGTAGGAACTCTCTTTGCCTTCTTCATGGCACACTCATACATGCTCTTACCCTGGGTTTTTGTCTGCTGTTGGCACCGAAACTGCTTCTTCCCCATGACTTGGAGATTCACTGGGTCCAAGTGGAAAAGGAATGTTAAGGAGTGTCTGCCTGTGGGACAGACTTGGTGTTGTTGATGACCTGCCTGCTCCCCACAGGCCCCGTGCTCTGCCAAGAAGGAAATGAGGTGCAGAGGCAGGGACAAGGGCTGAATTTTCTGAACACACTTTGGAGCAGCCACAATGACTGTCCATCACAGCTCAAATCTGGCTGGGCCAGATTGTTGTCATCTGTCCGAAAAAGAACTCTCCTCCAGGCTTGGACCTGATTGCTTCCTTTGAAGAAGGACTTTCCCTTTTGCAATTTTCTTTTCAGGGAAGGACAGCATGGTAGACTTTCCTTTCTTGCCATAAAAGTCTTTTGGTTTTAATCCTTTTCCTGCTGTCCCTGGATCTGCTGGCCTGACCCTTTACCTTCCAGGGCCTTGAGGACTTTGTTTTTCAGACCAGAGAAGCTGGTCACTAAACATTTCAGATTTGACTTCTCTTATGTCTGATTTAGAGAAGATTGGTGTTCTTCTCTGGTAGTAAATTAGATGTGGTCAAGCACAGTGCTTCCCAATCAATCACTTATCTAATCTTAACACTCTTGAGGGTAATAATTCCTGGTTGGGCAACTAAGGGTCCCTGACCCCACCCACAGTGTGACCACTGAAACTTTCAGAGAGGCTGCCAGTAGCTCTAGACCTACCAAGATCAAGTCACTTGACAGTTCAGTGCTGGAGACTCCCCACCTCTCTGCAACCATGTGTGTTGCTTAAACCAAGGAGTAAAGCCTCTTGAGAGTTCAAGGAATAAGGCTGCCCCAGTGTTATCATTGGCACCACACATGGTGCTCTGAACCAGCACCAAAAAGAGTCCCCAATAACCACTAAATGTAGCTCCAAGCCCCCAAAACCAAAGAAATCCCTATGGATTGTAGGATGGCAAAAATGAAGTGAGTTTTTCAACTTCAGGCTGGTTGTACCATGAAAATGCATTCAGGGTTGGAGACAGGAAGGAGCAGTCCAGATTAGAGAACCAGAAAACCTTTGAGGCATGCTGCTTGCTTTCCTGGTTTCTCACTTTCTTTTCTTCTCTGTTGATCCTGCTTTGTGTCTTTGGCTGTAAGAGGGCACACATCAGCATCATGGACTGTATTGTGTTACCAGGGCTGTGTCCACAAAACTTACATGAAGAAAACCTGGCCTGAGGGCACGCGAGTACCCACAGAGCACAAGCAGGGTAAGGTATGGAGCCTTCTGTCACTGGCTCTGCACTGAGCAGAGCACCAGGAAGCAGAGCACCCTAGCCAGCTATGACCTTGCCTAGAGTTCCCTGTGGACCTGCCATGAACACTGCCCCCAGGGTGTGCTGTGCTCAAGGGAGCACACCCTGGGACCGCCCTGGGGGCGGACACCTCATGCCCTTTAACCTCCAACACCTCCAAATAGTGATGATACAACAGGGGTAGGTGGGGTTGGCATGAAAGGCATTGTCCACAAGATCCAGGCTTTTGTGTGCAGGTTCTGGCTTAGCAACTTGGCTCGTGCTGCGCGGTGAGGAGCCACAGTGTTTCCTGTGTGTCCTAGTAGGCGGAAAAGCAGGTAAGACACTTTGCAGAAGCATCTTTGGAGGGTTGGCTGGGTCTCTGTCTTTTAGCAGGCTACAGGCTGCAGTCAGCTGAGTACCTGAAAATCCCAAGCTCCTGCCAGCCCCTCTAGGTGCTGGCTAGACAATGCAACTCAGCTCTCTCTCATGCCTCACATGGGTTGTTCTTAGCACCACTCCTGCTTTGCCCCCCAAGTGCCCTGGGCTCTTACCCCAGCGGAGAGTGAACTCTTCCTTATGCCACCACTGTGCCACCTCGGCTGGGCGGTCCTCCGCACCATGTGGAAGCAGTTGGCCCACAGCCTGACAGTAGGCTGAACAAATGTTTGTTCTTTCCTACGCGCACTGTTCACTGTCACTTGCTCTCCACTGATTGCTTGGCGCCAGGCTCTCTGCTCTCCTCACCCCTCTCACCCATCCCCTGCCGAGCATGTTTTTCATCTTTTATTTCCAACTTCCTCTGAGCGCCTGCTTCTGCCCTTTGAACCATGCCTGGCTTGCCGCAGATGTTTCCTCCAGGGGTCTGTGAGCTTTGCCATTCCGGACGGCTGGGTTAAAGGCCGGGTGTCTGGGATCCCAGTGTGACCATGCACGGCCCTTTCCTCCCCACTCTGGTGTACCCCACCCAACTGCACCCCCGACCTACTTCACTGCACCCTTCCTCTGCCTTGATGTCAGGTCAGCACTGGGCCACAGAGGCTGTTCATGGGCTTCCTCTCATTGCTGTGCTTGGATCTATGAGCCAGCCTGTGGGGACACACAACAGAACTGAGCCCATCAGTGTGACACATCTGGGCTCTACCAGGCAGGAGTCAGGGTGCAAGCCTGCTAGGTGGCAAGTGAATGGGTGAACAACTGCTTGGTTTAGAAGGCAGCTGTGTTCCCCTTCCCAGCTCAGCAATGTCTCTCATTGACTGTGGAACTTCCTGCCTGTGCCTTACCATTGGCTTTGTCAAGTTGCAGCATAGAGACCAAAACTTGCTGACGCTGGCTGGGAGATGGACCGTTGGGGCTGCCTTTTCTGAGTGCCGTTCCTATGGGCTCCATGAAACAACAAGGGTTCCTCACCATTCATGGAGAGAGGGCAAAGTCACTATATACCATCTCCAGAGTGACCTTGCATAGGCATCAGAGGTGGAGATTTGGCCTGGCCCAGGGTCGCAAGCACTGAAACTACAGATTAGTGAAACTTCTATTCTCTTTGGCTCCTGAAAATAGCCTGGAGGAGGCCCCTAAATGACCAACTTTTCATCTAGTCTACCCACACACTGAATGCAGGCATCCCCTTTGTTGTGTCTGAGTTTGAGTGTGCTTGTGTGAGGGATTTGAGTCTGAGTGTAACTGTGAGAGTTGGTGTGTGTGTGAATGTGTTTGAGCATATGTTTGTGTGTTGTGTGAGTCTCTGTGACTCCATGATCATATTTGTGGGTGTGTACAGTATCTATCTACGCAACCCTGCCTCTCGTGAGACAGGAGTGCTGAGCAGCGGACCACAATGGGGAGGAGATGGAGCAGCAGGGCCTCCATTTCTGAGCTGACTGGAAGTTACCCTGAAGATAGCCTTGGGGGAGGGCTGATGGACCAGTCTGGGTTTCAGGAAGGGGGCCGGGCTCAGGAACATATTTGAAGAGGAGAAAAAATGCTTTTGCTTTGGAGGTCTTTCTTCAGTTCACATTTGGAAGTTTTGTGGGGGTTTTCCTTAGTCATCATTTGAACTTCTGGTTGAGTGTGATAGTGACTCAGTCATGGCCAAGGGGACAAGGCGGGTAAGAACACTGGAAAGACCTATCTCGGGGAAAACAACTCTTGAACTCTTCTGGCTGGAATGTTCAGCCTCTGGAAATCTTTGCTGAGTCCTTGATTTAAAGGCTGACGCGTAAAAAGCAATCTTGGTAATAAAGCTGAGTAAGAAGAATATGTGGTAAGGGCAGAGCCATAAATTGTTCTAGGTCCACAATCTTGGACTCTCTAATCTGTCTCATGTGGAACATTGGGCCTATAAACTCAGGTGACCGTCATAAGTGCTTGATCCATGGCCCATTACAGCACACCATAAAGCAGTCAGGCCCAGCTGCCTGGACTATATGTTTCCTGTGGCTGTTCTCCTTACCTACACATGACACTTGTCCATGGGAGTTGCTGATAAACATACAGAGTTCCTTCTTGCCCTTGCCTCTGGCTTTCTCAGCCCTGGCATATGAGTGAGAATGAAGAAGGGCTTTGTAAGTCCTGCTCAAGGAAATTTCTGAGTCATTTCTGTGTTGGGAGGGTCATACCTGATGATGCTCAGAGATTAGTCTTGGCTCTATGCTCTGGAATCAATCCTGGAGGGGTCTGATGGACCATATTGGGTATCAGGAATCAAACTTGAGTCAGTTGCAGGCAAGGAAAGCGCCTTCCACAGCAGAGTATCTCTGGCCCCTGAGCTGTCATTCATGCTTGAAGGTCAGATGTGTGGCAAAGGGCTTCTTTCTCTGTTGGTTGCTTTGGCTTGGTTTGGGGGCTACATCTAGTGGAGTTCAGATCTTACTCCTGCCTCTGCTTGAAGGGATCACTCTTGCCAGAATTGGGGGACCATTTGTAGTGCCGGTCACCAAACTGAAGTTGGTCATGTGTAAGGTCAGTGCCATAGCCATTGTACAATCTCTCTGGTTCAGGAAGTATACACAGTAAGCTGCAGTTCATTAATACAGAGATTATGGCACTTGCCTGCAGCTGGCCCTCAATTTTTAATTTATTATTATTAATTTAGTTTATATTTGTTTTGGGGACCACATGTGGTAGTACTCAGGTCTTAACTCCTCACTCTGTGCTCATGGATCACTCCTGGTGGGATCAGGAAACCCTTGGGGTGCTGGGGATTGAACTCAGGTCAACTGTATGCCAGTCACTTGCCTTATCTGTTATGTTGACTCTGTTCCACAGCCCTGTGTTTGATCCCAAATACCTCCAGGAGAGCCAGAAATAAACCCAGAACACTACTGAGTGTTGGCCCTGAAAACCAACAAACAGAACTCCAAAAGGGAAAACTACAAACAGGGCAGATAATTTATTGGAGAACAAGAATTCTTGTTTTCAAGTCAAGGCCGCTTTTCTGGTGGCTTCCTATGCGCCCCAAGAGCCTTTGCTTAGCTGCTGTCTGGGGTGCTCTCTGCATAGGGAGCTTTGGGGGTGAAGATCCACCTTTGTTTTCCCAGGAATATCCTAAACACTGTCACTGGCAGTGAGGTGCAGTTTACCCATCCTCGTGCCTGCACTCAGTGCTTTCCCCACATGGGTCATGCTGCCTGGCAGGGTTAGAATATGCCTTTCTCTCTGGCTCTCCTTTCATCTGCCGTCTCAAAAGCCAGCTGTGTCTGTTCTCACAAGACTGTTTCCCAACCTGGGGGGCTTTGTGGCAGGGTTTGGAGAGCCCTGGGTGCACCACTGGGCTCTTGTTTGGTTCATCAGCATTGTCCTCATGGCTTGGCTCCTCACCTTTCTGCTGTTCACAGAATGAGAATTTCCCCAATTGAAAGGAGCCACGATTTTCTTCAGGCTCTTCCATTTTCAGGAATAAGCATCATTTTGCCTGAAATCCTGGTGATTTTTCTCCTAGTCTTCTGAAAATTTTGGGTTTTTATGCTTTGTGGTTTAATTTTTGGAAGGTTCAGAAGTTTAGTGGAAAGAAGAGGAGAAAGGGAAAGGAACTCCCCATGTGGGGAGAAACTTAGCACAGGACTTAAGTTCTGTGGTTCATTTTTAAGGAGTAAAGTTGTATCTGAGTTCTTTTTGCTTATGCAAGTGCAAGTGGCGGCCCCCGCATGATAGGAAGGGTCACCTTTCCTCCTTTGAAGGGCTTCCTTGTCAGAGTGCTCTTGGCCTGTCTGCCACTGTTTCTGGACTTTGGTCGCTGCTTTGATGTATGTCTCTGCTCTGTCCTGTGTCCTGTAACTGAACTGGACTGAGTCTTGACAGCATCAGTGGTTTCCAAAGACAGTCTCCCTTTGAATGGCTTCTTCCAGCCAGGAGCCAGTATATTTCTATCATATGTGTTCTTTTTACTAACTCAAGAGCTTTCTGTGCTTGAAGCCAGATGTGTGTGAGCATCATGGTATTCCGGGGGCATGAGCAACGTGGAGCATGTGTGCATGTGCCCAAGTTGCACAGCTGGGCTCCAAATAGAGAATACCGAGGAGACAGACTACACAGCACCTGCTTCTAAACCCCAACTGTGGGAGAAGAACAGAATTCAGGTCCATTCCCTGGCCACTGTGGCTGTGTCGGTGACTTCAGTTACATATTGTTCTTCCTACACTTCCTCAGGCTGTGGACGCAGCATCCTTTTCCTGCCAATCATTGGTCACAGCACTGCCTTGCATCCTGTCTCCTGCAGCCCTTGGCATCTAGCAACCAGTGTTTCTAACATTTTTATAACTGGCTGCGGATCTGACATCTGTCCTCACTTGTCACATCCAGGTCCCTGGAGGTCTTGAGGCCAGCAGGGAAGCAACCCAAGGACTCCTTTTTTACCTCTTCAGCACAGGGCTGGGTGTTCCCGGACAGACGTGCACCAGCCTGGCACTCCCTCTTCCTGCCCTCCAGTGGAGCTGGCAGCCTGATGCAGGCACAAGCCCTTGTTTCTTCTCCTGCTGCAGGGCCTCTAGAGGGCGCTTCCAGCACATTTCCAGCACGTTCCCCTGGGCTCCTCAAACTTCTGTGGAGCTTCCAGAAAGTGACTGAAATCTCTCAGCCACATTGACTTCCTTCCTACTGTGTGCATTTTCCTCTAAGTTCCACACCTGGTGTGGCTAGGCAACTGGCTGCTTGGAGACCCTCAGGGCCACACCTGGGCTATTGGGAGGGGCAAGCAGGGTGTTGCAACTCAGAGCCCCTGCACATGCCAGGATGTGCCCCACTCCTTTATAACCTACCCCTTTGTACCCTGTATTTGACCCTGTGGTCTTCGTTTTTCTATGAGCTTGTATCCTCAAGTACTGCTTGCCAGTTTTGTTTTTTTTGTTTTTTGTTTTTTTTGGTTTTTGGGTCACACCTGGCAGTGATCGGGGTTTTACTCCTGGCTCGATGCTCAGAAATCGCCCTGGTAGGCACAGGGAACCCTGTGAGATGCCGGGATTCGAACCACCGTCTTTCTGCATGAAAGGCAAACGCCTTACCTCCATGCTATCTCTCCAACCCCGCTTGCCAGTTTTTGTTTCAGTACTATACCCAGCTGTGTTCAAGGCTTCCACTTGGCTCTGTGCTCTGGGATCCATTATGACAGTGCTCAGAGACCCTATGCGATTCTGAGGAGCAAACTCAGGTTGGCTGTGTGCAAGGCAAGTGCCCTCCCTGGTGTCCTATTTTCCTGGCCCTAACCACAATGACTTAGGAAATTTCTCCCCTTCATTGTGCCAGGAGATCTTGGAGGAATCCTAGCCTTCCTTTGCCAGAAGGAAAGGAAGGCAATGTGGAGCAGACAGGAGAATATTTCTAGATATTTCTCTCACAATTCCTTATCCACTGGGGCATTGCAGAGCTCTCAGGCTGAGGGTGCACACTTGCTCCCCAACATCAGCTTGAGAAGTCCCATCTCATTGTCTATGTCTGCGAGTGCCACATGTTTTGTGGCCAACAAGAGGGTTTCAGTCTCAACTCTGAGTTTCTCACAGAGCACTTGCTCTGCCACATGAGCCAAGGTTCCTGGCATCTTCCATAGAGGCTGCAAAAGCTGTGGCATTAGACTATTCTTGGAAGAGCTCTGCCACGTGATGGGGTCATGTGACCTCCCAGGGCAGTAGTTTCTCTTACCCCCCACAGCATGACTCCCAGAATGCTGTCTGAGACTTGACACCTACATGCCTCTCCCCAGACCTCCCTGTCTCTGGGAAGCTCGCCTTGTTCTCTTCAGATCAGCATTTCCCCCAGTGGGTGGTTCTACCCTCCCAGGGTTGAACTGGAATAATTCAGGGGGCAAGTGTAGCCTTGAGACCAATGGAAGCACATACTTTCTGCTTGTTCACTTAAAGAACATAGGTTTCTGGAGGAATCAATTGAATTTTGTCTGCACAGGGGGTGGGCAGTAGGTCATATTAGTTTGGGGACATCTGTGCTAGGCCTTGGGTCAGGCCTCTGGAAAGGAACAAGATGGGTGTGGAGATCGAAGTAGATGAGTAGACATGGTATAATGTCAGCCACTAGGTGGCGTCCATGAACATCCTGGGACAATGACGTACGTACCCAGGTGAGTTCCATGTGGGTCACCCCCAGGTATAGCTGCAGTTCTTGTACCCAGATACCAAGTGGAGTCCTCCCTTGACCCTTTCTTCTCCAGCTACCCATGTTGCCTCTAGGAAAGATAGTCTGAGGTTTCCACTTGGACTTTCCCACTGTGTAGGTTCTTTGCCCCAGCTATGGGTCACCTTAGAAGACTTGCTCTGAAGGCTGCCGTGGCTCCTCATGCTCGAGGAAAGTTCTGGGGCCACAGTACCACACTCCCCAGGAGGCTTTGGGTGACAGTTGACATTTGGTTGGCATGTGGACAGTCTCCCTGCTGTTCAGAGTGTTATTCTTGGCCATCCTGAATGGCTTTATACCAGGGGTCTCAAACTCAATTTACCTGGGGGTCTCAGGAGGCAAAGTCGGGGTGAGGCAGGGCCACATAAGGGATTTTGCTTACCGAATATTCGCAATAAAAATCGCATTAGTAGAAAAAATCGCATTAAACATTTGCATACCCCGAACGGAACTGCTTGGGGTATGCGAATGTTTAATGCGATTTTTTCTTACTAATGCGATTTTTATTGCGATTATTTGGTAAGCGAATAACCGTGAATACTGCGATATTTAAAGGCCGGCCGCGGGCCACAAAATGTTGTACGGAGGTCTGCAAATGGCCCGCAGGCCGCAAGTTTGAGACCCCTGCTTTATACAGTGAGCAGATGTCCCCCTTGCCTTCCCTTTGCTATTGCCACATCCAGGGTTCACACACTGAATTGTGCTGCTCACAGTGCGGGCACCCTATTGGGGAGCACACTTGAGGCCTCATGTGTGGTCAGAGGCTCTTCCATGGGGCTGCATGCCTGGTCCCTGAGCACATGTTCTCTCCCTTCCTTTCGGCCACACAGTTTCGTCTGTTCCATGGCGCCGAGGCAATCAGATTTTTTTCTCAAACTTGCTTGCTCCAAGCACTTGATACTCTATGGGGGACTGGTTTGGCATATAGAGGAGGCCAGGTTAAAGCAATGGAGACTTAGGGGCTGTGTTTCCCACCAAATATATAATGTGGGAGTTGGCCCTTTATCAGTGGCAGTTGTCCTCTTTTCTTATGTTCAAGATTGGGGTGCTAATCACTAGTTTTTTATCATGGACCCCAATGCTCCAGTCCTGATAGATATTCTTTGTATCTTTGTTTTGGTTTTGGTTTGGAGGTCACACCTGGGAGTGCTCAAAGCTTACTCCTGACTCTACTCTTGCTCAGGGATCACTCCTGGTTCAGGGTACTCTAGGTAGTGCCAGCTAATGAACACTAGCTGACCATATGCAAGACCACCTCTCCCAATCTTTGCTGTAAGGGTTGCCCCTTCCCAGAAGTCCCTGGGCTCTGATTTGTGCTGGCAGTCAGAAATCTGTGCTCTGGAGCACTGGCACTACAGTGTAGGGGAAGGCATTTGCTTTGCACACAGCTGACTGGGTTCAATCCCCAGTATCCCATATGGTTCTCTGAGCCTACCAGGAGTGATTCCTAAGTAAAGAGCCAGAGAAGCGGGGCCGGTGAGGTGGTGCTAGAGGTAAGGTGTCTGCTTTGCAAGCGCTAGCCAAGGAAGGACCACGGTTTGATCCCCTGGTGTACCATATACTCCGCCCAAGCCAAGGGTAATTTCTGAGTGCTTAGCCAGGAGTAACCCTTGAGCATCAAACGGGTGTGGACCAAAAAAAAAAAAGAGCTAGAGAAGCCCCCGAGCATTGCCGGGTGTGGCCCCAAAACCAAAAAGAAAAATAAAAAATGAAACCTGTGCTGTGGGATACAGGTGGCCAGCAGGGGCTGCAGGAAAGTCTGTGCTGTGTGTTTGTAAGGTGACAGAGATGCAGCCTTGTCCCAAGAGAGAGGGTGCTGAGGAAGGAGATGTATCCTTTTAGAAGGAACGACTGACTGGCAGAAACCACTCATGTTGCTGCTCTGTTGTCCCCAACAGGCTGTGTCGCACCAGTTGAATGCTGTGACTGAGGACATGTACACCAACGGATCTGCTGCCCCAGGGGGCCCAGGCCAGACCAAAGACATGCGGAAGGTGCGACTCATCCAGTTCGAGAAGGTCACCGAGGAGCCTATGGTAATACCTTGTTGCAGCCTTGCCCACTGCTTCACCTTCGTGCTCAGCTGCAGCCCCCTGAGAGCAGGCGACCTTCAGAGAAAACTGAACTGTGGGCAGGCTTAGCCACTCTGACTGTGCACTGCCTCTGTTGCAGGGAATCACCCTGAAGCTGAATGACAAGCAGTCATGCACTGTGGCGCGGATTCTACATGGTGGCATGATCCACCGACAAGGTAAAGGGCTAGGTCCTGGCACCGTCAACCAGCAGTGCTCCCCTTTCTGGGCACTGGTGAGAGACAAAAAGCTTCTAGTCTACCAGTGTGCTTCTTGTGTGCATACCAACACACTCTGTGCCTAGAAGTGGCCGTTTGCGGGGCCGACGAGGTGGCGCTAGAGGTAAGGTGTCTGCCTTGCAAGCGCTAGCCAAGGAAAGCTCGCGACCGCGGTTCGATCCCCTGGCATCCCATATGGTCCCCCCAAGCCAGGGGCAATTTCTGAGCGCTTAGCCAGGAGTAACCCCTGAGCATCAAATGGGTGTGGCCCGAAAAACCAAAAAAAAAAAGAAGTGGCCGTTTGCAAAGATTAGGTGAGATCTTAGGAGGACTTGCTCCATGCCACCACCTTGCCTCATTACAAGCTCTGTTTCCTTCGTGTTAAGGCGGCTACTATTTTTAGGTCATCACTTAGGTCAGTGTTGAGACAACAGGAGTGTTCATGAAAGTCCAATGCTCTGGGGGCAACTGATGAGCATTGTATTTGTCACTGCTTCATGCCACACTAAGCCCTATCTGGGACTCCTCAGGTGGCAAGTTTTCACAGCTCAAAAAGAGGTTCTGCTGCCTGAATCATTCCAACCCTTTAAGTTGGAGGGGTGCAGAGAGAGCTTAAAGAGCTGAGTGCCTGCTCTGGGAGCACTAAGCGTAGGGTCACCCCAGGTAGAGCTCAAAAACTGCTCAGTGGTTCAACACCCATTGTTTGTGGGTCAGGCCCTGGGTTCCATCCCCAGCATCAAAAAACTAAGCCCAGAGACTTACTTATTTCCTGAGTGGTCCTTTGCTTCCCAGCTCACACTTCTGTGCTGGGGTGTCTTCACTTACATGGCTCATATTCAATCATTTCTCCATCTTGTGACAGGGTCACTTCATGTGGGGGATGAGATCCTGGAGATTAATGGCACGAATGTGACCAACCACTCAGTGGACCAGCTACAAAAGGCTATGGTGGGTATTGCCGAGCCCCTTTTTCAGGGAAAGCATCACAGCGCCTGAGGGGCCTGATTGCCCTCCTTTACTGTGTGCCATGAGTGACCATTTTCAGCTTCCCCAAGGAAAGGCTCAAGCAAGCCAGAGTACCCAGAGTGTCTGTCTGAGTGGCCATGAGGTGTCAACAGGCCCTTATCCCCAAGGAGGTGTGTGTGTTAATTGCTCTCAACACCTCTGTAGTGACAGCAAAGACTCCATGCTGCAGACCATCTTTCCCTGGCCCATAGCTCCAGCACTGGCCCCACAGTTAAGCTGCCAGTTCCCTGGGGCTGTGCTTGTGCCCTGATTCTTGGCTCGCTTAAAGGGTTCTGGTCAGGGGACCGAAGCCATATATAGCGGGAAAAGCACTGGCCTTGCATGTGACCAACCCGAATTTGATCTCCAGCACCCCATATGAGTACTGTCAGGAGTAATTCCTGAGCATAGAACTAGGAGTAAACCCTGAGTACCGCCAGGTGTGGCCCCAAACTAACCAAACAACCCAAAAAGCAAAGACTTCAGGTCACACAAAGGGCCATTACTTATAATTCAGAAGAGAAAGCTGGAAATATGCCAGAGGCGACAGAAGAAATCATCAGGTGTGGTTCCACAGAAGGCCCTGTAGCAGGACTGTGAATGCACCAGTGAGCCCCTATGGTGGCTCGCTCCCACCGGCACAGCCTGAAGTGTGCTGTTTGCTCCATTGCTCATGTGGCCATTTCCAGAACGGGTCACAGAACCCTCCTGCATTTAACATGGCCTCCTGGACACCACAGACTGTGGCTTGGACCCACCCAACCCTGCTATAGCCGCTCATCCGGGCCCTTTACCCTCCTGTAGAAGTTCAAGCTCCCTTGCCTTCCACAGGTCTCCAATCTGTTTCCCATTGTTTCTTTCTTCCTGTCAGTTTGGGTTTCATCTTCCCTCTTATTTATTGTTCTTCTCATTTGATTTAATTTAATTTAATTTGATTTAATTTAATTGGGGGCACACCTGGCAGTCTTCAGGGATCACTCCTGGTTTGACACTCGGGACAGACAATATGGGGTTACAGGGGTCCAACCCAGGTCCAACCCAGGTCAGCTGCATGTTAGGCATACACCCTACCCATTGTACTATTGCTCTGGCCCCCTTTCTTTTTTTTTTTAAAAAAAAAGTTCTTTTTTCTGTGTTTTAATTCTTCTGTTTCTTCCCACCACTACCCTCTTTGGTTGCAGGGATGGTGTTTGGGGCCACACCTGGCTGTAGTCAGGGCTTAATCCTGGCTCTGTGCTCAAGACTGACCCCTGGTGTTACTCGAGAGACCATACTCGACACAAAGGTTGGCCACATAGGAGGCCAGCACTTTAGCTGCTAACCTGTCTTTCCTGGCCTTTCCCATTTCCTAAAGCAGGAGCTGGAGTTGATAGGACACTGCTGAAGTCAAGTAGCAGTAGCATATTGCCCCATTTATGAGATTTCCAAGGAAAGTGAACAGGCAAGAGCTTGGGGAAAATATTTTGAAGCTACTTACTAAAGGGCCTCACCAGATGGTTCCACATCTGTACTTTGTATTGTATTTTAGAAAACTGAAACTGCAAAGATGTAAGGCTGTGGGTTCACTTGGGCCTGCTGAAGCAGATAACAGGGGCTGTAGGAGCATTGCTGGGGAAGAAGTGGGAAGGATGGACTCTTGGAGCAGTGCCCAGAAGTCTGTCAACCAGGTGATGGAAAACTGCCTAGGAAACAGCCACCAAGGGTGTCAGAGACTCCCCAGATAAATGGAGGGGCAGAGTGGGGACCACACCTAAGGTCAGTGAAGTACAGAAATATGGATACTTCTGGAGAAAGAGCTCAACTCGCTGGAGTACATGAATAGAAGTGAGTGTCCTACTTTAAATCTTCGAGACCTCATGGGCCCCAAGCATGGCTTGGTGGGAGTTCAAATAAAACACATTTTTAAATTATAAATATAAAGCATCAGGGAATCACCTAATAGGAATAAGTTGGTGTGTGGGTCTCGTGTGTTCATCATTGTGGGGAAAAGGCTCTAATTTAGGGCAGCTGGGAACCTCGTGGCTCAAGCACAGAGTCATGGGGTGTAAGCAAGAACATTCACTGTTGTTCCAAGTCTCCATGTTGGAATTTGAGGAGAAAAGACTTTGAGGGTGAAGTGGCTTTTTGAACCCCCCACATCAACTAAGTTTGCTTTCCTGCCCATTTTCTTTCTCCTTGCTTTTCAACAGAAAGAAACCAAAGGGATCATCTCATTGAAAGTCATTCCTAGTCTGCAGAACCGGCTTCCTGCTCTGCAGGTACGTGGCAGCCTTTGCTCTGTTATGATTTGGGCAGGAGGGAAATGCAGTGGGTACTAACTATGAAAGAATGCCCTGTCCTTCCAGGTATCAGGGAATGCCAAATAAGATACGTGAGCAGTAGGAATTTTCAGCAGGTATTTGGAATCTTTCAGGTATTTCTAGAAGAACCCAGTGCTGGGCGAGTCGCCATGTCAGCTGCCTGGCTTGGAGAGGCTCTGGGTCTCTCTGCATAATACTTCAGCCAAGGATTCAGTGTTCAGGCTGGTGATGTTGGGCTATGGGGCTACACTTGGGGGATCATGTTGTAGTGGGGATAAACTCAGATTCTGGCACATGCCCTTTGCTGCTCTCTGAGCTCTTTCCTTGGCTTGTTTTTATTTTATTTCTTTTTTTAAAAAATTTTTTTATGAATTTTGAGCCATTCCTGGCAATCCTCAGAGATTACTCTTGGCTCTTGCACTTAGGGATTACTCCTGAAGGTGATTGGGAGACCCTATGGGATACCAGGGCTCAAACCTGGTTTGGCCACATATCACTCCAGCCTCCCTGTTTCCTTTCGTTTTTTTTGTTTTTTGTTTTGGGGCCACACCCAGTGTCACTCGGGGGTTACTCCTGGCTATGCACTCAGAGATCGCTCCTGGCTATGGCAAGCCAGGGGATCGAACTGCAGTTCGTCCTAGGTCAGACACATGCAAGGCAAATGCTACACAAACTCTCTGGCCCCTTCCTGTTTCCTTTCTTAGTGAATTTAGGAAGCACACTTTTGGGGACCTTCGTGTGGCCCAGCACACCAGGGTACCAGCGAGAGTATCCAGCAAGCGCACAGCAAATGCCTGGCCTAAGGCCCAGGTGGCTATTATAGGCCCAGCCTGAATTTTAACCCTTTGTGAGCTTGACTCAAGGAAGCTGACATGGGTGAGGCTGCAGGTCTTAAGACACGTGTTTGGTATGTTTGAACCCCTCAGAGGCCCCTTCATCCTACTGGCACTGGCTGACCTTTCACATAGCTGTTAGCCTCCTTGCTGAGAGCAAGATGGCTTTCAGGGGTCCCCTGGACTTCCTTTTCCTCAGGCGTTGTTGCCCTTTGCTCTTCTCTGGCTGCCCTTCCTGAGACCAGGCCCTTGTCAAGGTTTGCAGGGATGTTGGTGTCTGCACTGTCAGGCAAGTCCTTTGACCTGTGTCCACTGCCTGTTTCCTTTGTTCCCGAGGCTGTTCAGTGGGCCAGGAAGCGCCTTGTTTCCCAGATTCCCTTTGAATTAGTGGGGCTAGTTTTTGCTCTAAGTGTGCATTTGGACACAAGTGGAGAGAAGGTTTTGAAAAATGGGGTATGTTCCTTCATAGCTTCTCCATCATGACTACTTTTTAGTTGGGTGTTGGGAAGTGGTGGTTTTGAGGGATTTGCTGGCCATTATACTGCTATGGTTGGTCTGAGTCCTGTTGCCAATGGTTCTTCTCTAGAAGTCCACCTGGAGACGGGGTTGGATTTTATGCATCATTAAGGAACCAGTAATGATCTGGGGAGCCTCCCAGCTGTTTTCTTCCACTTGTTTCTGTTCTTCCTTTTCTTGGTATTGTATTGGTAATCTTCCCTTTCTCCAGTAGGAAATTCACATCATTTCTTGTAGTCTTTGGTTTTCTGTGCAGGAATAAATGTTGATTTTTAAATGCCAGCCTTACTTAGGGATTGTGCTCATTTTGGAAAATTTTATCTCTCAGTCTGGCCATAGTGTGTACAGGTGTGAAGGATAAAATCGTTGTGGTTATGCAGGATAGAGTTGGTAGAGGGCCACACCGCTCCTATTCCTGCTTCTGGAGTTTGAGACCATTGCAGTAGTCCAATGTTGTCAAGAATGTGGCAGGGCATATCTTCTTTCTGCCTGGGAACTATGGGTATAAAAGTGGCCTGGAGGGTCCAGGGTGGCAACATTTTCACACTTCGGGTGCACTGATGATGCCTGACATTCATTCAAGACGGTCACAGCACCCTAGAAGTGTGCCATGGTGGCTGCTTTGTTCTCAAATCTGTTAACCCTGGCCTTAGCTCACTATGATTGGTTATTGTTATTGATTGTCACTGCTGTCATTGTTACTATCATTGCTTTGGTTGGGGGAGTCTTTCTAGTGCCAGGGATCAAACCATGAGCCCTTTAGCTTCTTCAGTTTCCTCCCACCCTGGTCCTACTGTTGTTGTTATGGTGAGACCCACACCCACGGATGCTAAGTGGTTGTATGATGCCAGGGATTGGGCCCCAAGTGCTGGAAGATGCACTGGGCTCTTTTGCCCCAGTGGACTCGTTGCCTTCTTCACAGATGTTCATGCGGGCACAGTTTGACTATGACCCCAAGAAGGACAACCTAATCCCCTGCAAGGAGGCGGGGCTGAAGTTCATGACTGGGGACATCATCCAGATCATCAACAAGGATGATAGCAACTGGTGGCAGGGGCTGGTGGAGGGCTCATCGGCCGAGTCGGCGGGACTAATCCCCTCTCCTGAGCTGCAGGAGTGGTGAGCTGTTCTGGTGGGCTGGGCATGTGTGTGAGCTCCAGTGTTCAGAGCCACCTGGGTTCACGGGCTCTCAGCACAGCTTTAAGTCACACCATCCTCCAGTGGGCGCAGAATCATGCACTCTGCATTGGTGATCACTGGCAGGGCCATCCCAAAAGCCAGAAGTGTTCGTTCAGGGCCAGGTGCAGTCAGAACTGGACTGGAGGTACCATACAGGGCTGATGGAACTTGCCTGGCACAGCATGTGGGTCCCATTCTTCACATCCCATATGGTCCTCTTAGCCCCACCAGAAGTAATCCCTGAGCCCAGAGCCAGGTTTAACCCCTGAACACTGCCAAGTGAAGCCCAAAGACCCCAAAGCAAATCAAACCAAGATAACTGGGTGCACGAGGCTAAGAGTGTGTGCCATGAAGACAGCCTGTAGCACTGTAGCCAGAAGGGGACACAGGGCTGCAGCACATCAGGGACCTGAGGCAGGACCATATAGGGCACACCAATAGCATCACGCTACTTGTGGTGGGGTCTGGGTCTGTTGTGAGGAACTGCATACAAAGAGAGGGGTGCCTGCCTTGTGCCCTCTATGTGGCTGCTGAAGGCTGACTTAGCCCTTTCCACAGGCGAGTGGCGAGTGTGACACAGTCTGCTCCCAGTGAGTCACCGAGCTGCAGCCCCTTCGGAAAGAAGAAGAAGTATAAAGACAAGTACCTGGCCAAGCACAGCTTGAGTAAGTGCCTGAGAGCTTGCCCGCTGTCTTCACCTTCCACCCTAGCTCAGGGCTCTGGCCTTACTATGCTATGGCTACCAGAGTGGTCAACTGTAGGACTGAGCAGTCTGGGGGCCCTCACACCTCCCCTGGTTCACCTCCCAGGCAGCACATCAGTGGGCTCAAGCTGCTGGCCCTCATACCCAATGGTGCCATTAAGCTGATGTGCATTCCCTCCAGCAAGTTGGAAGAGGACCCACAAGGGTGCCAGAGCAGTGCCTCCTTGGCCTGTCTCTGGTCACAGTGGTCATACCTGCAGCACGTGGGCCAGAAGAGATCCTGCCTCTCCTCTGCTGTTGTGGGAACAAAGATGGAAAAGGCCGAGCATCAGTGACTGACTTACCCTCCTACCCCTTGAAGGTTTCTCTCTGCCTCATTCACTTCTTTTTGTTTTTGGTTTTTTTGGACCACACCTGGTGACGCTCAGGGGTTACTACTGGCTATGTGCTCAGAAATTGCTCCTAGCTTGAGGGACTATATGGGAAGCCGGGGGATTGAACTGTGGTCCATCCTAGGCTAGCACTGACAAGGCAGATGCCTTACCACTCTGTGTCCTGCCTTATTCACTTCTGTCCAACAAATGAATACCACCACTTCCTGACATTTCTCTCCACTGCATATGACATGCTTTTTTCTATTTGTGGCCCATGGTATCTGTTGGCCACACTCATTTATTTCCACATCTTGGCTACTATAAACAGTGTTGCAGAAAACATGGAGGTGCCTCAAGCTTGGAAAAGAGTATTTGGGGAGCCAGAGAGACTCAATGGGCTGGAATGTGAGCTTTGTGAGCAAGAACCCTACTTTGGTCCCTGTCACCACATGGTCCCCCACTGGTGGGAGGGAACTCCTTTCCACAGAGTGGGAAGTAGCACCCAAGAACTGCCAGATGTGGTGGTCCCAAGAAAACCAAGACATAGAATTCATATTTTGGTTTAGGAGTCACACCCAGAAATGCTCAGGGCTTACTTCTGGTATGTTCTGCTCAAGAAACCATATGGGGGTCTGAAGCAACAGCACAACAGTAGGGCGCTTGCCTTGCACATGGCTGATCCGAGACAGACCCGGGTTCAATTTCCAGCATTACATATGGTCCTTTGAGCCTGCCAGGAGCAATTTCTGAGCATAGAGCCAGGAATAACCCCTGACTGCTGCTGGGGATGACCCCAAAACCAAAAAAAAAAACTTATGGACTGTCAGGCATTGAACCCAGGTCAAATGTGTACAAAGCCAGAGCTAAGAGGCCAGAGAGATAGCATAGCAGTAGGGTGTTTACCTTGCATGCAGCTGACCCAGGAGGGACACGGTTCAATTCCCGGCATTCCATATGGTTCCCCAGCCTGCCAGGGCCGATTTCTGAGTGCAGAAACTAGGAGGGACCCCTGAGTGCCTCTGGGTGTGGCCCAAAACCCAACCAACCAATCAATCATAAAGTTAAAAAAAAAGGCGAGAGCTATGACTCCAGCCCATATAATTAGCTTTCATTAAATCAATAAAATGATGTCTTCATAGATTTCAGATAAATGTCTAGAAGTGCTACTGGGTGGTCATCAGGCAGTTTGAGTCCTAATGTTTTGTAGGACCCCCCAAGACCTTTTCAATTGCCTGGCCAATTGGCAGGTTGTCTCCTGCCATTTTGGCTGGTGTGCTGACAGTGTAGCAGTTCTCCGACAACTAGTTTGGTGCCACCACCCTAGAGATCAAAAACATTTGGGCTGAGTTACTGAAATGTGTTGAAATTGTCTTGAGAGGGCCAAATAGCATGCTTTGGGGGGCTGGAGCAAGAAAGCAATAGGATTGGAAATAGAAACTGAGAGAAAATATGAAAATGGTTGGCTCAAAGGCAGAGACTCTGAGGACTTCCAAATGAGGAAATGTTGAGTCTGAAGAACTGATTCAGAGTCCCTCTGCATTCAGGGAAGGGGCTATGGAGAGCGGGCAAGACTATAGGGCCAGGTGGTGTAGCTTCTGTTACTGTCCAGCAGGCCCTCTGGGCACAGTTAGGTCAGCTGTGCTTTGCTTTGTTGCCAACTAGAGTTTTTCCTAAGTGAAATGGGGTTGTGTGGCCCTGTGGTGGCTCCAAAGCACTTGAGGCTGCTATCCATATCCTTAGTCCTGCTTTGCTTTCCTGTCTCCAGTTTTTGACCAGTTGGACGTGGTTTCCTACGAGGAAGTTGTCCGCCTTCCTGCATTCAAGAGGAAGACTCTGGTGCTGATAGGTAATGCTTCACCATTTCTGTGTCCTGCCTCCTGAGCACCCAGTCTGGAGCTACCTTCCACTGAAGGGGATGAACCCTTCGTTTGAGTTGGAGCTTGGTCCTGAGCAGGCTGGCAAAGACTCTTTCAGATGCTTTGTGAAAGTCCTCTATTGGCAGTGGGGTAGTGGATGGGGGCAAACCCCATATCTGGGCTCTTTGGCATCCCAGTGCCTTCCTGTGAGCAGAAACACCAGGTGCCTTGGGGAATGGTGTTAGAGAATCCATGACACCCCAGAAAACCTGATCTTTGCCATCAGAGATGTCATGTGGTGGAATGCGGTCTCCCCAGGGCAAGAGACAGACCCCCCCACCATGATGGGGGGCCATCTGGCTTCTTTTCCAAGTTCCTCTTTCCCTCTGTAGGAGCCAGTGGTGTGGGGCGCAGCCACATTAAGAATGCTCTGATCCGCCAGAACCCTGACAAGTTTGTGTATCCTGCCCCATGTAAGTAGCCCTGGGGTTCCAAAGAAAAGCAGGGACAAGTGTTTGGGATCGGGGTTCACTTTGTAGCCTTTGACGATAAAAACCAAATGAACACCGAGAAAGGAGTAAGGCATTTAGTCAGCCCTAATCTTACCTTAGTCTGCCCTGATCTTACCTAAGTGTGGCCCCCAAACCAAAATCAGTTTGAACAAACCCCACAATTGGGCCTCCAAACAGCCAGCAAGTAAGACACTTGTCTCGCATGCGGCAGACCCAGTTTCAGCCCCAAACACCGCCAGGTATGGCTCCCAAATCTAGGGTAGCTTGGCAAATTCTGTTGCCTTTGGCATTATGACAAGGTGTCCACCCTTGCTGTCGGGCCCACACATAGCTGAGGAAGGAGCCAAGCCCCTTGGTGTCATAGTTCTGTGGCTCTGTATCTGTGAGATCATGTAGGGCTAGGGAATGAGTCCAGCGCTTGGCAGGAGACACTAGAGCACAGGCTCCACCATCCCCTATAAACAGGGAGTGCCCCTGGCCAGTGGCATCCGAGGTTCCTGTTGCCTCCTGGATGGTCCAGCACCCACTGGGATATCCCCTTTGGGAAATACTGCTAATACTGCTTCACCTGACAGCTACGTCTCAGGTGCCCTGTTCCCTTGGAGCTGGAAGTGCAGAGCAAATGGCTGTGCCACCAGACACCTCCCCAGAGAATCTCCAAATCTGCTTCCTTTCCTGCCGCTTCTCCTTGTGGGCCTTATAGGCTCATGCTAGTGACTTAGTTTTGAACCCTTGTCCCCCTTGGAAGATCCTGGGGACCCATGGCTAAGAACCCTTGCTATAACTAAATGCAGTCCTGGTGGCCCTCTAAACAGTGGGGAGCAGGGTGAGGAACTGCCTGTGTCACATGTGGCTCATGTGTTATGTGTGCTAGCGACCAGGTTCGCAAGCGTGGAGGACCTGGTCCTGGGCTGAGGGTAGTGTCCGCTCCTGGGAGGGAGTAGGTGTCACTGGTGGCTTAGGGCACCATTCAGGTTCCTTGAGGGGACAGCCTCCATAAGCTCCTGGCCCATCCTGTTCAGATACCACACGGCCACCCAAGAAGGGCGAGGAGGATGGGAAGGACTATCACTTTATCTCGACCGAGGAGATGACACGGAGCATTTCGGCCAATGAATTCTTGGAGTTCGGCAGCTACCAAGGCAACATGTTCGGCACCAAATTTGCCACGGTGCTCCAGATCCATGAACAGGGCCAGATCGCCATCCTGGATGTGGAGCCTCAGGTGCCAGGAGTGGGCAGGGCAGGCTTGCCCACTGGGTAAGACTGTAGGCACAGGGCCCCAGCTGAGCAGCTCTCTTCTTCCCTCTAGACCCTGAAGATGGTACGCACAGCTGAACTCTCTCCTTTCATAGTGTTCATTGCCCCCACCGACCAAGGCACTCAGGTAGGCAAAAGGGTAGGGATTTGTTATGGGCAACTAGCTCCCAGGAGCAGAGTGGGTGACCGCGCACCTATAAGGCAGGCCGAGCAAGCCCAGTCAGCCCAGAGGCTGAGGGGAGGGAGGGGCAGTTAGCCCTGCTTTACCATTGCTGATTCCTGGGTGAGAAATTACAAGACTACATGGCAAGTGGGAGCTGGGAGAGGAATCCCAGGACTAGTAGAGGAAGAGAGCTCAGCCCTGCAGACTCCAGCACTCAGGCAGGCACAGGTGTGGACTTGCCCAGCCCTCATTCTATGGACAACCATGGCCTCCACACCCTCTCTCCACAGACGGAAAGCCTGCAGCGGCTGCAAAAGGATTCGGAGGCCGTCCGCAGCCAGTACGCACATTACTTTGACCTGTCGCTGGTCAACAACGGCGTGGATGAAACCCTGACCAGAGTGCAGGAGGCCTTTGAGAAGGCATGCACTTCCCCACAGTGGGTGCCCGTCTCCTGGGTGTACTGAGTTTGAGTTGGGTGAGCCCCAGGGCTCCTCCACCCCCCTCGCTTCAGCTAGTTCTCCACCAGCCACCTGCTCTCTGCACCTCTCAGTAGACCAGCCTCTTGCGTGGCCTCCAGAAGGGCTCGCCCTGCTTTTCCTTGGCCGTGGAGCCTATTGAGATTCCACAGGAGCACCAGCCAGGTGCCCAGGGAGGAAAAGCAGGATTCTCCAAAGCCTTCACTCCTTCACCTGCAACTCACCGGGTGTTCCCTTTCCTCTGTGAAAGCCTTTGAACTTTCCAAAATGCTGCGCTATTATGACATCTGCTCCAGAGCAATAAAGTTGCTGTTGAAATGCCTGGGTCACTTACCCCTGAGTTTTCAGGACATATGTCCAGCTGGCTCCAGAACTACACATAGCCCTCACTTGAGCAACCACATGTAGATACCCTGGGCGAGACCTTACACATCAGGGGCACAAGCACTTTTCTGAGGCACTGTTCCCATTCATGCTCCTTCGCTGACTCAGTTCACCTAGACTAGGTGAGACTCCTCAGATGTACTAGATTCTCAGGTCCCCCAGGTTATAGGCCTAACAAAGCATTTGCTGCTTGCAGAGCCCTTCAAGATTAGAGTGTTGGCTTCACTGACCATCAGCAAACTCAGCAGGAATACTTAAAAAACTGCAGTTAATTTTATTAAGTAGAAATGACAACTCTTCTCCCAGTAACAGTTTCTTCCTTTCAGACTGGATTTGGGGGGATGACACCAACAGCCCCACAGAGGCAGGTGCACCAGGGTGCTCAGTCAGAGTGACCTGGAAAGAGCAGACCAGACCCCAAATTCTCACCAGATCCAGACCTGAAAGGAAGATGGGGTGACATGTGGCTTATGTTCCTCATGAAATGCTGGAGAACAGACACCTCCTGCACCCCAGTCAGGAGCAGAATCAAGTTCAACTCTTTGGGTTACCAAGGGCTCCGCTCCATCTCACTGGCCCTCTCATTTTTACAAACTTTCAATCAAAACTGGGGAGGGGTATGTGTGTGCACAGGGTGCCTCCCCACCAGAACAGGGTGGGCTGGCCATGGCAGACCAGATAGGCAGCAGCGCAGTGCTCAGAGCCATCACACTTTCCCCCAAACTGCCAAAGGAACTGTTCTCAGTAAGGCTGTCGTCTCTTCTCCCGGCATCCGAGGCCCAGCGCTCTGACCCGGGCTGGCCTCGCTACTCGGAAACCACTTCTTTGCTTTTCTTTTTCTTCTTCTTCTTCTTCACCCCATTACTGTCCTGGAGAATAGAGCAAACACATTTAGCAGTCAGTAGGGCCGGTAGAAAGGGGCTGCACTGGGCAAGTTTGGGCCAGAGTTCCCACCCCTGTCCAAGCCAGCTTGCCGGCCAGGCCCCAGGAGCCCTACGGGTACTGCTCTACATACCCCGTCTCCTGGTTGGTCCACAGTCTCCACAGCTTCCTTGGCCTTCTTGGCCTTCTTCTTCTTTTCTTTCTTAGCCGTCTGGGGAGACACTGGGGATCCATCACTCTCACTCTCACGCTTTCGCTGAGGTGGACAGAGGAATCATGTCAGAATTCAGTCACAGTGCAAAGCAGCTACTTCAACCAAGGCCCCCCCAGTGGGTCACTCCGATCATCCAGGAAACAAATGCCCTCTGCACAGGGTAAGGATGAAAACTCTGACCCTTCACCTTCTGGGTCTTTCCTTCGTCAGCAATCACTGAGGTAGTGGCCACCACTCCAGACGCTTCCTTGCTCTGCACAGAGTGGCTGCAAGAGAGAGCAGGAAGCAGAGGTGAGGGGCTACTCAGTGCCTGTCTGGCAAGTCTAGAGGCACCAGCAAGCAAAAGTGAGGCAGAGGAAGTCACCACTGCTGTCACAGGCTGACTTGTACCCACTCACCTGTAATCCGTGTAGCCCTGGGTCCATGATGAAGGAGTGCTCTCAGTGGGCTTGCCGTGCTTGTCCAAGAGTCCCTTCTTTACCAGGAGCTTCTTCTGGCTCGCCTGGAGGGTAATCGGACAGCAGGATCCCAAATTAAGACCAGTGCCTATGTACAGTGGGCGCCTCCACCACTTAGCATGTCCCCAGCACACAGCCCAGAGGGCACATGGCACAACCCTCACAACATGCACACTGCCCAAATGGGGCCATACAACCACCCTAACGGGTTCTTGGCAGCTGGCCTTGGGCCTGCAGGAGAGCAGTCTGGACCAATGCTCTGGCATGGCGCACATCCAGCACCACTGACCTTTGGCCCTAAGCCCCACTTTCGAGGGTATGTATCTCTCTCCATGATCACTCGCTTGATCTTGGCCACGATGCCATGGTCACAGGTAGATATCACCGCCGTGGTCATGAGTGCGATGGCTGTTGAGGGACAAGTTCAGAGAATGGCTATAGACAAGGCTGCAAACCAAAGTGGGGCCCCAATCCATATACAGCACCCAGCTTATCATAGAACTGCTTCTATGGAGGGTGCACTTACAAAGAACCACTTCACTGGGAGGAAGAAAGCCTCTCTAGCCCCTAAGTTAGCAAGTGAGGTGCAGGCTTTCAGGGCCTGCCTAGTGCCTGATCCCCCAAGGGCCCTACCACTGAGATTGTGGAAAGTGGCCCACCACACCCTCAGCAGCAATGGGGAATACCCAACTACAGAGTAAAAACCAAAAGACAACTCACAGCAAATTCAACAACACAGGCCGACATCCCCTAACAGGACCCCAATTCAACCTAGTACCCCAGCCAGAGGGGAGAAAAGCTCCCCGGACAGCCACTAGGAGCCTCACCAATGCAGATGGCCTCTCCCTTGGTGGTGATGACCACGATCTCCTGGTTCACCTCGATGCCATCCTCGTAGCGGAGCACACCCGGCAGCATGATCTTCGCCCCATAGCAGATGGCGTTGACCTACAGAGACAGTAGCCTCGTGAGTGGTCCTGCACAAAGGGGAACCAAGGCCTCGGAGAAAAGCAGACACAGCAATTACAGGAGTCCTGGAGCCAAGTCTGTGTGTGTGCGGTAGGGGAACACGAGGTACTGGGGACAGACCTGGCCCCAGGCTTCTGGGACCAATTTCTAAAGGAATCTGGTCACCACCCTAAGTTTCGCCAAGCCCCCACAACCCTACATGGCACTGCAGTAGTCAAGACTGTGACTGAAGCCAATGCTGATCACCAATGCTTCCCTCAACCATGCAGAACCTAGTCACGGATCCCCAGCAGCCCCAAAAGAGCTGTACCGCGCTGTCCTTCATGACCAGCCGCTTGTGAGATGCCAGCAGCTTCTCCAAGGGGAAAATGACTCGCCGCAGGTAGCTCTCGTCCTTGTGGTTGTCATACTGCCACTGTGCGTCCAGCACATCATGCATCGTCACCATGTGGTCCTGGAAAGTCACAGGTGACATGAAGCAGTGGCACCTCTCAAGCTCAGTCCCTGGCTGCCTAATAGTGAGCAAAGCAGCATTCTGTCTGCTTGGTGAAAACTACAGTCTCCTCAATCTCTCTCATTCACTCTGCACACTCACAGCTCATTCCATTTCACTGTTTACTGGCACTTCTGTAGGCCGGGAGAGACAGGAACAGAGAATTGCTACCAGCCCATCTGCTCCCCTAGCCGTGTCTTGCTGTCCCAAAGTTCAATTACCAGAACAGGGAAGTCAGCCCTGAACTAGACTCAACACTTTGGTTTGTGCCACCAGCAGGCCCAGAGGCTACAGAAGCCCTGCAGAGCTGACATCAGTGCTGGCTGCCCAGTCCCCTCAGCACTGCCCTGCTACTTACCTTTTCACTCATGACTCCAGAGCGGACCCTCCTGAGTTCCTGCATTTGACCACCAACGCCCAGCAATAATCCCAGGTGAACACACAGTGTGCGAATGTAGGTGCCGGCCTCACAGCTCACCCAAAAGATCCCTAAGACAGGAAAGAGTGATTTTCTGCGGCAGTGCAGGTGTGGCTGGGACACCCCAGCCCAGAGACCCACCTAGTCTCCTCTCAGGGTCGTACTCGATCATCTTGCTCTCATAGATGGTGCGTACCCGGAGCTGCCTCTTGACTGCAGCTATCAGTGGGGGGCGCTGGAATAAGGCACCCGTCAGAGTTTCCAGAGCCTGAAAGTAAAGCCAAGATTCTTGAGGCTTAGCCTGTCTGGCAACATCAGAGGACCCCCTGTGTTCCGCAGGAAAGCTGTGTCCCAGAGAGTAGGGGCCTCCAGGCAGACTTACCCTAGAAAGCTGGCTCCCCCCTTCAATAGCATTGTGCAGCCGGACAATCCCCACATACTCTTTGCCTAGAAAGTGAGCAAGAGCAGGCAGGTGCGCCGCTGAGTTTCCTGTCCCTGCCCCCTGGGGCGCTTTCCCATCACACATCACACCCAGCTTGGGTGGCAGGAAAGCAGCCCACTGAGTGCACCCATTCCCATCACACTGTCACTCGCACATTTCATCCCTTATACCCCTCAAATGCACAGGAGGCTAAGAGTGAAGAGTTTGACGAGCCTGACGAGCCTCACCTTGCCCTTGTCAGGACTAGGCATCAGTGGCGGGGGTCACATGTGCCTTGCCTTGACACAAAAAGAAGCAAGGGCCTGGCAAGAGGCACATGCAAGCCAGAGTCAACCTGAGCAGGAACCCCTCCCACCAGGAGAAATCACTTCCAAGAACACAATTGCAGAAGGGAAAGAGGGGGAGGGAGAAAAAGAGAGAGAGTGTGCACAGAGGCTTTCACCAACCTGCACTCTGCTGTGACTTCACTAAACGGGTGGCTCGCTCTATGCAGACGATCAAACAACCAGTCACCTTGGGGTCCAGAGTACCGCTGTGCCCCGTCTTCTCTACCCGAAGTATCCGTCGAATCCAGGCTACCACCTCATGGGAAGAGGGGTTGGAGGGCTTATCGAGATTAATGAAACCTGTTCTAGAATGGAAAAGAAATGACATGCTGCTGGCCCATTCACAAATAAAAAGCTGATAGAAGCCTAAAATAAAGTGTTGGTCATGGCACAGGTAACAGACTTAGAATAGTGCCACTGAAATAAGGGAAGTTTCAGGAGAAAGTGAAGAGCCAGTACTAAGTCTTGAGCACCACAAACTGTGGCCTCCAAACCAACAAAAAGCAGCAGAAGTGAAAAGAGCTTGAAAGGCACTGCTTCTCCCATACTTACCTAACGTAGTCCCCAATCTCCCTTTTTAGAGGATTTGAACCACAAGGAAGAGGAGTATAGTGCGCTGTCCTTATATTCAGCCTATCAAAGTTCTAGAAAACAAGCACACAATACAGGAGAAACATACTTAAGCCATTAGCACTGTCAAACAGAGCAACACCATTCAGCGACAAGCTAACGTCCCAGTTTGTAAACTGGGGTTCTGCTCCCACACTTCACTGCTGTGACAGACTGGTCAACCTCCTTACCTGCTAGAAAAATGCCCATATTAGTTTCAAGTAAGACCAACCTGACCACTCTTCTAGAGACTTTCTAGCATCCCGCAGAAACAACTAAGCCTCCCTGCACACATTTCCAAGTAAGGAAGAATTGTGATTTCAGAGGCTCATGCTTCTTTCCGTGGCCTGCTTTCTTCCCAGAACCTTCCTAGGCTCACCCCTAATCTGAAAGCCTGAGCCACAAACCAGCTAGTTAGCCACCTCCTGGGACTCAGCACAAACAGTGGATTTCATGAACTTCCTGTACCCAGAGACCTCAAGTCCGGCTTACCTGGTGACCAGGGCCTATAACAAAAAGCAGCTGCTCTCTCAGTGGAAGAACCAGCTCAAGAGTGTGTACATTCTGTACTTGGATCCAGATAATCCGCTCACTAAAATGCTGTACAGGGTGATCCTGACCACATCTAATCGGCCCATTAAGTCACCTGTGACCCTTCAACCCCACGGAGCAGTCTATGATCTTGTTGGGAGGTGCTACCATCAGTGGCTCCTCGCCTACAACCCTCAGCTTGCCTTCCCAAGAGTTCTAAGCAAACAGTCCCACAGTGGTTAAATGTCCGTCTGGCTACAAGTCACACCATGTCTAACCCTAATGAATTTGGATTTAAAGACCAAGACCTGGAGCACTGAAGCATTCGTAACTCAAGTTGTAAGCCACAGAATAGCCAAACAGTACATAATCTGAAGGGGCAATTCTGACCTGGAACACTGGGGTACCCGGGATGAGTCCCTGAAGCCGTGTTTACCACTGTTCAGTGTTCACTGTTCAAAAAAACCGCCCCACACAGACCCAAATTGCTACCACCTACCTTTAGCAACAGAGGCCAGTGAGATGTGTCCAACTGAGCCACTTTGGATTCGGGTCTGATAAAAAAGTCTTCAGCAAGCTGTATTTCCTTCCATGGGAGAGAAACACTGTTAGCGGCCCCATTCAAACGAAATTCGTCTGAGCACAGAATTCTCTTGGCTCTAGCGAGAGAAGGGCAGAGCGTGGGGGCACCAAGTTTCCCAGGGGCAAGGGAAATACCGGCAGGCAGGCGCTGGCCAAGGCCTATCTCGGCACGGCGATCGTTTCCACCCAAAGAACCACCAAGCGAGGCAGCGGGACCTAACGTTTTGCTTCTGGGTGGAAGTGGCCCAGTTTGTACTCACAGCGATTTCGCCCTCGGGCAAGGACTGGCGCTCTTTTTTCTTCTTGTGCTTCTTGGGCACGGCACACACTGAGGAGGCAAAGCGCAGGCACTGAGACTCACCGCGCAGAGTCGGGAGGGCGAGAAGGGCCGGGCCCGGAGCTCTGGGGCCCCGCAACCCGGCAGTCGCACGTGTCTCCATCCCGCTTCACCACGTGGCCGTGGCGGCGCCGCAACTTTCGGGCAGAGCCGCGGCCCGCCCGACAACTTCCCACCGTCAGGGCCTCCAGCCCCGCCGGCCCCCGGCCCCTTCCAGCCCACAGCGTGCGCCAGCGCCGCGTGTCACCGTGCCCGGGCGCCACCGCTCACCCGGGCGGAGCTCGGGGAAGAAGCCGGGTCACCCGGGCCGGAGCCGGAGCCCACGCACACCCCTGGGCCGTCTTCCCCGGCCGGCTGTCGGGCCGCCAGGCTGTCCCGGCCGGGGCCCGAGCCTTACCTTCTAAGTCCGCCATGTTGCCCAACAGCCTGCGCACCTCGTGCACCGCGGCCCAGGAGCGCCGAGCTCAGCGCCTCCGTCACACCGCGCCCCTGGGAACCGCCTCTCGCGGCAACGGCTGCTACGTGCGGCGCGAGGCGGGACAGAGGCGGGGCCGAGCCGAGCGCGCGAGACTCCCGCGGAAGCTCATTGGCCGGCGCCTGGACGCGCGCCTGCGCCTTGGGTCTCAGGCGCCCCCAGCGGCAGCAGGGCGGGACGCTGTGTGGCGTCTTTCGTGTTCGCCCGGAACCGCTCGCCCGGAACCTCTCGGGCTCCGGAGCGCGTGTGTCGCCCCGCCGACTCTTTCAGACGGACCCGGCGCGGAAGCCGCTGCTGGTCCCCAGGCGAAAGGCCCCGACCGAGGAGCCCAGAGGAAAGGCTGTCGCCGCTCCTAGTCGCCGAGCTCGTCCTCCACGGGCCCGAGACACCATTTCAGACAGTTTTACTCGGACCGGTCCGCGCCTTTTGGCTCCCCCCTGCCCTGGACACAGTTGTCACGGGCTCAGCACTCACTGGTCGCGGCGTTTGGACCGGCAGGAAGTAGTGGCACCGGCCCAGCCCTCAGCCTTCCGGTTCGGTGTTCTACTCCGAACCCCGACTCTTCTCTGGGGTGGTGCTGGCAGGCTGTTGCCGGTCCAGGTTGAACCCGACCGCTGCATGGAAACTCATGCCTTTCGTGCACTCCAACCTTTTAAAAAGTCACATCGGAAACCCAACTAGTGACACGTTTGGGAGTTTAGTTTGGTTTGGGGAATAAATCTGGCTGGACTCGGATCACTCCTGATGGTGCCGGGGAAACTTATGGTGTGTGGGATCAAAATAAGCCCAAGTGTAAACAAGAAACTTGCTTCCATACTCTTTGGCCCTAACCACAAATGAGGCACTTGTGGGTTTGGGGGACCTCATCTTGCTGAGCTTGTGGCCCACTCCTCAGCACTGCCCACAATGGGGGCAGACATAAAGCTGCTAGGGACTGAACCAGAACCAGAGTTGTCTTCTTGTAAGGCAAGCATCTTACCCCATATTAGCTCTGGTCTGATTCATGGCTTTAGGATATTTTTGTTTTCTCTTTTGGAGGGAGGCAAGGCCACACCAGTGCTGCTCTGAGCGCTTACTTTGGCTCTATGCTTAGGGATAACTCCTGATGGGACTTATAGGATCAGATAGGGTCTCAGGAAACCTGAATCACCCCTTACCCACTACTAGCACTCTGGCCCCTGACTTTAGATCTCTCCCCTCCCCTCAAGGGATGTGGGGGTTCTTCAGGGTTGCTCCTTGCTTTGGGCCAGAAATCTTCATCTTGGCCCAAGAGATAGATATTACAGCTGGTAGTCTGCTTGCCTTGTACCCTGCCAACCTGAATTTGATCCCTGGCACCACATATGGTCTATGAACCAGCACGGACTGATCCATGAACACAGAGCCAGGACTAAGCTCTGAGCACCACCAGGTTGTGACCAAAATAAAAACAAATTTGGGGCCATTCTGATAGATATGTGATGGTGTCTCATTACAGCTTTAATATGCATTGCAGTAATGGCACTAATATTTTTTTCTGTTTTGGGGCCACACCTATGCTCAGGGATTACTTCTGGTTCTGTGCTCAAAAATCACTCTTGGCAGACTCAGGGATCCAACCTCGGTCGGCCACATACAAGCACCTACCTGTCTGTCTGTCTGTCTATCTGGCCTCTCCTTTGCCTGTTTTCTAAATATGTTACCATTGTTTTGTTTTAGATGAACTTTCCTTGTTTATTTAAAGAAAATACATCACATAGTTTATTATAATACATTTGCTTCCAGATAACTGAAATCAAAGTTTTTGAAAAATGGAAAGACAATAAAATGAAAGAAAGAGGAAGAAAAGAAAGAAAAAAAATACAGTAGTAAGCTCATGTGTGAAAATTATTGTATCTCCAATAAAATCTCCAATTAATACAATGGCAGAAGATTTAGTAAGCTATTGTTATATGTCCAGTCTGTTGAATTGGGGTGTTCCTTTAGGAATGGCAGCATCAAATGAAGTTGTCCAGATTGAACTTTTGAGAGTTTCTTTAGTTAGTCCTTGTATGAATCTTTTTCCACACCCAATGAGAAAGAAAGAAACCCAAAGAAACAGGGTTACCTGCCATTATAATGGGGTTGGGACAGTTAGAAACTGCCGCTCACACACTATTTAGGGGAGCTACTAGAGAAAGCAACAAGTCTGTGACAGGTGTTTGGAGAACAGCCACTCATCCAGCAGAGCCCTCACCCAGCCCGTGTTCGTGCTGGCTGCAAAAGCCTCATCACAGTCATGCCACCAATGTCCTGCGCTGAGGAAAGCATCACCATAGCCATATGGCAGCCCCGCACTTGCAATCTCTCTCAGTCTGTAGCTTGTTTCCTGCTCTTCAGAGACTGGAGGAGCCTGCACTCTGCCACGGAGCCTGCTTATGCTACTCCTTTGTAACATGAAGGGTTTTTTTCCTAATAAATTTGTTTTATTGAGTGAAAACTTCCCTTCTCATAAGTCCGATATATCACTTTTGTCCCTTTTTAGATTGTACCTTTGACACCTGTCTAAAGAACTTGGTCCTAGGTCATAAGAATTTAAGATATGCTATATTGTCTTCCAAGAGTTTTGCATTTTACATAAGTCTGTTCCCCTTGGAGCTCATTTGTCTATAAGGTTGTGCTTCAAGCTTTTTCTTTGGGAGGAAGGTGTAGGGATGGTGTCCAGCTGTGCAGCCTCTGTTGAAAAGACTTCAGACCTAGTGAGTTGCTTTTGGACATGTGCAAAAAGTGACCTGGAGGAAGGAATGTTGGATGTTTCTGTGCCCGTACAAGCCCTGTGTCCTGCAAATGGCATAGCCCATGTAGGCAAGTTTTTTCATGTCAGTTATTTGAGATTATCTATGAACACTTATATCATCTTCCCATTGAGATAATTTGCTTAACTTTTTAAATTTTTCATTCATTTTATTACTGTTTGAGGGTGGTACCCACTGGTGCTCGGGGATTCCTTTTGAAGCTGGCAGGGCTCAGTGGGCCTTTGGTGGTCAGACACTCCCTATGCAAAGCAAACTTCTGCTGTAACTTGGTTCTGCCCCCATTGTTTTTTATTATTCTTTATTAATATATAACTATAGAATTGTTTCTAGTTTTACAGCAGCAAAAATCTTGTTTTCTTGTGATGAGTACTTCTAAGATCTACTCTCTTAGCAGATCTACTCTTGTTATTTATTTTTTTTTGTTTTTGGTTTTTGGGCCACACCAGGCATTGCTCAGGGGTTACTCCTGACTGTCTGCTCAGAAATAGCTCCTGGCAGGCACAGGGGACCATATGGGACACCTGGATTCAAACCAACCACCTTTGGTCCTGGATCGGCTGCTTGCAAGGCAAACGCCGCTGTGCTATCTCTCCGGGCCCTACTCTTGTTATTTTTAAAAATAAGTGTCTTCTAATGAGAATTGGAAATGAGCACTCTGAACTAGAGCAGGGTGCTGAAAGAAGGTAAAATGATAGGCTTCATACCCCTTCAGTAACAATATGGCAAACCACAGTGTGGCAAACCATAAGGAAAAAAATGAAGAGAGAGAAGAAAAATGCTATAGAGGCAAGTAAAGGAAGAGAAGGAGGGAAACAGGGACATTGGTGAAGGGAAATGTGGCCTGGTGAAGATATGGATATTGGAACATAACAAACTCAATTATGGACAACTTTTGTAGCTGTAGCTCATTGTGATTCAATTAAAAAATTATTCATTAAAAATGTTTACAAGGGGGCCCGGAGAGATAGCATAGTGGTGTTTGCCTTGCAAGCAGCCAATCCAGGACCAAAGGTGTTTGGTTCGAATCCCGGTGTCCCATATGGTCCCCCGTGCTTGCCAGAAGCTATTTCTGAGCAGACAGCCAGGAGTAACCCCTGAGCAATGCCGGGTGTGGCCCAAAAACAAACAAAAAAATGTTTACAAGGGCCCAGAGAGATGGCACAGCGTTTGCCTTGCAAGCAGCCGATCCAGGACCAAAGGTGGTTGGTTCAAATCCCGGTGTCCCATATGGTCCCCCGTGCCTACCAGGAGCTATTTCTGAGCAGACAGCCAGGAGTAACCCCTGAGCACTGCCGGATGTGACCCAAAAACTAAAAAACATATGTTTACAATACAGTCTCGGAAAATATAGGTTTTCTACAGAATCAGTATATGATATTCTGACAAATATCACTGACAGTACATTTTAATTTTTTTTCTTTTGGGGGGGGGGCGTACCCAGCAGCACTCAGGGGTTACTCCTGGCTCTACGCTCAGAAATCGCTCCTGGCACGCTCGGGGACCATATGGGATGTCGGGATTCCAACCGCCGTCCTTCTGCATGCAAGGCAAATGCTCTACCTCCATACTATCTCTGCGTACCTTTTTTTTTTCTTTTTGGGCCACACTGTGACACTCAGAGGTTACTCCTGGCTATGTGCTCGGAAATTGCTCCTGTCTCAGAGGACCATAGGGGACACCGGGGAACCAAGGTCCATCCTGGATCAGCCACATGCAAGGCAAATGTCCTACCACCGTGTTATAGCTCTGGCCCCTGACAAAGTATATTTTATAGGAATCAAATATAACAAGAAACACTTGTAGTCTAGTCAAAGAAAATAATACAATACTTTAAAATGAAAAAAGGAGAAAAGTGTCTTTCTTTGTTGTGGGGAACAGACTACGGGTGCTTGAGAGGCCACGTGGCAGGACTGGAACCTAGGGCCTTGCTTGGAAGGTCTATGTTTCATCAGTTAGCTTCATCCCTGGGCCCTCAGGACTTTCCAGTAAGTAGGACTACTCAACAGACTCACAAACTGCTCAAAGTTTAGTTGGCTTTGGGTTGGTTTGGGGCCACACCCAGCAGTGCTCATGACTTACTCCTGGCTAGCTCTGCACTCAGGAATCACTCCTGGTGGGCTTGGGGTACCATATGGCGTGCTGAGGATCGAACCCAGGTTGACTATGTGCATGGTCCTACCTGCTGTACTATTGGAACCTTTGTTGTAACCTATGTCTGTGCCACTTGGCTCTCTCCCCTCTGCCCCTGGGACCACTGATTGTCTTCTCCAGACATGCCCTTTGTGTATCTTTGTGTGGTTTGAGAGGTCAAAAGCTGGACACTGGACATATCACAGGAGACACTGAGGCCACATACAGGGGTGGAGGGGACAAGTGTGGTGCTTGGGCAAAAAAGTATAGGAGTTGAGGCGGTGGCTTTGCACAAAGCTGACTTCGGTTGGATCCCCAGCACTTCTGAGCACAGGGCCAGGAGTAAACCCAGGAGTATCACCAGGTTGTGACCCACAAAACCTAAAAAAAACTTAGGGCCTTGTATCTGAGAGGCATGTGCTTCACCCTCAAGCCATGTCCTGCCTGTCTTTGCTTAGCTTCTTCATGGGGTGGGTTGAAATGAGCAGCACCTGGAACCCCTGGGCTTAATCCTCTCACAGCATGGTGTCTGGTTCCATTTTTGTTTGTTTTTGGATTACACCTGGCAGTGTTTACAGTTTAATCCTGGATCTGTGTTCAGGAATCACTCCTGGCAGGGCTTGACAGACCCTAGGGGGTTTTGGGGATCAAAGCTGGGTCTGTGGTACAGTATCTTTGTGGGCTCAGTGATGTTTCAGTAATTGTTCTGAAACCTTTGTAAATTGGAGCAGATGAATGCTTCGTAAACTGATGGCCTAGGCTACCGGGTGTTTGTTTGCACTGTCCTTTTCTTGTACAATAGGTGTGGCATCTGACTTGGATGGGCAGCAACAATTTTCTGCTACTTTCCCCTCCAATTCCCTTTGCTTTGATCTGCTGCCAGACGTCACAACCTGTTTGTAGTGGCCAGGGATTCCCAGTGACAATGCAGCCTCAGTCCTGCAAGGCACATGCCTACCATGGTCCCCAGGCCAGAAACCCAATTGTAGATGATGTTGGAATCATAGTAATGACACTGATGTTCAACATTTTTTTTGTTTTTGTTTTTTTGTTTTGTTTTGTTTTTTGGGTCACACCCGGCAGCGCTCAGGGGTTACTCCTGGCTCTACACTCAGAAATCACTCATGGCACACTCAGGGGACAATATGGGATGCCGGGATTCGAACCACTGACCTTTTGCATGAAAGGCAAATGCCTTACCTCCATGCCATCTCTCTGGCCCCTGATGTCCAACTTTTATTATTTATTTTAGGTTTGGGGATCACAACTGCTGGTGCTCAAGGTTTAATCCTAGTTCTCTTGGCAGTGTTGGGGGAGCATATGGGGAGTTAGGAATCAAATTGGGCCCACTGCATGCAAGGTAAAGCATCTTCCCTGTGGTACTATCACTGCAGCCCCTAATTTCTGATCTTGAATAAGAAAGGAAGCAGACTATCACTGATGATAATAACTTCCATGTTGACCTCTCAGAGGGTCGTGAAGTCACTTACCTAGTAGACAGAATTATTGAGCTGTCTGTCCAGGAAAATAGATCTCCCTGGTTGAACTTACCCTGGTGCTCCTGTAGGGTTTTCATAGATGATTAGCACAGAAGGGACAGGAGAGGATGAGGTGGACAGAGCCCTCCTAGCTGGCCTGGCACAATACACATCTTATTTGTCTTCTCTGCCCTATTCCCAGAGACAGGACAGATGTGTTCTTATCTGGTGTTCTCTTCCATTTACAGAATAGGCGAGATATCAGACAATATGCTCATCATAATATAGCTATAAAAGAAATTCTTTGTAGTGGATATGAATGTTCACAGACTTCCTGCTCTTGAGCCTGCGAAATAAAGAGTAAACATATCCGTAAATAGTCAGTGGGGAAGCCACAGGCGAATGGTGATGGGGCTGACCCTTATGGATGCAGGGGCCTGGAGGTTTTGAAAGGAAAGTGAAAGCTGCTGCTGCTACTCCATGGGTGTGAGTGTGGGTGGGGCCCCTGGAAACTTCGCTAGGGCTGGAGCTGGAGGATTTTTGTGGGTTTGAAAGGGAGAGCAGTGTGTCCTGAGCACAGTCTCCACCTTCCTGCTTGGCCTGGATGGATAGCAGAGGTTATGGCCTCAATCACCACACGGCTCATGCCCCAGTCTGCCAGCAAGCAGGGACAAATGTTTGTTTCTCTGCTTCCGGCCCTGACCTGTGGGAAACACCTTGCTTTCCTCCACTACCTCGGCCTTGTCCAGGGCAAAGGGAATGGACGGTCGTGGCTGTTATACTCTGCCCACAAGGCACACAGACTTTCTCACATTCCTTGTTCTATGTGCCAGATACGGAGCCCATCTGTGCCTTCCCAGCAGATGCTTTCAAAGGAGATCTGCCTGCCCTAGACCCTCCAGGGCCATCGGGGACAGATCAGATGGGGCTTGGGCTAGTGTTTGCAGTCACCAAAGCACCCTAGGATGACATCTATGTGTAGGCACAGATGCCTCATTGGTGGTAGAGCTGGGAGTGCCTGTGAGAGTGTGCAGGCACCCACTGAGGCTGTGTCCTCAGGGGTGCAGCCACTGACATGCATGCTGTGAGTGGGGGGGCGTGGGGGGCACGTGGAGCTGCTGCAGGCTCTAAAGGGAGCTGTGTCCTGGGTGGGAGAGCCTGCATGGTGCTGGGTGAAACCTGAGCTGGATCCCTGGCACCCCAGGGGGAACCATAGCTTCCCTGTGCTCCCCTAGGAGAGGCCTTTGATGTACAGGCCCTGTGCCCCCTTCTGCACTCATCTGAGGAAGTGGGAGCCCCTCTCCTCTCGTTCCTTATCAGGGCTTTCCTCCTGCACCCTTTTTTGGATCTCATTTGGCCACAGACTCTGTTGCTCCTCTGGTCCCATTCCCACACAGAGCCTGGGGTGCAACACACTTACTCCAGGTAAAGGGTAGCACCCCTGTGACTGTGTGGCCTGACCTGCTTAGAGCCATGGAGGGATGTGGCTTGGGGTCTGAGAGAACAGCCAAGCTGGCATGAGTGTGTGTGAAGATGTGTGTGCATGTGTATGCATGTGTGTGCAAGTGTGTGCATAATTGTGCATATGTGTGAGTGTGCATAAATATGTGTGTACCTGGATGTGCATGTGTATGCATTAGTGTGCATGTGTGTTTAAGTGTGTGTGTGCGGGTGTGTAGTATGTGCATACATGTATGTGAATGTGCATGTGTGAATTCTCATGTGTGCATGAGTGTGAGTGTGTGTGTGGACCTCAAAACTTTCCCTGAAGTCCTTTACTCGGCTTTCTTTCATTGGGTTACACTTTCTTTGTTTTTTGTTTCAACAATAGGAGCCTCACCCGCTGTGCTGGACTGCAAGTCAGGGTCCACCAAGGTTAGGTCTGTGCTTGGCCCTGGTTTGTGGCTGGGACACACATGTGCTGGGAACCGTGTTCACTGAGTCTTCAGGGACTGAAGTGTCTGACTCTGGAGTCCCCAGGGCAGCCAGCAGTCTGCAAGGGTCTCTCTGGGACTGAAGGCTGGAAGAACGGGGGCAGAGAAAAAAATGTATGTTTGGAACACCACGATAGTGAGGCTGAGGGCTTGGTGCTCTCCACTCCTCTTCTCCCTTCCCCTTTTTGGAAAGGTGAAAACCAAAATCATCCAAACCTGGATTATCTGGCTTGCCACAGGAGCTGTTGGAGACCTGGACTGGTGCATGCAGATGGAGCTCTGCATGCTGGCAGGCAGCGCGCACGTGTCTAAGTTCCGTTCAGCTCTGCATGGAAGGCTGGATCCCCTTGATGACACCGAGTATAGGACCGAGCCCCACCAGACAAGCTCCTATAAAGGCAGGGGAGGGCTTGCGGGAACGCAGGCACGTGCCTCGGTTACCCTCGCAGCTACCCAGTCCTGTCTGCCTGTCTGCGCTGGGGACAAGGGTCCCTTTATTTCCTGGTGTGACACCCTTGGAGTCGTTGACAGCTCCCAGGTTATAGGACGAGAGAAATGGGTTGTGGGGGTTGGGGGGAGCAGGCCTACTGAGCAGCGCTTTAAAGGCCTTAGGCCAAGGGTGTGGTGAGTCAGCGCAGGTGTCAGACGTCTGGACCTCCGAGTGGTGCCCCAGGGTCAAGGTGGCTGCATTGGCTCCCGGGAAGCAGCTGGGCAAGTGCAGGAACCTCAGCAGCGAGCCTTGAGGCAGGGCGGAAGCTGGGGGGCGCTCGCGGGCTCCCATGCCGCAGGTGCGGCTCCGTTTTGGGGGCTCGCACTCGGGGACAGGCCAGAAAGAAGTCCGCGGGGCGCAGCCCGAGGACGCTCCGTTCCCAGCTGGCCCGCCGCCCCCCATCCTGCGCCAGCTCGGCGTGCTCGAAGGGGCGGCCTGGGCACCATCACTGGCTCCCCCCCGGGGGGAGGTGGCTGGAGGCGGGGGTCGCGGGGCGGCGCTGGGCGGGCGGCGCTGGACCCGCCCCGCGGCATCCCCGGCTGACTTCCTCCCGCCACGGGCGGCCGGCCGAGCAGCTGGAGGAAGCGGCGGCACCATGAGCGCGGGCGACGCCGTGTGCACGGGCTGGCTCGTCAAGTCGCCCCCTGAGCGGAAACTGCAGCGCTACGTGAGTGCGCGGGGCGCGGGGCTTGGGACGCGGGCGCACGTCGGGTGCAGGAGCTGCCGGGGCGCGAGCAGTCGCAGCCTTCGGCGGGGACGGCGTCTGAGGGACCTGCGGGCGGTCTGGGTCTGGGGGCGCCTCGGGACACCGCGCGCCCATCCTGCTGGTCCGCTCGCCTCCGGAACAGGGGGACCCTGAAGCAGGCGTTGGGCCGTCGCGGCCGCCGGGACTTGCCGAAGACCCGTGCCTGGGGTTCGCGGCTTCAGGCCTCTTTGCCGGGGGGGAGGTGCTCTTTGCAGGAGAAGCGCTCCGTTGGATGTTCGTTGGTCCGACTCAGCCCCGCTGCCCCAATGAAACGCCTGCGGTGGGAGCGAACGGACCCTGATTTGCCGGCCGGGGCCACCCAGCCACCCCATACTCGCACCCCGCTGAGCCGCGGGCTCAGCTCCGACCCCGTTTATCCCGCAGCTCACATCACAAGCACGTGCAGGTGGTGGCGGTTGCGGGAAACCTGAGGCTCTGTGGGCGCATCGGGCGGGTAGGAGCTAGTAAAATTAGCACTGGCTTGGGATCCGGTGCCAGCGCCGCGTCCTTCTGAGGTCCTTGGGGGTGCATGGCAGGGCTGTTCCCGCCGAGCGTCCCTGTCCAGGACCGACTTCCCCATAGCGGTGTGGACGTGGGGGAATCCCTGAGCTTCCCCGCTCCATGCCCAGAGCAGCGGCGGGTGCCCCGACGCCGCCAACGCGCACCAACTCTGGGCAGGATTCTGAACGTGGGACGAAGCCGCGCGACGGGGGCCGCTCTGGCCCGCACTCGCGAGGGTGGCCCACTGCCGAGGCAGACACCTTTGAGCGAGTGGTCCCCACTTTCCAATAGAAGATGCCCAAATATGGTGCAGCTGGAGGGCGAAGTGTACAGGGGTTGCCGCAGTCCCGAGAACACGGGCACAGGACAGTGGGTTTGAGTGTCCCCAGCGGGGAACCCTGACCGCTGTGCGGGGCGGCGGCCGACGCGTGGGCTTTGCTCTTGGGGCTTTCAGGAGGCTGGTGGCACAAGAACCCCGACATAGGAATTTAGAAGCATCTCAATTTTAAACGTCACACGATGGGGAGCTGTGTTCACAAGAACCTTAGCTAGTCAGTCAGGGGTCATTTCTTGAAACGCGCCCCCCCCCCCCCCAATAGATTCCCCCCATCCCAGAACCCAGTGCGCTCCCTCTGGTCTCCAAGAGCTGCAAGCATGCCATGGGGCCACTAGATGGCGAGCGCCTGTCAGTGCAGCGGGGGCGTGGGCAGCGCCCTGATTCCAGGCCACCTTGAACTCAGATCTATTCTGCAGTAGCAGCTTTTCTTTCCTGCCTTTCATGAAGTCAGCGCCCACTCGGAACCTGGCCTGTGTCCTGGGATAGAGAGACAGAGGAGAGACACTTGATCGCTGCGCTCAAGACGCCCAGAGTCCCACACACTTAATAATAGCAAGGCAGCAGCACTAGAGGACAATGGGAAGAGCACAGCTCTCTGCACTGTCTGTTCCTGGTCATTCCATTACAGATGAAAACCACTGTTGTTTTTCGGTGCATCTTTCAGACCAAGGCGATCTTGTACTTCTTTCTTTTGAATCCGTGGGGCAAACCAATCTGACAGGAATGTTGTTTTAAAATCACGGTTCTCTTCTTTGATATATTTGACCTTTTGGTACTTCTGTGCTGGTGTGTCTGTCACAAATAATAAACGATTTAGTTCTTACAAATGCATTAGATTGAATCCAAGGAACCCTTTCGCTTTCTCCTCCCCTTCCTGTGCGCCCCTCCTCCCCTCCCCAGGGATAACAACTGTTAGCAGTTTTGTATCATGCTAGAACTATTTCTACAAAGTATATAATTTTCTTTTTGCACAAATGAGATCATACTATACAAATTGTCCTGCAATTTTGCTTTTTCAACTATTATCCTGGATAATTTTTCCAGGTTAGAATGGATAGATTCCCACCCGTCTGTTTTAAACCATTAGCAAATAATTTGATGTAACCAAACTCAATTATTTCTCTGTTGATGAACATATGGCTCTCTTTAATTTTCCCAATTTTAAATAATGCCCCAATAACAAGGATAATAAAATTTTGAAACAATGCCAAGTGCTCTTTTTATCTCTGATTACTAGTTCTTTGGTGGATATATTATTTGCAATATTTTCTATCACTATGATTTGTCTCTTCATTCTATTTATAGCAGCTCCTGTGGAACTGCTTAATTAAGTCCAATTTGTTCTTATTTTTCTTTGGGATACACCTGATGGTACTCAGGGCTTACTCCTGGTTCTATACTCAGGAATCACTTATGGAGCTCAGAGAACCATATAGGATGCCAGGGATCAAACCTAGGTATCAGTCATGGCAAGCACCCTCCCCATTGTGCTATCGCTTCAGCCCTGATCAAGTCTAATTTTTAGGGTTAAACCTAAGAATTCTTTTTCTTCCTTTTGTTTTTGGGCCACACCAATGGTGCTCAAGGGTGACTCCTGACTCTGAGTTCAGGAATTATTCTTGGAGGGGCACTGGTGACCACCTAAGATGTCCTTACTCCTGACTCTGCATTCAGAGATCACTCTTTTGGGGCTCCAGGAACCACATGGAGTGTCAGAGACTTGAACCTGGGTTAGTGGCATGCAAAGCAATAACTCAGTCTGCTGTGCTATCTCTCTGGCCCCATAGACTTAACAATTTTTCACCTAGCTTGAATCTTTCCTGTTTTCTCTTTTTTTTCCTAAAAGTTTTAAAACTTCATGCTTTATCTTTGACATGATCTGCGTTATCTCAATGACCCACTTGAGTGACATTTTACAAAAAGTGTTAGGGTTTGGGAGTTTATTTTTGGACAACACTGATCAATGCCCAGAGCTACTCTCAGCTTAGTGCTTTGGGATCCCTCTTAGTGGTGCTCAGGGGGATAATGTGGTGCCAGTGATTAAATTGGGGTTCCTGCTAGTTATGTGTTCTTAGCTCTTTAAACTACATCCCTGGCCCAAAGGTATAAGTTTTAAAGGTATTTTTTTTCATTTACTTGAAAACTAATGTAATTTGTTCCTAGTATCACTTATTGAAAAGACTGTCTTTACTAAATGATACTGCACCTTCGACTAAAGCAATTGCAGGCCAACATTTCCATGCTCTGGCATGCTTTAATACAGTCTTCTTCATCTTTCTGTGAATGCCTTCCATTCTGGTGACCAGAGCCTTATAATAAATTTGAGAGACAGCTTTCTAATTCTTTTTTTTTCTGGATTACTTTGGCAATTCTGGCAATTCCATGTGCCTTTCCATACCCATAGTAGATTGCTTTCTTTTCATTCTGCATGTTGGCCATCTCAACTGCTACAAGTAGCCTTGCTTGTTTGGAATCGGAGTCTGCAGCACTGTTGCTGTGACAAATGGCTCATCCTTTATTTTTCCTCATCTTGGGCCTATGTGGGAGTCTTCAGTGTGCCACCTTTTATGTAACTCAGTAATACACTTTTATAGGTGCCTTTTGCCTAGTCAAGGAAGTTCTTTTGTATTACTACTTTGTTCTTTGCTGGTGTGTTTAGCTTTGGGGCCACACTCAGGATTTACTCTGGCTCTGTGCTGAGGGATCACACCTAAAGGTACTCAGGGGACCATATCAGGTGGTACAGTTTGAACCAGGGTCGGCCTGGGGCAGCCCTACCTGCTGTATTATTGCTCTGGCCTCTGTCAGACTTTTTTGAAATAATGAATTTGATCTTATGAAATACCTGCCGGATTTACCTAAAGAGATTATGCATTTTCTTTTGTAAAGTGTGATTAAAGTGATTTTGATAGAGTTTTCATGTGTTGATTCAGCTTTGACTTCTTGAGGTAAAATTCACTTGACACTGAGAAATTATCCTCTTACATGTTGTTGGATTTGGTTTTGTGATATTTTGCTGAGGATATTTATGTTTCTGTTCATGAAGAATAATGGCTTGGGACCGGAGAGCTAGCATGGAGGAAAGGCGTTTGCCTTTCATGCAGAAGGTCATTGGTTCGAATCCTGGCGTCCCATATGGTCCCCCGTGTCTGCCAGGAGCAATTTCTGAACATGGAGCCAGGAGTAACCCCTGAGCACTGCCGGGTGTGACTCAAAAATCACACACACACAAAAAAGAATAATGGCTTATAGTTTTCCACTTTCATGCTGTCATCTGATTTTGCTATTAGTATAATCTTGGTCTCATAGAATGAATTGAAAAGTATTCCCTCATCTTCCATTTTATGAATAATGTTATGCAGAAATGGTATTTCTTTGTTTGTTGTTTGTTGTTATTGTTGTTGTTTGGCCACACCCGGTCGCGCTCAGGGGTTCTTCCTGACTTCGCTCAGAAATCATTCCTGGCAGGCTCAGGGGACAATATGGGATGCTGGGGATCAAACCTGGATCCATCCTGAGTCGGCTTCATACAAATGTCCTACTACTGTGCTATTACTCCAGCCCCCAGAAATGGTATTTCTTGGCCTTGAAAATTTGGCACAAGTCACCATTCAAACCATCTGAACCTGAAGGTTTTCTTTGGGGGGCTATTTATTAACTACAAATTTTGTTTCTTTAAAATGAGTTTTGTTTTTTCAAGGATCTCTATTTTTAATCTTACTTTTTTATTTAGTCACATGAAATGACAAAGTCATTCCTTATTGGGTTTCATGCACTGTTTCAACACCATTCTCTCCACCAGAGTCCACTTCCTTCCACCAGTGCCTCCTGACTGCCTCCCACGGAGGATCTTCTTTATTTTGCCACACTTGTTTCTTTCTTTTTTTTTTTTTTTTTTTTTTTTGCTTTTTGGGTCACACCCAGCAGCAGTCAGGGGTTACTCCTGGTTCTATGTCAGAAATCGCTCCTGGCAAGCTCGGCAAACCATATGGGATGCCGGGATTCAAACCACCGACCTTCTGCATACAAGGCAAAAGCCTTACCTCCATGCTATCTCTCTGGCCCCCTTTTTTGCCATACTTCTTAAATTCATAGTCATAAATTTGCTTATTGTATTTCCATTTTATGATTTTTAATACCTGTAAAATTTATGGTGATGTCTCCTTTTTCACATATATCCTTTTTCACATATATTTTTCAGGCTTCAATCTTACTGAGTTATCCTTATTTTTGTATCTTTTATACTGGGCTTTAGGTTTGTTTTTTTCTTTTCTCTAGTTTTCTCTTTCCCTTTATCTAGTTTCTGTCTTTTTTTTTTTTTTTTGGTTTTTTTTTTTGGGGCCACACCCTGTGACGCTCAGGGGTTACTCCTGGCTATGTGCTCAGAAGTTGCTCCTGGCTTCTTGGGGGACCATATGGGAGCCGGGGGATCGAACCGCGGTCCGTCCTAGGCTAGCGCAGGCAAGGCAGGCACCTTACCTCCAGCGCCACCGCCCGGCCCCTAGTTTCTGTCTTTTCTTTTTCTTTTTGGGGGTCATACCTGGAACTGCTCAGGGGCCACTCCCAGATCTGTGCTCCTATCAGTGCTGAAAGGACCTTGTAGTACTGGGAGTTGAGCCCAGGCCTTCCGTATGCAAAGCATGTACTTAGCCTATTGAGCTTCTCTCTCTCTCTCTCTCTCTCTCTCTCTCTCTCCATCTCTCCCTCTCTCTCCTCTGTTTCTCTGTCTCTGTCTGTCTGTCTGTCTGTCTCTACAAACACACACTCTCCTCTCACCCCTTTATGTAGTTTCTTAAGGCAAAGGAGAATAAAAATTACTACCAGTAACCTTTGCTCTTTCCTTTTTTCTTTTTTTTGTTTTGGCGGGATTAAATCTAAGACTCTCAACACATGCAAGGCACATGTTACTCTACTATGCCACATTCCTTGGTCCCTTCTTTTTAAATATTAACATTTAATACTATAAGTTTCCCTCTAATGATTGCTTTAGGTCCATCCCTCAAAATTTGATGTTTTAAAATTTGCTTTATAATTATATAATAATAATAACTATTATTATTTGCAGCACTAGGGATTGAACACACAGTCTCACTCCTGCAGGACATGTGCTATACTCCTGAGTCACATCCAAGTCCTTCAAATATTCCCAGAGAGTTAATATAAGAATTTATGCCCTTTCCTTGCATTCAGTCAACCCCATTTGACCCCTAATACAGCATTGTCCCCTGAACATCACTGGGAATGATTCTTTTTTTTTTTTTTTTTCTTTTTTGTGGTTTTTGGGTCACACCCGGCAGTGCTCAGGGGTTATTCCTGGCTCCATGCTCAGAAATTGCTCCTGGCAGGCACGGGGGACCATATGAGACGCCGGGATTCGAACCGATGACCTCCTGCATGAAAGGCAAACGCCTTACCTCCATGCTATCTCTCCGGCCCCTGGGAATGATTCTTGAGCTCAGAGTTAGGCAGGACCCACCACATCCCAACTGAACAAATAAAACTATTCAACTCTGGGGCTGGAGAGATAGCACAGTGGCATTTGCCTTGCAAGCAGCCGATCCAGGACCTCAGGTGGTTGGTTCGAATCTCGGTGTCCCATATGGTCCCCCGTGCCTGCCAGGAGCTATTTCTGAGTAAATAGCCAGGAGTAACCCCTGAGCACCACCGGGTGTGGCCCAAAAACAAAAAAAACTATTCAACTCTCCAAAATATTCTCTAATACTTCCCTGGGGTTTCCTCTTCAATGTAAGGATTTTTTAAATTTTTTGTTTAATTTTCAAATGGTTGGGATCGCTCCCTAATATTAATTTCTAGTTAAGTTCCTTAATACTCTTAAAATAAACTTTTTTTTTTGGTTTTTGGGCCACACCTGGCAACGCTCAGGGGTTACTCATGGCACTACACTCAGAAATCGCTTTTGGCAGACTTGGGGATGCCAGAAATCGAACCTTGGTCCATCCCGGGTCAGCCTTGTGCAAGGCAAACACCCTACTGCTGTGCTATATCTCTGGTCCCCGAAAATAAACTCTTAATAATTTGTTCTTTAGAATTTTAATGTTTAATATTACATTCTTCAATGTAGTTTTATGAGGTGAAATTACATGTGTCTTTGAAAAACTACTTCTGTTGGGTAAAGCACTCCAAAATATTATATCCAAACAGGATGCTGATAGTGTTGTTCAGTATATTTACTCTTCTGATTTGTTGTTGTTGTTTTTTGGAACCACACCTGGCAGTGCTCCAGGGTTACTTCTGGTTCTATATTCAGGAATTACTCCTGGTGGGAGCAGGGGACCATATGGGATGCTGGGAATGGAACCTGGGTTAGCTGCATACAAGGCAAACTTGGCCTTACCTGCTGAACCATTGCTTCTGCCTCCACTCTTCTTAGTTTTACTATGAAACAGGAGGGTGAAATTTTACATTTGCATTAATGAATTTATGTATTCCTCCTTCCAATTTTATTTTATTTTTGCTTCATGAATTTCAGTGTGCTATTGTTAGTTGAACACATTTGGAATTATATTTTATTGGAGAATGACACGCCTTTTGTTATTTAATATTTCTATCCCTAATGCTATTACATTTCCTGAAACTGACTTTTTTCTTTTATAAATATAATTATTGCATCTTTTTTTTGCTAAGTGCATAATGTTTATTTCATTTACATAAAATGTACTGAAAGATTTGGGTGATTATTTACTATTTTGTGAGATTTTTTCTGTTTAACCTGTCTTTGTTTCTTTTGTTCTCTATTTTTCCTTTTCTTGGATTAAAATGGAGCCTTCACATTAGCAGTGCTGGTGACAGTAACCAGGTCTCATTCATTTACCTTGTGCTCTGCCTCTGAGCTCTTTACCATCCCTAATTGTGTCTTTATTATTGCATCTGATCTCCACTATTCAGTGAGCAAGCATAATGCTTACAATTTGAGTAGCCATCTCAGAGTGTCAGATATGAACTTTACTTGGAGCATTCCATGACACCATTTCATCCCATCTTAGTCCTATTGTGGACATGAGTAACATGTATGGCCAGTGTCCTCTGTTTCTATACAGGTATTGCATACCATGTGCTCCGGGCTACTTATGCTGCTTCAGATTTAGTATCGAGGGAGGAATCAGACACGTGTCTCTCTACCCTGCTTCTTGCCCTCTTCATATCTTTCCGGTGGTACAAGTTTCCTTTTGATGTCATATTCTTTTTTTTTTTTTTTTTTTTTTTGGTTTTTGGGTCACACCTGGCAGTGCTCAGGGGTTATTCCTGGCTCCAGGCTCAGAAATTGCTCCTGGCAGGCACAGGGGACCATATGGGGCGCCGGGATTCGAACCGATGACCTCCTGCATGAAAGGCAAACGCCTTACCTCCATGCTATCTCTCCGGCCCCTTGATGTCATATTCTTAAAAGAAAAAGCTTGGTATTGTATGGTGTAGTTTAAAAGAATATATGCACAGTTCAAAATTGGGGCATATGGGCCTCAGCAATAGTCCAGCAGGTAAGACAGTTGCCTTGCACACTACCAATCTGGGTTCCATCCCCAGAACGCTGTATGGTCCCTCAAGTACTGCCAGGAGTAATTCCTTAGTGCAGAGGCAGGAGTAACCCCTGAACACCACCAAGTGTGGTCTAGAAAAAAATTAAAGTGATTACATACCATGGAGAGTGGAGAGATAAGACAGGAAAGGGAACATTAGGACAGTGAAGTGAGAAGAGAGGAGCAGAGAGGTAGCCAAGTATTCTGAAAAACACAGTGTCATAAGGGATCCAAAACTGCCTCTCACAGAGTGGGTGGGTATGAGGGAAATGGGGCCACTGATGGACAGAAGTGGACACTGGTAAAGGGACTGGTGTTGAAACATTGTATTTCTGAAACCCCATTATGGATCACTTTGTCCTTTGCAGTGACCTAATAAGAAATTACAAATAGCTAAACGTGTTAGGATTCAGAGTACCTTCCTGGCCTCACTTCCCTTCCAGCCACTCATGGTGTGCCCAAGCTGTGGCATTGCAACTACATTCTGTATTTTCCTTCCAGATACACTGTCTCTGTATGGGCATACAGGTCTGTCTGTATAATAATATACAGACAAATAATAACATGCTGCACTCTAGCTTTTAGCTTCCTTCCTTAACACGCACATGCTCTCTGTGTGTGTATGTATAGCTAAAATATATGTAGTAGTTTGTATATGTAGTGGTGAAAGGGATTGAACCTTGGGCATTTCACGTGGTTATACATGCAAGGCAAGTACTCATCGTTATGCTATATCACCACTGTCTTAATATTTTTGAGGGAGGGAGTTCTGAAGCAATACGTATAAGATTGTCTCATTGTTTTATTTGTGGGACCACACTTGGTGGTGCTCAGGGATTATTATTTTTTTTTTGGTTTTTGGGCCACACCCGGCAGTGCTCAGGGGTTACTCCTGGCTATCTGCTCAGAAATAGCTCCTGGCAGGCACGGGGGACCATATGGGACACCGGGATTCGGGATTCGGGATTCGAACCAACCACCTTTGGTCCTGGATCGGCTGCTTGCAAGGCAAACACTGCTGTGCTATCTCTCCGGGCCCTCAGGGATTCTTTTTTTTTGGGGGGGGGGGCCACACCCGTTTGACGCTCAGGGGTTACTCCTGGCTATGTGCTCAGAAATCGCCCCTGGTTTGGGGGGACCATATGGGACGCCGGGGGATCAAACCGCGGTCCGTTCCTTGGCTAGCGCTTGTAAGGCAGACACCTTACCTCTAGCGCCACCTTCCCGGCCCCTCAGGGATTATTCTTGACTAGTCATTCAGTAATCACTCCTTCCAGTGCTCAAGGGACCATATGTAAGACTGGGGATGGAACCTGAGTTGACTGTGTACTGGCAAGTGCCTAATCCTCTGTGCTATCTCTCTAGCCCTATGTCAAACTTGGAAACCTTTATCTTATGCTGTAATTTATGAAATTGTTCATAATACTATTGTTAAAGGGAATCAGTGTCCCAACACCAATCCCACCATTGGTATAAACTTCTCCTCACCCAATTTTCCACCCACCACCCTAGCTTGACCCCTTGGCAGGCACCAAATTCTTTATATTGATTGTTACAACAAAATGGCTAATGGAATTATCGAAAAAAACACTTCAGTAAAAGAAACTTTATGGAAATTGTTATATCTCACAACTGGGTCATTAAAGCCATTGAATATTTACTGAGCTTTTTGTTTCTAGTTGAGCCTTCTGTATTGTAATTTTGTTGTTGTTTATTAAGCTTAATTGGCTCTTATGCTGCTTTCCCATCTAATTTGCTGTGCTACTACTGGGCTATCAGTATGTGGAATTTGGAGGTGTCACTCCAGGAACTCCAAGATCTATACAACTGGAACTATTATCAACCTGCCACCCTCCGAAGGGTGCTCTGGAGTTTTTAGTACAAAAGGTTGGTGTACCTTGGAGTTGCATTGGCTTGGCTTGGCATCTTTTTTGAGATTCCATGCCTCATTATTTTTAACGGCTTAATCCTATTTCACTGTACTGAGATACAAGCACTAATGCTTGTTTGCTTTCAGTGTCTGGTGCTATAAATATGATGCCTTTGTGGCCAGGAGCAATTATGCTTGACTCTGCCACTTTCCACTTCCAACCAGAGTGCATCAGAGGGCATCTCTGCCCTCCCTTCAGATATGTTGCCAGGTCAGGTTGATAAATTGTACTTTTTTATTGCATTGCTTTATGAGTTTGAACATCTATTTTTTCCAGTAGACTTGACAGATCTACTTTAATCATCTGCAAAGAAATTTGTGGAAAATCACAGTTGAACATCTTCCCATATATAAAAGCCTATATTCACAAAATTATCTTCAGTCCCTAAAAGGGTCTATTAAGAAGCAGTTTGGTTCAGATGATCTTCCTGTCAATTCTTTTTGTTTGTTTGTTTTGGGGTCACACCCAGCAGCGCTCAGGGGTTACTCCTGGCTCTATGCTCAGAAATCGCTCCTGGCAGGCTCAGGGAACCATGTGAGATGCCAGGATTTGAAACACTGTCCTTCTGCATGAAAGGCAAATGCCTTACCACCATGCTATCTCTACGGCCTCTTCCAGTCAATTCTTAAACATTTTCTTTTTTTATACCTTTTTTTAAAGGAAACGCATCACATAGTTTACATAGTTGATCATAATACAGTTGTTTCCATATAAGTGAGAGCAAAGTTAAATAGAAAGGGAAAGGAAGAGAAGAAAGAATTTTTTAAAAAGAAAGGGGGTCGGAGAGATAGCATAGAGGTAAGGCATTTGCTTTACATGCAGAGGGTCGGTGGTTCGAATCCTGGCATCCCATATGGTCCCCCGAGCGTGCCAGGAGCGATTTCTGAGTGTAGAGCCAGGAATGACCCCTGAATGCTGCAGGGTGTGACCCAAAAACAAACAAACAAACAAACAAACAAAAAACAGAAACCAAAAAAAAAGAAAGAAAAACCAAAGAAGTAGAGAAGCAAGCACATTTGTAAAAATTATTGTATCTCCAATGAAGTAATTGATACAATAACAGAAGGATTAGTAAGCTCTTGTTGTTAGCTATCCATTCTGTTAAATTGGTATGTTCCCATAGGTATGACAACATCAAACAAATGAAGTTGTCCAGAAATTCAAAGCACTGTTTCTGATACTGTGACTTTTAGGTGCGTGTAGTCAGATGCCAGGACTTCTGGAAGAAGAAAGATTGGAGGGGGATGCCTGCACTCACTCTTAAAAGCCCTGGTGATATCAGCCCAAATACTGGCATATCTGAAATTTGGTCATATTTGTGTCCCCAAGAGGGTGATTTGCCATAGGCAAAATGGTGACTCTGGGTGATGGGTGCAGCAGGCATGGCTTGGCCTGCCCACTTCTTCCAAAATTGCTAGCTTTCTGGTACATGGCCGATGTACCCATGATTTTTCTTTTCTTTTTTCTCTCTTTTTTTTTGGTTTTTGGGTCACACCCAGCCGTGCTCAGGGGTTACTCCTGGCTCTATGCTCACAAATCGCTCTTGGCAGGCTTGGGGGACCATATGGGATGCTGGGATTCAAACCACCAACCTTCTGCACGCAAGGCAAATGCCTTACCTCCATGCTTTCTCTCCAGCCCCGTACCCATGATTTTTCATGACTTGGTTAACATATCTTGTTGTCTAGGAAACACCTATGTTTCCAAATAGAAAATTATTTAAAATATACCTTGAGAAAGCTCACCTTCCCCTCTGCCTTCATTCAGTAACCATTTTTATTAGTTTTTCTTTCAATCTTTCTAGAATTTTTATACAGTTTGAGGAAAGAGTCAAAGAGCTAGCTAGCTAACTCAAATGGTTGAGCTCAGGTCTGGTGTGCAGGGGCACTAGGTTTGATTCCTGGACTCACATTAGGTATCCCCAAGCACCATAGGGTTGTCTTGTTGACCTCAGTATTATGAGACCCAAGCAATGCTAAGTCAAATATTGCCAGGAATGGCCTCAAGTTTCCCCAGCCACTGCTTTTGAGACCTTCCCAATAAATAAATGTAAATAAATCTGTCTGTGGGCTCTTCTTCCTCCCTTGCTTCGAGGAGAGGCTCCATCCTGTTCCATGGGCTGCTCATGCACACAGGCTTGCAGGTGGCCCAGCATCACTGTCACTTGGGAATTGAAGCTGTGTTAGGATGTCTTCTCACATCTGTCTGATTGGCTACTATCCAAAAGACTAGAAGCAGCCAGTGTTGAGGGTTATAGAGAAGGGGACCCCTATACAAAGAGGAGATGGAAAGAGAAACCAATGCAGCATCTGTGGAAGGAGATTCCTAAGAAAATTCAACAGACAGTCTGGAGATGGAGAATTCTTTTTTTTTAATTTTTATTGTAATCATAATGGCTTACATATCTTTCACAGTAGTATTTTAGGTACATATTAACATTGAATCAGGGGAATACCCATCACCAAATTTGTCCTCCCCCCATCCCAGTTCCCTTTCTGCAACCCATATACCCCACCATCGCCCCCCAGGCTTCTAGAGTAGGTGGACCCCTCTTTGTCTAGCTTAACTATTAGTGGTCATTTATCTGTTTGGTCCTGGTACCCTCCCTTGTTTCCCCCTCTATTTAAGAGGCTGAGCTAGATAAATCGAGTTATGTGGTTTTGTTTGAAGCAAAGAAAAGCAATAGAATGGGGTACAAAATAAGAAAAAATAAAAAAATTAAAAATTATAAAAAGAAGTCAAATACTTTGAAAATGGGCGGAGACCTTCTAGAGGCTTTCAACCTCAGTTTGAGAGAGGACACGAAAAAGGTAATTGAAACACCACAACAATACAGAAAGAAATATTAAATTAAATATCCAGTGAGCACTACAGCAATAAAGACAAGCACCACACAATAGTCTCGGTTCTGAAATCAAATCATGCCGGAGTGCAAAAAGAAAGAGAAAAATAAGATAAAATAAAATAAAATGAAATAAAATAAAATTGGAGATACCAACTTCAATATCTACACCAAAATAAAGACGTCAAAAAATCAATCAATAAATAAATGTGTGGAAAGATGATTATTTTGTGTTTTTTTTTCTTTTTCCCCCTGCATAGGCACATTAAGTATTGGGGATATTATAGAGGGAATTCCCTTGGCCTAGGAGTTACAGGGTTTCTCCACCCCTGAAGTATACTGTCATGGGATTAACTATAGACTCCTTGCATGATCATTTACTCTCCCCTCAGTGCTTTTGTGGTGTATGGAAGACTTCTGCTTCGTTTTAGATGGTAAAATCAGACCTCTGTATCTAGAAATCTTGGTGACTGTGCAGCTCAAGAAATGGAGCTTTATGATGGAGTCTTTCTTTGTGGTTCTAGGAGTTCTGCTTCTTCAGTGTCGTTTTAATCCATCTTCTGTAATTGGTGGTCTTGGTCATTATGTTGCTCCTAGGCTGCTTCTTCAGTGTCGTTTTAATCCATCTTCTGTAATTGGTGGTCTTGGTCATTATGTTGCTCCTAGGCTGCTTCTTCAGTGTCGTTTTAATCCATCTTCTGTAATTGGTGGTCTTGGTCATTATGTTGCTCCTAGGATGGAGCCTGGGATAAAGTCTTTCGTTCTGTTTCTGGAAGACCCGTTCAGTTGCGGTTGTCTCAGTCAAACCTCTGGAGTTGGAGATCTTGTTTGTTGAACAGATCATAGACCAAAAGCTAGGCTAGAGCTTTTCGTTGCTGTTGTTGTTGTTGGTCCCGGGATGCGTACTGTCGAGTCCTGGTTGTAACAACTAGTCATCTGTATATAGCGATCTTGGCTTTTGCTCAGATCAAAGGGTAACATGTTTTCTGATTTTGTCTTATCGTTGGCTGATAAGGAAGGACAACTTGCTCTTAGATCAAGTTGTTTCCATTCCCTCGCTGTCAGGTTTTAAATTTAGAACTGGCGCATGTTGGCATCAGAGCAGCATTGTGAATGCCCTGGAGGGGATTTGGTTTCTGGAGCTGTTGTGGACAACTCTGTCATTTCTATGTCTGGGATCCAGGAGTCAAGGCTGGACGGTCGGTGTCTAGTTCCCTGGAGTCTTAGTTGGTTCCACATGACATACGTTCAGGGTGGGAGATGTCCCTGTGTTGTAAAGAAGTATGAGTTCTTATCCCTAATAGATCAGAGCTTGTTTTTACACGTAAAATTTCCCCTTTGTTTAATATGTCTTTGCAGGAAGAAGTGGTGCTACATTATATTGCTGGTGGATTTTGGGGGGTGGAGAGAGAAGAAAACAGACACACGCCAAAAACTAAAAATATATATGCTCACACATATATAAAGAAAAAAAGTTTCTTTTTTTTAAAGATTAAATAAAATACATAATTAAAGGAATAAAGTGGGTCCAGGAGAGATAGCATGAAGACAAGGCATCTGTCCTTCCTGCAGAAGGACGGTGGCTCAAATCCCGGCATTCCACATGGTCCCCCGTGCCCACCAGGGGCAATCTCCGAGCATAGAGCCAGGAGCACCCTCTGAGCGCTGCCTGGAGTTACCCAAAAGAAGCAAAAACAAATCAAATCAAAAAACAAAAACTAAAACAAAACAAAACCAAAAAAATGGACAAGAAAAAAAAAGAAAAGAAGTAAAAGAAAGAAAGAAAAACAAAAAGGGAGGAAGTGAAACAGGAGATTATTTTACATTTGGGGAGAAACAGGGTAAGAGGTAGTGTTATATAGGTCTATACTTATGATGAAAGTATAGGCTTCCCCATTGTCTTTTGAGATTTCCTTGTGAGGTGTGCGGACCAGGCAGGGAGGTCCTGGGTAGAGTTCCTGCAGTGGGGGTCCTTTAGAGCTAGTTTCGTTATCAAGCCACAGTCCCCATTAGGGAGAGGTAATTAGGAGGGCCACACTGCATGAGTCAGTCAGGGTGTTGGTTGTATTTTCTTGCCGGGAACGAGTTGAGAGCTTGAGTGTGTGTCTCTTCACTTGGGTAGTGGGTACTGGCTCGTTGGGGTAGGAAGTTGGTCTTGATGCCTAATGGATTAAGAACTGAGGGTGAAGAGTTACAATGTGGTGGGGATATCGGGCGTGGGATTGAGGGGTGAAGGGATAGTCGGATTTCTGGAGGAGGGGGAGGGAATAATATATGGGAGGGGTTATATGGGGTATAGGTATGGTTTGTTTCTGGTTTAGGTTTGTCCCTTAAGAAGGATTCCTATCTCTGTGTGCTCCTGCCCACATATAAACATATAGAAGTTAGCTTAGAAGTATATTAATGTAGAGAGGTGGGGAGGGCAAGAGGTGCACTGAGTACAGAAAGATAGGTAAGTATAGTACTTGTAAGGAAAGGAAACTAAAAGATCAACTTTTGTATATGTATAGGTTTCATGTCTCAAGTACTGACCACTGTGTTAGTGAGGTCTATCTATATAGGTGTTTATCCTTTGCAGTATTGTCCACAGCACCCTATAAGTCAGCTTTCCTTTCCTATAGAGGAGGTAACCGTGTGGTTTTTATTTGACATAGATTGAATTGATGATAGTGAGGAGGAGAAGGTGGAAGAAGAGGGAGACAAGAAGTGAGAGAAGGAAAAACAAAACAAACCAACAATCAAACAACAACAACAACAACAAAAATACGAAGTAATGAGAACAGAGGGTACAAGAGCAAGGGCATGTTAGTTTGCTTGAACGTGTTCAATGCTTAGGCCCTACAGTAAAAATCTGTAGGTCACGGTTGTTACTTTAGTGATCTGGCTGGTCATGTGCTTCAGGTCCTAAAAGAAGGCATAATCTAGAGATAAAGGGTATATTAAAGAGTTTTATCCTGCCATTTTCATGATTCAAGCTGAGTATGGTGCTTTGTGTGACTGAGCACTGAGGTACCACCGTAGTATGTTCACCCTTTGTGTCCAGGAACCCCTATGGAAAGAAAAACTGAGAGGTTATTTCAAATGTGGTAAGGTTAAGGCATTCAAACATAATGTTTTGAAATGTTTCCGTTGGACTCAGTAATTTCCCATCATAATCTTTACCTGTAATCATGTATAAGATCCCTAGTAAATTATTATGGGCCTTTGTAGTAAAACAATGATTACATACTTATTCTCTCTATGCTGCTGTTTCTGCTGCTGCTGGTTGGAGATGGAGAATTCTTAAAGGGTTGAGAACATTGCATACAAGAAGTTTGGGTTTGGTCCCCAGCACCACATAGTGCCACACACCCACAGACCCAAAAGCCAACAAAAACCCATATAATCCAGCAACCCAAATTCTGGGTAATTAAACTCCTCCCTCAACTCTACTTGTATTCCATGTCCCTGGCTACTTAGTGCACAGTAGCTAAGCTACATTCACCCATCAGTGGGTGAATGGTCCATGGCCAATGCTATTCATCTGGGAATAAGAGGCCACTGGTGCACCACAACTAGACCTTGAGGGCGTGATGCTGAGATAGGTCAGATAGAGATGAATAGTTATACTAACATCTTATTTACACGTGGAATCTTATACACACAAAAAATAACAAATTTCTAGATGCAGAGAACAGTTTGATGGTTGCCAGGTGTGGGAGGGGGCCTGGATGAAATGGGTTCAAACTTCCATCCAGAGTAGGTGGAACAAGTAGCCTGGTGGCTCCTGCTAAAAACATGTGTTGGAGATTTGAATGTTGCTTGGTCCTCGTGAGGGGGAGAGAGAGACAGACAGACAGACAGACAGAGAGAGAGAGAGAGAGAGAGAGAGAGAGAGAGAGAGAGAGAGAGAGAGAGAGAGAGAAGAGAACGCATGGCCTGAGTTTGATTCCTGGCATCCCATATAGTTTTCCAAGCACTATAAAGAGTAACCCTTGAGGGGCCAGACTGATAGAGAGTGGGTAGGGTGTTTGCCTTGCACATGGCCAATTGGGTTTGATCCCTGGCATCCCATATGGAAGCCAGAGGTAAACCCTGGCCATTGCCAAGTCTGAGTCAAAAACAAACAAAATCAAAAAGAAGTTCTAGAACTTTCTTCATGTTAGTGATTAGAGATCATTATTTTCCCTACTTTTTTTTGTTTTTTTTTTTTTTTGGGTTACACTCAGCAGCACTCAGGGGTTACTCCTGGCTCCATGCTCAGAAATCACTCCTAGCAGGCTCAGGGGACCATATGGGATGCCGAGATTTGAACCAATGACCTTCTGTATGAAAGGCAAACACCTTACCTCCATGCTATCTCTCTGGCCCCTCACTGTACTCTTGTTTTGATGACCTGAGGTTGGCCCACACCTGGGTGGGGTGCTCAAACCCTTGTTGGGGTGCTTTCCTACTTTTCCACTGGTGCTGGCACTCGAGTGGTTGTGGGGCATTGTATGCCAGTTTGTTGTCACATTGGATGTTCCAGACAGTAGTGCCATCAGATTGCCCAGGGCATGCTCTCAGCTCATGCTGATAATCTCAAATTTATACTCTCAAGGAACTTGTCTTCCAACCCCTCACTTTGGACAGCTGGAAAGGACTTTTTGGTGTGGCTGTACCACATTTATTCTACCAGCTCTCTATTTGAGTACCTGTGTTGCTTCCACTTTTGAATATCACAGCCCAAGCTGCAAGCTGTTCCATGCCCCTCTGTTTCTGTGCAGGCATAGAGATGCTCTCTCCAGGGCTGGCCCTTGTGTTTCTGTGGCCCTGCACATCAGATGTCAGTGGCGAGTGTCCTGTTTGGCCTTCCTGCCAATGGAGCATGTTGTCTAGCATTGGGCTTTTGCCATGTCATGGGTGAGAGATGGTATTATGGTGGCTTTAGTTTGCTTTGCTTTCATTCAGCGGGAACTCAGCCATTTCCGGTGTGATTTCCTGAACCTAAATGATTTCCTGCACTTGCCCGTTCTCACCAGCTTTCTCTTTCTGGTCAGATGTGTTCAGACCGTGGCTGACCCAGCCCAGATTTCTTGGAGTGTTGTGTGACTGTTCTCTTCCCATGGTCTAGTTTTCTTCGCTAATGACCATACACTCCATCAGAACCTCCAACTATCCAGGGTCCTTATTATTTCTTTGTGGTTCTTTGACTGCCCACCTGGCAGGTGACCTGAGCCCACTCCTGTGGCTATTGTCCCTCTGCACAGCTTTCAGAGCCTTTCCCTGCCCTGACAGTCCTCAGGAATGCTGGGGCCCAGTCAGGCTGGCCCGTTAACAGAAGGGCCCAAAGATGCCAGGACCCACCAGGGTAACTTTCCCTGGAGAAATGTGAAGATATCATATGCTGCTTGGGCTTACATCAGGGTGAGGCACATTGTCTAGGTGTTAACCCCTGTACTGTCTCTTCCCCCGCTGGAACCCTTTTCATTTAAAAGGGAGTTCTGGTGGGTCTGGGGCTATACCTATTGATTCTTGGGGCAACAGTAGTGCTCAGGTCCTCCAGGACCACACCCAGTCATGTAGGAGGGTACCATGATATTGTATTAATTAAATTATTAAGAGTCTTAGATGGTGGTGGATGGATGGTGAGGCCTTTCTGGCCTTTTTGGGCTCAGCACAGTGCCTGAAGCCCCTTTCAGTCTGTAGGTTCAGGGTAACGGGGAGGAAATGATCCACAGCCAGTCAGTAGAAGTCAGGAGATATGAAGCTTTATTTAGGTCCTAACCACCATGTGCATATCTCACATGGCTTCTAAGTTAAGCAGCCTTTTTCCTGCTCCTGCATCTATTCTGTCTCTCATCTCTCCATGCTGTCTTCCTTGCTGAGCCTCCTCTAAACCCTCCCCAGGCCACTTTAATGATCAACAACAGACCCCTCCCATCTGTGGGCTGGTCTGAGTATCAGGTAAGATTAGCATTTAACCTTGAGGAGGGGTAACACCATGTGGTACTGGGAATCCAATTGGTTTGACTATATGCAGGACATATACCTGACCACTTCCTGGCTCTTTTTGTAATAGGGTGCAGGGTATGGAAGCCAGGAGTCACACATGTGAGGTATGTGGTCCCCTGAATGCCCTCATCCTGGCTGTTTGAATTTTGTTCTTTCCCACAAACTCCACAATTTCTTCTTGCTGTCAGGGGGTCCCTGTGAGATTTTGAAACTGAGGGATATGTACATAGTTATAAGACAGAGACTTGTTTTGTTTTCTTTTTTGGAGTCCATACCTACTGCTCAGGGGCTACTCTCAGTTTTATGGTGGGAAGCTACTTCCCCTGGTTCTGGGGGGGGGGCATGAATCTGTGGTACTAGAGTTCGAACCCTGGCTTTCCCCATGCGAACCATATGCTCAGCTCTGGCCCACAGATGGAGTCTTTCTGTGTACGGGAAAGCTCCCAAGTTTTCTTCACATTGGTCTGTACACATTTGTTCAGTTTTGTGATGACTATAAACAGGACTTTCTTTCCATCATCTCAACCAATTAGCTGTTGTTTGTATATGGCAGGTGATTGATTTCTGTCTTGGCCTGAGTTCCTCAGAAAACAGAACTAGAGCCAACATGTGTTTGTGGAGCTTTGTTGAGTTGTAATTGCACTGCCGGAAGAACAATGGAAAAAAGGAAAGAAGGAAGGAAGGAAAGAGGATCTCAGGGTGTGTCAGGAGCCAGCAGGATGTCTGCAGAGGCTGAGCTGCCCTACACCCTACCCAGGATGAGCCTGCAGCTTCCCCCTCATGAGCAACCCCTGCTAACACAGATTCGTGTGCGGTGGCCCCGGGGCTCCCCTGAACTACGTGGAAGCGATGCCTTCCTGCTCCTTTGTGTTGGGGCTGGGGCATGAAGGGAGTCACAGTGGGCTGGACAGATGTGACTGACCTCTGGGCGAGGAGCCTCAAGTCTGCAGGCAAGTGGGGCCCCAGTGAAGCCCTGCCCTTTCCTTCACAGGCCATTATATCTGTGTGCATTGGAGGACACATCTCTGTGCTGGGAGGTTTTTTCTGGGTTACATGCATTCATATCACCAGAAATAGCTGCAGCTCCAACTCTTGAGAATGACTATGGATCTGTTTCTTCTGGGTCCAGTGCAATGGCTAAGGTCTAACTGGTGGTCTTGATAAAGACAGCCTTGCTTTACCTCATGGGAAGAAAAATTTGGGAACTTTGGCCCCAAGGAAAAGCAGCCTCCTGTTTCCTCCAGACTCTGCCTTCCCATGAGATACCTTGCATAGAACCCAGAACTGGTGTCAGGTTGCTTTGATCCTGTGTACACAGATCTTGCTTTCCACTTTCCCCATCCATATTGTCAGCGCTGGCATCATTAATACTACCACCATCACTACTACTACCACCACCACCATTACTATTACTACCACCATCACTACTCCTACCACCACTACTACCACCACCACCACTACTTCCACCACCACCACTACTACCACCACTGCCACTACTATGACGGCCACTACTACCACCACCACCACTACTATCAATACTACCACCACCACTATTACTACCACCATCACTACTCCTACCACCATTACTACAACCACCACCACTACTATGTCACTAGTACTACAACCATCACTACCACCACCACCTCTACTATCTCTACCACCACCACTACTGTTACTACCACACTACTTTTACCACTACTACCACCACCACCATCACTACCACTACTACTACAACCACCACTATCACTATTACCACGACTATCACCACTACTATTGCTACCACCATCACAACTCCTATCACTACTCCTACCACCATAACCTCTACTTATCACCACCACTACTACCACCACCACCACCACTGCTACTACCACCACCACTACTACTACTGCTTCACTTCCTCCTTTCTCTGGGATTTCCACGTGCAATGTAATTGCCCTACCTGCTGTACTATCTCTCCAGTCCCATTACCTTCTTTCTTAAGACTTAATGCCATTCCACTATGTAAATGTGCTCCATTTGGGAGTGGAGGCAAAAGTTCGCAGTGCTCAGATGGTGATGCCTGAGGCTGCTGTGGTCCTGGGAATAGAACTCAGTACCTGCCACATGCTCAGCTCATGTTCCACCACTGAAGCAATCTCACTGGCTCTGACCACAGCTTTTCTTTTCTTTTCATGTGCCAGTGAGCACCATCTTTTATACTGTGGCTCTTGCAAATCATCCTGCAGTAAGTGTGACGGTGGAGATCTTCTGAGATCTAGATTTCCATTAACTATACACCCAGAAGTGGGCTGGCCAGATATTATCAGTATCACATTTCAGTTCTGTAAGATGAATTAGTTGTGGGATGTGCTGGAGAGCATCTCTCTAGTGAAGAGAGCAACCAGTGATGCTGAGAAATGTCACGGGGAAGATCTCCTGTTTCCTATCACACCTGCATCTGTGCACACACAGACACCACCAAAGGGCTGGAGGAAGGATTTGGTCTGTGGGCCGAGTGGGAGAGCACACGCCCTGCATGTGTGAGGCCTTGGGTTCCAGACTCAATGCCACTGGGTATAGCACCAAATACTATCATTGCAGCAGCAACTGAAAAGAAAAACAGGGCCAATAGAAACTTTGGGTCTACTGAATATGTTTGTTTCTTATATGTGTGAATTTTTTTCAAGTTTGGTCTAGTGGTTCCATAGGACTGCTGATATGTAGTTGGCAGGGTGTCAGTAATATTAGTAAAGTTACCACTTTTCTTTGTTTTTTGGGCTACACCTTGGTGACACTCAGGGGTTACTCCTGGCTATATGCTCAGAAATTTCTCCTGGCTTGGGGAACCATGGGTTACCGAGGGATCGAACTTGGGATCGCCACATGCAAGGCAATCACTCTACCCACTGTTCTATCACTCTGGCCCTTTTTTACCAAAATTTTATCAACTGAAACATTATTCTTAAATAGAAACATATACTCTTGTAAACAAAATCATTAGACTCATAAAATGTATGCCCATGTTGCTTCCATCTAAATAATATTTCAAAATTATTGTTAATTAATTTTATGCATCTTTCAGCATACAATTGGTGATAGAGTTTTTAAATCAAATCTGATAAAGCCACAAAGTTTATTAATATATTATGTAATTTGGAACTACCATTACATTTCTGGAGTAAACCCCAGCCAAAAAACTATATGCCTTGTCTTGTATTATGGAATTGTGAGTGCTAATACTGTATATTCCATTTTTGCATCAATACCTACCCATAAGTGAGATTGGTCTTTGGCTTTAAATTGGACTATTTTTTGTAGAATCTTTAGTCCATTTAGGCATAAACATTAACTTGGTTCATATAAAAATTGGAAGTTTGCCATATTCTAGACTACTTTAAATGAGTTTCAATTAACAGCACTTTAAACTTTTGGCAGAATTTCCCCTAAACTACATCTAGTGCTTTTGTGTGTTTAGATTTCTCCTTCCCTCCCTCCCTCCCTCCCTCCCTCCCTCCCTCCCTCCCTCCCTCCCTCCCTCCCTCCCTCCCTCCCTCCCTCCCTCTCTCTCTCTCTTTCTCTCTCTCTCTGTCTGTCTCTCTCTGTCTCTCTGTCTGTCTCTCTCTGTCTCTCTCTGCCTCTCTCTCTTTCTCTCTTCCTCTCCCTGCCTCCCTCCCTCCCTTCTGTGGAAATTAATCTGTTTAGTCTGCAGCTCTATGAGTCAGTTTTGGTAAATTACACTTTTTCTGGAAAAGTGTCCTTTTCATCCTGGCTATCCAGCTTATCTACATATAATTTTATGAAATAGTCTTTATGATTTCAAAATGCATTTCAACTTTTCCCAAAGTTTTCTTGTCTTTGTGAGTTTGAGCTATTGCTTTCTCCTGCAGGTTAGATTTGCTGCTGCTTTTTCTGTTTTGTGGGTTTTTATTTTTGCTCTGAATTAGAGTTTTGTTTGTGTGTGAAGCAAGATAGATTTTATTGAAACTTTCTTATATGTGAGGAGAGAGAAAGAGAGAAGTATGTGTTCAAGAGAGAACACAGGTTTCTCCAGATTGGAAAAAGGAAGCAGAGAGAAACAAGCCAGTGAGTTACATGTTCAAGGGAGAACGCGTTTTGAAGAGTGAGCCGGAATCAGTTTTTTGATTATGAGACTTACTTTTTCTTTTCGGTTTTTGGGTCACACCCGGCAGTGATAAGGGGTTACTCCTGGCTCTAAGCTCAGAAATCGCTCCTGGCAGGCTTGGGGAACCATATGGGATGCCAGGATTCGAACCACTGTACTTCTGCATGCAAGGCAAACGTCCTACCTCCATGCTATCTCTCTGGCCCCTTACTTTTTCATTTTTTTTTTGATTTTTGGGCCACACCCGGTAATGCTCAGGGGTTACTCCTGGCTATGTGCTCAGAAGTTGCTCCTGGCTTGGGGGAACATATGGGACACCGGGGGATCGAACCGCGGTCCATCCAAGGCTAGCGCAGGCAAGGCAGGCACCTTACCTTTAGCGCCACCGCCCGGCCCCTACTTTTTCATTTTTAACCTTTTAATTTCTTCCTTCAGTTTCAGTGTATGTTTGAAGAGGGGGATCTTTGTGCTGATCACAATTTACAGTCATGGTTGCAATTTGAAAGCAATAACTCACAGATTTTTAAAAAAAGTATATGTGTTGGTTAAAAGTCTGTTTTTTATTATTTATTTGTGTGTGTTTTGTTGTTGTTGTGTTTTTTTTTTGGTTTTTGTTTGTTTGTTTTTGGGTCACACCCAGCAGTGCTCAGGGATTACTCCTGGCTGTCTGCTCAGAAATAGCTCCTGGCAGGCACGGGGGACCATATGGGACACCGGGATTCGAACCAACCACCTTAGGTCCTGGATCGGCTGCTTGCAAGGCAAACGCCGCTGTGCTATCTCTTCAGGCCCTGTTGTTGTGTTTTGTTTTGGTTTTTTGTTTGTTTGTTTTTGGGCCACACCCGATGACACTCGGGGGTTACTACTGGCTATGTGCAGATGCCCGACTGCTTGCACCACCACTCTAGCCCCAAAAGTCTATGTTTTTTAACTCTATGTGAGCATCAGTGGAAGGAAGCAGGTACTAATTATCCAACGCATAATTATTTTTTATTTTTGGGTCCCCCCAGTGAGTGCTGCTTAGGACTTACTCCTGGCTCTACATTTAGGGATCACTTCTGGTGGTGCTTAAGGGACATCATAGGGTGCCTGAGATAGAACTCCCATCTGCAACATGCAAGGTTTATCTGCTGTACAATTTCTCCAGTCTCCTAACCCACAATCACTCTGTTTTTGTTTGTTTTGTTTTTGAGTCACACTCTACCCAATGTACTCTCTGGTCCTCTAGCCCACTTGGGCAATTAGATTATCACCAGATCTTGGCTTTTGCTAATAATGATGCAGTGAACATTGCTTTGCATATGTATTTTTGGATTAGTGTTTTTTTTGTTGCTATTCTTGACACAGATACTTAGAAATGGAATTGCTGGGCCATGTGGTAGTTGTATTGAAAAATTTCAAATATCATTATATTATTTTCCATAGATACTGGACCAGACAAAATGAATAAGGCTTTATTTCTTTTTAACAACATACCAACTATATCCCCCCCAACACTAGTTGTTTCCAGTCTCTTTGATATGTGTAATCTCAGTGGTGTGAGATAATATATAATTGTCATTTTGATTTGCATTCCCCTGATCATCAGTGATGATGAACACTTTGTTTCCACTTTATATATATATATATATATATATATATGAACACTTTAGTCCACCCGCCTGTCCGTATGAACAGGGTCATTATATTTGTGCTGTTGAGTTTTATGGGCACCTTTGATAAGAGCCCTTTGTCAGATGAAAATATTTAACCCATTCAATAGGATATCTTTTTGATTTAATGATATTTTCTTTCTAAGTTTTTTAGTTTGATTTTTTTTTTTTTGGTTTTTGGGCCACACCCTTTTGACGCTCAGGGGTTACTCCTGGCTATGCGCTCAGAAATCGCCCCTGGCTTGGGGGGACCATATGGGACGCCGGGGGATCGAACTGTGGTCTGTCCTACACTAGCGCTTGCAAGGCAGACACCTTACCTCTAGCGCCACCTTCCCGGCCCTAGTTTGATTATTTTATATCTCTCTCTCTCTCCTTCTCACTTTCTCCCCACCCCATCTCTTGTTAAACTTGCTGTTTGAGTTGAGTCCCTGAATAGTCCTAACCAATGTGAATTATTTTACCTCTTTTTCCTTTATATTTTATGATTTCATATCTTACATCCAAAACTTTAACCCATTTTGAATTCATTTTCTTGTATGATGAGAAATAGTGGTCTATTTTTAGTCTTGTTTTGTTGGTTTGGGGCCAGGAGTAAACCCTGGCTATGCTCAGGGCTTACTCCTGCCTCTCAGATTAAGGATAACATCTGGCAATGCTTAGGGTACCATATGTAGTCTCTGGGTTCGAACTTTGGTGGCTGAAGATACCATATTCACTGTACTATCTCCCTGTTTTCACTCACTTTGCAAATGGATATCCAGATTTTCCAACACAATTTGCATGAGACTTTCTTTTCTCCATTGGCTTTTTTTTTGGGGGGGGGACCACACCCGGTGATGCTCAGGGTTTACTCCTGGCTATGTGCTCAGAAATCACTCCTGGCTTGGGGGACCATATAGATCACCAGGGGATCGAATGACAGTCTGTCCTAGGCTAGCGCATGCAAGTCAAACGCCCTACCCCTTGTGCCACCATTCTGGCTCCTCCATTGGCTTTTTGTAATAAAGTTAGTGATATATGTATGGATTTATTTATTGATCCATTCCTGTATATTATTCCAGTACCACACTGTTTTGATTATAATAGCTCTTTAGTATTATTTGAAGTCAGGGAATGTGATGTCCTTGTCTTTTTTTCTCAGAATTTGGACTACATGGAATCTTGGTAATTTTTTTTATTTTATACTTACTTTATTATGAAATAATAAAGTGTTTTTTAAAGGAAAAATAATTTGTATTTTTATTTAGAATACAATAATAAGATGATAATTTATTTATACATTATGTGCTATATTTTACTTTGGCAATGTTACAATACTATAATTACAAACTTTTAGAAATACATTGCTGCTTTATTCACCTACCATCATGCTATCTGTCTCTCAGTGCTCTTGGTCTTTTCTTTTCTTTTTTTTAATATAATTTTTATTTTGAATCTTGGTAATTTTTAATTGATTTTTTGTTACTGTTTTGTTTTGAGGTCACACCCTGTGACTCTCAGGGGTTACTCCTGGCCCTGTGCTCAGAAATCGCTTCTGGCAGACCTGGTGGACCATATGGGATTCTATGGACCAAACAAAACCAGGTCAGCCATGTGCAAGACAAATGCCCTTCCCACTGTGTTATCTCTCAGGCTCTGCTATCTTGGTAGTTTCATGCAAAGTTGAATAATGCTTGTTTTATTCCTTGCAGAATAGCATTGAAAATTTGATAGATTGCATTGAATTTGTAAACTTGTTTGGATATGGTGATAATTTTAGCAGTTTGGTTCGACTGAAAAAAAAATGTTAAAATGACCATAATTCCGGGCCCGGAGAGATAGCACAGTGGTGTTTGCCTTGCAAATGGCCGATCCAGGACCAAAGGTAGTTGGTTCGAATCCTGGTGTCCCATATGGTCCCCCGTGCCTGCCAGGAGCTATTTCTAAGCAGCCAGCCAGGAGTAACCCCTGAGCAACACCGGGTGTGGCCCAAAAACCAAAAAAAAAAAAATGACCATAATTCCAATAGTCTGTGAGTATTTGCTTTTTACTTTTTCATTTACTTTTTGTGGAATATATTTCAATTTTTTGTCTTACTTGTTTTAACAATATTTTATAGTTTTGTTGTACAATTCTTCACCTCTTTTTAGGCACTTGTTCTTTTAAATTGTAAATAGGATAATTGTTTTGATTTCTTTCTCTTCTATTTTATTGTTTACATATAAATAGCTACATATATTTATGTATTGATTTTGTGGCCTGGTTTTTTATTATATTGGTTCCTATAGATTTTTGTGAAGTGATTAATTAATTAAGTGCATATATTATGTCATCTGAAAGCTGAAAGTTCAACTTCTTATTTTCTACTTTGATACTTTCTACTTATGATGCCTCTGATTTATTTTTGTTGCTGATTTCTCTGACAGGGATAGCCAATACTATGTTGAAGGTAGACAACCTTGCCTTGTGCCTGATTTTAGAGGGGAGGCTTTCAGTTTTTCACCACTGAATAGGATGTTAACTCTGAGTTTGTTGTTTTTGGCCAATACTATGTTGAGGTATGTTCCTTCTGCCCCCATTTTGTTGAGTGTTTTATCACAAACAGATGTTGAATCTTGGTCAGATGTTTTGTCTGTATCTATTGCTGTGGTCATGTGATTTCCCCCTTGCAGGAACTCCCAGACTGTAGGAGTCTCAGAACTGCACTAGCTCACGATGTAGCACTAATAATTTTATTTTGGCCTTACACCTGTCCTGGGTGCTTTAGGCCACTGAACCACATTCAAGCCCTTATAGCCAGAGATCATGGCTAAACTAATTGTCATGATTGCCTGAGTAATAATACCAATGGCAGCAAGCTTTGAACTCATGACCTCATGTTTGCCAGGCAAGTGCTTTAAGTTATGGAACTATCTCCCTGCGCTTTCCTCCAATCACATGGTTTTTATAGTTCCTTTTGACTAAGTAGTGTATTATATTTTGGGGGGAAGTCACACCCGGCAACGCTCAGGGGCTACTCCTAGCTCTATGCTCAGAAATTGCTCCTGGCAGGCTTGGGGGACCATATGGGATGCCGGGATTCGAACCACCGACCTTCTGCATGCAAGGCAAATGCATTACCTCCATGCTTTCTCTCTGGCCCCAGTGTATTATATTAATGAATTTTCAAATGTTGTATTATTCTTTTATCCCTAGAATCAATCCCACTTGGATATGATATTACTTTTAATGTAGTCTCAAATTCAGTTCTCAAAGTGTTCATTGTGGATCTTTACATCTATGCTAATAAGGGACATTCGTTTACAGTTTTCTCTTTATATGATGTCCACATGTAGTGTTTTCATCTAACCAATATTGACTTCATAAAATGTGTTTTGGAAAATCCCTTTCTCTTTAATTCTTTGGGAAGTACTTAAGGAGAATAAGTTATCTCTGAAAGTTTGATAGTACTATTGAAACTTTCTGGGCTTGGTGTTTTGTTTTCAGGACAGATTTTGGATCAGCATTTCAAATTTTCTACCTTGTAATTGGTCTGGTAGAGCTTTCCACTTCTTCCTAATTCAGTACTGAGGGGCCAGAGCTAGTACAGCAGGAAGGGTGCTTGCCTTGCATGTGGCTGACCTGGGTTCCATCCTGAGCACTGTCAGGAATGATTGCTGAGTGCAGAGCCAGGATTAAATCCTGAGCATCAGCAGGTGTGGCCCACAGGTGAAAAAAAGAAAAAGAGAAAAAGCGCTAATTCAATTCAAAAAGGTTGTGTAAGTCTAGGAATAAGATTGTCCAATTTATAGGCATCTAGATATTTCTAGTAGTGTCTCTCTTTCTCAGCAGTGCCCCCAGAATGAAACACAGGGCTTCACACTTAACAGCACACACTGTACCACCAAGCTACATCTCTGGCCCCATAGTCTTTTAGGAGCCCTTGGATTTCTGTAGTATCTGTTAAAATCTCTCCTATTATATTTATAATTTTCATAGTTTGATCGATGTTATATTAGTGAGCCTTGCTAAAGAGTTGTCAGTTTTGCTTAACAGCTCTTAACTTTGTTGGTTTTCAGTATTTTAAGTACTATATCATGTATTTGTAACGGGAAATGTGCATTGGTGAAGGGTATTGGAGATTGTATGACTGAAACTCAATCACAAACAACTTTGAAACTGTATCTCACTGTGCTTCAATTAAGGAATTTCTTTTAAAAAATCTAAATTAGGGCTGGAGTGTTAGCACAGCAGTAAAGTAAGGCATTTGCTTTGCATGCGGCTAACCCTGGACGGATCCCAGTTCAAATCCTGGCATCCCATGTGGTCCCCTGAGCCTGCCAGGAGCAACTTCTGAGCACAGAACCAGGAGTAACCCCTGAGTGCCACCAGGTGTGACTCAAAAACCAAAAAAAAAAAAATCAAAATTAGGAAGAGGGACAGCGGGGACAAAAAAAAGAAAGAAAAAAATGTAAATTAGGGGCCAGAGCGATAGCACAGTGGTAGGGCATTTGCCTTGCATGCAACTGATCCAGGACAGATCTGGGTTCTATCCCCAGCTTCCCATATGGTTCCCAAGCCAGGAATGACCCCTGAGCGTCATCGGGTATGGCCTAAAAACCAAAAAAAAAAAAATCTAAATTAAAAATTAAGTATTATGTCATTTATTTATGCCCCAATTTCTGGGCCATTATAATTTTATTAAAATATCCTAAAATTATCATTCAAGTTTCTGGGTTCTTGAGAACCCATCTTTAATTGTAGGAATATGCCACCTTAGTACTATATGTTTAAACTATAAAGGCATTCAAATACTAAGAAAAGAAGCTGCAGTTTCTTCATAAAATGTATGTGTCCCAGGGGGCGGAGCAATTGCACAGCGGTATGGCATTTGCCTTGCACGCGGCTGACCCAAGATGGACCTCAGTTCGATTCCCGGCATCCCATATGGTCCCCCAAGCCAGGAGCAATTTCTGAGCGAATAGCCAGGAGTAACCCATGAGTGTCACCGGGTGTGGCCAAAAAAAACCCCCCAAAAAAAACAAAGAAAAAGAAATTATGTGTCCTACTAATCGCCCATTATTTTGTAAATCCTGAAATTTTTTCTTCAAATAAAATTATATATATATATATATATGTTTTTTTTTTTTGGTTTTTGGGTCACACCTGGCAGTGCTCAGGGATTACTCCTGGCTGTCTGCTCAGAAATAGCTCCTGGCAGGCACGGGGGACCATATGGGACACCGGGATTCGAAACAACCACCTTTGGTCCTGGATCGGCTGCTTGCAAGGCAAACGCCGCTGTGCTATCTCTCTGGGCCAAAATTATATATTTTATAGATATGTAATGTATATGTGTGTAATTAAAGTATTTCCTTCCCAAAAGGTCAGCTATTTCCCATAATCATCTGCATTAATGTCAGCTAATAGCTACAGATACATATTATTTTGAGAATTAAATACATAATTGTGAAGTTTAAGCAGGCCAAAGGGCAAGAGGAATAAATAACTATTTGAATGGTATATCTGGGGGGAAGTTACTAAGATGTCTGTCTTTCCATCTGCTTCAATTTTTATTATTTCTTTCCTTGTACTGACTTTGGTTTTGTTTGTTGTTCTTTTCTTCGTTCCTTAAGATGTGAGGTTAAAAAGAAAAGATGTGAGGTTAGATTGCTTACTTGAGCCTTTTCTTTTTTCTTTCTTTCTTTTTTTGTTTTTGGGTCACACCCAACAACGCTCAGGGGTTACTCCTGGCTCTACGCTCAGAAATCACTCCTGGCAGTCCTGGGGGTACCATATGGGATGCCGAGATTCGAACCACTGTCCTTCTGCGTTCAAGGCAAACGCCATGCTTCCATGCTATCTCTCCAGGCCCTTGAGCCTTTTCTTGTTTCCTGATATGTCACCTATATTGCTCTGAACTTCCCTCTTAGTACTGCATTTGCTGTGTTCCACTGATTAAATCATGCCTTCATTCTTGTTTGTTTCCAGGAACTGTTTTGGTTTTTTTCTTTGGGGGGCACACTGGAGGTGGTGCTCAGGGGTTACTCCTGACTGCACTAAGGGGTTATTCTTGGAAGTGCTCAGAATATCATATGGAATGGTAAGGACCGAACCCAATTGGGCCTTGTGCAAGGCAAATTCCCTACCCACTGTGGTATCGCTGTTTCTCCAGGAACTCTTTTACATCTTCCCTGATTTGCTCCTTGGCTCAATGGCTATTCTATAGTTTGTTGTTTAGACTCCAATTGCTATTTTCCCAGCATTCTTTTGATGCTTAATTTCTACCTTTATAGCATTATGATCTGAAGAGATACTTGACATGATTTGAGTCTTCAAGACTTTATTGCCACTTGTCTCATACCCCCAGCATGTGGTTTATCCTGGAGAATGATCCATGTACCCACTGGCTTGGGCGGATGGATATCTCTGTGTATGTCTCTTGATCACAGCTCTGCCAACTTCTGGTTAAAAAGCTGATTCTTGATTTTTTTTGTTTTTGTTTTTGACTGACCAATCCAATAATGACATTGGAGGTAAATTCTACTACTGTTGTGTTACAGAACTATTTGAGTTTCTCAGTGAATTGATCCTTGGATCATTATAAAACATCTGCTTCTGACTTGTTTCCTTTTTTAGCTTGAAGTCTATTTTATCTAATATAAGTGTTCTTGTCCCTGACTTTTTTAAGTTACTATTTGACTAGAGGATTAATTTTCAGTATTTTACCATGGATCAATGTTAACTTTTAGAGCTTAAATACATTTCCAGCTCACAGAAATGCTAAGAGGTCTGGAGAACCAACTTTGAGGTTAAGCAGCCAGGAAAAAACACTCTAAACCACAAACCCAGAACTGGTCCTGGTGAAAAATCGGCTGCTATTACTGCCCGTTCCTCCTTTCTTGTTCACAGCGGATGAGGATTGCCTGACAGTTTGATAGTTCCACTGGTACTCTCTTGAGCCAGCATCAGATTATGTGAGATATTCACTAAACTGTAAGTTTCCTTTCCCATACATCCTAGAAATAAATAATAGGAGAGAAAGGACAAAGAAATGTTCTGAATTCTCAGAGCAAGGTGGAGCCTACGGATAATAGTTCTGGATTCATATTTACCTTTTGCCCAGCCCATACGTCAGCTGATTAGTGTTCTTGGGCTGGTGAGGTGACCTGAGCCTTCATTCCCAGTATGCTAACTACTTCCTTTGTCTCTCAGTGGGTGTCAAGAGATCATCTAAACACCTTGAAAAAAGTCTCCATTTCAGTTCTGAGGCTTCAATTCTGCTTAAGCAATTCCTTGATTTGATGAATGAAACCTAGAAGGACAGTGCATCAAATACCAGTGATTACCCTTTAGTGGTGGCAAGCACAGAGAATCTCCAAGCCCTGATCTGTACTGGGTGCATCATGTGGTGGCTAAAGAACTGTTGCAGAGGGTATACAAGCCATTGTGCAAATCAAGCTGGCAGGACTGGTGATCAGTCTAGGAAGACTGGAAGACAAAGGGATTTTAGAAACGGACCAGACAGACAGGACCAATATGAGAATGACTTTAGATGAATGTAGGGACCTTGCTGACTGCTTCATTGCAAGGTCTATGTGAAAAAAGGCAAGCCCAGTTGCAGTGCAGCCCTGTGCACATTAGTGATTTGACAGGATGTTAATGGTAATCGAATTAAATGTTGGCTAGGGTTTTGACCAGTCATTTGTTATCTGGACACTTCCAGTGACAGGAAGCCAGTTACATAACAAGCCTCCTGAGCACTGTGTGACCTCTTCAGAGTTGCTCTCATTCCTGCACACCTGGAAAACCTGACAGACCCTCAAGCTTCGTGGTCCGTTTGTCAGCCACCCTTCAAGAGTCCCCAGCCCCGCCTGCCTCATGCCCCTGCCTCTGTGGGGACAGTGAGCAGTGGAGTGGAGGGCCCCTCCCCTGCCGGGGCGTGCAGCAGCTGGAGATCCCATTAGGATCTGGCAGCCACAGCCCAGCTGACTCACCCTGAGCTTCCTGTCAAGTGCACTTGGCTCCCCACCCCGCCCCCCGTACTTTTGCTGAGTTCTTTCCTTCCCTGTGCTGCAGTTGCAGCCGCCTCTGCTGTTTGCTTTGCTTTCAGCCCGGTCCAGCATGCCACCTTCACAGGGCCTGCATTGCAGGGCACTTGGTCTCACAGGCTGCCTGGCACATCTTTGAGTTTGGTTTTCTGGTTTTGCCATGTGGTGCCTGGGATGGAGCACAGGGCCTCAGCCCTCTCTTGACTTTTGAACCATGTGTTCAGCCCTGTTCAGAGTCCTCTGGACGCTGATGCTCTTGCAGGCCCCTGAGTGAGAATGTGGGAGAGAAGACCCAGGTATGGCATACCTAGGCCCAGCCCACGGAGAGCAGCAGTGGGGGAACATGCAGCAGTCACTGGGGGCTTTTGTCTGGGGCTTGAAAGTTGGACCAAGGCAAATGGGGTCTTGGGTTTCGAAGTGGGTGAGATTCTTGGAGAAGATGCGGTCCACGAGGTAGCAGAAGGGCAGCAGTGATGTGGGAAAGTAAGGGGGTGCCAACAGCTGAAAACTCAGTGCTAGCTACACTCTCACTCCCACACCCACTGCTGGAATAATTAGAGCTCTCAAGCACCTTATGGGTCTTCCACCTCTTGATTCCCCTCCTGCAGAGCCCTGGATGTGCCCCCAGAGCAAATGAAAGAACTCTTCCAGGAATCTGGAAGCTTCAGAAGAGTAGCACCCAGGGGCCAGAGCAATGGTGCGGGGTGGTAAGGCATCTGCCTTGCTGGCACTAGCCTAGGATGGACTGAGGTTTGATCCCCTGGCATCCCATATGGTCCCCCAAGCCAGGAATGATTTCTGAGTGCCTAGCCAGGAGAAACCCCTGAGTGTCACTGGGTATGGCCCAAAACAACAAACAAAAAACAACAAAAAAGAATAGCACCGACATAACCACTACTGAAAGCTCAGGGAAAACTCGCACCTTACATGCACTGGAGCAGCTTGTTTGACTCACGGAACTGGCAACCCTGGGCCCCCATCCGGGAGAGACAGGCTCACAGTTGCAGCCTGAATCTGCCTCCTTTGTCAGCTGAAGGTCTGCAAAGTAATCTGTCTGCAAGTGTGTCCAGCAGCCAGGACTTCAGAAATTTTGTTAAGGGTGACAGATGGTGCCTTTATCCCCCTCATCCCACGCAGTCTTCTGCCAGGCTTTTTATTTCGTTTTATCTTGGGGCCACACCAGGTGATACTTGGGTTACTCCTGGCAGAGCTTCAGGGACCTTCTGGGGTGCTGGGAATCAAACCAAGCCCAGCTGCTTGCAAGGCAAACACCCTCCCCGCTATACAACTGGCCTGTGCCAGGACTGACCTTTGTTCTGCTGAGCATACTTGTCCCAAAAATTGAGTTCTTACCTGTGAAGCCCTTCCCGAGTGCTCAGAGGGTTGCCTGAGAGTTTTGGGCAGGTATGATGAAGGCATGGAAAGATGCTTCTTTTCCATAGGTAGGACCACTCCTGACTCAGAAGTAGGACCCGGGCTGGGAAATGTGTGCCTTTCCCTAGAAGCCAAGATGCCCAGGGCAGAGTTACCAAAGCAGCAGTGTTCTGGGCCAGAGAGCTCAGTGGAATCCCAGGGAGTGAGGGTGCAGGCCACAGGGGTTTTTAGAACTGGGCTTGGATCATGACTTCTTGCTTTAGGGAAGGCCTGTGGGAACCGCAGGAGCACAGCAATGGCATGATTCAAATTCATCTATACGCTGTTTATCAGGAGACACAGAGCCTAGATGCAAGGATACAATACCTCCTGAAGGGGGAGCCAGGCAAAGAATGGGTCTGTACTTGAAGATCATTAGCTTTCTGTTCACGTCCCACACGAGTAGCCTTGTAATGCACTCAGAGAAATAGTACTTGCAGAATCACAAACCAAGACTAAGAGATTGGTGCTGACTAGGCGGTAGTTTCTCCTAATGCTGGGATTCTTCCGCCTTTGGGTTGATGTGCTTTCTTCCTGATTTTCAGTCACTCCGAGGAATGCTGCTGTCACGCCCCAATATCTTGTCACTGATGATCCACCAGGGTTCCTTCTGTGAAATGCTTCCTCACTTGCATGTGTCCCTTCCCATTACAGGGGCTTGTTATGGATCTTACTGTGCATGAGTTTGGCCAGCTTGTCTCTCCCCATGTCGTCCTTCCTGGGGTGATATTGAGGGGTTCATTTCTTCCTGGTTTCTGTGATTTTTACCTTCCAACAATTACATTCATGTCCGACAAGACGGGAGGAAACTGGTATAGACCAATATTTGTTATCGTTTCAGAGAAGGCAAGTCCTGGAAACTTTTGGGGGCTTCCCCTCCACTTCAGTTCTCAGCCCCATGGCATGCTGGGAGGCCTGGCGAGGGTGGCGCCACATCTGTGTCTCAGTAGCTGAGGGCGGACATTGGCGTGGAAACAGGGATCAAAGTGCATTTCCTTCCCTTGCCAAGCACCCCCTCTGTTTACTAGTCTGTCCCCTTCCCTGTTCAGAGCCCAGGCGCCCCATGTCATCCCCTCCCCCACCCTTCTGCTTGCAGTGTCATCACACTGGGCGCCTGCCCCAGGGCTTCAAAGCACCCCGCCTGCCTGCCAAGTTGCCCCCACCTGCAGAGTGTTTGGGCGCCAGCTCCCCCTCCTGCCTCTGACCACTGTGCTGTTGGTTTTTGCTCCTTTCACCCCCAAACCCAGCAAAGCTTGTCACTAGACACTTTCCCTCGGGGGACCTAGACTTAGGTGGCCTCCATGGACACTAAGGGAGAGGACCTTGCTCCTCTTGCTCAAAGGCAGCTGCTGGTCTACAACGGGAGTGGGAGGCCCTGCCTTCTCTGGCCTCCTTTCCATGCTTGTTTTGGAGTTTGTCAGCTGGCAGGCAGTCTGCTTGTGGGTCTTGGACCTGAAGAGCACACTTTACCCTACCACACTTTCACACCAAGTGGAAACAGGAACCACACTACCTTGCCCAATGGGATGTGCTTTTCAAAGGCTATGGCCTGGAACTGTTATCCCAAACAAAGTTAGAAAATAAACCTGAAAGTAAGGAAATGGATGGTCCTTTGCTCACCTCTGAGGCTTCTGCACCTGCCATTCTGTGAATGTGACCAGCCATGGTTCACATCCTCTCGAAATTACTTAGACACTGGGAACAGGCAGGCTTCTCCATACCCCTGAGACCAAGTCAGGCAGAGACGACCACAACAGACGAACCAGCCACTCTGCACAGAGACCAGAAACAGCTCCACGGAGGCTGCAGGCAAAGACCGGGCACAAAGTACCCTTGAGGAAGCTGCATCTCTTATCTGATGCTGGTGTGGAAAAACCTCAGAACAAGACAGCAGAGGGGAAAACTGAAAAGGAAAGTGCAGACTGTGGCCCCCTGAAAGCCAAATACCTTTCCTGGTTTCTGGATGGACTGGGCTACTCTGTCCTTTAACAGATTCAGCAGCTCCCAAAGGACTAAAGCACTATTTTAGACCTTTGGGACATGAAAAATATGAAAACCTTGCATTATCTCCTTGAGCTGTGTGAAGAAGTGAAGGGTGAGCACTGCACAGGGATAGCCTTTGACAAGACACACAGGCCACAAAAGCAATGAGAGTTCTGCTTGACTTCTCACACATTCCGATAGACATGAGATGTACTTTGGCTTTGGCCTATGTGACTTCCAAATCTTTGAAAGAGCTTTCTGAGACAGAAAATATTTTAGGTTTTTGCAGAATTCCCTTTATGGAAGTTAGCACAAAGAATGTAAAAAATATAACGGGTGGTGGTGGTGGTGGTGTCAGAACAGCTCCATGAGCATCATCTCCCTCATGGGAGACCAAAGCAAAAAGGGACCCCTGGAAAGCCCCTAATGTGGCGGGAGTAGAGCAAGCAGAGTGTGAATCCTTGCCTCGGAAGGGAGTGCTCAGCTGGCTGGTGCTCACATATGTGCGCAGACACACAGAAACGCTGCCTTGCACGTGTGTTCCTGGGGGAGAGGAAGGGCGTTGGGGTCAGCAGGGAGGAGGCCAAGGGAGTTTGCCTTGAACTATAAACAATGGAGGATTCTTTCTTCAAGCAGATGGATGTGCCCAGAGCCAAGCAAGTAATGAGATGGATGGAACAAAGCCCTTTCCTTTTCTTTCCTTCCCTTCCTTTTTCTCCCCTTTCCTTTCCTCCCCTTTCCTTTCCTCTTCTTCTGTTTCCTCCCCTTTCCTCCTCTTCCCTCTTCCCTTCCCTTCCCTTCCCTTCCCTTCCCTTCCCTTCCCTTCCCTTTCCCCTTTCCCTTGCCTTCCCTTTCCCCTTTCCCTTCCCTTCCCATTCCCCTTTCCCTTCCCTTCTCTTTCCCCTTCCAGTTCCTTTCCCCTTCCCTTCCCTTCCCTTCCCTTCCCCTTTTCCTTTACTTTTCTGTGGAAATAAGCCCTGGAACCCCTGGGCTCCTCTTCAGACTCTGCTCCCTTCTTCTCTCCCCTTCTTCCTTACCACCTACACTGCCCTCACCCATTTGTCATTGTAGGAATCTACCATCCTGGCCATTTCTCTTGATGGGTTTTGGCCATAGGGCCATGTAGCCAAAAAGTTTTCCCAGCTAGGGCTAGGTAGGCCACTTTGTTTTGCCTGTGCCGTCAGACTTTCCAGACTGAAAAGTGTATCTGAAATCCAGGCAGAATTGGCTTTAATTACACATGGAATGAGCTAGAGATTTATCAGTCCCTTAGCAAGACACATGGAGCTGTGTAGACACAGGCAAGGTCAAGACATTCTGGACAGTTTCCACACTCTCTACATTCTCAGACCCTTGTATCCATGCATACAAGTCCAGGTTTTCCAAACATTTTCCAAATCCATGGACTTCGGGGGAAAGAGCAGGCAGCCCGCCTGCCAGATGGCTCTGAGCTCATCGTTTTAAGATAATACTGTAGCTTTTCCTCTCTGAGACCTTTTCCCCTTGATTTTTTTACTGGCCACACCCAGCATTGCTCACGGAGCTGGTGGTAGAACTTTGGGACTCCACTGCACCCTATCTCAGCATTGCCCCTTCCTTTGGCCTCTCTCTTCTCCTTTTGGAGCTCCTGGGCTCCTGAGCTAGAGACAGTGCAAGCTGAGCACATCTAAGCACAGCCTCTCTCACAAAGCCCTGCTTGGGTGTCTCACCTAGGGAGCAGCATCTTGTGGAGACAGCCCTGGACCCCCACATTTGTGCGTAAGCTGAAACAGTGGGCCATGGAGGACATGATTCTTCCCCGTTTTTGCCACAATGCAGTGTGCCCACGTACACTACCATTGCAGCATCTGTGCCCAGCACTGGGGTTCTTCTCAAACACTGATTCTTCTCTGACACGTGGGGAGTTGTTTGGTCCTAGTGCTGCTTAGGGACTATTCCTGGCTCTGTGCTTGTATGTGTGTCAGGACCCCCTCTGACAGTGCTCTGGGGTTCCGTACTCATTGGGAGGGGCTATCGGGTCTACCCTTCACTTGGTGCTTGGAAAACCTTATGAAGTGTCAGGGATGAAACCAAGGTCAGTCACATGTAAGGCAAGTGCCTTAGACTGCACAGTTGCTCATGCCTTAGCAAGTGCCCTTCTGCTCAGAAGAGGCTCCTGTTCAGGATCTAAGTCTAGTGAGATCAGCTCAGTTTTTACTCAGTGCCCTGTAGACACCTTCTGGAGCCTTCCTGCAAACTCAGTTCTCTGCTTTGGCTTTCTAGTCTACTGCTGCTCTCCTAGGACTTAGCACAGGATCAACTCTGCCAGCCCTGAGTTGGAGTTGGTATGACCAGTTGCCCTACCCATCAGATTCAGAAGAGGCGCACATCTGATTCTGCCACCCCCAAAATATTGACAACTAGCCAGGGTGGTCAGTGGCACTTTGGTTGACAATACATACGGAAGGTCAAGTGCATGTCATGTAGTGTGGCACACTTATCTCTGCTGAACATTCCTCCTCAGGATTCCTCCTTCCAAGGCCCAGCAGTCTGCAGAGACCCCGGGTTGCTCTGCGTCTGTTGACAAGCCATGGAAGCAGATCCTGTGGGCCAAACCATCTCCAGGACAATGACAGGAAATTATTCCACGCCTGAGACAAGTCCCGGCTCTGTCTAGCAGGGAGCAGAAGGTTACCGGCCAGCAGGCTACAGGGTCACCAGCAATCCCAGGGCAAGTGGCCCAGAGCCAGGACAGAGAAGAGCAGTCGAACCTGCTCCTGGAAATTCCTGACCTGCTGCCCCCAGATCCCATAGCTTTTGTGGTCGCCTTGGCAAGGAAATGGAAGGAGGGGAGAAGAGGCCCTCTTGAAAATAGAATACTAACCAGAATTCGGGTGCTTTGATGATATTTACCTGGTGCAACACATCAACACACCCCAAACTTCCTGTATGTTTTCAAGTAGAAATCACTTTGCAGAGTGGGAGCTGAGTTTGGCTGAGCAGAGCTCAGGGAATCACCATCTTCCCTCCCACAAGGGTCCCACATTGGCATGCACAAAGATGGTGTCCCAGCCACTCCCCCCCCCCATGAAGGAGAGGCCCACTGGGGATGCATTTTCCTGGATCAGCAACCGAGGTGTAGGGGACAGGAAGGCCATACCAGGTGCTCTGCTGCAAGGCCTCTTGCGGTCTCAGTATGTCTAACCAGTAACCAATCAATGTGAACGGGGACAGCACCTCCCCCTTAGTGGTGTTTTCTCTTTACTTCACTTGCAGGTAATTTACATTTGTTCTCTCTAGTGAAATGAGCACTGAAATGGGAGTATCTCTCCCATTTTTTTGGCAAAGAAAATAATATTTTCTGGCCACTTCATGAGACTGGGGACTTGGGTAGGACTTGCTTCTGCCCTTGTCCTCAATGGGTGTCTGAGCATGTGATTCAGGCCAGACCCAGCCCTCCTCTTCATGGCCACACACCACCGAGGAACCAGGTTGTCCTTTCCTTCTTCCCTCTCCATCGGGTCTCCTAGTGCAGCCACTTGTCTAGTTTCTACATTGGTGTTTAGGCTTTGTGTACAACTCGAAGTGGGGAGGGGTACACCTGGCCCATTCTGTCATAGGTCCTGGTCCCTGAGAATACTATGAAAACCTAAGTTCAGGCCGGTGTCCAGTGTCCCATTACTTGCCAGATGTCCTCCACACAGCCCAGTGACATGGGATTCCCTGCATTCCCAGGAGCATCACCTTCAGATTCATTGCGTGTCTCTAGGGAAGTCTTTGGCTGGACGGCAGTTCTGTGTGTCCTACCTTTTCTTTGTTTTCCTCTCTGCACTCTTTGGACTTTGTTGGATCAAATATATTTTTTGAGCTTTTTGATTGAGGGGTGACGGTGGGGCCACATCTGGCGGTGCTCAGGGTTTATTTCTGGCTCTGTGAATCTTGTACAGCTTGTGAATCATATCAGATGCTGGGGATTAAACCCAAGTCAGTTGTGTTCCAGGCAAGTGCCCTGCTTGCCTCTTGGCCCCTCAAATCCCTTTTCTTAAACTGATTTAGAGAATTGAGGTTTAATGAAGTTGTGATTAAACAATGGGAGACTGGACTGTCTCCTTCTGCCTCAGTCTCATAGCTGGTCACATCCAGGCACTGCTCCAGCTCTCATCTCCTGATGCAGTAACTGTACAGACCTCTGCCAACTCTGTGGTGTAGACTATCTATCTCACATGTAGATTATGCCAGGACTTCAAGAGATGCTGGATGGACTGCAGGGACCTACTTGTGTAGGTGTGGACTGCACACACTAAGGCCCCTGGGAGGGAGCTGGAGACTATGGCTGGTTTCTAGGTTTGACCATTCTTCCCAGAGTGTGGCTGGCACTCAGAGCAGTCCCATTATAGCTCTTCTCTTCTCAGGTGGAATGTTGCCAAGGCCTGTCTCACGTCACTTCCCACATGATCCCACAGCCTCTCAAGGTTGGTCCAGGCCAAGTTGCCTGAGGTGCTTATCACAGGTTCTTCAATGCAGGAAGGGTAGCAGGAGGCTGACCACCACTGGCAGCAGAGCCCTTGGAGCCCGAATGGGCTCTGAAGAATGTGTGAGGAGCAGACACCCACAGCCCAATGCAGCCAGTGAAACTCCGAAGTGCTTTGCTCCCACTTATGTTGGTTTGTTGATTGGGGAGAGCTGGGCAGGCTGGTTCCAAAGGCAGGTTGCTGACCCATCCCGTGCACATGCAAAGGAAATGACTTCATCGCTTCAGGATTTCACCATTGCAGAGGGGCAGGGGCCAGTTCTGCTGCAACAAAGGGACAGCAGTGACTCTTGCCAGAAAGCAGCTGAAATCAGGTGCCTCTTACCAGCTGTGGATATTCAGGATGTCTCTCGATTCACAGCAGTGTCTGTCAGCAGTGTCTATGATACAAAGAGGTGCTTCCAAGGCAATGGCTAGTAATGATGGACTAGAACCCAACCAGCTTTTCATGTCTATGGAAGGGGATTCAGTGCAAGAATGAAGTGCTCACCCCCCAGCCTTATCCATGGCAGGTGTCAACCTACACAGCTTATATTGTTCACCACCAGAAGCTCATCTTAGGTCTGCCCAGCTGATGTTGGAAAACAGTCTTCAGCATGTAGCTACAACTTTTCTGGGCTTCACATAGATCTGGTAGCGAGTCCTGCCAGAGGCAATAGGACCAACTGTGTGACTAGGCATATCTCCATCCTAGCCCAGCTCCTCAGCACAGAAATCTGTGGTGAAGGCAGTTCATGGTTAACTGGGTGACATTTCTGTTCCTCTAGAGTTGGCTTTAACCCTTGGCCCTACGCAGCCCACTGTGCAGTCCCACCACTCCTTAGTTCCTGAGATGAAGGTAAGAAGGCCTCTGGGAAGATCTCTGATGGACAGATACACCCCAAAGAATCGTGAGGAAAGAGAGGAGGAGCTTCAGGAGGGACCAGCTAAGTTGTGAATTCTGGTGATGCCAGATGAGCTTAGAAAAGGACTCACAAGTCAGGCGGAGAATGCCCACATGGAAGGTCAGAGTGGCCGAGAGCAGGATGGACTGACAGGGCTCTCTGCACAGGTGAAAGAGCTGATATCTTAGTAGTAAGAGTCAGGAGGCTATGACATATTCAAAGGGACTAAGAGCTTTGAATGGTCAACTCGGGGACTGGAGAAATAGCACAGTGGTAGGGCGTTTGCCTTGTGTGCAGCCAATCCAGGACAGACAGTAGTTCAAATCCCAGCGTCTCATATGGTCCCCTGTGCCTGCCAGGAGTGATTTCTTTTTTCTTTTTGGTTTTTGGGCCACACCCCGTGACTCTCAGGGGTTACTCCTGGCTATGCGCTCAGAAGTTGTTCCTGGCTTGGGGACCATATGGGACGCTGGGGGATCGAACCGTGTTCCGTCCTAGGCTAGCTCTGGCAAGGCAGACACCTTACCTCTGGCACCACCGCGCCAGCCCCCAGGAGCAATTTCTGAGTGTAGAGTCGGAAGTAACCCCTGAGCACCACCGTCAGGTGTGACCCTCCCACCCCCCAAAAAGAATAAAGGTCAACTCTGCTGTTGACCATTAGTTTTTGAGGCCGGTTGAGTGTGACTCAATGAGAAGAAATGAGAAGACCTTGATGGCCTGCAAGGAATTGGTAGGGGAACGCATGGAGACAAGTGGTTTCTTGGGAATGTTTCCAAAGTAGAACTTGCCAGCATTTTGTTACCAGTGGAGCAAGCAAACATGCTTCGGCTTTGAAGGTGGGAATGGTAGCAAGGATCGCAGCAAGATGTGGACCGCACACATGGATGGGGAGGGTGCCACCATTTTCTAGGTGCTAGAAGGCTGGCAGAGGTCTAGGTTTGCCAAAAGATGCTTGCTTGTTGTTTCCTCATGTGTCTAGGGACCCACAAGCTGTGCAAGGGTGGGGCTTCACTGGTGAAACGGTGTCCCTGACAGAGTGCTTCAGGAGGGTGACTGCTCTTGTTCTTCGAGTGCATTCTAGGATAATTTGTGAATTTTTTTTCAGTTCAGTCTCCTAATGGTTCCAGATGTTGTTATGCAGAAGGCACTCTCTTTCGGACAGGTTCCATCCATGCTATGCCTCTGCACCCCTTTCTAGTGCTCTCTTTCTTCTTCAAGGCCCGCTACCTCTGGAAAGGTAGGAATGCCTCAGGCATGTTAGTGTGCAGCGATATTTGGAGAAAATACACATTTCTGTGCAAAGTCCAACCATTTAGGAGGAGAAAGACACCTGTCAGATGATTCCTCCTCTGTGTCCAATGTGTAGAATAAGATTGGTGGACGAAAATCTGGTGGACATTGAGTGGAATTGTGGTGACTCAACTTAAATGATAACTAAGTGGGGAAGGACTGCTGGCCAATAATGCTGTTCAGTGCATATTTCTGGATCCTGGAGCCAAGGGCCAGGGCTGTCATCTGGTGTGCTCCTGGTGACTCCATTTGTTTCTTCCTGTGCTATAGCTCCCCTGACGATGTCTTCGGTGTCCAATATATTGCTTGATTGTTTCATTTTAGATACTGTATTTTTCAAATGTTCCTCTTCTCTTTATTGTTGTGGAATCAGTGATTCCACTGGCAGAGGTTGGGATGGCACTTAGCATATGTGACAGTACTGGGGAGTAAGCCGGGAGCCTCATGCCCCTTTCTGGATAACTGTTCACCTTGTTCTGCCTATGTCCTCCCTTTCTTTCCCCCATATGGACATGTTTTCTTTTCCATCCTGAACAGTAAAATGGCAGTTTGCAAAATTGTATCTGCTTAGTCCATCATTTCAGTCAGTCTTAGTTCTCTACACTCTTTCTCCAACTGCAAGACCCTTTTTCTGCTTCTTTGCATTTGGAAAATAGGTCACTGCATGACAGTGGTTCTTCTAGTGCAAGCATTTGTTTGGCCTCTTTAAGTGACCTTTGACCCACCATGTGCTCCCATGAGTGCTTGTAGGACATCATTGGCCTCTACTTGCCAGCTAATTTGGCTCTGACTGCACAGTGTGGTGTTTTTAGAGACTTCTTTGGCTGTCTCAACTCTCCCTGCTCTGTCCCTATCTGAGTGGCAACAAGTTGTTTCCAAATTCACTTCTCAGGGTTTCTCATTTCTCTTCTCAGTCAGACAGTGCTTTCTTGTCCAAATGCGGTTACTTCATATATTTGCTCCCGCTTTCTACCTTCTGTGAACAGTGCCACATACACTGGGTCTCTGGCTGTTCTTAGTTTTGAGCACTGGAGTCCTTAACTAAGGTGGCAGTCAGATAGGATGGTCATGTGCCCTGTTTAGAAGGACGCCACTCCCACCTTATCCTACCCTGGCCCACCTTATCACTTGTTGAAGATCCCATGTGTAAATACTGTCAACAGCTTCAGTCATAGAGGTTCAGACTGCAGCCTAAGAATTTAGGTTTCCACTGTTCACTTCCAAATCGTGACCTGCAGCTTAAGGTCAGACTCTTGCTGAGCTGCACATAGCTCAGCTTCACCTTGCTGCAAATGAGATTAACACTGTGCCCCACAGAGAGGAATCTTTTCCAAGATCATTTTGTCTAAATAAAATCACCCGTAAACCAGCCACAGAAAGCAGGTGGAGACGGGGCTTAGTGAAGGTTCCTAGAAATCCCTCAGGAAGCAGCGCCAGGTCCCAAGCAGCACTGTGCTGTCTCCCTCTGAATTCTCTGCCCTGCCCTGAGTTTTGAGCCTGGCTGCAGATCAGGACTTAATTTTTATCATCACTCACAAGAGCAATATTCTAGGCTCCAAAATTGAGTTCAAAGGCCTGAGCAATAGCATAGTGGGGAGGGTGCTGCTTTGCACAACTCCAACATACTTTCAATCCACAGCACCCCAGATGGTCTCCTGAGCACCACCTAGTGTGGCCCCAAAAGAAAACCAATCCAATTTAGTCCAGCACATTTGCAAAACATTAATGATGAATTATTTGAATTTAGTGGTGGGAATCAATGCCCAGTCCTTACAGATATGCCCTGCATCATTCTCTGCCCCCAATCATCTTTGCCCTCCATTAATTATGACTAGGGTGAGGTTTTGGACCACACACACTGGTTCTTGGGCATCTCTCCTGGCAGTTCTGCCAGGATCACGCCAGCCAGGGATGGAACCAAGGTGCTCACCATGGAGGCTCTACTCCTTGTCCTTTTTCTGAAGCATTTCTTGTTCCTTCTTGTTTAGCCTTGGATGCACAGAGTGGCCTGGCCCCTTTATATTTGCACCATGGGAATTCTGGCCAGGTGGCTGTTCCTGGCATTTCCCTGTCACCTTCCCCACAGCGTTCTTAATTTCTGTGGCCACAGAAACCTTCAGGGTGAAATATGTGATAGATTCCAAGGCACCAGTCTAAAGCCTTCATGAACTGCTCCAGCTACACTTTTAGTGCCTGTGTTCTGGCTGTAGCCCTACTGCACTGGGAACAGCTTCCCCCTGCTGCCATTTTTGGGGTGCTTTGGTCCCTGGCTTCTGCTCCAAGAAATGCTGAAGCTGGGTGGCATGGGGCCTACCCCTTTGCCTAGAGGCTCTGACTCTGCCGTGTGCTTCTCATCACCTGTACTCTTGGGTTGAGGGGGAAATATGCAGTAAGACAGGCTAGCAGTGGCCCTGACTTTGAGAGATCTCTGTGGGAGAAAATGTGCAGGCAAATTCTCCTTTCTTTGTCAGCAATTGCATTAGGGGAAGGACTCTCTCCCGCTGCTTCTGGTCCTGGTCCTCCCTCTGCTCATCCCCCAAGGAACTCTCTGAATACCTTCTTTTGTACTTGTCCTGATACATTCTTTTGGCTTAGTTTGGCCATTCTTGCTTCCTGGAAAGTTTCAGCAATTGAACTGGCAATTGTGTGCTCCCCTAATGTGGCGGCTTCCCCTAATCAACACTGGTCTGCTTAACACACTTGCCACTTTCTAGCATACACTGACCCTCTGCATGCGTGTATGTGGGACACACAGTGATGACCTTCCTGTTTCACAGCCCCAAGACTCGCTGCCTCACAGATGTGGCCTCTATGGACTGGTTCTCTCTGCTCTTAGAGCCCAGTAGTTGGCAGTCTATGAGGGGCCCCTGGCTCCAGCTGCCCCCATGTGATTTAAGGCCATGCACCCGGTTTCCAGGAAACAAGAGCAGTTCACTTGAAATATGAGTCCCCATAGGCTTAACTTCCTCTTTCAGAATTGTTTTTTGGGAAGTACAGCAAAGTTCCTCTTCATGTTTCCCTCCCCAATTGACCTCTGGAAAGTTTGGTGTCCCCCCAAGACTTCAATGAAAATTTTCTTTAGCAGGTATGCATGGCATTGTTCTTCCATCCCGGGGCCATACATCTAAGGGCCTGGGACATCCTTACACTCCTGATGGCTTACATCTGCATACACCCCAAGTTTTCCGAACTGTGCAGCAAGACTGATGGAGGGCACTCTACCAGGGAGAGGCAGCACCCCAGTGTTCAGCAGAGTTGGGTACGAATTCATCCCTTGTGCCCTGGTGGAAAGGGACAGACTGTATGGCCTCATCTCGAGTCGCTGGGCAGACACAGAGCTGAGCAGCCCCTTGGAGACTGCCCTATCCATGCCTTTTCACCCAGAGATGTCAGGGACACAAACAGCTTCCTGTGTCTCCTGCTGACACACAAGCATGGGCACGTGCAGAGGGGAGGAACATCTTGGCCACATGCCAAGGAGCTGGTGTATGCATTTCTCTGTGGGGTGGCCACCTCTTCTGGGCACTGCCCATAGTAAAGGTTTTAATTTGATTTGGTTTGGGGGAGGGCCACACTCATCTATTCTCATGCTCCAGGGATCACACTTGGAGGGTTCAGGAGACCATACCCAGTGCCAGGGATTGAATATGAGTCAGCCATGTACAACCAAGCAACACCCTACCTGCTGTACTATCACTCCAGTCACTGCAACAGGCCTTTGAGGAAAAGGCTGAGTAGGGAACCAAGAAGCTCCAAATGCCCCCTCCCACAGAAAGTTCTAGCAGCAAAGCCACTACCATAGCTAAGCTCCAGGTTCCCTGTGCTTTCCTAGTCTTTTCTGAGCACAGCCGAGGCTTGGCTTAGCATCTTTCAAGACACCCATGTGTAAAGACAGTCTTGTATTCCCCAACAGGACACTGGCTCCTAGCCAGACATCCCGTGTCCAGCATTTGTGACCAGCAGGACAGAGCTCTTTGCCCGTGGTCTGTGTATGTGTCCACCCCAGTTACACAATCTAGAGAGTCCACACTTCTTCCCTGATGCACAGTTCACTCACTTCACTTTCCTCCTGATCTGCCTGCCTCACCTAAGCTCAAAACTATTCACTCGCTGCCTACCTGTGCCCTGGTGGAGAGGGACAGATGGTATAGCCTCATCTCGAGTCTCTGGGCAGACACAGAAATGAGCAGCCCCTTGGAGACTGCCCTATCCATGCCTTTTCATCTAGAAATGTCAGGGACACAAACAGCTTCCTGTGTCTCCTGCTGACACACAAGCCACCTTGGGCACAGTCCTCCTCTCTCTTGGAAGCTCAGATGTTTAGGACACTCTACTTGGTATCTCTGCTATGGAGTCATTTTGGAGATAAATAGATTAAGACACAGCACGAAAATGGCCTTTCTTGGTACATGTGTGTAACCTAGGAAAGCCAGCATGCATGTGCCACCTCAAACAACCAATGTGCATTTGCCAGACCAACGTGCATGTCCAAGGTGCATGCTAACGTGCATGTCCCATGAGCAACCCCCACCCAAAGGGAATTATTCATGCATGAGTAATTTTATGTTTGAGTATATGTTGTAATGATCCAGATAAAGTACATTATTTGGTGCATACTAGGGGACAAGCGTGGGGATGAAAGGGAAACTAGAGACAACGGTATACAGGGGTGGGGTATACAGTGTGATGGGATTGGTGCTGGAACATTGAATAACTGAAACAACTATATGATGAACAACTTGGTCAATCATGGTGTTTCATGATTTTTAAAAATCTGTTTAAAAAAGACATAACAGTCTCTCCTGAAGGAAACTGAGTGACATATACTGATGTCAAGTCAGTTAGCTTAGTTCCCAGGCCAGACCCACATCCACACAATGCTAACCTACCCTTCCACCCTGTACATCCTTTTGGCCGGAGACTTCTTTGGGTAGGAATAACCAAATAGGCTGATAACTGGTGTGACCAATGTGGCAATCTGCAGAAATTTCAGTGTGGATCATGCCATGGGCATGGGACAGTGACCAGCAGGCTGCCTTTCAGTTCTTCATCATAAGAGATTTGAAGGCAGGAGTGGCGAGTTCAGGAGCACATGCATTGTGGCATCCATGTTCTGACTAAACTCGCATACCCTCTAGCTTGTGGGTGTGAACCCTATTCTGCACTCCCCTTTCCACAGCCTTGACAAGGGAGCAGAGGGGACTGTCAAGTGGTACATGCAATGCCCTGTGCCCCATCTCTCCCCTTGGTGCTTCACTGAGAGAATCCTGCTGGGTGCTAGTTCTTGTTAGAAAGGTCATCCTCTCTGTCTTCCACTGTGCACGGTGCTGGGTGGGCACTGAGGCAAGAGCCAGGGGTGCTAATACTGCGCTCACTGTCACGCAGGCCTGGCGCCGGCGCTGGTTCGTGCTGCGGCGTGGCCGCATGAGTGGGGATCGTGATGTGCTGGAGTACTACCGCAGCCAACGAGCCACTAAGCCCCTGCGTGCCATTGATCTCAGAGACTGCGCTGTGTGTGCACACACTGGCCCCGGCTTCGTGCGCAAGGAGTTTCAGAACCAATTTGTTTTTGTCGTCAAGACCACGGCTCGAACCTTTTACTTGGTGGCCAAGACTGAAGAGGAGATGCAAGTGTGGGTACGCAGTATCAGCCAGGTGCTCAACCTCGGCCAGCTGCAGGATGGCACAGGTGAGATTCAGGCTGCCCCAGGCTCATTCCCATGTGGGCACCATGTAAGGCGCCATCCAGTGGCCCAAAGTTCAGGCCCCAGCTGGAAACATGCCAAGCTGTTCTGGAGTTGTGTGGCAGGGCCGTGCCATATTTTCATCCATGTGCAGTCTACAGGCTCCCACCTCCTTACCATCCTTATGAATGTACTAGTGCCTATGTGGACTGCTAAGCCCAATCTCTCACTCTAACTCACACAAAAGAAGCACTTCTGGGTCACTTGGGCTGCTCCACGTCCATTTTGGCACATGTAGAACAATCAGTCCATACCTCATGTTGATAGTCACTTCCTGTTCTGGGTTTTGGTGGTAATCCGGGCCCTGATCCTAGGCTCTAAGCCCTTTGAATCTGATTTACTTTGCCACCAAGTATAGCCACAGAATTGCCCAAATCTGATTCCAGCCCCCCTTTCTGTTTACCCCATCTCTGGGTGCTTCTTGCATAGGTCCTGCTGAGATCTCAGCCAGAAAGGCCAGGCAGTAAAGGGGAATCTGGGCTGGGCACCGAGTTCCTTTCCCCTCGTGGGACAGCACAGCTAGAGCATCTCATTGTTTATGTGACTAAGCTTGCAGAGTGGCTGGGAACCCCTCAGTTTTCCCTTCTCCCCTGCGTCCTTCATAGAGGCATCATGGCTCCAGGATCTGCAGAAGTACAGGACCCACTCAGGCCCCAGTGATGGAGTGGAGTGCCCAGGGATTAACCAAGAGTAGCCCTGTAACAGACAAGTGTCAGAGACTGTGAGGGCCTAGGCCAGAGGCCTTTCTGAGTGCTTTGCAGAGCAGTGGCTCATTGCACTTCCCTGGGTAGGGACTCCATCTCTCCTCCACCAATGTAGCCCAAAGCAGTTCAAGCATGGCCCAGGTCACAGCTGGAAACAGGGAGAAGGCAAGTACTATGGCTCAACCACAGAAGCTGCACAATAGAGGCTCTACTTGGACCCTGACAGTTCTGGGCCCCTAGAGTTCTAGAATCCTGAACATCTGCCAGATGGGTTCAGGCTCCCCACTTCGAGGCATATTTCTCTGAAGGATCCCGCATGTTCCTCTGGAGGAGCCTATTGTCAGGTACTGGGCACGTGTGGGAGACTCCCAAGGATGAACATATCCTTTCCTTCCTTCCTTGAACTCCATTTATGTGCTCATTGCCAGAGCCAGCCCAGAGTAGGTGCCACAAGAGGTATTCTGTGGACATGAGCTGGGTTTTCCTCATTGTACATGACAAATAGATGTGGAGCAAATAAATACACATGTGTCATTCACCTGAGGCCGTATGGAGTGCAGGATGAGCCAGGTACTAAATAAAGTGTGTGTAGACAATGCCACTGCAGGCTAGCAGGCCAGGGCCTCTTGGTTCTCAGTGCTGATACAACACTTTACTCCTGGAACAGGGGACATCTTTCCCAGACACTGTTTCAAACCTGGGAGCATGGGAGAATGGGTTTTCTCTCCCAGAATAGACAGCAGCTGGGACTTGCGTCTTCAAGCTGGCGTCTGTGATGCTGTTGGCGAGACTGTGAGAGTGTGGTAGAGCCATTGTGAAATGCTGACCTGGGAAATGGCTTCTCCAGCAGGTTTTGTGGAGAGCCTATCTTGCACCCCCCATTCACTTCAGCCATCGCCTGCCAGTTCTCTGCCCACCACCCATGTGCTCAGCTCCCCCTTGCCAAGAGAGGAGCTGAGCTCTGGCCCTGGAGCCTTCAAGGAAAGCAGAAGTGAGTCAGAGTTCCCCTTCCTTCCCGATTATCTGGTTCTGTCCAACTGTGAGACGGGAAGACTGCGCCATGCCAGGTAGGCCTCACAGCATGCTCTTCTCTGCCTGCAGAACCCAGGCTGCCTCCGCTTGCCATCCTGTCGCTGAGCTGTGCTTTTTCTCACCAAATCAGCTTCTCATGAGTGTCTGCCATGGTCAGGATAGGGATTTATCCCTATCGAGTGCCATACTGTGTGAAGTTCTGGGTGTGCTAACTGAGCAAGCCCTGTGGCTTTCCTTCCTAACCTGTACTTGCCTATGTGTGGCGCATAGCAGTGGGTTGGGGGCAGCCAGGGTAGAGGAAACATGCCTGCACTCGCTCTGAGACCCACCGAGGTGTGGGCCTTTCTTCTCCTTACTGCCCCATGGCGCCTGCTGCCTGGGGCATCTGTAGTTGCCAGGTGCCTGCTCCATTTCTGTCACCTTTTCCTGCTTCTCTTCCCTAGTGTCCCTACCAGATGTGATAGCTGGTCCAACTCTTTGGAGCAGACTTCATGTGATGATGTTTTTGTTGAATGCCTGCCTCCACTGCCCTCCAGCAACTTGGGCCAGCCCTTGCGCCCTGGGAATGGGGCTCTGGAGGGCCCTCCCAGCAGGCCCCCAGCAGCCCGCCTGTGGAGCAGAGAGAGCAACAGGCCCCACCATGACCATCTGTCTTTGCTGGAAACATCCGTCAGCCCCACCATGAAGGTGGATACACATCCAGGGCCACGGGCCTTTGGTATGAATGAGCTCAGCCTCCTCTCCAGCACACCACCACCTCGGCCTCCTAAGCCCAGCCACCTCTCAGAGCGGCGGTCAGATGAGCAGGCCTTCTGGGGCAGGCGGGGTGGTTTGGCCAGGCCCAGTTGCACCTTGCTGCCAAGAAGGATCTCTGTCTCTGGTTCAGATCATGTGAGAACGTGGAAAGGTAAGGGCCACATGGCCACACTCAGAGTCTCTGCTCCCATGGCCGGTGTGATGAGCTTTCGGGGAGCACTAGGGATAAAAGTGAGCTGTCAAGCCATTTCCATCCTCTGGGTTCGGGTTTTTTGGGGTGGGGGTGATCACACCCGACAGCGCTCAGGGTCACTCCTGGCTCTGTGATCAGGAATCACCTCTGACAGGCTCAGGGGACCATATGGGATTCTGGGATTCGAACCACCATCTGTCCTGGATTGGCTGCATGTAATTCAAACGCCCTACCACTATCTCCCCAGCCCTCTGGGTTTGGTTGTATGCTGATCTTAGAAACCACCAGCCAAGGCCCCATCAACCGTGGTTTGCATCACCCACACATTCCTGGGGCTCCTTTTTTCTGAAAGTGTTCTTCTCACAGGGTACTTCGTTCCACTGCAATAGTCACAGCACTGGGCTGCTGCTAGGCACGCACAGAAGTACAGAAGTTAAGGGCTACAGACTCTCCAAACAGAGTCACTGTGGCTGAGAACACCCTCATGTCCCCAACAGAGGCTGGGGGTGGTGGCTGCTACACCTGTGGCTTCCTTCTAACAGCCTGGAGGAAGTGGCAACCCAGTGACGAAAATGGGCCCAGTGTGTTAAGGCACATGTGTGTGGTGCAAAGTGAAAATTGAAAGTCTAAGTAAAAAGTAGGGTGTGCAGTGCATCAGGCCAGCAGAATCTTAGAGGAGACCAGTAGGTAGGTATATGCATGGTCAAAGGACAAAAATCTAGAGCTTTAACTTATGGGAGAGACATTGAAATGATTAAGTTGTGCCATGTTCTTGTACTCTAAGGCACCAAAAGTGTAAAAGTATTAAAAATGGGCTCGGGAGATATATTACAGCAGGGAAAGCATTTGCTTTGCACACAGCTGGCCCTGGTTTGATCCCTGGCACTACAAAGGGTTCTCTGGGGGGCTGGAGAGATTGCATGGAGGTAAGGCATTTGCCTTTCATGCAGGAGGTCATCGGTTCGAATCCCGGCGCCCCATATGGTCCCCCGTGCCTGCCAGGAGCAATTTCTGAGCCTGGAGCCAGGAATAACCCCTGAGCACTGCCGGGTGTGACCCAAAAACCACAAAACAAAACAAAACAAAAAAAACAGAAAACAAAGGGTTCTCTGAACCCACCAGAAGGGATCCTTGAGTGTAGAACTAGGAGTAAGTCCTGAAAACCACTGGTAGTGGCCCAAAAACGAAAACCAAAACCAAAAAAAACAAAAACAAAAAAACTGAGAAAAGTGAGGCAGACAGAGAGCCAAAGTGTAGGAGTGGCTGGGATCCCAAAGGGTTGGGAAAGCAGAGGGCCCTGGAATTATCAGCTCTTCCCTCCCCAGAGAGGCTCACTAGAGCTCATTGTGCTTCTCAGGGCCAAGCTCGTCTCTGTGCTGCAGGGCCTATGGGTTATATCTCCAAATATAATTCTATGTGGGGGCTCTCTATGACCTCCTCCAATAAAGTTCCCATGAATGGGGGCCAGGACAGCACAACTCTTTGTCCACCTTCAGGCCTTCATGCAGCTGCATTGATGCCAGTCGCCACCCAGAAGTCTTCCCGCTGTTTGGGACAGCCAGGCCCAGTGGAGCCAAACGTGCACTCCTGGGCTCTGGCTCGGGTCTTCTCTGCCAGGTGACCTCGCTCCTGACCTGTTGGTCATACAGTTTTGGGAGTTTTCACCAAGTCTTCTAATTATCTTAGCAATGTACTTGCATGAATTCATTACTGTTATGTTACTATCAGTGGCATTTTATTCTAGATAAGGAGGGTTTGGGGAGAATTTTTTGCTGTTCTTTAACAAATTTCTTTTCTATTCTATTCCGATTTTGTGCCTAGCTTTTCTTAACTATAGGTTCCTTTACACTTTGAGGGTATGCATAAACTACTAACATTTTTAATAACCCTTAACTTTTTTTTGGGGGGGTCACACTCGGCAGTGCTCAGGGGTCACTCCTGGCTCTATGCTCAGAAATCGCTCCGGGCAGGCTCAGGGGACCATATGGGATGCCCGGATTCGAACCACCGTCCTTCTGTATGCGAGGCAAACGCCCTACCTCCATGCTATCTCTCCAACCCCAACCCTTCATTTTTTATTTGCTTTTATTGTGGGGAGATTGTGCTCCCAAGTGGTTCTCAAGAGGCCAACGGACCCATTGGTGATTCTCAGCCAGCCAGGGTACTGGTTCAATGGAAGGGCACAGGGATTCAGGAAGTACTGGATCCTAGTGATACTCTGAGGACCACGAGGGGCTAGTGACTGGATTCGGGCTGGGCACACACTAGGCATGTGCTCTAACCACAAACTTTCACTGTGACAGTGTGGCTTGAGAGAGATTTTCAAAGATATCTTTCTGGACCTTCTCTGATATTCCTATATTGGTAGCAAAAATTTTAAACATCAAATTTATTGGAGCATTTTATAGCCATACACAATGATTACTCTCCTTTGCCTCTTTTTGTGAATAATATCATTGGTTGATTTTTTTTAGAAGTGGTGTTTGGGCCACATCCAGCTGTGCTCAGGATCTACTCCTTACTCTGTCCTTGGGGGTTATTCCATGTGACCTATAGAGACCATTAGGTACCAATTGGTCATGTGTAAGGTGAGTGGCCTAACCCTGTACTATGTCTCTGGCCTACAATTTGTTGAATTTTGAATGCTAACCCAGCCTTGCATTCATGGAATGTGTTCATTATGCAGAATATTTTCTTTGATAAATTACTAGAATTTCTTTAAACAAATTTTGTTTTGAAATTGTTCTTTTGATCTTTGATCCTGAAGGAGATTATTCTACAATTTTCTTAATTTTGTTCTTATATTAGTGTTAGGCTTTAGTAAAAAGGTCTTTGTCATTTTATAAGGCAAACTAGAAAGATTTTCTCTCTCTTCATTCTTGGATAAGAGTTTGTGTTCGGTCAGTATTGTTCCTTTTGATGGCTGGTGGTATTTATCTAGGCATGGACCTTGATTTGTTGAAAATTTTGGGGGGAAGCTCCAGAAGTGTTTGTGCCTCGCAAATCTTAGGGGCCATGCAGTGCTGGATACCAACCCAGGGTCCTGTACATGCAAACCTCCACTTACCTGTACATGCAAACCCAGCAGGTGCTCCACTACTGGAGCCAAGTCCCTGGTACTTGAAAAATTTTCAAGTTAAGGGTTAACTTTCTTATTAGGAGAGCTGGAGTTTTTTTTTTGCCTTTTTGTTGTGTTACTTTTGTTAAACTAGGGTTTCCTTTGGTGGTTTAGGAATCTGATCATTTTGCATAGTCTTTGTAATAGCATAAAACTGATCAGAATAATTTCTTGTTTGGGTAGGACCTGTAATAATAATATAATATTATTATAATATTTATTATAATACATATTTTTATTTATTATAATAAATAAATTTATAATATATTTTATAACAATACATTATTTATAATAAAATAATAATATTTTGATTCCTGATATTGCTAATGTGGTTCTCCCCTCTTTATAATATTAATCTTACTGGGAGTTACTCATTTTATCTATATTTTAGTGAATAAACTTTGGCTATTTTTATTTTTTCCATTGTGTATTTGGTTTGGTTGTATAAATTTGTGCTCCTATCTTTATTATTTCCTTCCTCTACTTCAGTTGTCAGAAGTCTGTGATCTATGGGCCAAATGTGACCAAGAGCCTGTCTTCACAACCCTCAGTTCACGCACTGAGAATGGTGTTCATACTTTTAAAGGCTTGTAAAAATACTACTTGACTCTTTCCAGAAACTTTCCTGACTCCTATTGTTCCTCCTGGGGGATATTAGCTTATCTTCCTGAATTATCTAATGAATGTGGGTCTCACTCCATTTCTTCCTTTTTCTTCTCTGAACTGGGGCTGGAGTGATAGTTCAAATAATTCAGTTAAAATATTTTTGAATTTTTTCATAAATTATTTAAAATATGTATTTTTGGCATATACATTAAGGTCATGTCTTTTAATTTTCACACCTGAAAAATTCCCACTTACTTCTCTAGTTTGGTTACATTTTGGTTGCAGAAATTACTCAATACAATGTAATTACTTTCATTTCAGAATTTTTTTTTTTTAGATTTTGGGTCACACCCCGCAGCGCTCAGGGGTTACTCCTGGCTCTATGCTCAGAAATAGCTCCTGGCAGACTTGGGGGACCATATGGGATGCTAGGATTCGAACCACTGTCCTCCTTTTTTTTTCCTTCCCTCCCACCACTGTCCTTCTGATTGCAAGGCAAATGCCTTACTTCCATGCTATCTCTCCGGTCCCACATTTCAGAATTTTTTATGCATGTAATTCATTTTTTGTAATCCCTTTAATTTTATTTTTAATTAATTCTTCTATTGATTCTGTTTTTATGTGTTACCTTCTACATTTACAGAGAATATTCAACTTGATATCTAAAATGAATATGAATATTCATCCTAAAATATACAAAAATCTTATAATTTTGAAGTGTGATTTCTTCTTTCAATTTCATATGATTACCTCTGTCAATTTCATATAGTGATGTCATATAACATTTTACTTCTATTAGTTTTAAAAATCCCAACTTGTTGTTGGTATTATTTGCTATGATCAAGTCCTAAACTGACATTTTAACACTTGCTAAGTCATGCCTTCCTTTTAGATTTGATTCTTTTTGTGGCTTGTTTTTAAGTCAACGCTTGGTAAATTCTGATTATATTTGTTATTTTAAATGGCTTTTCTATTTTATCATTATTAGAGGATTTAATTGACAATATTGTCAATAGTAGTTTTATGCATATAACATTTCAATTCCATATCCACTACCACATACCCACTTACCTCCACCAAAGTCCCAAATGCCCCTGCCTTTCCACCTTTACACTCATCTATAAGCCAAGTTCTATGAGCCAACATTCCAGTTCTGTTGTCTTTGGCTATAAAAAGGATAATTTGTGGGGAGAGGCATATCTGGCAGGGCTCTCAGCTTACTCCTGGCTCTCTGCTCAGGTACCACTTCTAGCAGGGCTTGGGGGACCTTAAGGGTGGTGGGGATCCTACACTGGTCACCTATGTGAAAGGCAAATACCCTTCCCATCGTACTATCTCTCTGTCCCTCCAAATGTATTTTTGTTTTATTTTAATTACTTTATTTAAAAACCATGGTTTACAAAGTTTTCATAACACAGTTGTTTCTGACATTGCTCAACACCAATCCCACCACCAGTGTGACCTTCCCATTACCCATTGTCCCCAGTTTTTTACCACCCTCCTAAGCCTGTCCCCTTGACAAGCACAAAATGGCTTATTTTTTATTGCTTGTTACAACTAAATAGCTAGTTGAATTATCAAAAAAATTACTTGATGGGGCCGGAGAGATAGCACAGCAGTAAGGCGTTTGCCTTGCATGCAGAAGGACATTGGTTCGAATCCCAGCATCTCATATGGTCCCCTGAGCCTGCCGGGGGCGATTTCTGAGCATAGAGCCAGGAGTAACCCCTGAGCGCTGCTGGGTGTGACCCCAAAAATCAAAAAGAAAATTACTTCAGTAAAATAAAATCTGTGAAAATTGTTATATCACCTTACAATGGAGTCATTAAGTCATTTTCTGAAGGTTTACTGAGCTGTTCATTGAGAGTTCTGTGTTGTTTTTGCTTAATGAGATTAGTTGGCTTCTGTGCTACTTTACCATCAAACTTTGTGTGCTCCTACTGGACCGTTATAATTGAGGAAGTTGAATTTGTTTTGCAGCCGCATATGTGGCCATGCATTCCAGGAATTCTGGGATCTGTAGAACTCAGGTAATGAGCCTACATGGCGATGGCTGTAGGAATTGGGTGTGACTGTTGGAGCTTCCAGAAGTACAGGAGATGGAGAATATTATACTTTGAGAACACCAAGGTTTTCAACCCCCAAAATGGTATACTTCAATTTTTGTCAATTTGGTATCTCTACAGAGATTAATCATGAAGCACTGAAGCTGGGTTGTTTGGTATGGTAGTGGCTGTGGGGTGTAGATGTGGCTGCCAAAACTTCAATTAGATGGGAATTTGGCCCATTCCCATCTCAAAAGCACCCCTAATTTTAGCAGCTTGACTTGGACCAGTGAGTTTACATGACAGTTGGCTGTGGGAAGTAAAGGAAGGGGGGGCGGATTTCCTCCACTTCAAAAGACTCTAGAGCAGGGGTCTCAAACTCAATTTACCTGAGGGCCACAGGAGGTAAAGTTGGGGTGATCCTTGAGTGCAAAGTCAGTAGTAAGCCTTGATCATTGGGGGGTGAGACCCAGACAACTAAAACAAACAAACAAACAAAAAAAACAAAACCAAAAAAAGATTCCTCTAAGGCAGGGCCACAAAATGTTGTACGGAGGGCAGCAAACGGCCTGGCTGGCCCCGAGTTTGAGACTCCTGCTCTAGAGTTTTCAGACAAAATAATGTTTAAAAAGTTTTTATTGAAACCACTGTGATTGGGGCCAGTGAGGTGGTGCTACAGATAAGGTGTCTGCCTTGCAAGCGCTAGCCAAGGTTCGATCCCCCGGCATCCCATATGGTCCCCCAAGCCAAGGGCAGTTTCTGAGCGCTTAGCCAGGAGTAACCCCTGAGAGTCAAATGGGTGTGGCACGAAAAAAACAAAACCAAAAAAAAAAAGAAATCATTGTGATTTACAAAGTTCTTCATAGTTATGTTTCAGACATACGATGTTTCAGGGCCAATCCCATCAATGGTGTCAACCTCCCTCCACCAATGTTTCCCAAGTGCATCCCATGTCACCCCCTGCTCCCCCAGCCTGCCAGCATAACAGGGCCCATTTTACGTTTTGATTGTTGAAGTTTGAGTCTCATGATTACATTGTTCTTGACTCTAGCTTGGCTATCTAGTTCTGGCCTTCGTTTGTTTGTTTGTTTTGCTTTTTGGCCCACACCCAGTGATGCTTAGGGGTCGTGATACTCCTGGTTATGCACTCAGAAATTGCTCCTGGCTTAGGGGACCATATGGGATGCCGGGGGATCGAACCGAGGTCTGTCCTAGGTTAGCACGTGCAAGGCAAATGCCCTACCGCATGCGCCATTACTCTGGCCTCATAGTTCTGTCCTTTATTTCTTTTTTTGAATCACGGTTTATTGGCATTGTCAAATCTGAACAAGACTGTAATTTTTCTTTCTTTCTAACCATTTTTTTATAAAAAATTATGGAACACTTCACGAATTTGCATGTCATCCTTGCGCAGGGGCCATGCTAATCTTCTCTGTATCGTCCCAATTTTAGTATATGTGCTGCCGAAGCGAGCACTCTAACCAGTTTTTAAAGAAAAAAGGAACCAAATTACTTCCAATAGAGTCATCAGATGCTCAATAATCTTCACCTGAAAAAGAGCTGCATTTCAAGCTTGTGTCAGGGTCTCTCATTCCTTTTTCACTTTCACAATGTTCACATTGCTGCCTGCTATCTTCTCAACGTTGGCCTTGAACTTCGCCTTCAGGGCATCCCGTACAGCCTTGGCACAGATCTGGGAGTATGGATGTAGCTGAGCCCCGCCTGTCGCCAGTAGGCCACCATGATGTCGAGAGGGTTGCCGGCTGGGTCGAACCACCAGGAAGCGCCATAGTCTTCTGTTATTTCTTAACACCACCAATGCACCTGAGACCTCTTGGCCCCTGACCCCATTCTTTCATATTTGTATTTATCCTTCTCCACTCAATTTCTTTTCTTCTCTTTGCTATAGTCTGAGGCCTAGAGTGTTCTCAAAAACTCCATTTAAACCATTGTGTTTCTTCATGCAGTTATTATGATATCACATATAAGTGATATCATCCTGTATTAATAATTCTTCTCTGGCTCACGTCATTTAACATAATATCTTCCAGTTCCATCCATGTTGTAGCAAATTGCATGATTGCATCATTCCTTACAGCTATGCAGTTTTCCATTGTATATACGTACCACATCTTCATGATCCACTCATCTGTTGTTGGACATCTAGGCTGATTCCAACAATTAGCTATTGTACCAAGTGCTACAATGAATAGTGATATGTATACATCCTTTTGGATCAGTGTTTTTCTATCTTGGGGATAGATACCCAAAAGCAGGATTGCTGGGTCATGTGGCAAATTGATTTTTAGTTTACTGAGTGCCTTCCATACTGCTTTCCATAGAGGTTGAACTAAATGGCATTCCCAACAGCAGTGGATGAGAGTTCCTTTCTCATCAAATCCCCACCAACAGATATTGCTCCCAGTGTTTTTTATAGCAAAGAAAATTTGATTTATCATTGACCCATCAAGTTTTGTTAATAATTAGTCAATGTTGCCAATACCATATTCAGATGATATGACCATTTTATTTCCTAAATGCACTTCTTTTTTTTCCAAACTTACATGACTGTCAGTGAAAGTTTAACAATAAGAATCAATCTAATGCCTACACTAACTTATACTTTGGTGATAGTAATGTAGATGGATCCTCAAACCTTTGCTTTAGGAGAACTTATGTAAGATAACAAAACAATAATTTAGAAGTTGTAATTCTCCAAAGGAGATTTTCAATGTCTGTATAGAAATGGTTATAGGCGGGCCCGGAGAGATAGCACAGTGGTGCTTGCCCTTGCAAGCAGCCGATCCAGAACCTAAGGTGGTTGGTTCGAATCCCGGTGTCCCATATGCTCCCCCGTGCCTGCCAGGAGCTATTTCTGAGCAGACAGCCAGGAGTAGTCCCTGAGCACCGCCAGGTGTGACCCAAAAACCAAAAAAAAAAAAAAAAAAAAATTAAAAAAAAAAAAAAAGAAATGGTTATAGGCAGTGGGATTTTTTTTTTGATTTTTTTGGTCACACCCAGCAGCGCTCAGGGGTTACTCCTGGCTCTACACTCAGAAATCGCTCCTGTCCGGGCAGGCTCGGGGGACCATATGGAATGCCAGGATTCGAACCACCATCCTTCTGCATGCAAGGCAAACGCCTTACCTCCATGTTATCTCTCTGGCCCCTAGGCAGTGGGATTTTTTTTTTTGGTTTTTGGGCCACACCCGGCAGTGCTCAGGGTTTACTTCTGGCTGCTCAGAAATAGCTCCTGGCAGGCACCGAGAACCATATGAGACACCGGGATTTGAACCAACCACCTTAGGTCCTGGATCGGCTGCTTGCAAGGCAAACACCACTGTGCTATCTCTCTGGGACCGGCAGTGGGATTTTTAAGAAGCATCTTCCATGTCCACATCCTGTTGCAATTCCTGTAACATTTTTCCTTCCAGTTGCTTTCCTTTGCCTGCAACAGGGGCATAGATAAGATGGATATTTTGCTTTACTTCTTTGATGTCCTCAACTTTCTGTAGTTCTTTATTTTTCTTCAACCTGTTCATTATAAATTTACCTTGCTGTTTCTCCTCAATCTCTTCTACTCTCTTCATTGCATCAATAGTTTTTTTCTATAGCTCTTGCTGGTACTTAATAGGTTTGTTTCTTCGTTTTTCAAATTCAAATGAATTATCCACTGTAAGCTCTTTAACAGCTGCTTTCCAGAAGGCTTTCTTGTCCACCTCACTTTGCGAGGATTGCACTTTTCTTAAAGTTTTTATGATACTTGGATTTACAGAATCTGAACACCTTGCAATCGTTCCGGACAAACATCATGTCATGGCTGGGGTAGATGGGCCCGGAACAGAAGTAACATTTTTCGATCCTCATCTTGCACCCGTGGGGCCGAGACCACCCAGTGCAAGCCGAACCATTCCTAGTATTTTTTGATGTGTGCCATCCTCACTGGTGTAAAATCTCATTGTTGTCTTAATTTGGAAAAAATGACTTTTTAAAGTGTTTTGATCTCAAACATTTATCTGAATTTTAATATCTTCCACAATACTATTGTCCTGCTTTCTTGCCTTAATTTTAGCAGCTGAGTAGTCATATATCAGTCCCACTGCCATTCTTTTAAGTTTCTTTGTAAGAATTTGACTTCTCTTTGATGTTCCTTAATTTCTCTACAATGTGTTCATGCCTCAATTTCTTTTATTTGCTCTTAGGACTCAGAATTCTATGCTTGAAGATCAGCATCTTTCAAACTTGTTGGGAAACATCTCTCTTCAAATATTACTTCTTGATTTTTACAATTTTTTCTTTGAGAACCCAATAATACATACTTTTGACATTAAACTGTTTGTATGCCTATTAATTACTGTCATTATTTTATCTCTTTATCCTGAATTTTGGCTTTTATTATATTTATTATTATTATAGTTTAGGTAGTGTGGATTAAAACTTTTTTTGACTGCCAGTGCTCTGGGAACCATATGTGGTAATGGGATTGGAACCAGGCTGTGACTACATGCAAGGCAAGTGCCCTAAGCATTGTTCTCTCATTCTAGCCCCTTAATTTTTTTCAGGACTAATTTGTGTTTGTTTGTTTGTTTGTTTTTTGCTTTTTGGGCCATACCTAGTGATGCTCAGGGGTTACTCCTGGCTATGTGCCCAGAAATCGTTCCTGGCTTTGGGGGACCATATGTGATGCCAGGGATTGAACCCAGGTTTGTCCTGGATCAACTGCGTGCAAGGCAAATTCCCTACTACTTGCTATCACTCCGGCCCCTAACTTGGTTTTTTAAATGCTTCATGAATTGGACAGTATCTCATCTAGCAAATAGATTTAAGTCTCTTCAGTCTTCTGTGTCACACATAATTTGTGTTCAAATTATATTTGAGTTCCAAGAATTTTGAGTTCCAGCTCTGTATTTTGATTTCCTTTTCTAATGTTGATTTGTAGGGAAATGGAGACACTGATACACCAAGTTACTTAACCAATTCAGTATCAGAACCCTCCTCCAATTCCTTCTTTCTCCCCCACCCCCGCAAAGGGATATAGAATTAACAGTCTCCAACAGCACAAGTCCTTCCATTATCTCTTTTTAAATTATTCTGTCTCTTTTCTCTCCCAGTCCTCTCCTGTGGGGCTTTATTCTTTCTCTCCTGTTTTTCTTTGTCATATTCATTTCTATTGACCTATTTTTAACTCATTCTGTTGGATTTTTAGAAACCATCTAGTGAATTTTTTATTTACTAACTAACTCTAGGGTTTAATTCAGTTTATTTTCACAATGTCTATTTTTTTGGTTGAGGAATTATTGTTACCATACTTTCTTTCTTTGAAGGATGGGAGGTGAGCCACACGCAGTGGTGCTCAGGACTTATTCCTGCTCTGCACTCAGGGATCACTCCTGACAAGGCTCAGGGGACCATATTGTGTGCTGGGAATCAAACTTGGGTCAGCAGCATGCATGGTGAGCACCCTACCTGCTGTATAGCACTCCAAACACCTCAAACTTTCTTGTAGTCCTTTGAACATGATTTCCTTTTGTTCAATGTATTTTATAACAGTTTTGTAGTCTTATTTTTTTCCTTATAATTTTTTATTTAAATAGCTTTTATTTACAAAGTTATTGATAGTTGAGTTTTAGGCATGTAAATACTTCAACACCAATCCTACTACCAGGTCAACTTCCCTCCAACAATGTTTACATACTCCACGCCCCCACACTCACCTGCCACTTTGACAGGCACTTAACAAAGTTTAGTGGTTTCAGCTTAGATCTCATGTTTTTAGTATTGCTCTCTGTGTTTTGAATGTTTAACCATACTGCTCTCCCATATCGCCAGTATAACAGAAGCCCTGACCCCTGTTTCTTCATCACTTTCCTTTCTCATCTTATTTCTCCCCTGGATTTCTTTCCTTTTTTGTCCTTCTTGCTAGGCTCTGGAGTCTAGGGTGTTCTATGCAACCCCCTTTAATACATTACATTTCCTCATCCAGATACACCACAGATAAGTGAGATCATCCTGTGTTTGTCTTTCTTCTTCTGGCTTCTTTCACGCAACATGAGATCTTCTAGCTTTGACCAGGTTGAGTTACTAGGGGCTGGAGATGGATGAAATGCAGAGATGTTGGTTAAAGTTGACCCTTTCATTTAGGAGATAAAGATGTTCTAGAGATTTAATACACAACATTGTAATCATGGTTAATCATGTGTGCTTGGTATACTTGAAAGTTTTGAAGAGAATAGATCTTAAAGAATCTCATTGTTAAGCAGAATTTGATATTGCCAAACTATGGCAGTGTACTTTTTTTTGCAATATATTGGTATTCACAAGTAGTATATTCTATTCTATAAATGTTTGCAATGTTCTGTGTCAGTTGTAGCTTCCGAGAGTTAATAGAATATGAGTATAGAGCATTGTGATTGTGCTTTGAAAAAAGGAAAAAAATATAACATGGTAAGGGAGATTCCAGATGTAATAGTATAAAAGGGTGGTTAGGGCAGTTTTGAATGAGGTTTGAAGAAATACTTGAGGGAAAAAAGGAGTGAACCATTTTACTATCTGGATCGAGAATATTATAAACAACAATGTTAATAAGGGAGATATGTAGAATGTCTGTCTTGCATACAGGCAGAGTATTGGGGAGAAGTGAGATGGGGACATTGGTGGTGGGAATGTTTCACTGGTGAAGGGGTGTGTTCTTTTTATGACTGAAACCCAACTACAAACATATTTGTGATCAAGGTGCTTAAATAAAGATATTATTTAAAAAAGAATATTATAAACAGGATAAGACTGAGCAAATACCTCGAAATGGGAGGTGGATAGCGCATTAGACAACAGCAAAATAAAACTAATGTAGGACTTGCATTCCAATGGTGGTTCAAACTCTAGTCCTGAGGTTCTATGATCAAGTGAGAGCCATGGGAGCAGATGGAACAGGAGGGAAAACATGGTATGCTTTGAATATGCTCTCTGCTGTCTTGAGAAGAGATTTAAGACCAGCAAATTTGGCCAGTGGTGAGGCCAGAAAACCCAGGAATGGCAATTCTAGAGGGAACCGAGACTAGGATGGTCTTCAGCTGAACCCAGAAAGTGCAGCACAGCAAGTGTCTTCAGAGTGGCAGCTCCCTCACTGGATGAACACTAGAGCCTGAGTGGAGCTGACGGAGACTTTCCGGTTTAGGGCCTGAGAAACCAAGATAAGTAACAAGGGGAACAAGTTGAAATATGGGAAGGAAGGCAGGAAGTTGGTTTGGGATCTGTTGGTCTTGAGGTGCCTGCTCAATGGAAATGAAATGCTAAGTCAGTTGTTAGAGGAGTCTGAGGCTCCGTGAGAGGCCTGGGCTAGGGCTCTGAAGTTGGTGAAAGTCAGTGTAGACGTGCTAAAGCAAGGGTGTAGATACTACACAGGACTGAGTTCAGAGAAGCAAGAGTGTGCAGCATTCAGAGGTGGTGCCCCAGCCCAAGCACCTCTACATGGGCAGGAGTAAGATGAAGACTCACACTCATTTTCCTGGGGCCTGGAAACCCCCACATGTACCATGGGTCCACCATGTAGTCTCAAAAGTACTAAACTGATTAGTCCTCCCCTCCTTCTGCACCACCCCTCCTGAAATCTAGCCTTTCTACAAACAGAAAGCCCAGCACCCAGGGATGGTTCCAGCGCCCCCTGGGGGCAAGATGGCCACCTGGAAAAGATGGTCCAACCCATGCCCACCATCTCAGCAGTTCCCTCAGCTCCCTGCCGCCAGGGTGTCCCTATGTCTGATGCAGGATTTTTGCTCTGTTTGCAACCTTTGGTATCCACACGGAGCCAGCAGTGGGAAGGTAATCGGAGCCTTGGTTCAATATGCTTTATTAAAGATGCTCACCCTTTTTGTCAGGATTCACTGGGTGCTTCCTGACTCCAGATACATATACCCCCTTTGCAGCATTCCTATAAAGTAGCTTCTGTTGTTGGTCTCATTTGAGACGTGGAAGTGGAGACAAGAAAAGGCTGAGTAGCCCTCCCAATGCTGCATAGCTCAGTAGTAGAGCAGGGCCTTCACACGATAGCATGACCCCACGGCAGCCTTCAGCTCACTTCTGTGGCGTGCAGGATCCAGAAGCAGAGAAGAGACACCTAGCAAGCTTTCTCGTTCCCGCACACCCTCCTGAGCCGAGAGGTCCTCTCCTGCCTGCATACTATAGGCCCTTCTACTCCTTCTTCAGGAGGAAGCTGACTTCCACCTTCCCTTCCCTTGGCTCCCCACCACCAGCCCCTGTTTTTCTCCAGATACTGAGGCTACTTTTTCTTGGGCTGGCTCTGTGCTCTTCTCTGCTGCTCTGAGAAATGTGGGCCACTCACGTGTTCCCACTTCTTTCGGTTCCTGCAATCATGATAACTTCATCCTCTGTGGTTTTGAGCTTATCAGATCTTGGAGTCAAGGTTTCTTCCATGGCAGCCTCACTTTCCTCAGTGGGCCTGTGTCCGAGACTATAACCGTTTGGAAGGGGCATTCTCTGCTCAGCTCCTGGAATAACACAGAGTCCTTAGAAGCCCTGAGGACCTGAGGTGCTGAGGTATGCATGCTGCATCACCCCGCTCTTGTTTGTTCGTTTGTTTGAGCATCTAACAATGCTCAGGGCTTACTCCTGGCTCTGCTCTCAGGAATCACTCAGGGAGCATATGGGATTTTGGGGTTGAACCAGGTTGGCTGCGTGCAAGGCCAAACCCTCCCTGTGTCCTCGGCTCCAGCCCCACTCCACTCTTGTTTCTTGCAGCTGATGTGGAAGGTCAATCCCTAAGGCACCGGGACAAGCGGCTCAGCCTCAATTTGGTAAGCTTGGCACTTGAATTGCTCAAGGCCTTCCCTCTAACTGTTCCCTTGAAATGTTGGGAGACTCAACACTCTGGTTTCGAGGATCCTACAGCCTCCCCTCAAGGTCGTGGACTTCTCTAATAGCACTAGCATGTGAGGGAGCTATTTCAGACAGGCCAGGGTTTTGGAGGCACAGGGCCATGCTCACCCTTCATCTTTGGTGGTGTACCAGCAAGCAATGGTACCCTTTGTGAGTGCTTCTACTCCCTCTTGTCCATAGCCCTGCCAGTTCTCCCCGACATCTACCCCAGCCTCAGCTGGTGCCGAGGACAGCTATGTGCCCATGGGCCCACAGGTTGCCCCTGCTCTGGCAGCTTGCTGCAGCCCTGATGACTACATCCCCATGAGCTTGGGAGGCCTGTCAAGCCCCCTGCCTGCATTACCTACAGACCTGGAGCCTCCACCAGTGAACAGAGATCTCAAGCCTCAAAGGAAATGTAAGCCAGGCTATGGGGAGTGCGGGTGAGGTAGGGCAGGCCCTGTGAAGGGCACCAGGGAGTGCTTCCTGTTTGCCTTGAGCCTGGCTTCTTGGGAGGGCTGTGGACTGAAGGCACCAGGCCTGCCTGTGCAACCTGCAAAGCCCCTTCAGTTCAGAGGGCTCTTGTGAGCTCCTTTTCTGCCTGCTACAGCCCATGGAAGGCAGGCAACCTGGCCTCCTGCCTCAGAGCTGACTGCCAGCATGCACTGTCCCGCAAGTGCCCTAGTGAGCAAACTTGCAGGCAGCTATTGGGCTGGCTCTCCCTCGCAGTGAGGCTGGGAAGGGGGTCAAGGAAGTGGACACACCCCCTTCCTCACTGGGGTTCCAGATACATGCCCACCTTCTCTGTGCCCTGTTCTCCCAAGTTCTTTTTCCACTGGCTTTGGGTATGGGGGAAATGGAGGGAACTCTACATGGGAGACAGGTGTGTGGAAATTGCCTGCAAGCAGGAGAATTGCAGAATCAGTGCTACAGGAGAGACTGCCTCAGCGGGGGCCATCAGGTGTTGTTGCTAGAGGGAGAAGTTGCCTCAGGAGGGCCCTGTCAGGTATCAGGCTAGAGGAGAGTCTGCCTTGAAAGGCCCCTTTAGTCCACAAGTGCCCTGACAGGGACTGTCACCCGGAGGGAGGCATTGTCAGAGATGGAGAGTAAAATCATCCCATGTGCCATATCTCCAACCCTAAGTGAAAAAGTCTGAATCAGGGTCACGCATGAAATAATCCAAATCTGGCTGAGGGTGAAACACATAGAATCTGGCAGTCTTCTACTTTGTCTCTTCCCCAAGATGCCTGCCAGAAATGTTTTTATTGTGTACAGAGACCACCCCAGGTGGGGCAGTAAGGACATAGTAAGAGCAGATAGCTCAGTCTATCCTGAGCCTGTCCTACCCAGGTTTACATATAAGACAGTCTTTGTTTTGGGTGAAACCAGTGTAAACAAGCAGATACAAAGAGACCAGGGATGATCTTTTTTTTTTTTGTAGTTTTTGGGTCACACCCGGCAGTGCTCAGGGGTTACTCCTGGCTCCATGCTCAGAAATTGCTCCTGGCAGGCTCGGGGACCATTTGGGACACAGGGATTTGAACTGATGACCTTCTGCATGAAAGGCAAATGCCTTACCTCCATGCTATCTCTCCCGCCCCCGGGGATGATCTTTGTTTTGGGTAAAATAAATTGTAATCTAACAATGGAGAGACTGCTTCACTCCACTCCCTTGATGTTCAGTGACCTTGGGAATGTGGCTGGCAGACAATCGAAAGGGGGTCACCCAAATGAGATCTTTTTTTCACCTTTCATTTTGTTGTAAAAAAAATAGCAATGCAAAGGCCCATGTGCTGTGTATGGTCCTAGTGTTCAAGGTTGCTATGGAGTGTCCTAAGTAGGGGAGCTGGTGTGGGCTGTGGGGCTGTTTCTGTGAGATGCAGATGCAGGAGAACCTGGATTTGGCTATCTGGTGAGCCTGCTGTGTGGTGTGATACTGGCAGGAAAGCCCCTTCTCCAAGGGCCCTGGTACCCCTCTCAGCACACCCGAGGCTTCTGGGAAGCTGGTTCCAGACTCAGAAAGTGAACTCTGCTCTGCTGCAAGGCAGGATGGGAAACAGTCTTTGCACACACAGTCCAGTGCAGTTCAACACTGATGGAGGGGTGCAAGGCGGGATGCTGAGGGGGAAGGAGGCTTGTTGGTTAAGTCTCTACTGCTGACCACACAGATCTGCTGCTCTTCCATCCCCCAGAGCGTGTAGAGGCCCTATGCATTGCTCAACCATGACCTACATAGCCCCTGGGGCACTGCCAAGTGTCACATCATCAGTGGAGAGGTGGGGGTGGGCAGCTTCCTGGTGGAACAGGGACCCACAAAAGGAAGCAATGTTGATTAGAAAGGGGCTTTATGGAGGGTGGAAAAAATAAAGTGGCTTTAGTGGAAGATGGAGAATCACTGGGCTAGACCATGGGGAGTAAGCACAGGACTGCAGACAAGCCCAGCCCGTGGTCTAAACCAGTCTGGGGCTCCAAGAATGAAAGAATAAAGGTTTGCAACCCTCAGTAGAGGGAGAACAGAGACGCCAGGATGCCTGGCTGAGGGAGGAAGGGGAAAAGTGTGGTAGGCAGAAGGCACATTAGGACAGCAGACTGGAGGAGAGCCAGTTAGAAGCCCTGATGACAAAAGGACATGAGGTGGTGTGGTGGGGATTGGGAGACCAACACCCAGGCCCATAGATAGAGCAAGCATCAAGAACCCTGGGCTGGACTGAAGGCATCAGTTATCTCCTGCACACCATGTGACCATTTGCTCCCTCTGAGCCGGGGCCAGTATGGCTGGAAGCTGGCCCCACCATCTCTGCAGGCTGCTGGTTCTTGGGGATTGGACGTGCTGGACTCTCCATTCTGGTCTTGACTTCTTGGCCCCTAACCACACAGATCTCCTGTATTATCTTGTAGCGCGGCCTCCTCCTCTTGACCTGAGGAACCTCTCTACCATCCGGGAACATGTATCTCTAACCAGGACCCACACAGTGCCATGGTGAGTTTGGGCCCCTCCCCTGGCATTCACTGCCATTGCAGCATAACGGTTGGTGCTCAAGCCAGTGCAGGTACAGTCTTGACTCTCCTGAGGCAGAAGTGTTTAGAGGTCACAAAGGGAAAGAATTTCCTGTGCGAATTGGAAGCCATCTGCCCCCAAGTGGACCAGAGCTGCTTCAGGAATTGCTTTGGCCGGAAGGAAGTTGTGTGTGAAGGGGAGGGCTGAGGCCCCGCGGGGCTCTGTCAGTTCCTGGCTGCCTTTCAGAGCAGCTGTAAGACATTGCTTTAACCTCATCTATATTTTTCCTCTTAGCAACCGAACCAGCTTTCTCTCTCCAGAAAGAAATGGTTTTAATTCTGCAAGATTTTTTGCCAGTCCTGTTTCAAGAGAAGAGGAAGAAAGCTACATCCCAATGGTAATCCTATATGTTTAACATCCTTTCACCCCAATCTATATCCTTATGAGTTCACCATAAAGGAAACGTATTCTTGGGAAAGACTGCCCTTGATTGTAATAGCAGGTTGCAATGTTTTCAGACTGGGAACAAATCCATATTTGCAGCTGACTTTCTCTTCTGCGATATTTAGCTCTTTGCACGACTTTGAGGACATAGTTGTTACAGAGAACCCTCCTGCACTTTGTTGTCCCTTCTTTGCTCTTCACTTATGAATCTATTGAGAACTTGAATTTGCTTTTTCCTTTTCTATTGAGGCCACGTGCTGCTCAAGGCTCACTCCCAACTCTGTGCTCGGGGATCCTTTTTGCCAGTGCTCAGTGGACCATATGTGATATGAATTAAACCTTGGTTGGCTGCATACAAGTCAAGACCTTAAACCCTGTATTATCTCTTCAACCCAAGAATTTTATTTTGTTTTTTTTTGGGGGGGGGCACACCCGTTTGATGCTCAGGGGTTACTCCTGGCTAAGCGCTCAGAAATCGCCCCTGGCTTGGGGGGACCATATGGGACACTGGGGGATCGAACTGCGGTCCTTCCTTGGCTAGCGCTTGCAAGGCAGACACCTTACCTCTAGCATCACCTCTCCGGCCCCAAGAATTGGTATTTTTGAGGGGAGAAAGAAAAGAGCTATTAGCACCTCTGGCATTTTTTTTGGTTTGTTTTTTGGGCCACACCCAGTGATGCTCAGGGGTTATTCCTGGCTATGTGCTTAGAAATCGCTCCTGGCCTGGGGGACCATATGGGACGCTGGGGGATCGAACCATCCTAGGTCAGCCACTTGCAAGGCAAACTCCCTATCGCTGCTCCACCACTCTGGCCCCAGACCTCTGGCATTTTTGAGGCATTTTAGCTACAACTGTGCCCTCTCTGATTCAAAAAGAAGGTACTCTAGGGATAATTTCTGCTTCTATGAAGACATTTTGGAAAGCTATTTAAGAAAAACAATGTTTAAGATAACTGTGATTACAAATATTTTTGAGAAGACAGTTCTGCCCTCTATATGAAGATAATAGGCAAAAAAAATTGCCAAACAGTAAGCTAGTGGAGAAGTAATTGCATGTTTTGTTTTGCCTTTCTATTTGACAAAAAACTGTGTTGTACGTGTGCTTAACTATAGACAGATGGAAAATAACTCAGATACAAATCCGCTGTGGTCGTTCCAATGTTTCTTCACACTTAACGTGGGCCCTTGGGAAACGTTGAGGAGCAAATGCTTAGAGATGATACTGAGCAGCTGTGCTTGGTCTCTAAGAGCAGAGAAGGGGAGTGAACCCAAAAGCTGTGTGGAGCTTCTCACACGTAGCAGGCCATCTGGGATCTGTGTGCCTTTGAGAAGGACCCACACTTCATTCACAGCATGGTGTAGCACTGCTCACTTGGCCAAGGAGATAATCTTGGGTCAGTGACTCTCTCTTCATCTAGACCAGTTCTAGATTAAGAGCCTTGAATGCTGACACAATAAAGAAGCTACTAGGAACCTCAGGCAGGTGTGTGTTGATTCCCCTTCTAATTCCTATTGTCATTAGAAGCTTCAAGAATTTCTCTTCTTCAGTGTTTTCGAATAACTTTTATTTCTATCATTCTGGATGCCAGTCCTATATCAATTTGGATTTGATTTTACTCATTCATATGCATTTTTTTCTTTGGTGATAACTTCCCAAATTTATCCTCAAATTTAAAATAAAATTTATAGATTTATAAAATCTATTTAAAAAATTTAGGCGAGGGACTAGTGAGCAAGTTTTTTTTCTTGGTTTTTCGGGCCACACCCATTTGAATCTCAGTGGTTACTCCTGGCTAAGTGCTCAGAAATTGCCCCTGGCTTGGGGGGACCATATGGGATGTTGGGGGATCAAACTGTGGTCCTTCCTTGGCTAGCGTTTGCAAGGCAGACACCTTGCTTCTAGCACCACCTTGCCAGCCCCCTAGTGAGCAAGTTTTGTTTGACTAAAGCAATGTGTCCTTTCTTCAGTCACAGTTAGAAAATTTAGATGAAGGAGCATTACTTTATGTGTTTTTTTTCAAATTGAAATTTTCACATTTTGGTCAGCTTTTCTAGTAGGATTCTAGATTTGATATGTCACATTCCATGTTCTATTATAGTGTTATAATTTTACTTTTTCCAATTATCTTTCAGTGAGACAGACTTTCTGTCAGGGTGAAGTTCTATGCATTATAGTACAGTGTGAAATCTGCTCTCAACTACCTACTTCATTAGGATCCCACCCTCCCCACAAACCTAGGCCCTGGAAGTCAGAACTCTAATTCTGTCTTTTGGTGAGTGCCACCTCTGCTGCGCTAGGACTGGTGGCACCTCTGAGATGAATTCGTTTCTCTCACAGCATGTCTGTGCGATGATGAGTTCAGTTGGTCCATATACTTCCTGTGGCAGTGCTCAGTGGTGTTGCCATGGATGGATGTGCCAGTGCTCCTCAGCCCCTTCCACTGAAGGAGTTTGGAGGAAGTTATGAATCTAATTGGTATAAGTGTTTTTCACTGACTTTGTTGCGGAGTTATTTTTTCTGTAGTTAAATAAACATCTATGTTATTTACCATTTAAGCCATTTTTAGATGTTCAGTTAAGTGCATGAAGAATGGTATCAAGTACATTCAGAATTTTGCACAACCATCATTTGATTGTCTGTTTCCAGAACTTGTTCATTCCTCAACACAGAAATTTGGTCCCCATTAAACACTTCACTCATTCATCCTTTCCCTACCCCCAACCCTGGTAACCTCTGTTCCACTTTCTCTTTTGTGAATTTGTTTACTCTAGGGATTTCATATAATGGAATCTTATTTGTCCCTTTGTGTCTATCATCTTTCACCTAGTACAATATTTTTAAGATTCAACCATATTTTAGCATTTTACCACAGTTTCATTCAGTTTGGTGTGATCCCAGCTAGTGCTCAGGAGTATACAGAGGGTGTTCATGCCACACTCAGCTCTAATCATGTCCTTTACCCATTTTTTGAATAATTGTGTTTGAGTTTTCTAAATCATACATATATATGTATATATGTATGTATGTATGTATAGTGAGGGGGCCAGAACAATAGTACAGCATGGTCAAGAAATGTGTAGTAACATTTGTAGCCATACCTTTGGACCAAACTGGGGCCTAACAGAGCACCGAACACTTTGTAGGGTACTGAACTGTTGTTGAGATAGCAATTTCTTTTCTTTTTTTTTATTTTGGGCCACACCCAGTGACGTTCAGGGGTTACTCCTGGCTATGTGCTCAGAAATCCCTCCTGGCATGGAGGACGATATGGGACGCAGGGGGATCGAATCGCGGTCTGTCCTGGGTCAGCCACATCTAAGGCAAACACCCTACTGCTGTGCCATCGCTCCAGCCTGAGATAGTAATTTCTAAGTGCAGCTTCCCAGTTACTTCCAGGATGCTTTGACCTATTCTTACATTTTGAGAAATACCCATAGTATTGCCCATAGAGGCAAAACCAGAGTGAATGAAATTTTCTTTTTTTAATCACATCTCTGCCAAGACTGGTGGTTTTTATAAAATTAATTTAAAATTTTTTAATTGAGGTTCTGTGGTTTACTCTTCTTTTATATGGTTTCTTATTTGTATGCAGCAATATCTCTTTGTTGTTGTGACTTTCATTTCCATGATAATAGGTGACAGTGGATATTTTTTATATGCTAACTGGTTACCCAAAGACCCATCCATATACCTTTATAGAAATGTCTGTTTATTATCCTTCAATTTTTGATGGGGTTATGGTTTTTTTGTTTTTATTGAGTTTTGTTTTGTTTTTTGGGCCACACCCAGTGACGCTCAGGGGTTGCTTCTGGCTATGCACTCAGAAATCGCTCCTGACTTGCGGGACCATATGGGATGCTGGGGGATCAAACTACAGTCCATCCTAGGCTAGCTCAGGCAGGCAAGATGCCTTACCACTTGCACCACCGCTCCAACCACTGTTGAGTTGTTTGAGTGCTTTATATATCTTGGATATTAGCCCTTTATCTCATATATTGTATTCTAGTGTTTTCTCCTATTTGGTAGGATGTCTTTATTTTATGCCTAGTTTCTTTTTATTTCAAATGGAAAAAATTTATTAATTTTTTGTGAATTAATTATTCATACAATAATTAATTTGTGAATTCATTAAATTTGTGAGTTACTTATTCAGAAAATTTGTGAAGTAATTAATTTTGTGAATTAATTTTGAGAATTAATTTTATGAATTGTGTGAAATATGGATTGAGTTTTATGTTCTTACATGTTACCATCCATTTTTTTCCAGCACCATTTGTTGAAGAGATTTTCCTTGTTCCACATCATGTACTCAGTTTCTTTGTTATAGAGTAATTGTCCAAAACCTGAGGGTTTATCTCTGGACTCTATATTCTGTTTTATTAGTCTAAGAGTCTGTCTTTAGTTCAGAATCACAATTTGATAACTGTAGCTTCACATTATACTTTAAATTCAGTGTATATAGTACCTCCCATCTTCTTTTTTCTCAAAATTACTTTTCATATATGGAAGCATTATGATTCCATATACATTTTAGTAGTTTGTTCTAAGTCTTTGAAGAATGTCATCAGAATTTTTATGGGAACTTCATTAAATCTGTATAACACTGCAGATAAGATGATCATTTTGTCCATGTTAATTCTTGCAATCTATGTACATTGAATATTTTCCCATTTTCTGGTGTCCTTTCTTTCCTTTTCCTTTTTTTTTTTAATTTTGGGCCATACCAGGCAGTGCTCAGGGCTTTTTTCCTGACTCTGCTCAGGGATTACTACAGGCAGCCCCGGTCTGCAATGTCTGTATATGGTACTAAGATCAAACCTGGGTCACCTGCATGCAAGGCAAGTGCTCTGTCCTCTATACTATCTCACCGGTACCATGGTGTTCTTTTCCCTTTTCTATTTTTTTCAATAGTGACTTAGAGGTTTTGACATGTTTTTACAACCTTTGAATTCCTAGATATTTGATGTTTTAAGAACATCAAAAACTATTCTTTTAAGAAAAATCTATTAGTAAATGAAGGATACAGTTGTCTATAGTCTTATAAAAAGGATATATCATATATTTAATTTATATAACATATATTACATAACATATAATTTATTATATTATAATTTATCTAATATATTTAATACATAATCTATATAGTGAATATATAAGTGAGTTAAATTATAGACCACAGGTGGTTCCTTTGGAATCAAGTTCAAAGCAACTTTGTCTACTTCTTTGAGTTTTTTATTCAACCTTGTACCTGAATGCACAAAGGAGAAGAATGAGAATTGAAGGGAGGATATAAAAACAATGTTATTATTAATAGATGGTGATATATTCAGAAAATCTAAATTATTTTACTGGAAATCATTAGGATTAGTATAACTCTTTTCAAGGTTAATGGATATATAATTAATACACAAAGGACAGTTGAACTTGTTTATAGTGGTAACAAACAGAAAATGGAATTTAATTTCATTTTGATGCCATACCCAGTGGTACTCAGGGCTTTCTCCTGGACCTGTGCTCAGAAATAACTCCTTATGGGGCTTAGGAAACCAAATATAGGACTGGAGAGTGAATATGGGCTGGCCGTCTGCAAGGCAAATGTCTTTTTGTTTTTTTTGGGTTTTTTTGGTTTTTGGGCCACACCCAGTGACGCTCAGGGGTTACTCCTGGCTATGCGCTCAGAAGTCGCTCCTGGCTTGGGGGACCATATGGGACGCCGGGGGATCGAACCATGGTTCGTCCTAGGCTAGCGCAGGCAAGGCAGGCACCTTACCTCCAGCGCCACCGCCCGGCCCCAAGGCAAATGTCTTAATCCCTGTACTATCTCAATGGCCCCAAGAAAATAAAAATATAAACCTATTATTTACAATGGCAACAAGCCTTTAGGTATGTAGGGATAAATCTAAAAAATAAGAGAATTACTGGAGAAGTAATAAAATATTATTGAAATATCTTAAGGAGCTGAGTAAAATGCAAAGAAAGACCACTGTATCTGGTTAAAAAGATTCATAAAGTTTTGTTCATTTGGGGGCCACACCCAAGAACTGCTCAGGGACTACTTCTGATTCTATGCTCAGGGATCACTCCTGATAGTGCTCAGAGAACCACATGTAATAACAGGGATCGAACTCAGGTCAGTCACATGCAAGGCCTTGGAAGATTAAAATATTATTAAAATATTAAAAGACATTATGCTACTAAATCACCAATAAATTATTTGTGGAACTTTGGCACTAATTCTACGATGTATATAGATAGTCCAAGGGTCAAGATTACCCAAGATTCTGGAAGAAACAAAATGGAAGGTATTTATCATAGTAAATGGACAGGTTCAGCCATTGGTACAGGTTAGTCCTGTACAGAGGTCAACATATGTGCTAATGGGATCTAAGGGAAATCTGAAGATAGATCCAAACATATGTAAGAACTGGCATAGGACAAGAGGCTGAAGTATTGAGGAAAGGGTGGTTATTCAGGCAAAACCAGCAAGAAATGAATTATATCCTGATTGCACTACCATATTTTCAAGTCAGTTTAAGCTGGATTGTTCCTTAAATGTGTGGGGTGTGGCTTTGTAATTTTAGAAAATATGTGGAAACAAATTATGAACTCATATGGGTAAGCAAGCCACTTGGCAAGGAGAGAGGCTTTGGTTTAGAGTGTAGGGTTTAGGCTAGGGGTTAGAAATCCTAAAGGTGGGAGGTGACTCATATATGTGAGTCCTTGGATTCTCTCCCTACATTGCTAACACATATATCATACATATACATGAAGATAAATATAAAAGGAAAGCACAACTATGGTCTGTATGAGTTGTTTATAATGTAAACATTACATTACAGTAATCATTCCAAATGATTACTCTCCAGAATATATGAGGAAAAGTCATAAAAGTATCAGTGGGTTCAATATAAAAATTACCAAAACAACACAGATAACATGAACCAAGAACTTACAGGGGAAAAAAAGAAATGACCCTGTTCATACAAAAAGGTGCCCAGTCAGTCAAATAATTAGTAATCAAGGGCATGGAGAATCCCACCACCACAGTATGAAACCATTTTACCCATTGCAGGTCAGAAAAACATTGAAACTCCAGACAATATTCAGAGTCACCCCGAACTGGGTGGGGTGTGGTCAGAATATTTAGATTGGAACAACCACAGCCTCTTTACAAAGCAGCTGGGTCATAGTGTCTGTAGTTGAGGACACACATACTCTATAAGCCAGCAACTCTGTTCTGTAGTACCCAACTAGGAATTATCCCTCCCAGGCATGAGTGCTTGTGAGAGCCCCGAATGGGAAGCAAGGCATGGGCACCGATAGGCACAATGAAAGAACTCACTGTTCTTGGCTTAGCTCCCCTGAAATGAATGACATTGAGCTAGTAGAGCAACACACTGAAAGTGAGACACAAGTAGTGTTGTGAAAAGTACAGACAAGATGATTTTCTAGAGAAACCATCCGAACAGACACAACTACACCTTGGGACTGAGGATCCATAAAACTGAACACAGGACTCGAGGCACTAGTGCTGAGCCTGGATGCCAAGGCTGTGGAGAGGCGCTACCCAGAGTGTTCAGGGTTTACTTCATGCAAAGGATCTTTAAATGCATCTGGGATGTCTTTATTAGCATGTGTATAGATGTGCTAGATGTTTTCCCTGCCCCTCTTCTCTTCCCTCCATTGTTGCTACAGTGACCAGGAGTCATACACAGTCTTGCTTACAGTGCTTAATTTCTCAGCAGTGCTCAGCAGAAGCCACACTAATTTAGCTGGAGTGCTTGAGCACATTCTGGTTGCAGCATTTGCTGGCATCACTGAGGTACACTGGAATGACACACTAGTTTGGTTGCACCAGCTTCACCTGGCTGTGTGTGTAGGGACTGACACACTCTGGATTAAGCTCATATCCTCATGCTCACAAGCTTCCTTTAGCTGCTGCGATATCCCGGAGTCCCTGTAAGAATATTTTCTTAATTGGACCACACCCTAGGGCTATAATATATAGCAGATAAAGCACTGGCTTTATACACTGTTGACCCTAGTTCAATCCCCAGCACCCCATATGGTCCCTCAAACCTACCAGGATGATCCCTGAACACAGAGCCAGGAGTAAGCCCTGAGCACTGCCAGGTGTATTCCCCAAACCAAAAAACAAAGGACCATACCCCGTAATGCTCAGAGGGTCTTGCAGCCACTTCAGGCAGTGCTCAGGCAATAGATTGGTGCTTGCCCCAGCAGTGTTCAGAAGACACTGGGAGATGCTGGTCAGGTCATTGAACTCAGGTCTCACTCATGCCAGGTAAGTGACCTAACTTACCTAACTTACACTTAACAAGTGTCTATCAGCTCGGGGTATTCGTCAGCCGTTTTGGGCTCCTGCCTGGGAGGTGTCATAGTTCCCTTAGCACTGCACCTGAATTATTCAGGGGGGAGACTTTCACTAGCTGGTTTTAGGGTAAATCGCTCTGGATGATTCGTATGTAACCCCCACCACTATGCGTGGGCCAGTCTACAGATATTCCCCAGATCTCCATCATGTCCTGTCTGCTGACAGCAGTCTTAAGGCCTCACTGGCCTTCTTAGCAACCTGACCAGACCATTGAACTCTAAGTCCTGTGGTGTTGGTTCCTAGGAGGAGCACAGAAATGTGAGCAGGAACTCTCTGATGTTGACGAAGAAATTCAGCTTGGACTATCTTGCCCTGGACTTCAACTCAGCATCACCAGCTCCTGTGCAGCAGGTAACACAGACTTGATGGCAGAGAATTCCTGTGATTGCGTTGGGTGGGTGGGAGCTTTGAAGATAGATGGACAGCTGGGCCAGGCAGAATCCGCCTTTGGAAAGTGTTCCCACATGCCAGGCAGGATCCGTAATCAAAAGCCCCTCTTTGAAACCTGCAGTGGCTTTGGATTAGTTCCTACATGGGAGCTACCCTGCACCTCAAATAGTATCCCACACGGTGCTATGCAAGGGGGTTATCTGTACCCAAAGAGTGGTGAGCAGGGGACAGATATAACCTCAGAGAGAGGGTTGAGCATTGTCTCCATTGTGCCTGGCAGCATGATGTTTGGCAAAAGTCATTTGATGTCTAGGGTGTACTAGACACATGTGCTGTGCAAATATGTGTCGCACACAGGAAAATCAGCATGGTGAAAGCCCAGTCATCTCCCACTCTCCTTTTCCTTGACTAGTATTTATTTAAGCACCGTGATTATAAACATGTTTGTAGTTGGGTTTCAGTCATTTAAAAAGTACACCTCCCTTCACCAATGCAACCTTCAATGTCCCCCATTTTCCTCCTCCCCCACTCCCTGTCTTTGAGACAGGCATTCTATTTCTCTCACTCATTACCATTATCATGGTAGTTGTTGGTGTAGTATTTCTCTAACTGCACTCACTACTCTTTGTGGTAAGCTTCATATCATGGGCTGGTCCTTTTAAACTTCATCTCTATTGTCTCTGAGTATTATCACCATACTATCTTTGTTTTTCTTAAATCTCACAGATGATTGAGACTATTCTGTGTCTATCTCTCTCCCTCTGACTCATTTCACTCAGCATAATAGTTCCCATGTCTATTCATGTATAGGAAAATTTCATGACTTCATTTTTCCTGGCATCTGCATAGTATATTTCATTGTGTATATGTACCACAATTTCTTTAGCTACTCATCTGTTGTTGGGCATCTGGGTATTGTAAATAGCACTGAAATGAACATAGGCATGCAGAAGGCATTCTTGAATTGTGTATTTGTGTTCCTAGGGTATATCCCTAGGAATGGTATAGCTAGATCATATGGGAGCTCAATTTCCAGTTTTTTGAGGAATCTTCATATTGTTTTCCATAAGGGGCTGGACTAGATGGCATTCCCACCAGCAGTGAGTGAGAGTTCATTTCTCCCCACATCTTCTCCAGCTTGATTGTTCTTGTTCTTTGTGATGTGTGCCAGTCTCTGTGATGTGACATGGTACCCCATTGTTGTTTTGATTTGCATCTCCCTGATGATTAGTGATGTGAAGCATTTTTCTTTTTTTTTTTTTTTGGGCCACACCCTGTGACGCTCAGGGGTTACTCCTGGCTATGCACTCAGAAGTTGCTCCTGGCTTCTTGGGGGACCATATGGGACGCCGGGGGATCGAACCGCGGTCCGTCCTAGGCTAGCGCAGGCAAGGCAGGCACCTTACCTCCAGCGCCACCGCCCGGCCCCTGTGAAGCATTTTTCATGTGCCTTTTGGTCATTCTGTTTACCTTGACTTTCATGACCTGAGTTCCAGAAAAGAGGGCCAGAAATGAAAGAACTGCAAGTACTAAAGGTGCCTTATCTAAGCCCTGAGCACCAAGCCAGGAGTCAGCCCTGAGCACCACCAAAACTGGCCCCAAACCAAACCAAAGTGTGTCAGTCTGGAGGGGCAGGGCCCTACAATTCAGCCCAACAGCTGAAGATCTCTGGGCCTTGCAATAGTCATTGGCAGTCAGGGCCTTAGTGCTACCTGCCATCTGGGGTCACGTAGAGAGAAGCAGCCTCCCCTGTGGTACTCTAGGCAAAGCAATAAGAGAGACTGAGGAGGCAGGTGCTATAACACTCAGAGCTAGCCTGACATTAGGTCACAATTGGATAAGTGGGTGAGGAAATGGTATACGTGGGCTGCATGTGTGCTTAGGCAAGGCCTAGGAGGCCAGCACTGAGGGCTGTCCTTCACTGTATTGCATCACTGGGTGTCATGACAGCCTTTGCTCTCCCTCTTCAGAAACTCCTCTCAGAAGAGCACCGAGTAGACTACGTTCAAGTGGATGAGCAAAAGACGCAAGCGCTGCAAAGCACGAAGCAGGAGTGGACAGATGAGAGGCAGTCCAAGGCATGAGGCATGGGCACAGGGTGCCAACCCGTTGCCCACACAGTCAAGAGCCCCGAAAGGAGACTCCTCTTCTCTCTTTACCCTGATACAAACCTGTGGGAGAGGCCCTGTTTCAACATAATGAATGGGAGAAGGGGGGCACAGCAGGGGGTGGGGGGGTAAAGCTGCTCACAGCAGTGCCTGGAGCCTGGCACTCTGTGCAGGCAGCAGGAAGACTAAGAGTAGGACTCAGTGAGAACATTCTGCCAAGAGTTTGTACATAGAAGCCAGAATCATTGGTGATGGAATGAAACTGTCCCTGAGACTCTGAGCTCCTGCCAGTTCTCCAGGACGGTCCTCAGCTATCCAGTTGGTCTTCCTCCTCCTGACCACTGATTTCTCCCCACTCTGGAAAACCACGCCAGACAAATCCTCTCAGACACACAGAGAGGCCATGGGTGTGGCAGCCCAGTGACTTTTGGGCCCCAGGAGGAGCAAGTCAAGCTCTAGGCTACTTCTTGCTCTTCCCTACAAGCCCTGGGTTCTGGCTCTGCTCTGGATAAAGGGCTGGAAGCCCAAGAGTTCCACTGTGAACTTACCCCACAGTCTGTTGATTTTCATGAAACTGGCTGTTGGGTCCCCTTTGAAGACGGTGAGAAACCCAGGCATTGGGAGGAGCTACCGTCTCCCCGCCCTTTGGTGGGGTGTTGAACAGGTGCTTTTATACTTGAAAGTTGTGTATCAAGCCAGGGTCCTGTATGATGTTTAGACAGGGACCTTGAGCTCAGCCACTGATAACCATTACAAATACCTCTGATGACCAGGCTGCCACCTATTCCTGCATCTCTGCTTTTTGGTGAGCTGGCTTGCTTTTGCTTTTGCCACCTTGGGGAAGGCACAAACTGACCCTGGCTGTCTATGCTGGATCCAAGCTTTTGAGTGGCACAGAAAAAAAAAACACCACCCTACCTGCATGCTTTCCCGCCTCCAAGAAACAAATGAATTTTATTCTTAGAGTCCCACACACAGGCTTTCCTCTGGCTTCCGTGTCAATTGGGTTCCGAGCATGCAAGCATTCCACTCAGCCTGTCACAACTTGATAGGCACCAGGGTTGAAGGGACCCACAGAACAGTCCCTCATCTGGCATGGGCCGTTATATACTGCCCCTTCCTGGCACTTCTAAGCACCTGTAGCCAGAAGACAGGACCAAGTATATGCCAGTCAGACTATAGCTTTGCTCTGTCAGCTTCAGCTAGAAGCGGCGCCAACCAGCAGTTCTGTGAGCCGGGACTTCTGAGGCAGCTGCAGGCTTCTATGTGGGCTTTCAAGGCATCAACCTGCCTCAAAGTGCAGGAAATGCCCATGTTGTGTGTTTTCAGATCTCAAGTCAGCAGAGTCTAGTGATACTATTTTCCTCCTTCCTTCAGCAAGGTGGGGAGAAGGTGCTGAGTGCTGTGAATTATGTGCTAAGCGAGGCAGGGCAGGGGCTAGCAGGGGACCTTAGCCTGTGGCCAGTACTGTGCCACACACAGACACTGGAGTCTGTAAGCCACTTTGGTGCGACTTGCAAGGATTGCAGAGCTACAAGCAGACACATAAGGCTGCAGGCTGCGGTATCCCTGAATGGTGCCCACAGCTGTTTTTGCCCACAAGGAGCCTATGTGTAGAACACTGACTCCAGCAAAGCAAGCGCACAAAGCTTGTACACCCACATGGTGAGAACTGAGATGGACTGTGATATGCTGGGATGGAAAACAATGGGTAGCATGGCATGGGGAAACTTATTCAGTGAACAAAAGCCCCAAGTCTTGTTTCTAGGAAATATTTCTGAGGACTGATTTCTTGCACCAAGCAACGCATGCTTGACTGACTGGTGTGACTTGTCAGATGAGGCAAGTTTGGGGTTTTCTTTCAACAAGTGACTCTGCTCTTGGTTCCACAGTTGGAAATATGGTTCTGTCCCGAGTCCATAAAACTGCTGTGGAATTGGCAGCTACAAAGCACAGTAGTACGGCCAGGAGCCAGCACGCCATCTACACGAGCCTTGTGTGTGGCCCACCCAGATTTCATCCCAATGGCACATGGGCTCAAGTATATCTAAGTGCCATCATGAGTCTCCAGGCAGCTGGGGAACCCCTAGATAATCCCTGGCCCTGCATCGTCAGGCTGTTCGGATGGAGCAAGAGTCATCAGGAGTGGTCCCTGGGTTCCTGGAGCAGAGCTTGGGAGCCCCTCACCCCCAAGAAACAAACACAAAACAGTTAGTTTGCAAACTGACAGCAGCTGGAAAGGCCACTGAGCACCTTACCATGCTGGCCCATCCTTAGCCTGTGGTGGACAGATCCCTCAGCCTCCACAGAAAGTAAGGATCATTTCTTGCTGCACAAATGGTCCCAAATCCTGTTTCCTGCCAAGCACCCAGGGTGCGCCTGCCCAGCTTGCCTTCCTGAAGACTGTTCCAGATCAGGTACTGGGAGACAGTGCAAGATAAGGAGTTAGGCTACCCTTGGGGCCCAGAACAAAACTTCTGTGAGGAGCCAGGTGTCCTTGGTGAGGGGACAGATGAGCCCCCATGCCTGGCTTTTGCTCCCATGTCCTCTTCACTCTTTCCTCAAACCATTTTTGCACCCACAGGCAGGCTGATGTTTATCAACTGTGTTTCTCCTATTCATTCCTGGCATTAATAAAGTCTTACAAGGATGAATTAAGGCTCAAGCATCTCTTTGAAGTGATGGCATCTACTGTCAAGATGGAACTCATGAGGACAGGGGAGTCATGCCTACCAGACCCCAGGTCAGGAGCACTCAGACACAGCATACGGAGCTTAGCAGGTCTCCTCACCCAAACAATTGCGTGTCACCCTTCAGCAATTCAATGCTACCATACATGACATGCCCTGGGGCCATCTTGAACAGCCACAGCCTCAGAGCACCTCTCCTGAGCCCTCTTTTCTCCATGATAGGGGCGCTCAGCAGCCCTGGATGCTGAGTTAGTGAATCTTCGGGACACAAAGCCAGGAACACAAAGTAGTGGGAGTTTGGGTTTGAGGGAACTAGGCTAAACTTACAGAGGACAGGTCAGCAAGACTCAGGCTAAAAGAAAGGGTAGACATGAGAGGCCCACAGCACTCCAACAAGGGAGTTACAAATTCAGGGCCCTTCACTCAGACACCTCCCCAAGTTTTCAACTTCTTCATTCTCAAAATAAATGACATTTTTCCTTGCTTTAAACATGCCATTTGTTTTATAAACTTAGTTATTTTTTTGCAACAGACACCGCATAGTATGGGTGCAGGTGGGCAAAAAGATGCATTGCCCTGGCTCCTATTCATTGGGAACTTGTTCAGGGGGATGTGGAGAGCCCTGGAGAACAAGCACGGTGCATAGAGTCAAGCTTGGCCCTGCCAGGCAGCACCATGAGCTCTGGTGGGCCTCTCTGGAGAGGGCAGTGCTGACACCGACAGTGACCTCTGTTTTTCCAGACCTCTGGGTTCCCAGTCACCCCTGCACTTTGGCTCTCTGCCTCACTTTTCTCAGTTTGAAACTTTTAGAGCTTTTGTGTAAAAGCTCAATGTAAACATTTAATCACCTTTTCAGAAATGTTTTGTTCTATTACAATTTTAATTCATTGTGATAGAAGACAAAGTAGCAGTTACATCTACTGGAGAGATTATTGATGAAGGCACAATAGAACTTTCTACAAGGCTGGAAATATTGTTCCAATCAGAATATATCTAGCTATATTCATATGAGAACATTTCTCCTATAAATGAGACTTAAGCAAACCAGTTAATACAAAGGGAAAAGGCTCTAAGGTTAAAATTCTTACATGAGGGCCAGAGAGATAGCACAGTGGTAGGGCATTTGCCTTGCACATTGCCAATTTAGGTCAGATGGTGGTTCAAATCCCGGCATCCCATATGGTCCCCTGAGCCTGCCAGGAGCGATTTCTGAGCTCAAAGCCCAGAGTAACCCCTGCACGCTGCCAGGTGTGACCCAAACCCCCCAAAAATTTTTTACATGAGAATAAGCAGTGATGAAACAATGACACAACAGGAAAACATTTGGTCTTGAGCTTGGCAGACCTTCACTGGTTGGGTGCAGGCACCAAAAGGTGGATTTGTTTCCTTGGATGATCCCATCAGGGAGGCCCATGTGGTGTTGCCAACTCTGGCACTGCCTGAAGGTACTGCGGACCCTGAGTGCTCAGACCATGATTCCTAAGGAACTTTGAGCCAGCAGGGACAGAGGAAAGGGGGAAAAGGAATGATGGAAGGAATAAAAGTGAAGGAGCAGGAAGGAAGGAATAAAAGGGATGGAAGAAGGAAGAAATAGGAAAAAGGGTGTTGAGAAAGAAGAGATGGAGGGCAGGGAGGAAGAAAGAAAGGAACAAGAGAATAAGGGAGGAAGGGAGAGAGGGAAGTTATACCTGTTGAGAATAGACTATGGAAATGAGATTAGGCTCAGAGAGCACCTCCATGCACTCAGGAGCAGTCAGTAGCAGATTGTCCCTGATGGTTTGGGGGAATGACTGCTGAAGGGCCGAATGTGTGCTGGGAGAGGACATGAACTGATGATGAGACCAGGGATTGTGACTACAGCAACTGGACATCAGCAAGAATGTGTTGAGTGGGAAAAATGGTGCATAGAAAGGTCGCGTGGAGTTTTCCAGAGCATCCAGCCTCCTTTGGAAAGGGGAATGGGTCTTGCAGTGGCTCAGAGGCCTCTGGGAAAACCATGAAGGATGGACTCCAGATAGGATGTCAATGACAGTCCTAGAGCTAAGTGGGCACAGCACCCAGACAGCTGGATAAGGAAATTCAGGGGCAGAACAAAGGCTGGAATCAAGCACCCAAACCCCCAGCCCTGCTTGGTTCCCATGCCTACTGGGGAATGGCAGAGGATGGCAACCTAGGAGGTACTGGTTCCTAGACATGATAAGGATGCAGTCAACTCAGGGTGCTGCTGAGGGTTGAGACAAGGCAGCCTGGGGATAGGCCTGAGGTCGGAGTACAATCCAGGAGGTCGGTACAGAGGTGGCGAGAGGAGGGCCTGGGGCTCAGTCAGCAGGCAAGTGGGGAGCTCCATGGGGAGGACAGTGCCCCCTCCACAGGTGCTCAGTGCCCTGGACCGAGACCCATAGTACCGAAAGCATAAGTTGTGCCAAAAGCTGGAGCACATCATGAGCCTCGTGTCCAGCAGTAGCTGAGGGCACTGTGAATGAGAAGTTGCCTAGATCCAGCCCCGGGGGCACTGCTCGCCTGGTCCCAGGGCTGGTCGCACAGGGGGGCCCTTCATTAGTGCCTTGCTTGGGGACCTGTGGAGAGAGGGTGAGCAGGCCCAGCACAGGACCCCCCCAGCAGCAATAACCTCTCCCGCCCTGGTGCCCTGTGATGTGACTGACGGCCCCTCGGACACCTATTTATTGAAGCCCCCAACCCCCAAGCCCCCATGCCCCTGGGGATCTGGACTCACTGCCTGTCCCTGGGGGTACCCTGGATCCTCAGGGGCATCTCTCCCAGCCCACAGATGGGCCAGTCCCCCGAGGCCCCTGCATCCCCCTTCTCCAGTATTGGTCTCCACCCCCCCCCCCCCCGCTGTGTCTTCAGCCCCAAGTAGGCTCCAGAGGCCCAGGCAGCAGTGCCTTACTCTCACCCCCCCCCCCCCGGCCTCTGGCAGGCTCAGCTTCCAGAAACCCATTCTCGCCTCTTCCGTTGCCTGAGTTCATTTGTCTGTGCCATTGGTTTCCTAATAAATATGGGCAAAGTGGCCCAGCTGTGATAATTGGTCCTTGAGCCAGGTGGGCCGACCTGTGGGACTCCCAGAAACTCACAGCCATGGGCATATCTGTGCCACCTCATCAGCAAATCCCAGCGCTGCCCTTCTAGAAAATTCTGACAGCCTAGGGTGGAGGCCAAGGCAGTACCCTTCACCCCTGCAATGGATATCTTCAAGAGTGCTGCCCACTTTACACTGGCATTCTCCACCCAGGATACAGAAGAAAGATGTCATCACTCACACCCCACAGCCGTTAATCCCTCTGTGACTGCCAAAACTGACCCTGGGTAGAAATGGAGTGCCAGGACAGTAGGCAGGCACCAGGCACAAAATGTTCTCAGCAAGAGTGACTTGAAACAAAAAAAATAGTCCAAAGGCCAGAGGGAGGAGGTGGTGGAGAGCATCGGGCAGCCTGGGGAAGAGCAGGAAGGGAGGAAAGGGAAAACCAGGAAGGGGAGTCAGATAAGGAAGCAATTCCCAAGGCTCTGGGTGATAACAGCAGCAAGTACAGAAACAGGTGAGACACAACTGATTGTTTGGGGTGGTGGGCAGCTAGGCCAAGGCTGTGGGGCAAAAGCCCACTTAAGAGGGGCATGGGAGTGGGCAGCTGGATGGCTCCAAGCTACATGCCTCCTTGGAGCCCACTTAGGGACTGAGCTCAGGGCATCGCTAACTAAAGGATTGGGCTACCACAACTAACAACATGGCCCTTTTGGGTCAGGAATGGACCCATACAGATCAGCTTTGAGCGCTCACTGGGGATATGTAGGGGCTGGAGCACCTCATGTAGGGCTCAGCATCAGGAGCTAGGGCCTCCCTGTGCTCACTGAGTGGCTGCCAGGGTGCCTGGTGTGGACAGAGCTAAGATCAGAGTATCCTGTGTATGGGCCAGTCCAGCTCTGAGGGTGCAAAGGGGCTATGGACAGGGTTCAGACTCCCATGGCTTATGGGTGGATGCAGACTGAAATCAAGGCTCAAGGAGAGGAACAAGGGATGGCAGGTCTGAGAGGGTGTCTATAGGACAAGTAGGTCTGTTTGCCATAGCCAAAGGCTCACTGGGACCCAAAGGGACCCTGGTCTGACTTTGGCACTGGCAGACTTGAGTGTGCTGTTCTAGGGCAGACATGGGCGCTAGCTGAGCTCAGGACAGAAAGGGCAGAAGGAGCCAATGGGTGTCTTAGAGGCGCTACTGACCTGAGGAGAGATTCACTGAGAATGTCAGAGGCAGTGTCTGAGATCAGGTGCTCACGGGGAAACCCAGATAGACAGATATCCCCTCAGTATCTTTCCTACAGTGCAACTGAGGAGATGTGGGGGGAACACTTGGCCAGAGGCCTGACTCGTTGGTTTGCTTCTTTCTGAAGAAGACGCTTCTGGCCATTCCTCAGCCAGCCTGCAGTTGGCGGCTTTGGCCGCTAGGTGGCAGGAAAGACCAGCTTGTGCCCGCCAGCCAGGAAGAGGTGTCTGTGGGGCAGGGGAGAGGCATTCCCTGTCCCCCAGAATGATATAGAGCTTCACCTTGGCGCTACTGCCCTGGGCTCTTGCTCCAACTCTGCCCTCCCGCAACATGCTCCCCATCCACCCTGCACTGGGGTGTCAGTGGAGACGCTCACCCTCCTTCGCCTTCCAGGATGGCTGAGGAACATCAGCTCTCGGCTATGAGCATGTGTGTGTAGGGGGAAAGGTTGTGTGTACAGGCTCAGGGAACTTATATTTCTTCAGGAGGCCTCCTACAAGTACCACCAGCACTCCCTCTTGGCGATAGTTGCTTTGGGTGAGGTGAGGGCATAGGAGAAAAGAATGGAATGTTTCAGGGTGCCCAAATCGGTGGCTGAGCCTAGCATCTCCAGTGGAGACACATGTACGTGTCTGTCAGACTGAGCCACGTGCTCAGGCATCCACACAACCCTGCTTCGTGCAGATCGCTGATGCCTCTGTGGTGAGAAAAGTCAAGTGTAGGACACAGGCCCCTCTTGGTCCAGCCATCAGGGGGCACCAAGGCCAACTGTGGGACTGTCCTAGCAGGACAGAAGCAAGATGAGGAGACAATGGGAGGCCTGACCATGCACTCATTTACACAGGATATGGTGTCTGGCCTGTGTCATCGTTCTCCAGGAGCACACTTAGCTTTCCTGTGGCCTAAGATCTCTCAAACACAAGGGCAAATCGCTCATGAGTTTGCCACACCTGTACATTCAGGAAAGTCTCTCAGAGAACAGTGAAGCCTTCAGTTTGCTACAGGTAACCTGCCCACCACACACACATTCTCATGTCCTTTCCTTATCTGAATGTAGTTTCTCTCCTGCCTCTGTGTTTCTCTGTATCTGTGACTGTTTCTTTGTCCTTCATTGTCCAATATGGTCTTTCCCACTCTTAACAAATTCTTTCTGTGTTTCTCTTCTTCCTTCTCTATTTCTCTGGCTTCTGTTCCTTGGCATGTTTTGGTTTCATTCTCTTTCTGTATTTGTCTTTGTGGATTCAGGTTTTGCTTCTCATCTCTGCATTTCGGACACAGAGTTCTTCATTTTCCTACTCAGATTATTCTTTCTCTACAGAAGTACACTTCAGATTCTTGGATCCAGTCTCTATCTCTCTTGTCTCACATGGGCTTACTTCTGTAGCACACTCTGGTTAGTTTTGCATACATATTCTCATACACATTATTTCCTTATATTTTTGCTACTCAGCATTCTCACTCTCTCATGTACTTCCTTTCTCCTACTCTGGTTTTGTCAAGTCATCCGCTATTTCTTAGTCTGTTTCTCCTATGCATTACCTATACTGCTTTTCTCTTATCTCTCAAATCTGTCTCTCTATTTCTCTCACACACATACACACACATGCACACATAATGCTTCACTTTCCTTACTCTGGATACTCTCCCTCCCACCTTCCCTGCCTCTCTCTCTCTACTACTCTGTGTAACGGTCTCTCTTAGTTCTTAGATCTTCCTCTTTTGGTCTCTCAGAATCTGACTTATCTGTCTCCCCTACCCTGTTTCTGTTCTCCCTGTTCTCAGTTCTCTCTCTCTCATTCCCTCTCACACACATATACTCCTCCACACATACTCCCCAAATACACAACACTGAATAGTCTGCAAGATATGGGACTCAGTTTGCATTGCAACTCGCCTACTTACCCATAGAAAGAGATTTTGTGCCTGTGATTTGAGAGACTTCCATGGCTCTGGCAGATAATGGCCTCTTCCAGGAAAGCCATGAAAGCCAGCTTTTGGGTCACTGGTGGGACGACTGGGCAGGGAGTTTCCATCCCGAGCTCATCCTTTCCTTCTCTGGTTTATCCAGTGTCATTAAGCAGCCAACTCACTATGCTCATCAGTTTGACCAAGGGGCTATAACTTTTCCTCAGCGTGGTCACCAGCTCCTTGCCTCACTAAATAGTGTCATCCAGTGGTGGGGCTTTGCGTCACTTCTACTACGTCGTGGCACACACACTGTGTATGGTCGCTTCTGCTGGGAAGGGTCATGAGTGTTCTTCAATCTCATCACACATGAGAACCCATTCCGGAAACCACCAAACCAATTCAGGAATTACATCCTTTAGATCCTGTCCCTCTGTGGGCCCTATGGAGAGTTCAGTGCCTTCGGGTCCCTGCCTTAAACTCCAAGGCTGCTAGTTAGTTCACTGTCCCTCCCCAGGATCTGCACCCCATACCACCACCCCCCTGAGCACAGTTCCCACAGTTGTGCCTTCAGTCATCCTAGATGCAGGAAGGAATCTGCCACACCTTCACAAAAGGGGTGTGTGAGCCCCATGACTCATGGGTTTGACTCCTCGTGAGCAAGGATCATAACTAGAGGAGGTGAAGTGTGAGCCCTAGGCAATGTCTGTAGAGAGCAGCATAGCAGCATCACAATAAAATAGCGCAGATCAGCCCTGGGGAGCTCGAATATAAGCCCTGCGACTCAAGCAGTGCCAGCCACAGCAAGCACTCAACTGTGAAATGTGTATGTGTGTGGGTGCTCCTTGGGCCATCCCACTGCCTACTTTTAAGGGCCAGGAAGAGTGGGAGGGTGTTGTGTGTGTGTGTGTGGAGTTGTTACTGGACACCACAGGGCACAGCAGTCCCTCAGGACCCAAGTATTTCCGCAACACCCCACGCTGCTCCATCTTTCTCCCCACTGGGGACAGGAAGATGCAGGGAGGTGGGGGAAGAATCCAGTGTGGAGTGTGATGGTGCAGTGAGTGTGAGAGAAAACGTCTGATGGGGCGGGAGATGGGAGACAGCACAGGGCCAGACAGAGACTGCCTCATAAAAAAAGGTGGTCAGTGTTGGGGTTGAAACAGGGCCAAGGGTCGCCCCAAGAGCGTCAGTGTGCTTGGAGGCCCTGTTGCATGCTGGGATTTCTTTGTTTCGGAAGACATGAGAGTCTATGAGCCTTTGGAAAGAGGAGCAGGCTCGTAGGCACACCTTTATTGGGGGTGCGGAACATGGCCAGGCCATCTGAACCGTGGAGCAACGGCAAAGCAACTGCCAGTCTGCGTCCAGGCCAACGATGTGCATTCCCTGACAGGAGAGACCACTGTGCCCCAATCATTAGCCATCAAGTGCACCCCCAGAATGAGACACCTGCATCCCAACTAACAGCCAACCCACGCCCACGACCAAGTTTGATCCCAGGAATGCAAGGGTGGTTTAACATCCATAAATCAGTCAACATAATACACCATATCAACAAAAAGAAAAATAAAAATCATATGATCATATCAATAGATGCAGAGAAAGCATTCTATAAGGTCCAACACCCATTCTTGATAAAAACCCTCATCAAGACGGGAATGAACGAACTATACTCAATATAGTCAAGGCCATCTACCAAAAGCCAATGGCAAATATTATTCTCAATGGAGATAAACTAAAAAGCCTTTCCTCTAAAATCTGTTATAAGACAAGGCTGCCCTCTCTCACTACTCCTATTCAAAATAGTACTGGAAGTACTTGCCTTAGCTATTAGGCAAGAAGAAGATATCAAGGGCATCCAAGATAAGAAAGGATTAAGGCAAGCTCTCAATGTTTGCAGATGACATGATACTATATTTAGAAAACCATAAAGACTCTACCAAAAAGCTTCTAGAAACGATATATTTATATAGCAAAGTTATTAATTATTAATTAACACACGCATGTCAATGATGTTCTTATACACTAATAACGATAGAGAAGAAATGGGCATCAAAAAAACCAATCCCATTCCCATTAGTGACACACAGCTCAAATATCTTGGAGTCAACTAAACTAAAGAGGTGAAGGTCCTATACAAAGAAAACAACAAAAGAGAGGACACAAGGAAATGGAGACACATTCCCTGCTAATGGATTGGCAGAACTAATATCATTAAAATGGCAATGCTGCCCAAAGCTTTGTACAGATTCAGTGAAATGTCTCTAAAATAACCATGACATTCTTCAAATTCAAATTCTTCTGAAATTCACTTGGGACAATAAACAGCCGCAGTACCTAAATCAATCCTTGGGGGGAAATATGGGAGGCATTACTTTCCCTGATTTTAAATTGTATCATAAAGCAATAGTTATCAAAACGGCATGTATTGGAATAAAGACAGATCCTCAGATCAGTGGAGTAGACTTGAGATTTCAGAGAAAATTTCCCCAGCATACAATCAACTAATCTTTGATAAAGAGGCAAGAAATGCAAAATGGAGCAAGGAAAGCCTCTTCAGCAAGTGCTGTTGGCACAACTGGTTGGCCACTTGCAAAAAACCAAATTCAGACCCCCATCTAACACCATGCACAAAGGTCAAATCCAAATGGATTGAAGACCTTGATATCAGGCCTGAAACCATAAGATATGTAGAACAACGAACAACACGTAGATAAACCAGGCCATGGCATTGAGACTAAAGGCATCTTCGAGGAGGAGACAGCACTCTCCAAACAAGTGAAAGCAGAGATAAACAGATGGGACTATATTAAGCTGAGAAGCTTCTGCATCTCAAAGGAAATAGTGCCTAGGATACAAGAGCCACCCACTGAGTGGGAGAAACTATTCACCCAATACCCCTCAGATAAGGGGCTAATCTCCAAAATATACAAGGCACTAACAGAACTTTAGAAGAAAAAAAATCTAATTCCATCAAAAAATGGGGAGAAGAAAAGAACAGAGACTTCCTCAAAGAAGAAATACAAATGGCCAAAAGACACATGAAAAAATGCTCCACATCACTAATCATCAGGGAGATGAAATCAAAACAACAATGAGGTACCATCTCACACCACAGAGACTGGCACACATCACAAAGACCAAGAACAGTCAGTGCTGGCGAGGATGTGGAGAGAAAGGAACTCTCATTCACTGCTGGTGAGAATGCCATCTAGTCCAGCCTTTATGGTAAACAATATGGAGATTTCTCAAAAAATCTGGAAATTGGGGCTGGAATGGTGGCGCAGGGCATAAGGTGTCTGCCTTGCATGCACTAGCCTAGGACAGACTGCAGTTCAGTCCCCTGGCGTCCCAGATGGTAATCAAGCCAGGAGTGATTTCTGAGCACATAGCCAGGAGTAACCCCTGAGCGTCACCGGGTATGGCTGAAAAACAAAAACAGGAAAGAAAATAAAACCCTGGGCATTGAGCTTCATATGATCCAGCTATACCATTCCTAGGGATATACCCTAAGAACACAAAAATACAATTCAAAAATCACTTCCTCACACCTATATATACCTCAGTGCTATTTACAATAGCTGGACTCTGGAAAGAACCAAAATGCCCTTCAACAGATGAATGTCTAGAGAACCGGTGGTACAAATACACAATGGAATATTATATAGCCGTTAGGAGAGATGAAGTCATGAAATTTTCCTATACGTGGATGTACGTGGAATCTATTATGATGAGTGAAATAAGTCAGAGGGAGAGAGATAGACACAGAATAGTCTCATTTATCTATGCGTTTTAAGAAAAGTTAAGGACATTATGGTAATAATTCCCAGAGACAATAAAGAGGAGGGCCGGAAGGACCTGCTCACAAGATGAAGCTCACCACAAAGAGTAGTGGTGCAGTTAGGGAAAAAAAACTACACTAACAAATATAATGACAATCTTAATGAGTGAGAAAAGTAGAATGCCTGTCTCAAATACAGGTAGGGGTTGTGGGAGGAGGGAGATGGAGGCATTGGTGGTAGGAATGTTGCACTGGTGAAGGGGGTATTCTTTTTGTGACTGAAATCCAACTATAGTTATGTTTGTAATCACGCTGTTTAAATAAAGATATTTAAAAAAAGGAAAGGAGCCTCCCAGGTGTTCGTGCAGAGCCAATCGGTGGGCAGGAAGCCAGGCGAAGTCGTGTGAGCAGGCTCCAAGGGGCGGGGCCAGGAGCTTGTGGCTCCCCGGGAGGAACCCCTCGACTTCTCAGGTCGCTGCCATGCAGGCCCCGGATGGCAACCGTGGTGCGCACCCTGAGAGAGGTGGCCGTGGTAGATGCAGACGTCCCAGGCAGGCATGCACTGGTGGTGGGGCCACGTCTGCCTCCAATGTGGAGACGACGACCACTGGTAGTGCGGCCACTTCTGCCTCCAATGTGGCCGAGGGCGCAGTAGGCCACAGAGCGGGAGCCAGGCCCTGCACGAGCGGAAGCCGCCCTGTCGTAGAGGGCCACGGACTACAGGCCCAGCAGGCCTCGTCGGCCCAAGGGACAGGCAACCACGTCATGGAGTTGTATCCTGAAAGCCAGGGGTTGAAGCGGGCCTGCTGCGTTGAGGTGCAGGGCGGGGGGGGGGGGTCGCTGATTGGGTGGGGGGAGTCCTGGCCTGAGGAACTGGTGGGAAGGCACCGAGGGCTCAGAGGTGATGGGGCCTTGAGGACCCGAGGGAGGTGCGGCCCAAGAGATAGCAACAGACGAGGCAGGCCCAGAGGGGACCAGTGAATCGGCGCCCAGAGGCCATGCCTGCAGCCAACAGGGGGCCCTGGAATGGAGGCACGAGGGTGGGTGGGGTACAACAAGGGTCCGATATTCCTGGTGTGGGTTTCCACTGCCTGGTAGCTCTTTAACCTGGCCGCAGCATCATATATCTGCCATTCCTGCCCCACCTAAATTCTCAACTGGTGCAGCACTACTTGAGCATGATATCCCAGACCCACCGCGGGCCCGTTCACCTGGACTTTGTCATCTCCGGCTGTGACCTGCTTATGTAAGTGCCAGCTGCACAATGGCTGGCGGGGGCGCCCTGGTTGGGGGATGTCCTGGCCTAAGAAGCAAGTGTCCGGATCCACCTCGGTACCGAAGTTTCACTTCCCTCCCCTCCCCTTTCTTCCCCTCCCCTTCTCTCCCTTCATTCTCACTTGCAGAAAAGTGCACTACGCAGATGCTCACCTCCTGCGAGTCTCCGCTCCCGCCCTGTTCATGCTGGTGACCGACATAGTGCAGACCCTGCCGCATTTTGTCAGGCCCTCTCCAGGCAAAAGGGCTTAGCCGCCTCTCCTAGGATTGCTTCTTATGTCCCTGAAATCTTCTGGGGGTGTTCAGCCTTGCAGCCCGTGGTTCACTCTAATCCATATTTGATGTGGCCTTGAGACTTGGAGAGAAAATAAAGTTGAACTCAAGTCAGGGTCGCATCTCTGTGTGTTTTCTCACCGTGTTTCTGTCCCTCTCTCCCTCTTCTTTCCTCTCTTTCTTCTCCTCTTTCTCTCTCTCCCTCTTCCCCCCTTCTCTAGCTCTCCTTCTCTGTGTCTCTCACTTACTTTGGATTTCTACACATCTCTCTCCCCCATCCTGTCCCTGTTCTAGGTTCTCTCTCTCATTCTCTCTCACACACATATACCCCCTCCACAATACCACCCACAAATTCTCAACACTGAATAGTCTGCAAGGTATGGGACTCAGTTTGCATTGCAACTCGTCTACTTACTCACAAAGAGACATTCTGTGCCTATGATTTGAGAGACCTCCCTGGCTCTGGCAGATAATGGCCTTTTCCAGGAAAGCCATGGAATCCAACTTTCGGGTCACTGGCGGGACGCCTGGGCAGGGAGTTTCCATCCCGAGCTCATCCTTTCCTTCTCTGGCTTACCCAGTGTCAATAAGCAGCCAACTCACTATGCTCATCAGTTTGACCAAGGGGCTGTAACTTTTCCTCAGCGTGGTCACCAGCTCCTTGCCTCACTAAATAGTGTCATTCAGTGGTGGGGTTTTGCGTCACTTCTACTACGTCGTGGCACACACACTGTGTATGGTCGCTTCTGCTGGGAAGGGTCATGAGTGTTCTTCAATCTCATCACACTTGAGAACCCATTCCGGAAACCACCAAACCAATTCAGAAAGGACATCCTTAAGATCCTGTCCCTCTGTGGGCCCTATGGAGAGTTCAGTGCCTTCGGGTCCCTGCCTTAAACCCCAAGGCTGCTAGTTAGTTCACCTTCCCTCCCCATGCCACCACCACCTGAGCACCGTTCCCCCAGGTGTGCCTTCAGTCATCCCTGGCACAGCAAGGAATCTCCCACAGCCACACAGCCAGGGTCTTGTGAGCCCCATCACTCATGGGTTTGACTCCTCGTGAGCGCAGATGGTAACTGGAGGAGGTGGAGTGTGAGCCCCAGGCGATGGCCCCAGCAATCAGAAAGCAACGTAGCAGCATCACAATAAAAGAGCTCGTGTATAAGCCCTGCAACTCAAGCAGTGCCAGCCACAGTGAGCACTCAACCGAGAAATGTGTATGTGTGTGTGAGGGGGGGGGTTCACCTCGGGCCATCCCACTGCCTACATTGAATGGCCAGAAAGATTGGGAGAGTGCAGTGTGTGTGTGTGTGTGTGTGTGTGTGGTGTGTGGTGTGTGTGTGTGTGTGTGTGGTGTGTGAGATATGCCCCAAGTATCTTGAGCCATCCTGCTGCCTACAAAGAAGAGCCAGGAAGACTGGGAGGTTGCGGTGTGTGTGTGTCTGTGTGTGTGTGGTGTGTGTGTGTGTGTGTGTGTGTGTGGTGTGTAGAGTTGCTACTGGGCACCACAGGGCACAGCACTCCCTCAGGACCCAACAAGTATTTCTCGACACCCCACCCACGCCATCTTTCTCCTCAATGGGGACAGAAAGACACAAAGAGATAGGGGAAGAAGCCCGAGTGGAGTGTGATGGTGCACGTGAGTGTGAGAGAAAACGTCTGACGGGGGTGTGTGGATGTGGCAGGCAACACAGGGCTAGACAGGACTGCCTCAAAAAGGGGTGGTCATGACCTGGAGAGATAGCATGGAGGTAGGGCGTTTGCCTTGCCTACAGAAGGACTGTGGTTGGAATCCCGGCATCCTATATGGTCCCCCGAGCCTGCCAGGAGCAATGTCTGAGAGTAGAGCCAGGATCAACCCCTGAGCGCTGCCGGGTGTGAAACCCCCCAAAATGGGGTGACCGGTGTTGGGGCCGAAACTGGGCCAAGGGTCGCCCCAAGAGGGTCAGTGTGCTTGGGAGCCCTGTTGCATGCTGGGATTTCTTTGTTTGGGAAGCCATGATTGTCCATGAGTCTTTGGAAAGAGGGGCAGGCTCATGGGCACACCTTTATTAGTGGGGTGCACAACATGACCCAGGGCATCTGCAGCATGGGGCAATGGCAAAGCAACTATTCCCTGCCAGTCTGTGCCCCAAGCAACAGCCAACGGTGTGTGTACCCTGCCAGGAGAGACCGCTGTGCTCCCACCATTTGCCATCGAGTGCACCCCCCAGAAAGAGACACCTGTGTCCCAACTAACGGCCAACCCACACCCCTCGCTCCATACCAGAGACCCCTGGGTTCTAGGCCGTCAGAACCGTGGTGGTCCCAACCTGCTCCCCTATCTTGATAGAAGGCCGTGGGCTCGGCCACATTTGCAGTACAGAGGGATGCACGGCTGGCCCTCCTCTTGAGCACTGCAGGAGGAGGAATCCCTGTGAAAGGAACGCTCGCCATTGCCAGGGAGGCTGGTGGGAGAGCACACACACTATAGCACGGGCGCTTTGAGGGAGGGCCCTTGCTCAGGGCTGCTCTCCCGTGGTGGGACTGGAGCTGGTGGAGGCAGGACTGCAAGTGAAGGCAGAGGAAGGAGTCGCACAGGCGCAGTGGGGTAGCTGCCCAAGACACGCAGCTGTGCGAGAGGCGGTTGGTGGTGCAGCACACCGCAAGGGGCATCCTGGGTGTCCACGCAGAGCCAATCGGTGTGCGGGAAGCCAGGTGCTGGCAAGTAAACAGGCGCCAAGCGGCGGGGCCGGGAGCTTGTGACTCCCCCTAAGGAACCTCTCGCCTTCTCAGTTCGCTGCCATGCAGGCTCAGGAATGTAATCGTAGTGCGCATGTAGACGTCGGAGGATGCGTCTACTCGTGGTGGGGCTACGTTTGCCTCTGATGTGGCCAAGGGTGCAGTAGGCCACAGAGCTGGAGCCAGACCCTTTACGTGCTGAAGCCTCCCTGTCGTCGAGGACCACAGGCTACAGATGGGCAACGACGTTATGAAGTTGTATCCTGACAGCCAGGGTTTGAAGCAGGGCCTGCGTTGAGGTTCCTGGGAGGGCCTCGCTGGTTGGGGGGCTCTCCAGAGCTCTGGCCTGAGGATATGTTTGGGAGGTACTTGAGGGTCCAGAGGTGATGGGGCGTTGAGGGCCCAAGGGAGGTGCAGCCAGGGAGATAGCTAGAGAAGAGGCAGCACCCAGAGGGGGCCAGTTAATGGGTGCCCAGAGACCATGGCGCAGTCTTTTGGGGGTCCTGGAGTGGAGGCACGGGGGCACAGAAAGGGTCCGTGCTTGCTGGTTTGCCTTGCCTGGTAGCTCCTTAACTCGTCTGCAGCTCCTTGGGCCTGCCGTTCCTGCCCTACCTGAATTCCCAGCTGTAGCTCCACTACATGAGTTTGATCTTCCAAACCCACCACAGACCCGTGCACCTGGACTTTGTCACCTCTGGCAGTAACCTGCTTGTGTAAGTGCCAGCTGCACAGTGGCTATAGGGGCCGCTCTGGTTGGGATAGGGTTTGTCTTGGCCTGAGGAGCGAGTGTCTGCCGAAGCTTCACTTCCCTCCTCTCCTCTCCCCTTCTCTCCTTTTGTTCTCCCTTGCAGACAAATGCACTGTGCCGATGCTTACCTCCTGCGAGTTACCACCTCCACCCTATTTAATCAGCTGACCAACTTAGTGCAGACCATGCAGCAATTACCTCCTGCCCAAGTCAGCCCCCTCCTGGCAAAAGGGCTTAGCTGCCTCTCCCAAGAATTGCCTCCTAAGCCCCTGATATCTACTGGCAGGTGGTGTTCAACCTTGCAGCCCCTAGTTCATTTAACCCCATGTTTTTGTGCCCTTGGAGACAAAATAAAGTCGAACTCATGTTCAGAGTGTTTCTCTCGCCATGTCTCTGTCTCTCTCCATCTCCCTCTCCTTTTCCTCTATTCCTTCTCCTTCCTCTCTCTCCCTCTTCCTCCCCTCCTCTCACTCTCCTATGCGTCTCTCATTTTTTTCTGGATTCTACAGCTCTCTTCGCATCATATGGGAGTTGCCATGAGCAGGCAGGTCTAAAGAGGTAATCCCATTGATTTCCTTTGGGTCTGGACACTACACTCACTCCTTATACCCCTTGGAAAGCAGATTCCCTTGAACCTGTCCAGTAGAGTGATTGTTGAGGGACTCAGCACCATCGTGGGGACAGCTCTCACGGCCTATCACCACATTCAGCTCTTCTCCCTGTGTCCCAGAAACAGTCCTGTGATTCTCAGACTCTCTGGAGGCCTGCTGGTCTTTCGGGGTCTGGAAGTAGATTAAGGCCAAAGGGAAGGAATTACTTTATTTTTGTTTTATTTTATTTTATTTTATTTTGGGGGGGGTTGGGGGGTCACACTAACTAATCACAAGAGTGCCCCCCAAGCTGTGGACAGGAGGAGAGATCACTAGCCCAACCAAGTACAGCTTCTAACTGGTGGTTCTGAGGATGGCAGGAGGCCATGGCTGAACCAGCAGAACTGGAAGTAGCTGGAGGAAGGTTTCTTGGTCTCTCTGAAGCTCATTCCTTCACTCCCAGAGGCACCTGACTACCCAATCCTCAGGCCACGGAGAGCACACCCTGTGCTATGGGGAGTCTGGGGGTGGTAGAGTGCAGAAACAGTGCCAGCACACATAAAATTTCCCTTATATTTCCCACCCCAGCATCGCACTACTGTGCCTACCCTCTCTCCATTGGGCCCCAGGAGCCCACCTGCCACCACCACTTCTCTTTGATCAAAAACAAGGACTCCTGGGAATGCACATGATTCCTTGCTAAGTCTGGAGTGCTGGATCAGGTCTTGAAAACCATGTTTTAATATTCTTTTGAAACATGGCCAGTAACTGCCCCTGGTGTGAGGTGGAGGTGGGGAGGACAATCTCCTGAAGCACAGGGATTACTGAAGGGCTAGTCTGTAATCTGCCATGAGAAGAGCCTAGCTGTGTCTCCAGGAGCTTGTGGAACAAGATTCACAAGAGGTGGCCCTGATAACTAGGCAATCAGGAAGCCTGACATGTTGGCCAGAGTTATTTCCAGGCCTCAACCCTTAATCCTGGCTGGGCTGTACAAAAGTTAGTGCTTTTACAGAAATGTACCCAGCCATAGACTCCAGAAAAAATTACCTTGGGAAAAAAAATGGAGTCTAAACTTAAAAAACTTTATTCCTTCGGAGGGAGGCAAACATCTAAACCAAAGGCCAAGGGAGTCTTTGGCTGAGAGCCCAAACACAAGGCATTGAATTTGGGTTGCTGCTTTGGACCTGCCTACTCATGGCACCTCCCATCTGGCCCGAAGAGAGGTATTAGAAATCCAGAGCAAGTGAGAGACACAGAGAGGGAGAGCTAGAGAAGGAGGGGAGAAAGAGAGAGGGAGGAGAAGGAAGAGAGGAAAAGGAGAGGAAGAGGGAGAGAGACAGACACAGAGAGAAACAAACTGATGCGACCCTGAACATGAGTTAGACTTTATTTTGTCTCCAAGACTGAAGGTCACATCAAATATGGGGTTAGATGAAGCAGGGGCTGCAAGGCTGAACACCACCCCCAGAAGATATCAGGGCCATAGGAAGCAATCCTGGGGATATACGGCTAAGCCCCTTTGCCAAGAGGGGGACTGACTCCAGCAGGAAATTCTAAGTGCTGCATGGTCTGTACCAAGTCGGTCAGCTGATTGAGCAAGGTGGCGGCTGAGACTCACAGGAGGTCAGCGTCTGCACAGTGCATTTGTCTGCAAGAGAGAACGAATGGGGAGGAGGGAAGCGAAGCTTCGGCACCGAGGTGGATCCAGACACTCAATCCTCAGGCAAGTCACTACCCCCAACCAGGGCACCCCCACCAGCCATTGTGCAGCTGGCACTTACACAAGAAGTTCACTCAGGAGATGCCAAAGTCCAGGTGCACGAGCCCATGGTGGGTCTGGAAGATCAAGCTCAAGTAGCGCAGCACCATCTGGGAATTCAGGTAGGGCAGGAATGGCAGGACAGGGTGCTACAGCCAGGTTAAGGAACTACTACGCAGGGGAAATCCACGCCAGCAAGCTTGGACCCTCGCTGTGCCTCCAGTGCCTCCACTCCAGGGCCCACAGGTGGCTGTGGCCATGGCCTCTAGGTGCCAATTCACTGCCCCCTCTGGGCGCTGACTAGTCTGCAGCCATTGCCCATAACCACAACTCGCTTGGGCCCTCAATTGCCCCACCGCCTCATTCAGGCTGTCCAAAATAATTTCCTTAGGCCTGGGCTCTAGGGAGCCCCCCCAACCCCCACCGTCGATACCCCTAGGTCCCTCCATGCAGGCCCCGCTTCAGCCCCCAGCTGCCAGAATACAACACCAAGGTATGGTGGCCCATCACTTCGGCTGACGAGACCTGCTGGGCCTGCAGTATGTGGCCTATCACGACTGGGAGGCTTCCGTGCCTGCAGGGTCTGGCTCCGGCTCCATGGCCTACGCCACCCTCAATAACCTCCAAGCTCATAAAAGACAGACGTAGCCCCACCACGAGTGGAGGCCTCCTATGATGTCTGTGTCTACTTTTTGTGGGGTGCGCACCACACCTGAGCCTGCATGGCAGCGAACTGAGAAGGCGAGAGGTTCCTTAGGGGGAGTCACAAGCTCCCGGCCCCGCCGCTTGGCGCCTGTTTACTTGCCAGCACCTGGCTTCCCGCACACCGATTGGCTCTGCGTGGACACCCAGGATGCCCCTTGCGGTGTGCTGCACCACCAACCGCCTCTCGCACAGCTGCGTGTCTTGGGCAGCTACCCCACTGCGCCTGTGCGACTCCTTCCTCTGCCTTCACTTGCAGTCCTGCCTCCACCAGCTCCAGTCCCACCACGGGAGAGCAGCCCTGAGCAAGGGCCCTCCCTCAAAGCGCCCGTGCTATAGTGTGTGTGCTCTCCCACCAGCCTCCCTGGCAATGGCGAGCGTTCCTTTCACAGGGATTCCTCCTCCTGCAGTGCTCAAGAGGAGGGCCAGCCGTGCATCCCTCTGTACTGCAAATGTGGCCGAGCCCACGGCCTTCTATCAAGATAGGGGAGCAGGTTGGGACCACCACGGTTCTGACGGCCTAGAACCCAGGGGTCTCTGGTATGGAGCGAGGGGTGTGGGTTGGCCGTTAGTTGGGACACAGGTGTCTCTTTCTGGGGGGTGCACTCGATGGCAAATGGTGGGAGCACAGCGGTCTCTCCTGGCAGGGTACACACACCGTTGGCTGTTGCTTGGGGCACAGACTGGCAGGGAATAGTTGCTTTGCCATTGCCCCATGCTGCAGATGCCCTGGGTCATGTTGTGCACCCCACTAATAAAGGTGTGCCCATGAGCCTGCCCCTCTTTCCAAAGACTCATGGACAATCATGGCTTCCCAAACAAAGAAATCCCAGCATGCAACAGGGCTCCCAAGCACACTGACCCTCTTGGGGCGACCCTTGGCCCAGTTTCGGCCCCAACACCGGTCACCCCATTTTGGGGGGGTTCACACCCGGCAGCGCTCAGGGGTTGATCCTGGCTCTACTCTCAGACATTGCTCCTGGCAGGCTCGGGGGACCATATAGGATGCCAGGATTCCAACCACAGTCCTTCTGTAGGCAAGGCAAACGCCCTACCTCCATGCTATCTCTCCAGGTCATGACCACCCCTTTTTGAGGCAGTCCTGTCTAGCCCTGTGTTGCCTGCCACATCCACACACCCCCGTCAGACGTTTTCTCTCACACTCACGTGCACCATCACACTCCACTCGGGCTTCTTCCCCTATCTCTTTGTGTCTTTCTGTCCCCATTGAGGAGAAAGATGGCGTGGGTGGGGTGTCGAGAAATACTTGTTGGGTCCTGAGGGAGTGCTGTGCCCTGTGGTGCCCAGTAGCAACTCTACACACCACACACACACACACACACACACACACACACACACACACACAGACACACACACACCGCAACCTCCCAGTCTTCCTGGCTCTTCTTTGTAGGCAGCAGGATGGCTCAAGATACTTGGGGCATATCTCACACACCACACACACACACACACACCACACACCACACACACACACACACACACACACACTGCACTCTCCCAATCTTTCTGGCCATTCAATGTAGGCAGTGGGATGGCCCGAGGTGAACCCCCCCCCTCACACACACATACACATTTCTCGGTTGAGTGCTCACTGTGGCTGGCACTGCTTGAGTTGCAGGGCTTATACACGAGCTCTTTTATTGTGATGCTGCTACGTTGCTTTCTGATTGCTGGGGCCATCGCCTGGGGCTCACACTCCACCTCCTCCAGTTACCATCTGCGCTCACGAGGAGTCAAACCCATGAGTGATGGGGCTCACAAGACCCTGGCTGTGTGGCTGTGGGAGATTCCTTGCTGTGCCAGGGATGACTGAAGGCACACCTGGGGGAACGGTGCTCAGGTGGTGGTGGCATGGGGAGGGAAGGTGAACTAACTAGCAGCCTTGGGGTTTAAGGCAGGGACCCGAAGGCACTGAACTCTCCATAGGGCCCACAGAGGGACAGGATCTTAAGGATGTCCTTTCTGAATTGGTTTGGTGGTTTCCGGAATGGGTTCTCAAGTGTGATGAGATTGAAGAACACTCATGACCCTTCCCAGCAGAAGCGACCATACACAGTGTGTGTGCCACGACGTAGTAGAAGTGACGCAAAACCCCACCACTGAATGACACTATTTAGTGAGGCAAGGAGCTGGTGACCACGCTGAGGAAAAGTTACAGCCCCTTGGTCAAACTGATGAGCATAGTGAGTTGGCTGCTTATTGACACTGGGTAAGCCAGAGAAGGAAAGGATGAGCTCGGGATGGAAACTCCCTGCCCAGGCGTCCCGCCAGTGACCCGAAAGTTGGATTCCATGGCTTTCCTGGAAAAGGCCATTATCTGCCAGAGCCAGGGAGGTCTCTCAAATCATAGGCACAGAATGTCTCTTTGTGAGTAAGTAGACGAGTTGCAATGCAAACTGAGTCCCATACCTTGCAGACTATTCAGTGTTGAGAATTTGTGGGTGGTATTGTGGAGGGGGTATATGTGTGTGAGAGAGAATGAGAGAGAGAACCTAGAACAGGGACAGGATGGGGGAGAGAGATGTGTAGAAATCCAAAGTAAGTGAGAGACACAGAGAAGGAGAGCTAGAGAAGGGGGGAAGAGGGAGAGAGAGAAAGAGGAGAAGAAAGAGAGGAAAGAAGAGGGAGAGAGGGACAGAAACACGGTGAGAAAACACACAGAGATGCGACCCTGACTTGAGTTCAACTTTATTTTCTCTCCAAGTCTCAAGGCCACATCAAATATGGATTAGAGTGAACCACGGGCTGCAAGGCTGAACACCCCCAGAAGATTTCAGGGACATAAGAAGCAATCCTAGGAGAGGCGGCTAAGCCCTTTTGCCTGGAGAGGGCCTGACAAAATGCGGCAGGGTCTGCACTATGTCGGTCACCAGCATGAACAGGGCGGGAGCGGAGACTCGCAGGAGGTGAGCATCTGCGTAGTGCACTTTTCTGCAAGTGAGAATGAAGGGAGAGAAGGGGAGGGGAAGAAAGGGGAGGGGAGGGAAGTGAAACTTCGGTACCGAGGTGGATCCGGACACTTGCTTCTTAGGCCAGGACATCCCCCAACCAGGGCGCCCCCGCCAGCCATTGTGCAGCTGGCACTTACATAAGCAGGTCACAGCCGGAGATGACAAAGTCCAGGTGAACGGGCCCGCGGTGGGTCTGGGATATCATGCTCAAGTAGTGCTGCACCAGTTGAGAATTTAGGTGGGGCAGGAATGGCAGATATATGATGCTGCGGCCAGGTTAAAGAGCTACCAGGCAGTGGAAACCCACACCAGGAATATCGGACCCTTGTTGTACCCCACCCACCCTCGTGCCTCCATTCCAGGGCCCCCTGTTGGCTGCAGGCATGGCCTCTGGGCGCCGATTCACTGGTCCCCTCTGGGCCTGCCTCGTCTGTTGCTATCTCTTGGGCCGCACCTCCCTCGGGTCCTCAAGGCCCCATCACCTCTGAGCCCTCGGTGCCTTCCCACCAGTTCCTCAGGCCAGGACTCCCCCCACCCAATCAGCGACCCCCCCCCCCCGCCCTGCACCTCAACGCAGCAGGCCCGCTTCAACCCCTGGCTTTCAGGATACAACTCCATGACGTGGTTGCCTGTCCCTTGGGCCGACGAGGCCTGCTGGGCCTGTAGTCCGTGGCCCTCTACGACAGGGCGGCTTCCGCTCGTGCAGGGCCTGGCTCCCGCTCTGTGGCCTACTGCGCCCTCGGCCACATTGGAGGCAGAAGTGGCCGCACTACCAGTGGTCGTCGTCTCCACATTGGAGGCAGACGTGGCCCCACCACCAGTGCATGCCTGCCTGGGACGTCTGCATCTACCACGGCCACCTCTCTCAGGGTGCGCACCACGGTTGCCATCCGGGGCCTGCATGGCAGCGACCTGAGAAGTCGAGGGGTTCCTCCCGGGGAGCCACAAGCTCCTGGCCCCGCCCCTTGGAGCCTGCTCACACGACTTCGCCTGGCTTCCTGCCCACCGATTGGCTCTGCACGAACACCTGGGAGGCTCCTTTCCTTTTTTTAAATATCTTTATTTAAACAGCGTGATTACAAACATAACTATAGTTGGATTTCAGTCACAAAAAGAATACCCCCTTCACCAGTGCAACATTCCTACCACCAATGCCTCCATCTCCCTCCTCCCACAACCCCTACCTGTATTTGAGACAGGCATTCTACTTTTCTCACTCATTAAGATTGTCATTATATTTGTTAGTGTAGTTTTTTTTCCCTAACTGCACCACTACTCTTTGTGGTGAGCTTCATCTTGTGAGCAGGTCCTTCCGGCCCTCCTCTTTATTGTCTCTGGGAATTATTACCATAATGTCCTTAACTTTTCTTAAAACGCATAGATAAATGAGACTATTCTGTGTCTATCTCTCTCCCTCTGACTTATTTCACTCATCATAATAGATTCCACGTACATCCACGTATAGGAAAATTTCATGACTTCATCTCTCCTAACGGCTATATAATATTCCATTGTGTATTTGTACCACCGGTTCTCTAGACATTCATCTGTTGAAGGGCATTTTGGTTCTTTCCAGAGTCCAGCTATTGTAAATAGCACTGAGGTATATATAGGTGTGAGGAAGTGATTTTTGAATTGTATTTTTGTGTTCTTAGGGTATATCCCTAGGAATGGTATAGCTGGATCATATGAAGCTCAATGCCCAGGGTTTTATTTTCTTTCCTGTTTTTGTTTTTCAGCCATACCCGGTGACGCTCAGGGGTTACTCCTGGCTATGTGCTCAGAAATCACTCCTGGCTTGATTACCATCTGGGACGCCAGGGGACTGAACTGCAGTCTGTCCTAGGCTAGTGCATGCAAGGCAGACACCTTATGCCCTGCGCCACCATTCCAGCCCCAATTTCCAGATTTTTTGAGAAATCTCCATATTGTTTACCATAAAGGCTGGACTAGATGGCATTCTCACCAGCAGTGAATGAGAGTTCCTTTCTCTCCACATCCTCGCCAGCACTGACTGTTCTTGGTCTTTGTGATGTGTGCCAGTCTCTGTGGTGTGAGATGGTACCTCATTGTTGTTTTGATTTCATCTCCCTGATGATTAGTGATGTGGAGCATTTTTTCATGTGTCTTTTGGCCATTTGTATTTCTTCTTTGAGGAAGTCTCTGTTCTTTTCTTCTCCCCATTTTTTGATGGAATTAGATTTTTTTTCTTCTAAAGTTCTGTTAGTGCCTTGTATATTTTGGAGATTAGCCCCTTATCTGAGGGGTATTGGGTGAATAGTTTCTCCCACTCAGTGGGTGGCTCTTGTATCCTAGGCACTATTTCCTTTGAGATGCAGAAGCTTCTCAGCTTAATATAGTCCCATCTGTTTATCTCTGCTTTCACTTGTTTGGAGAGTGCTGTCTCCTCCTCGAAGATGCCTTTAGTCTCAATGCCATGGCCTGGTTTATCTACGTGTTGTTCGTTGTTCTACATATCTTATGGTTTCAGGCCTGATATCAAGGTCTTCAATCCATTTGGATTTGACCTTTGTGCATGGTGTTAGATGGGGGTCTGAATTTGGTTTTTTGCAAGTGGCCAACCAGTTGTGCCAACAGCACTTGCTGAAGAGGCTTTCCTTGCTCCATTTTGCATTTCTTGCCTCTTTATCAAAGATTAGTTGATTGTATGCTGGGGAAATTTTCTCTGAAATCTCAAGTCTACTCCACTGATCTGAGGATCTGTCTTTATTCCAATACATGCCGTTTTGATAACTATTGCTTTATGATACAATTTAAAATCAGGGAAAGTAATGCCTCCCATATTTCCCCCCAAGGATTGATTTAGGTACTGCGGCTGTTTATTGTCCCAAGTGAATTTCAGAAGAATTTGAATTTGAAGAATGTCATGGTTATTTTAGAGACATTTCACTGAATCTGTACAAAGCTTTGGGCAGCATTGCCATTTTAATGATATTAGTTCTGCCAATCCATTAGCAGGGAATGTGTCTCCATTTCCTTGTGTCCTCTCTTTTGTTGTTTTCTTTGTATAGGACCTTCACCTCTTTAGTTTAGTTGACTCCAAGATATTTGAGCTGTGTGTCACTAATGGGAATGGGATTGGTTTTTTTGATGCCCATTTCTTCTCTATCGTTATTAGTGTATAAGAACATCATTGACATGCGTGTGTTAATTAATAATTAATAACTTTGCTATATAAATATATCGTTTCTAGAAGCTTTTTGGTAGAGTCTTTATGGTTTTCTAAATATAGTATCATGTCATCTGCAAACATTGAGAGCTTGCCTTAATCCTTTCTTATCTTGGATGCCCTTGATATCTTCTTCTTGCCTAATAGCTAAGGCAAGTACTTCCAGTACTATTTTGAATAGGAGTAGTGAGAGAGGGCAGCCTTGTCTTATAACAGATTTTAGAGGAAAGGCTTTTTAGTTTATCTCCATTGAGAATAATATTTGCCATTGGCTTTTGGTAGATGGCCTTGACTATATTGAGTATAGTTCGTTCATTCCCGTCTTGATGAGGGTTTTTATCAAGAATGGGTGTTGGACCTTATAGAATGCTTTCTCTGCATCTATTGATATGATCATATGATTTTTATTTTTCTTTTTGTTGATATGGTGTATTATGTTGACTGATTTATGGATGTTAAACCACCCTTGCATTCCTGGGATCAAACTTGGTCGTGGGCGTGGGTTGGCTGTTAGTTGGGATGCAGGTGTCTCATTCTGGGGGTGCACTTGATGGCTAATGATTGGGGCACAGTGGTCTCTCCTGTCAGGGAATGCACATCGTTGGCCTGGACGCAGACTGGCAGTTGCTTTGCCGTTGCTCCACGGTTCAGATGGCCTGGCCATGTTCCGCACCCCCAATAAAGGTGTGCCTACGAGCCTGCTCCTCTTTCCAAAGGCTCATAGACTCTCATGTCTTCCGAAACAAAGAAATCCCAGCATGCAACAGGGCCTCCAAGCACACTGACGCTCTTGGGGCGACCCTTGGCCCTGTTTCAACCCCAACACTGACCACCTTTTTTTATGAGGCAGTCTCTGTCTGGCCCTGTGCTGTCTCCCATCTCCCGCCCCATCAGACGTTTTCTCTCACACTCACTGCACCATCACACTCCACACTGGATTCTTCCCCCACCTCCCTGCATCTTCCTGTCCCCAGTGGGGAGAAAGATGGAGCAGCGTGGGGTGTCGCGGAAATACTTGGGTCCTGAGGGACTGCTGTGCCCTGTGGTGTCCAGTAACAACTCCACACACACACACACAACACCCTCCCACTCTTCCTGGCCCTTAAAAGTAGGCAGTGGGATGGCCCAAGGAGCACCCACACACATACACATTTCACAGTTGAGTGCTTGCTGTGGCTGGCACTGCTTGAGTCGCAGGGCTTATATTCGAGCTCCCCAGGGCTGATCTGCGCTATTTTATTGTGATGCTGCTATGCTGCTCTCTACAGACATTGCCTAGGGCTCACACTTCACCTCCTCTAGTTATGATCCTTGCTCACGAGGAGTCAAACCCATGAGTCATGGGGCTCACACACCCCTTTTGTGAAGGTGTGGCAGATTCCTTCCTGCATCTAGGATGACTGAAGGCACAACTGTGGGAACTGTGCTCAGGGGGGTGGTGGTATGGGGTGCAGATCCTGGGGAGGGACAGTGAACTAACTAGCAGCCTTGGAGTTTAAGGCAGGGACCCGAAGGCACTGAACTCTCCATAGGGCCCACAGAGGGACAGGATCTAAAGGATGTAATTCCTGAATTGGTTTGGTGGTTTCCGGAATGGGTTCTCATGTGTGATGAGATTGAAGAACACTCATGACCCTTCCCAGCAGAAGCGACCATACACAGTGTGTGTGCCACGACGTAGTAGAAGTGACGCAAAGCCCCACCACTGGATGACACTATTTAGTGAGGCAAGGAGCTGGTGACCACGCTGAGGAAAAGTTATAGCCCCTTGGTCAAACTGATGAGCATAGTGAGTTGGCTGCTTAATGACACTGGATAAACCAGAGAAGGAAAGGATGAGCTCGGGATGGAAACTCCCTGCCCAGTCGTCCCACCAGTGACCCAAAAGCTGGCTTTCATGGCTTTCCTGGAAGAGGCCATTATCTGCCAGAGCCATGGAAGTCTCTCAAATCACAGGCACAAAATCTCTTTCTATGGGTAAGTAGGCGAGTTGCAATGTAAACTGAGTCCCATATCTTGCAGACTATTCAGTGTTGTGTATTTGGGGAGTATGTGTGGAGGAGTATATGTGTGTGAGAGGGAATGAGAGAGAGAGAACTGAGAACAGGGAGAACAGAAACAGGGTAGGGGAGACAGATAAGTCAGATTCTGAGAGACCAAAAGAGGAAGATCCACTAAGAGAAACCAATACACACAGCAGCAGAAAGCTAGTCAGGGAAAGTAGAATCAATAAAAACCAGAGTAGGGAAAACGAAGCACTTTGTGTACAGGTGTATGTGTGTGTGAGAGAGAGAGGGGGGAGGAGAGAATGAGAGAGAGGGTCAAAGTCAGATAAATAACTTCTACCAGGTGAAAGGGAATACTGTGTTTAAGTGTGTTTGTATCAGAAAGATGCAGGAAAGCAGAGGCACTCAGCTTGACATACACACAGTTATAGAGGTCAAGTGAGAAAGAAACTAGAATACATAAAAGAAAGAATTGTTTGTCTATGCTTATATGCATGTAAGAGAGTGGAAGTAATCACTTGGACGTTGAATGATCATGTGTGTTTTGTGAGAGTGATTATATTAAGAAATGGCAATGATTGCTTTTAGGTGGGTGACAGAGAGATATCACAGTGGCAAAGTGAAAGGTTGTGTGTGTGTGTGTGTAACCATAATGGGCAAGATATAGTTTTTGGTGGGTGGAGACAAGAGACAGAGACAAACATAAACAGGTTAAGCAAAGGGTAGGTCAGTTAGAGTAAGAAACTGGAAGAGAGAAAGCATGAAACCAGACTAGACACAGAGAAGTACCGAGCTACACAGAGAAAGAGGTAGATGGGGTCAGAGAAATATTACCATAAGGCTCTTGCCATACATGTGGCTGACTTATGATTTCCTTACAGGCATCCAATCCCACTGGGAATGAACCTTCAGTACATTACCAGGAATCAGCACTGAACTAGGCTAGATGTGCCCCCCACAAACAAAAGCAATACAACAAACAACAAAACTAACAGAGACAGGGTTAGAAAGACAAAGAGAAACCTGAATATGCAAAGACAGTGACCTTAGTAGAAGGACAGAGGGAGAGAGACAACAGAGACTGAGACAAAATAGAGACACAAGCAGAGAATAGAAACACATATGGCTAAAAGGGAGGATATGGGAGAGAGAGGAAAGTAGGCAAAAAGGATATAAGAGAGAAACCGGATTAGGCAAAGTGAAGAATCATGTGTGAAAGAGACAAAGACAGAGGCAGAGAGACAAATAAACTAAAGTAGACAAAAGGAAAGATTGTGGGGGCAGAGGAAAAAAATATAGGCAAAAGAGTAGGAGAAATAGTAAAAATAGGAGAGAGAGAGAGAGAGAGAGAGAGAGAGAGAGAGAGAGAGAGAGAGAGAGAGAGAGAGAGAGAGAAACCAGAGTAGGGAAAAGAAAAGGCAATATAGAAAGTGATAGAGAGAGACCACTCCACATGCCAGGATTTCTGGGTGTTTGACTGGTATGTGAGGGGCTCTGGGCAGGACAGCTAGCCACAGGTCCCCTGGGCTGAACTCCTAGTCCAGGGGGCCAAGATCCCCCCAAACCTGGTGGGTCTTCAGGGCCACGCCTGGCTAATCGGGCCCTGGGGGGAGGCGGGGGAGAAATCCCGCCCTTTGCATCCCAAAACTGCAGAGGCACGGCTGGGCTCAGACCACTCCACATGCCAGGATTTCTGGGTGTTTGACTGGTATGTGGGGGGCTCTGGGCAGGACAGCTAGCCACAGGTCCCCTGGGCTGAACTCCTAGTCCAGGGGGCCAAGATCCCCCCAAACCTGGTGGGTCTTCAGGGCCACGCCTGGCTAATCGGGCCCTGGGGGGAGGCGGGGGAGAAATCCCGCCCTTTGCATCCCAAAACTGCAGAGGCACGGCTGGGCTCAGACCACTCCACATGCCAGGATTTCTGGGTGTTTGACTGGTATGTGGGGGGCTCTGGGCAGGACAGCTAGCCACAGGTCCCCTGGGCTGAACTCCTAGTCCAGGGGGCCAAGATCCCCCCAAACCTGGTGGGTCTTCAGGGCCACGCCTGGTTAATCGGGCCCTGGGGGGAGGCGGGGGAGAAATCCCGCCCTTTGCATCCCAAAACTGCAGAACTGCAGAATATACTTCATATATTAAGTGTATTCCTACTGTTATGTTACTTTTTTCGTATCCAGAATCTTTATTATGTATCGTGCCCTTTCCCACATCCCTACAAAGCTCTTTTTTATTCCTTTACTCTCTATCCCCCCCAAACATCTCTAATCTACATTACTCTTTGTAATCAGTAGTGTACAAGCGTTATCACAGACCAAAGCCGTGCATTGTGTGTAACAACCCCAAACTGTTTCAAGATACATAAAATGGACACGTATTTCTTTAGAATATTTTGGGTTTTTTTCTCTGACAGCTATAATTCTTACTAAATGTTGTCTTATATAGTGACGATTCTAACCGCTTTTCTTCTTCTCTTTTTGAGCTGTTTAACAAGGAATCTTAGAGAAAGAGTCCCCCAGATTAATGCTTATGATTGAACCATAATTGTTCTTATCACCCCCTTATGGGCCAAGAACACCACGTGGCATTGCTCCTTTTTTGCATAGGCACATTAAAATGGGAAAATACTATACATATAAATAAGATCCTATCTAATAGAGATTGGTACAGACTAATCTTATAGTGCAAAGGGACCTTACACCCTGAACATTGACATAACGACCTGGCACAGACCTCAGAAGAAAGGACATTCCCCTGAACCAGGGAAGCCATCCACAAAACATCCAGGCTGGTCTATAGCATCACCTGGAAGCAATCCTCTACCAAGGAAGACTCTACACTGCTCAGACATTGTCCTGCTCAAAAGAGACTTCCATTAACACTGAGAAGACTTAACAACAACAACGATTTGCTTACAGGACAGGGCTCCCTGCATTGCCCTTTGATTGTAAGGTGAAACCAGAGGACGCTCCACATCCTGACTTCAATGTTGGATATACAGATTCCAGGATCTTAAATACAGAAGCTTGATACCAACAACAGAGACTGTGTGAAAAATATAAGTGTGTTGGCACTACAGACAATGTCTTGGATTGGACGATCTAGCTTGCCTGGAGCCTAGAGTTGGTCTTGTGCCAGGAACCTTCAGGGGTCGGGTCTTTTTGTATTTAGGCCAAGGTTATTTCTTTCCATGTCCCTCATATTTTGGTGGGCCTATGCAAACAACAATTGCCACTCTAACACCATTTTTGCTGTGCTCCTTTGACTCTAATCCTTAAAAAGAACCCAGTTAAGATTTGAGGTCAACTTAAGCTAATATGCATGAATATGGAAATGTAAAAAAAAATGCTATGCCTGTAATGTTTAAGGAGTTATGTAAGTTTTATGGCTTTAGATTGCCTTGTGTGCTGTTAAGAAATATTATAGTGTGTTACAATCTTAATGTTCTTTGGATGAAATTTCAAAGTTGGGATATCAGCAAGGGGACTTCTGAGAATTATGTTATGTATTGTCCTTCCACTGTAACTTTACCTTGTCCTCTTTCTTTGCATCCTTGTTCTCATAATTACAAATAAAAAATTAAAAAAAAAAGAAAGTGATAGAGAAAGAAAAAAGAAATATATAATGAGAAAGATAAGAATTAGTGAGAAAGAAAGAATGGAACTAAAGTAGAAATATCAAGAGAGACATTATTAAAAATAGCAGAAGTAAAAGCTTTAAGATTCTACCCTGCCTTCCAGAAACTTAAATAAATTTTGTAAAAATAATCAGAAAGTGTTTTCAGAACTCAGAGTCAAACATTTCAAGCAACCAAGAGTTTTTGAATTTAGAAACAATCCACTTAAACACAGAGGCAATCCATGCCATTTCATTTTAGTGCAGTAGCAGTTTTAAAGATGAAAGTTTACATTCCCAGCCTACATTCTGTTTAAGAGGTAGATTTCACTTTCATTGCAAGGAATTCTTTCTGTCTATTCAGGCCTTATGAGCATCCCTGAAGGACTGTCATAAGGTACTGGCTTTGGGGAGGGTGAGTATGCTCAGGTATCACTTCTGGCTCTGTGCTAAGAAATCCCTTCTGGCCGTGTTCAGGGAATGATCTGAGGTGCCAGAGATCAAACACAGGTGGGCAGTGTGCAAGGCAAACAAACACCCTAACCACTGTGCTGTAGCACCAGCCTGGCTTTTGTTTCACCTAACTCAGAACTCTCATAAGGCATATAAGCAGCTTAGCAAGAGGATGTTCCTTGTGAAAAACCAACAAGACACTGTCTCTTGGAAAGAAAATATAACAACTTTCACAACACCATAACAAATGTGCCTGAAATGATTGTAGAGGGGCCGAAGAGATAGCATGGAGGTAAGGCATTTGCTTTTCATGCAGAAGGTCATTGGTTCGAATCCTGGCCTCCCATATGGTCCCCTGAGCATGCCAGGAGAGATTTCTGAGCCAGGAGTAACCCCTGAGCACTGCTGGGTGTGACCCAAGGACCAAAAAAAATGATTGTAGAACCCAGGACTCCAAAATGAGGATCTGGCGAGACACAGGTCTGGAAGCAAATATTGACGAAGGACATAATCCACACACTGAAAAAGTACAAGAACAGGTTCAGGAAACCCAGCACTCAAGCAAGGAATTCAACCACACAATCTTTCTGCTCCTAAGAAGGAATGCAGCTAAGTGAAGGAAGACCAAAGAATGAGCGCCTACCTTCCTCAGACCCCTGCTTTTATTGACAAGAACCAGGTTACATATAGGGTGGTAGAGGAATACTAAGTAGTGAATAATTCAACAATCCCATCACCAGATCATACCCTAGGGTGGAATATGAATGTTGATTAGGGTAGGACCAGTAATCCAACATTTCCCCCTAATTGACTTTATAGAAAAGCAAAATAATTTACATCCCATAATTCTAAGATTAGGGCACATGCCTCTGAAGATAAAGATAAAGGTTGGCAATATTTTGCATAGGTGCAGCAAAAGTTGGAAAAATATAAAGAAAAACTTTGGGCCTAAAAACAGGGTATCCCATGAAGTATCCTGCTTTAAGACCATCTATAGACTCCAGGAACACTGATTTGTTTAACTTCATAATCTTTCTTCAAGATCCCAGGAAAGGTTCTCCTCAAACACATTTTTTATGTAGGTTAGTGGGTTAGCCTATCCTGGGGCAAGTAAGTGACAAGATAGTTTCATTCACACCTAGACTATCTCCAATTTTCCTAAGCCAACCTGCCTTTAATGTTTCCCTATAATACAGGGTTACCTAGGCTTGTATAATGTAAAGATGCAAAGGTCAAATCAAAATGATGAGCCAGAATGTGGCCTTGTACCGCTCATCCTCTGTAGAAGTGTCCTGTTAGAAGGGGGTCTGTTATATCCCTTTTCAGGGTTAGGAAAGACTCTGATCTCCAGAATTATTCTAGATATTGAGAGGAGAGACCAGACTGTGGCCAGTTGGTGAAGATCCAGGGTCTGTACTGGTAGACGATTGATTCCTGGTATAGGTGCAGAGAACTGTGTTGGACCCAAGGTTCAGGGGTAAACATCTGATGTACAAGTCAAGTCACCAAGGCAAATGTTCAGGTGGAAGACCTGAACAAAAGGCCTGTAGCAAAAAGTTACTGAGTCCTCATTCCTAATGGATAATAACTCCTCTTAGTTTCTAATATTTTCCGATTTTAATGCACCTATGCAAAAGGAATGGTACCATAGAATATTATTGGGGCCTAAAGGGAAGCTAATAAATCAACAATTCCTCCAATTTCTATCAAAAGCACAAAGACTTCATGGGTACTATCTCTACTCTCTTCTAAGAATTTCTATCAGCAAATCTAAATAAAAAGTGGAAAGCATAATACACCATAGAGCATATACATATTACAGAGATACACTTAAAAAGTGTACAAAGAACCAAAAAGAAAAAGAATTGTACAAAGAGGGTATACATGTCCCCTAAGTCTTTTGAGATAATCTGAGAAGAGTAGATAAATTCCGGATCCCAACTGCAGTCAGTAACATAGTCTTGTGGAGTCTGAAAAAATGGCTCGCAGCATTCACAGATCCAAGGATCTCTCAATAGCCAAAACCGGTTGTGAGCAAGAGTTTATGGTGAAATAAAGTGGTAAAAATTGACCACAGAGAACACATCAGCAACAATGGTGTGCCTGCCTTCTTCTTTGAAGATGACTAGCAGTTCAAAGATTTGAGTGACTTCAACAGTAGCAGCAGCCAGAGTGATGACATACAGCATGAGACCTTTATGTAGATGAGCCACTGGAGAAGACAATGAGCAGTTCACATGCCAATGGTGCTGCCCAAGTCCCGCATTCAAAGCAATGGGCTGTCTGCAGCAAATCCAGCAGTGTTGCTCTCAGAAATCGCTCCTGGCTTGGGGGGACCATATGGGACGCCAGGGGATCAAATCGCTGTCTGTCCTGGGCTAGCGCTTGCAAGGCAGACACCTTACGTCTAGCACCACTGCTCCGGCCCCTATATGTCTATTCTGTATATCAGCTTTGTTCAAGTCCTGAAGAAGATCCTCCATCAAGAATAGAAGCACTGCAGTACGAAGGTGATAACTGCTTTAGCTCCTTCTGAAGTTGTTGGAAGTCCCCATACAAAATGGGAATATGTATCTACCACATGAAGATAGGGGTTTCTTTGGGGAAAAATCAACATGTGTAATATCCATTTGCCACAATTCATTAGTGTGTAACCTTGGGGGTTGGCCCCAGCTATATATATATATTCTTTTATTCAAGGGTGCACAAATGGTATATGTATCTACTATTTGTTTGGCTTGCTTCCATGGAATATGGTAGTTGACATACAAAGGATGGGAATTTATATAAAGAACTGCATGTTATTCTGCAGGTGACTTAAATATTGGCATGTCCAGATGATCAGCAGTTTCATTCACTGAAGCCATCAGCCCTGGGAGATCAGAGTGGGATCTTATGTGAGTGATAAATATTGGCTCAGAATGTTTTTGCAGAAGGTCTTGTAATTGCTGCAGTAAATTATGAACAACTTGGTTATGAGCTTTTAAAGAGGCAATTATGCCTGGGAACAATCCTACTACATAAGCTGAATTGCTTACTACTTTGCATGGCTCTGAAACATGTGATAATTTAAAGTATCAAGTTTCACTTGTTGAGCAGACTTACAATTAGTATGCACTATTGTGAGCAGAGAAGGGCCAGTAATACCGGCTTTTCCTGATGACGACCTGCCAATGTAAAACACTGTGGGGGTGTCAGGTATAGGGGAGGAGCAGAGGTATAGGGAATGATATCACAAACTGTATCCTCTTAAAAGAAGTCCCAGACCTTTCCAGCAGGATAATGGGAGGAAACTTCTCCTGAAAAATCAGATAGTGCTCATTGAATGGGGCTCACTGAAAGGTATATACATTCTATTTCCTTTCTTGGAATCACCAGCAGTATTATTTCATGATCAAAACCTAACAAGGAAATTGTTCTGAGTCATGCCTTGATAAGTGCAGAGATCAATTCCAAATAGGACACAAACGTGTGAGGTTGCTTGTTGTGTACGTAAACTCATTCTAGAGGCCCAGACAGCTGAGCAATAGTACTTGTAGGGGAATGACAGATTGCAAAAATTAAAAGCCATGACTTCTCTCCATGTATGAACCTGAAAAGATAGGACTTTTGGTGATGATCCATTAAATATCTAATTCTTGTCCCCCGTGCCTGCCAGGAGCAATTTCTGAGCATGGAGCCAGGAGTGACCCCTGAGCACTGCTGGGTGTGACCCAAAACCCCCCACAAAATCTAGTTCCAGTTGGGCCTTCTATGTTAAACATCTGGGGCCATTTAAATCCAGAATTCCTTCTAAAGTACTAAATAAGTTGATAAGTTCTGAGTTTGGAATTCCAAGGGTAGGATGGATTCGATTTATATCCCATAAGAATTTTTAAAAGTCATTAAGAGTCCTTAGATTTTTCTGATAAATAGAAATCTTTTGAAGATGCACTGAAGTACACTCTGATACAAAGCCCAAGTATTGGGGCCGGGAAGGTGGCACTAGAGGTAAGATGTCTGCCTTGCAAGCACTAGCGTAGGATGGACCACGGTTCGATCCCCAGTGTCCCATATGGTCCCCCCAAGCCAGGGGCGATTTCTGAGGGCATAGCCAGGAGTAACCCCTGAGCCTCAAATGGGTGTGGCCCAAAAACCAAAAAAAAAAAAAAGCCCAAGTATTGAAATGTAGGTAATGTCTGTAGTTTTTCTTTGGCTATTATTTTGGGGGTTTTTTTTTTGGTTGGTTGGTTTTGGACCACACCCAGTGGCACTAAGGAGTCACTCCTGGCTCTGCACTCAGAAATTGCACCTGGCAGGCTCGGGGGACCATATGGGATGCTGGGAATCAAACCAGGCTTCATCCAGGGTTGGTCGCGTGCAAGGCAAACACCCTACTGCTGTGCCATCACTCTGGCCCCTCTTTAGCTATTGCTAAACCAGAACCCTGAAAGCAGCTGACAACAAATTCATCAACACATTGCAATTCATTGTGAGTCTGAGCCTACAGTAAGATGTCATCCATGGGGAAACTTTTTACCAGCTGGGCGTAAAACGGCATCAACAAAATATTGACACAGTGAATTTGCCATGCCCTGAAGCAAAACCATCAATTGAAATCATTGCATAGGGACCCTGTTATTAAGAGAAGGAACTGAAAAAGGCAAATCTTTGGATGTATAGACATATTATTAAAATAGTCATTTAAGTCAATTGCTATCAACGGCTAGTTTCTTGGAATGGCTACCAGTGAAGGTAAGCTATTTTGCATCTTTCCCTTCAAAACCATCTGATAATTTACAGACCTTAATTAGTTAAAATTCTCCAGATACTTGAAGGTTTCTTAATAATAAATACTGGAGATTTCCAATTAGAACAGGGATTTCAATATGTCCCAGCCTCAACTGTTCATTGGCTAAGTTTCTAAGCACCTCTAATGTAGTGCTGTGATGGAACACTGGGAAATCCAGATAGGAACATTGAATTTCCATTCAATGGGAATAGTCCTGGGTGTTTTAACCCAGTGGCCCCAATTAAGAACCTCTAATTAACGTACTTAGGGTGTTTATGCGAGGGATGTAATATTCTGCTCCCATTGCTTATGCAAATCACATCCCCATCGGTTAAAAGAAACCAGAGCTACATAAGCCATTAATATTGCCTGTTGATTTTCCAGTTCTATGCACTCCAAATACCTAGTTCTGGCTAACAGAATTTGGAGGCAAGATCCTTCCTATCCCTCCAAAACTGTTTTGAATTTTTTGTAAGACCCAATTTTGGGGCCAATCTCTTAAAGACACCACAGACACTTCTGCCCCCAAATCAAACATACCTTTAAATTTTTTTCTGCCCTGAATTCCAAGAGTTAATATTGGATTTTTTTCTTTAAGCTTAGCAGTAAAAATTATAAATGGAGAGTCCTCAGGACTAGTACTTTCGAAGCCTCCTTTCCTGATCTGATTTTTCCAGGCACAACATAAGAAAGTAATAAAATTTGAGCTATATTTTCACCTTTCTTTAAGGTCCAGACTGTGGGTACTGAAACAAGAACTACTATTTTCCCTAAGTGGTCAGAATCTATAATCCCCAGGTGTATTACTATTCCTTTGAGCATTAAACTGCTTCTTCCTAAAATCACTGCCACAGTCTCTTGAGGGAATGGCCTGTTATGCCAGACCTAATCTTATAAGGGCATTGAGCTAGAAGGAGGGTCAAGTCATCTGGGCAGGGAATGTCTAAACCTCAGCTTACTGAATTGCAGGCTTTAATAGCTTAAATTGTGGAGTTCTCTTGGTGTGGGCTGGGAAGCTGAATCATTGATGAAAAGGTTCCTGATTTTAAAGGTCCAGGGACTGGCCCCTGACTTAGTTTCCCAAGACAGATTGATTAAGTCTTGGTTCCGAGTGGGCGGGTCCTTAAGTGGATACAAAAAGAGGCTGTGACTTGCATTGTTTTCGTGAATGCCCCATATTGCCACACTTAAAGCATATGACCTGATCTTGCGAGATATGCTTTGGACCTCTCCTCCACTTTCTAGAGAGATATTTAAGTACTGAAAGACAGTCACTTACTTCCCAATGAAATTCCTTTCCACTCCTAGGGCAAGGACCAGGTGGTTTCCTTGGGTGAAAGCCAATGTTCTGATTTCCAGGAGTTTGCCTCTGAACAGTGTATGTTGTTATAGGTGCAGTGGTGGGAGGCAGAGGAGGATAAGTGTAAGTCCCAGAATTTCTACAAGCAAGTAGAAATCAATTCCATGACATCTTCTTTCTTCAAAATTAGGCATAAGATAGCCCAACAATATTCATTGGCATTGTGAAAGGCTAAGGTTTTTGTCAAAAGATTTTGAATTTCTGTATTTCTAGCCTGCCTTTTAATTGCATCTGTCAATTTCACCACAAATTCTGCATATGGCTTCATAGCTGCATAATCTTTGTATAGATACACTTGAACTCAGTATCTGAGTCAATCTTTTCCCAAGCCATCAATATAAGCTCCCTGACAAGCTTTAAGTCTTGCCTGTCTATTTACTTCTATGTACTGTCCTTTCCCTATCAGCATTTTATAAGATAACTTGACTCCTGCAACTCTCCTTCAAAACTGATCTATACTATTAATTTTACTCTTATAATTCTCAGTAAACCACATCTCCTATTGTAAATATTGAGAAGCACTCAAACAGATCTTTGCTACAGTGCTAAAGTCCTGTTGGGTCCAGGTACCAACGTAATCAACACAAAACAGAGAAGGAGAACCATATTCTGGGCACACTTTCTTAAAACTACTGAGGTAATTCATATTCAAACCTTCATAGTTTAAAATTTGATTATTTTCCTTATGGGGAGAATTCATTTCTGATTCTGAGTTATTACTAGTTTCCCTAAGAATTATCCCTTGTGGGGGAGGCAGATTAGTTCCACACTCTCTAAAAGGCTGAGGTGGAGGGTGGATGGGAGAGAATCCTACAGATCAGCCTTCTTATTGGGACATTTCAATATAATTAGTTTCGCTTTGTAAGCCAATATCCCCAAGAGAAACTGCTAGAGGCTCTACAAGCATAGCCCCAGTAAAAGGGTGGGGACAGAACACCAACTTCAGGGCTTTGGTTTTGCCTATATGTGACACCCATAAATGCCTTTATAATATTCGGGTTCACTGGCCTTTCATAATGACTAGAATGTGCTACCTAAACTTTCAACACAAGGCTAGAATAATAAGCCCATGCCTCAACAAATTTTAATGAGAGGCTAGAGAATTCTGCTTAAATTTTTTGATTCTCATGATACATACAAAATGAAAAAAAAGTAAGGAAAGACACCACTACTGCAATTAGTGTGAGGAGAAGCCAGAGTCCTTCAACCAAAGCAAATGACATCACCTTTGAACCAAAGAGTTGTAAACTTAAAAGGTCAGAATGGTGAAATCCACCTGAGAAGCAATGAAAAATACATCTCACCAGTCAGTGGCAGAGAGTCCCTGTTTGATTGATTTCCTATTACAGTTTCAGGTCCAAGTTTGGGTGACATCTGCTAGAGGAACCCAGGCTTCTAAAATGAGGATCTGGTGAGAAGCAGATCTAGAAGAAAATATTTATGCAGAAAATAATCATCATAGTGAAAAGGTACAAGAATGGGTTCAGGAAATCTAGCACTCAAGCCAGGAATCCAACCACACAAGCTTTTTGCTCCTAAAAAGGAATGTAGCTTAGTGGAGGAAGATCAAAAAATGAGCACCTGCCTTCCTCAGACCCCTCACTTTATTGACAAGAACTAGGCCACATCCTAGGGTGCTAGAGGAATACCAAGTAGGGAATAATCCAATAATCTCATCACCAGATCACACCGTAGGGTAGAGTATGAATATTGATTAGGACCAGTAATCCAACACTGAAGGAAAGTTACTTGGAGGATATTTACTTAGAGGAAGTCCTTTAAATAGGGTGTCTAGACTGTTATATACATACCCAGGGGTGTATGCTTACTCAGTATCTGAGAATACTATCAACTTTATTTTTCAACTACTATTTAGGGATAGTTTTGTGTCAGAGTAATAGCATAGTATGTGTGGTGTTTGACTGGCAAATGATTGACCCTAGTTCAACCCCCAGTGCCCATATAGTCCCCTAAGCACCCCCAGGAATGATCCCTGGATGCAAAACCAGAATTAAGCCCTAACATCACTGAGTATAGTCCAATCCAAAAAAGAATTGCTAATAGATGGTTAAACATTGAGAGAGGGTACTAACACAATCAATATGCAAAGGCTGAGACAGTGTTTTGTTCTCTTTTCTCCACTTTTTATGTATTTAAGAAAATCTCTATAAGACCAGAAGCTAACTAAAAGTTAAAAATTTTACAATCCATTCATAGCTCTTCAACAATTTTGGAACATCTAAATGTCGGTATGCAAAAGAGCAAAATCAACTTAATCTTAGCTCCAATCTCTACTCTTATAAAAACTTACAAAGGACATAGTCCCAAAAAACTGAGGCAAATTGGACCAGAGCAGTGGGTGCATAGCAGTAAGGCATCTGCTTTTTGCAAGCTAGCCTAGGATGGACAGCGGTTCGATCCCCCGACTTCCCACATGGTCCCCCAAACCAGGAGCAATTTCTAAGTGCATAGCCAGGAGTAACCCTTGAGCATTACCATGTGTGGCCAAAAAAAAAAAACTGAAGTAGGATCAGAGTCCTCTTTGGGATTCAGAAGTACCATTTCACCCCAGGTAAGCAGGCCTAAGAGGTACACAGCTACTTTACTCCACAGCTATACTTTTTGTCTAATCACTCAGGTACACAACAACACAAGAAACACCACCAGACTGCAAAGGACACAATGAGAACGTAGTGTAGAACCTCATCATGTTCAGTGAGTGAAGATATTCACCCTGAAGACCCAACCACTCTATCAACCAGTTATATGACCTGTGTGATAAGGACTGCGGCCCCCCAGAGACTTTAGAGAGAAAATGTTTAGAGTATTCAAGGAATTCAAAGAAACAATGAAACAGTCAATAAAACACGAGTATATGAGAGCAAAAATGAGAGAACTTAAATAACATGATAGAACTGATAACCTTGGTAGGCAAATGAAAAACTCACTGGAATACTTCAACAGCAGAATAATAGCTGCTGAGGATACAGTGAGTTCTAAAATAAGGTACATAACGCCTCCAGACAAGAACAAAATATGGAAAAGAATTCTAAAATAAATGAACAACTAATAAGAAAACTTTGGGAGTGAGCATAAAAGGAGCAACTTAAGTATCATTGGGGTCCCAGAAAGCAAGGAAGAAAATCCCTATTAAAAAAAGAAGCAACAGTAAAAGATATCATTGCTAAGTTTCCAGAAATTGAGAGCACATGTACCCACATCCTGGAGACCCAATGGGTACCAAATAAAAAAAGATCCAAATAAAAATACTTCAGGACACATACATTTCAAAGATAGAATACTGAAAGCAGCAAGATCAAAGAAGTAAATTACATACAAAGGAGCATCTTTAAGTTTTACAGCAGATTTACCAAAGGCAAACATCCAAGCTGAAGACATTGGTGTGGTAGTGAAAAAAAAAAAAAAACGAAATTAACACAACACCAAAAATATCTTACCTATCCAGACTGTCATTCATATTTGAAGAAAGGACACACAGTTTCACAGATAAACAATAGCTCGGGAACTTTATAGACTAAACACCAACTTTACTTTTTCTTTTTCTTTTTTCTTTTTTTTTCTTTTTTGAGGGGTCGGCGGGTCAGCGTCAGATATCTCCTGCTAGGGAATGACAAGGAGCCCGGAGAAGAGGTAGTCAACACCAACTTTAAAGTAACTGAAATGGGGGCTGGAGAGATAGCATGGAGGTAAGGCATTTGCCTTGCATGCAGAAGAACGATGGTTCTTTCATATGGTCCCTGGAACCTGCCAGAGGCAATTTCTGTGCATAGAGCTAGGAGTATCCCCTGAGCGCTGCTGGGTGTGACCCCCCCAACCCCCCCAAAATAAAATAAAATAAAACAAAAATAAAGTAACTGAAATGAGTACTTTAAACAAGGAAAGGCCACAAACACACAAAACTCTACAAAAATATGACTCAAAATTTTACAACAATAATATTTTACATTGTAAAATAAAATTTTACAACAATAATACAACAATGAATTGAGTTAACCAGTTAAGAAACACTGTGGGGTAAAATGGATTAGAAAATTGATGCCAACATTCTGCTACCTGAAAGAAACACATTTGCCTGTTCAGAGTAAACACAAACTCAAAATCAAAGGTTGGAGACAACCCCTCAGCAAAGAACTTCCTTAAAAAGGTTGTGGTGGACATACTAATATTAGATGATATATACTTCAGGGTCAAAAAGGTTATAAAAGTCAAAAAGGGTAATTTCTTAGTAATCAAGGGATATGCACATGATGAATAAATCACACTCCTATACATACATGCACTCAATGAGGTGTCAGCAGAAATACTTAAGCAACTGTTAATAGACTTGAAGAAAGTCATCCATAACAACATAAAAGTAGTTGAAGACTTCAACATCACTCTATCATTTCTTGATAGATCTATTAAGCAAGATAAAACTCAGCAAGTAAATACTAACTTTGAAGTAAGAAATGGAAGAAAGGGTATTCATATACACTTAGGGCTTTTCATCCCCAAAGAGCTGAATACATATTCTTCTCCAATGTGCATGGGACATTCTCCAAGATAGATTACCTGCTGACCTACAAAACATGCCTCCATAAAATCAAGAGGATAGAAATTGCATCAACTATATTTTTAGGCCATGATGCACTTAAAATAGAAGCAAATTACAAACAAAACTTGAGAATTAACTCTAATACCTGGAAATTAAACAGCTCATTGCTGAACAAGTGGGTCAAAGAGCAAACAAAGAGGAATCCAAATATTCCTGAGAAAAAATGATAATGAGAACATGAGCTATCAAAATTTGTGAGACAGAGCAAAAGCAGTCTTTAGTGGAAAGTTGACAGCTCTATAAGCTTTTGTCCAGAAGGAAGAAAGGGCTCACATAAATAACTTAATTGCACAGTTTAAGACATTGAAAAATGACCAAAAATGTTTCAAGCACAAGCAAGAAGAAAAAAACAATAAAACAATAAAATTTAGGGAGGAAATTAGTGAACTAGAAATAAAAAAAAAATCCAAAACGTCAATGAAACCAAGAGCTGGTTCTTTGAAAAATAAACAAGTTTGATAAACTACTAGATTCATAAAGAAAGAGAACCCTAATATATTAAAGTATAAATAAAAAGGACATCATGGGAGGGGAGCATTGGGAGGGGGGAATGTTACACAGGTGAAGGGGGGTGTTCTGTTTGTGACTGTAACCCAACTATAATCATGTTACTTAAATAAAAAGATATTAAAAATTAAATAAAAAGGACATAATAAAAAATACCACAGGAATTAAAATGATAAACAGAAATTAATTTGGGAATCTATGCCATTAAACAAGAAAATTTAGAATAAATGAATAAATTCTTGGATGCCTATAAAACTCCCAAGGTTGAGCCAAGATGATTTGGAATAACTGACCAGACCTATAACTACCAAGGAAATTGAAATGGCAATGAAGTCTTTCTAAATGCCAAATGCCTATATGGGTTCACTAGTAAATTATTAAAAACCTTTAGATTGGACCTACTGACAATCCTTTTCATGATTTTCCAGGAAACTGGAGAAAAAGAAACACTCCCAAACTGTTTCTATGAAACCAACATTACCCTGATACCAAAGCAGATAGAGACACCACCCAAAAAAGGAAATTACATGCTAATATCCTTGATGAAAACAAATTCAAAGATCCTCAACAAAACACTATCAACTATAATCCAATAATTCATCAAAAAGGTCATATTCCTGTATGACAAGTAGTATTTAATCCAAGAAATCAAGAGTGAGTTAAGCTACACAAGTCAATCAACATAATACATCATGTCAATAAAAGAAAATATAAAAATCATGGGATAATATCAATAGATGCAGAGAAAACATTTTATAAGGTTCAGCACACTCTCATGACAAAAACTCTCAACAAGATGAGAACTGAAGGTACATTTCTTAATATAATCAAAGCAATTTACCAGAAGCCCACAGCAAATATTATACTCAACAGGGAAAAGAATCTAAAAGCTTTCCCTCTAATATCTGGCACAGACAGAATTGCCCACCCTCACTACTTCTATTCAATATAACTCTTGAATACTTATCATAGATAAGTAAAATATACCAAGGGCATCCAGATAAGAAAGGAAGAAGTCAAGTTCTCACTATTTGAGAATGACATGATATTATATTTAGAAAATACTAAGGACTATACAAAATAGCTTCTAGAAACAATGGATTTTATAGCAAAGTGGCAGACTACAAAATTAACATGCGAAAGTCCATAGCTTTCCTATATACAAATAATGGGAGAGAAGAAAGAGGTATTAAAAATCAATCCTTTTCACAGTTGTCCCTCAGAAAAATCAAGAATCTTGGAATCAACTTAACTAAGAAAGAGGTGAAAGATCTAAACAAAGATAATTACAGACCAACCCATGCAAATGCAGTCAGCATGTCTGCATTCGAGCAGCTCTATAGATTCACTCTATTCTGAAAGAGATGCCTAAAAAGCTATAAAACCTCATGGGTGCACCGGTTGTGCAGCTAAAAACAGCAATCTCGGGAGAAAAGGGTCAGCCAAATCCCCACCCTGCCGAAGCCACACCAGCTGCAATCACTACCAACAACCACCACTTTAACAATGATCCAGCTTCACCACTGAACCACTGATCTGTGCAAAGATACCAAACTGACCAAAACTCCAGGACTTTTTTGGAGTGAATGTAGGACCCTCCCCCTGCCACGTCATACTTCTGAAGTCCTGGCAAACAAAACCACATCACAGAAAAGTTGCAATATCAGCCACAGAGCTTGGAATTCTTCGACTGCATGGCTGATTATTTTCAATAATGTCATTCCTTATCCCAGGAGGAAGAATACACAATTTAGATATCAACATGGATTCAAAGCCACCTAATGTTCAAAAGTAAAGCAAGTAGCAGCAAATCAACTAACAACAATTCACTTAACAGGGGCCAGAGAGATAGCATGAAGGTAAGGCATTTGCCTTTCATGCAGAAGGTCATTGGTTTGAATCTCGGCATCCCGTATGGTCCCCCAAGCCTACCAGGAGCGATTTCTTTTTTTTTTTTTTTTTTTTTTTTGGGTTTTGGGCCACACCCATTTGACGCTCAGGGGTTACTCCTGGCTATGCGCTCAGAAGTCGCTCCTGGCTTGGGGGACCATATGGGACGCCGGGGGATCGAACCGCGGTCCGTCCTAGGCTAGCGCAGGCAAGGCAGGCACCTTACCTCTAGCGCCACTGCCGGGCCCCCCAGGAGCGATTTCTGAGCATAGAACCAGGAGTAACTCCTGAGCGCTGCCGGGTGTGACCCAAAAACCAAAAACAAAAACAAAAAAACAAGCAAAAAAAAAAAACAATTCACTTAGCAAAGCTTCTGATAATGACTCCATTGCAAGATACATTAATTTTCACAAGTGTTCTTATTACTATCCTTTAAAAATAGTTCATTATCACTTACCTGTAAACAAGCAATATAAAACACTTGACTTTGTGCCTGCCAAATTGGTAGGTTTGAGAATGGGTGGGAATCCAAGAATAATGGTAGAGGGAATTTTATAATGGTGGTGGGACTGGTCTTGGAACAAATGTGTATGAGCAACTATGTAATACATGGTCCTTGAATAAAGTAATTTATATTAAAAAAAAAACTAGGAAACACTGGTTCAAGAAATGAAAGAGGACATGAGGAAATAGAATCATATTCCTTACTCATGGGTTGGGAGGATTAACATTAAAATGGCAATACTTCCAAAGCATTGCATATTTTGATAAGAATAAGGATACTCGTGACACTTTTCAAATAAATCAAACATTCATGAAATTTATAAGGAATAATAAACCTCCATGAATAACTAAATCATCCTTGAGGGAAAAGAAGATGGAAAATATAACTTTCCCCAACTTTGTTCTATAAATTGGTAATAATTAAAACAGCATGGTATTTGAATAAAGTCAGACCCTCAGATCAATGGAATAGACTTGAATAACCTGAGATAGACCTACAAGCACACGATTAATTAATCTTTAATAAAGGAGCAATAAATATGAAGTAAAGCAAAGAAAGCCTCTTCAACAAGTGGTGCTAAAAAATTGGTCAGCTATATGCCAAAATATAAACTCAGAACTCTTTCTAACACAATGCACTGAAGTCAAATCAAAATGGATCAAAGAACTTGATATCAGACTGAATCCAAAAGGTACATAGAGGAAAACTTAGAAAGAACTCTCCATGATTCCTCAAAAGACTGGAAATTGAGCTCTCATATGATTCAGCTATACCACTCTTAGGAATATACCCTAGGAACACAAAAACACAATACAAAATGCCTTTCTCAGACCTATATTCATTGCAGCACTATTTACAATAGCCACTGTGGAAACAACCAACATGCCCTTCAGCAGATGAATGGTCAAAGAAACTGTGGTACATATACACAATGGAAAATTATGCAACCGTCAGGAGAGATGAAGTTACGAAATTTTCCTATAGATGGATGTACATGGAATTTATTTTTTTGAGGGGGGTCACAGCCAGCAGTACTCAGGGGTTACTCCTGACTCTATGCTCAGAAATGCTCCTGGCAGGCTCAGGGGACTATATGAGATGCCAGAATTTGAACCACTGTCCTTCTGCATCTATGCTATCTCTCTGGCCACTACATGGAATTTATTATGCTGAGTGAAATAAGTCAGAGGGAGAGAGATAGACCCAAAATAGTTTCACTCATCTATGGATTTTAAGAAAAACAAAAGACATTATTGTAATAATGCCCAGAAAAAAACAGAGATGAGGGCTGGAAGGACTGGCTCTCAATGTGAAGCTCACCACATAAAGTGGTGAGTTTAGTTAGAGAGATGACTACGCTATCATGACAATGTTAATGAGTGAGAGAAGTAGAATGCCTGTCTTGAATATGGGGGTGGGGAAGGAGGGAGATGGGAAGCATTGATGGTGGGAAGATTGCACTGGTGAAGGGGGTGTTCGTTTGTTTGTGGTTTTTGGCCACATCCAGTGACACTCAGGGGTTACTCCTGGCTATGCCTATGCCCTCAGAAATCACTCCTGGCTTGGGGGACCATATGGGGAATCAAACCACAGTACATCCTAGGCTAGCACCAGCAAGTCAGATGCCTTACTGCTCCACACCACCACTCTAGCCCAGGGATTTTTTATGACTGAAATCCAACTACAATCATGTATGTAACCATCGTGCTTAAATACAGGAAAAATTTATTTTAAAAAAAGAACTCTCCATGACATTGAAGTTAAAGACATCTTCAAAGAAGACACATTACTGACCAAGCAAGTAAAAGAAAAAATCAAATAATGAGACTACATTAAACTAATAAGCTTCTGCACATCAATGTAAATAATGACCTGTATACAAAGACTTTCCATGCATTGGGAGAAATTGTTTACTCAACACTCATCTGATAAGGATTAAAATAAAGATAAATAAGGTAAGGTACTGGTTGGACTTTACAAAAAAAAAAAGAACCCAACCCCATCAAAATATGCGGAGAAGATATGAACAGAAACTTCCTCAAAGAAGAAATATAAATGGCCAAAAGGCACATGAAAAAGTGCTTCAGGAGCCGGCGAGGTGGCGCTAGAGGTAAGTGTCTGCCTTGCAAGTGCTAGCCAAGGAAGGACAGTGGTTTGATCCCCCAGTGTCCCATATGGTCTCCCCAAGCCAGCGGCAATTTCTGAGCGCTTAGCCAGGAGTAACCCCTGAGCATCAAACGGGTGTGGCCCGAAAAACCAAAAAAAAAAAAGGTGCTTCAAATTATTAATAAACATGATAACTCAAACCAACAATGTGATATCACCTCACACTACAAAAACTGGCACCACAAAAAAAATGGCACCACAGTGGCTGGAGCTGTGGTACAGTGGTAGGGTGTTTGCCTTGCAAGTGGCTGACCTAGGACAGACCATGGTGCGATCCTCCAGTGTCCCATATGATCCCCCAAGCCAAGATCAATTTCTGAGTGCATAGCCAGGAATAAACCCTGAGCGTCATCAGGTGTGGCCCAAAAAAACAAGGAAAAAACTGGCACCACAGAAACTGGCACACATCAAAAAAGAACCAATGCTGTCTCAGATGTAGGGAGAATAGAATTCTCATTCACTGGTAGTGGGAATATCAAGTGGTCCAACTTGGAAAACAATATGAACATTCCTCAAAAAACTGAAATTGAATTTCTATTATGACCCAGCAATACTTCTCCTGTAAATATAACCTAAGGGCCCAAAAACATAATGCAGAAAAGGCACCTGCACTCTCTGTTCATTGCAGCACTATTTACAATAGCTGAAATACAAAATATAAAAACAACCTAGTTCCTAAAACAGATGTGTGGATTTAAAAACTTGTGGTACATCTACACAACATAGCTGTTAGAAAAAAATGAAGTTAAGAAATTTGCTTTAAAAAAAGAAATTTGCAAATTGTGTTTTTAATCAGAAACTCTTTGACTTACATGTATTATTATTATATCAATTATATTATATGTTATGTTATGTCACTATATTATGTTATATTAGTTTACCTCATTATGTTAATCAATTTTGTCTCTTGAATAAATTCTTACAATAAAAAAAGAAATTTGCTTAAGAGATAAACAAGGGGCTGGAGAGATAGCATAGAGGTAAGGCATTTGCCTTGCATGCAGAAGGTCGGTGGTTTGAATTCCGGCATCGCATATGGTTCCCTGAGCCTGCCAGGAGTGACTTCTGAGCATAGAGCCAGGAGTAACCCCTGAGCACTGCCGGGTGTGACCCAAAAAACGAGAGAGAGAGAGAGAGAGAGAGAGAGAGAGAGAGAGAGAGAGAGAGAGAGAGAGAGAGAGAGAGAGAGAGATGGGCTACATTAAGCTGAGAAGCTTCTACATCTCAAAGGAAACAGTGACTAGGATACAAAGGCCATCCGCAGAATGGGAGAAACTATTCACCCAATAATAATCTGATAAGGGGCTAACATCTAAGATATATAAGGTACTGACAGAACTTAACAACAACAAAAAACATCTAACCCCATCACAAAATGGCGAGAAGAAATGAAGACACTTCCTCAAAGAACAAATACAGATGGCCAAAAAATACATGAAAAAATGTTCCACATCACTTGTAAGGAACCCCTCCCCTAATGCCCTGGATTGGTTAGACCCACCTACACCTGGGAGGGGTGTGAGGTTTTGAATAAAAAACAAAAGGTGTTGCCTAAGGGTGAGGAAAAGCAGCAAGGAAGCTTGGAGAACAGCAGAAATGGAGACAAAGAGAACTCATGAGAGAAAGAGATGAGTTAGGTAGACATGGCACAGAACCTGCACATAGTGCATAGGGCCATAGAATAAACGAAGCTGTCTCCAATGAAACTTTAACTGACTCCTTGTGAATTAATATATTTGCCACTATCCTGCAATCTTCAGAGCCGTCCACTGACATGGCTACAGGTGCCATGCCCAGGGAGGCCTTACCCAAAACGTGAACTTTAGACATTTTATTTTATATTAAAACAACAATCACTAATCATCAGGGAGATGCAAATCAAAACAATAATGAGGTACCATCTCACGCCACAGAGACTGACACACATCACAAAGTACAAGATCTATCAGTGATGGAGGGGATGTGGGGAAAAAAGAACTCTCATTCACTGCTGGTGGGAATGCTGTCTAGTCCAGCCTTTATGGAAAACAATATGGAGATTATTCAAAAAAACTGGAAATTGGGGCCAGAGAGATAGCATGGAGGTAAGGTGTTTGCCTTTCATGCAGGAGGTCATCGGTTCAAATCCTGGCGTCCCATATGGTCCCTCGTGCCTGCCAGGAGCAATTTCTGAGCCTGGAGCCAGGAATAACCCCTGAGCACTGCCGGGTGTGACCCAAAAACCACACACAAAAAAAAAACTGGAAATTGAGATACCATATGATCCAGCTATACCACTCCTAGGAATATACCTCAGGAACACAAAAATGCAATACAGAAATGCCCTCTATAGCCTATTACAACTCTATTTATAATAGCAGGAATCTAGAAACAGCCCAGATGTCCAACAAGAGATGAGTGGCTAAGAAACTGTAGTACATATATACAATGGAATACTATGCAGCTGCCAGGAAAAATGAAGTCATGAAATTTTCCTATACATGGATGGACATGGAAACTATTATTCTGAGTGAAATGAGTCAGAGGGAGAGAAAAAGACAGAATAGTCTCAATCGTTTGTGGGATTTAAGAAAAAAGATATTATGGTAATAATACCTAGAGACTGGGGCCAGAGAGATAGCATAGCAGCGTTTGCCTTGCAAGCAGCCGACCCAGGACCTAAGGTGCTTGGTTTGAATCCCAGCGACCCATATGGTCCCCGTGCCTGCCAGGAGCTATTTCTGAGCAGATAGCCAGGAGTAACACCTGAGCACCGCCAAGTGTGGCCCAAAAACCATAATAATAATAATAATAATAATAATAATAATAATAATACCTAGAGACAATAGAGAGGAGGTTTGAAAGGACCAGCCCATGATAAGAAACTTACCACAAAAATTGGTGAGCACACACACAAAAAAAATTGGTAAGCACAGAGAAATAATTACACCAACAACTATCATGACAATGGTAATGAGTGAGAGAAGTAGAATGCCTGCTCAAAGTCAGAGGTTGGAGAAGGAGGGAGATGGGGGCTTTGGTGATGGGAAGGTTCTACTGGTGACAGGGGAGTGTACTTTTTTATGACTGAGAAACCCAACTATAAACATGTTTGTAATCATGATACTTAAATATATTGATAAAAAAGAAATTTGCTTATACATTGATGAAGAGTATTAAGCTGAGCAAACTGAGTCAGAGGGAGAGGGATAGACAGAATAATTTCACTCATTTGCGAGATATGAAAAATAAAGGATAGTATAAAAATAGTATCCAGAGACAATAAAGACAAGGATCAGAAGAACTAGTCCATGGCAGGAAGCTTGCCACACAAATGGGGAGAGCAGTTAGGGAACAGAAGGAACCACTATGACAATGACGTAATTGATAATTCTGGACAAGTACTGGGTGCTGAAAGAATGTAAAGTGGTATGCACGAAACCTTTTTAGTAACAGTACTGCAAACCACAGTGCCTAAAAGGAAAAAGTAAGAGGGAGAAAAGAAAAACGTCTGCCATAGATGTAGGCTATAGAGGTGCAAGGGAAACTGGGACATTGTTGGCAAGAAATATGAACTGGGTATTGGACATTGTATGACTGAAACTAAATAATGAACAACTTTGTAACTATCTCATGGTGATTCAATTTAAATTTTGGGGGGTTTTACCCTATGGAAAATAGTATGGAGGGTACTTAGGAAACTCAGAATTGAGCTGCCATATGACCTGGCAATCGCACTCCTGGGTATCTATCCCCAAAAAGGAAGGATATTTATCCCAAAGTATGTATACACTCCACTATTTATTGCAGCTCTCAGCACAATAGTCAAAATTTGGAACCAATCTCAATGCCCAATAACAGATGAGTTTATCATGAAGATGTGGTATGTATACACAATGAAATACTTCATAGCAGTTAGAAACGATACAATTATGGATTTTGCAGCAACATGGATGGATCTAGAAAATATTACATTAAAAGAAGTAAGCCAGAAGAAAAAAGATAGATACAAAATGATAGCACTTATTTAATGTATATAGAATAGATACCACAGTTACATATAGCTACTCAATGAACAAATACAAGGGTCAAAAGGGTAGAAACTCCAAACACCATAGGTACCAGCATATAACGAGGAGAAGTGTTCAAATGAAGTGGAAGGGGGACAACACAAAGCTGCGACTATCCATTATAACTTAAAGAAACCAGCAATGATGAAAACAGCGGTTTAGAGAGAACAAGTGTGCAATCAACCTCTAACTACAAAGGCCTATAATAAGGTCCAAAGAGATGAGGCTTGCCTCCTCAGCTTGCCCACCAGTCAGAAAATCTCACATAGCACACCCCACTAATTAATCACTTTCTCCTTAAACTTGTCAGAATATATTTTTTTTCTCTAAACTGAGCTTAATATTTACAGAAATTATTTTTTCCATTTGTCTTTGCTTATTTCTCTATTATTCAAAATGTATTATTACTTAATGTGGTTTCTTCTGAAAGTGATACTGGAAAACAGATTTGTCACTTTATTATAAGATTGTATTTAGTTATTTGCTAATTTTTGGGCTATTTCTGGCAGTGCTAATGGACCACCAGGACCATACCAGGGCCTTGTACTTGGACGTCAAATACTTTACACTCCAAACCTGAGATTGGGTGGGGAAGCACAACTGGCCATTCTCAGAAGCTATTTCTGCCACTGTGCTCAGGAGTGATGCCGGACTGTTCTTGGGAGTGGAGGGGCTATATGGTATTGAGAATTGAAATGGGGTCAGCCTCATGCAAGGCAAGCATCTTAATCCTTGTTCTATCTCTCTAGTCCCCATTGATTTTTTTTATCTTTATTTAAACACCGTGATTACAAACATGATTATAGCCCATTGATTTTTTTAATGATACTATGAGTGATTTTTCTTCCCTTATGTAAACTTGAAATGTCTCAGAGAAAAATAGAAAATGTGTCATTTTCTGACAATAAAACTTATCTATTTCATTCTCTTCATTACTCTCAACCTTCGTGTTCTTTGTCCTTGGTAAATTATATTCTTAGGAGCTGTCATAAGGTTTCCATACCCCTTAGACTGTCTATCACAAGTGCCCAAGGTCTAGGTCAGCCTGGCTGTCTGTGCTGGAAAGTCTTGCCTTTAGCTGTGATGTTGGAGAAGTGCACCAGAGGCTAGAGGTCTTGAGTGGCCATTCTACTGAGAGCCCTGACCTGCACAACTCTCCTGACGACCTTCTCCACTCCCGAATCACTTTAAGCAGATGGCCCAGTAGAGGCTTCTAGTTGTCAGATGGTGTGTCACAGAGTATTTACTGCCTGACAATCCATTACATTACACTAAAGGTACATACCCACCTGGGACCAGGTGAAGGTAGCTGGATGCCAGAGTGCTCTATTGCACCAACATCCCCTCACAGTGGCCTGGGCTGCATTCTGGGCATTTCATTCTGCGGCACACATTTATTTCCCAGAGGAAGCTTCCAGCCTATTTAACTGGCCCCATCACTGTCTGGTTCTCTGGGGCAGGTGGTATTATTTTCCCAGTTTTTACTCCTCTCCTTTATCCTCACCTTTAACCTCATGACATTTTAGTTTCTCCCTCTAATGACTGGCTTTTGTGAAGGCCCAAAAATGCAGATATGGGCATGTACTGGCTTTAGCTGACAATGTACAAAAACAGCAATGGGCTGATTTGGCCCTGGGACATAAGAAGTCTTGTGGTTCCCACCTTGTGTTTCCATCATCCTCATCAAAGGAATGTGTCTCAATGTCTGGGGACATAGTTCCAGAAGAATAAGAGGCATATAAAGTAGTGTTGGCCTTTGTTACAGCATATTCCGATCTTGGAAGTAGTGTGATTTACTTAAAATGACAGACACTTAGGTTTCATTTTTAAAGAAAAGACCAGGATGTCAGGGCCAGAGAGAGAGCACAGCGTTAAGACGTTTGCCTTGCACATAGTCTGCCCGGGACAGACCCAGGTTTGATTCCTGTCATCCCATATGGTCCCTTGAGCCTGCCAGGAGCGATTTCTAAGCTCAGAGCCAGGAGTAACCCACTGAATGTGCCCCCCCCCAATAAAACACAAAAGAAACCAGGGTGTGCCTACATGGTAATTGAGCAAGTATTCTTGTACAAAATATACTGTGTATATAGCTCAGTATTTCTGTGGCATAGATGCATCAAGATATCATGATGATATAGGTCCTATGTCATAGGAAGTCAAAGTAGATCTCTTAGTCTGGCTGTTAGGACAAATATTACACATTGCATAACTTAATAACAGGCATTTATTTTTCAGGTTATTGAGGAGAGAAGGCCAAATTAAGGCATTCTTGGTTCATGGTGAAAGTTTCTATTCACAACCTTCTTCTAATGCCCTAAATGGCACATGGTAGAGGGACAGCTGGAGGGAAAGAGATAAAGTCTTGACCCTTCTGATGTCTCTACTCATAAAGGCACTAATCCCATTCTAGAGAGGTACAAACAATAGTCAGGATTTTATCTAAACTCAATTTCCTCCCCAAATGCCCACTGCACCCACATGCCACCTCACTGAATATCAGGGAATCACCAAATAAATTGGTGAGCAAGATTTTGATCCATAACAAGGCATATTTTCTGTTTTCCCAAAATTGAAAAAAAAATTGAAAAAAACTCTACAGCTAGAAAAAGAAAGGTCTTCGAAATACATTCCATTCTAAATAAAGAACATAACTACTCTGTACCAATCGCCTTTGAGGAGAACCCCCTCCTTTTTCCTAGGTTCTCCTATCTTCATGAAGGTTTCAGGGGTACAAGAGCCTTATGAGCACAGTCCATGGGGCCAGCCAAAAAGCAGAGAGTGCCAATGTCTTCGGGCATGGCTGTTTTCCAAATCACCCCCAAGTTCTCTGAACAGCAGCACAGAGGGCAAGCTAAATGCACTCCACCTCATTACTTGGTTTGGAAAACTACTGAAATAACTGTATCCCCATTTTCATGGCCCCCAGAATATTTTCCCAAAAGCTCTTAAGGTTTTGGTTTTAATATATATTATTCTCAATTCTGTGAATACTATATATTATAATGGTTTTGTTTTTAGTAGATAGTTTTTCTCAATACTATATGCTATGAATACTAAGCCCAAAAGCACCCTGGAATGTGTGCACCCACAAACCACCTCACTGAATATCAGGGATTTACCAAATAAATTGGTGAGCAAGATTTTTATCCATAACAAGGTATATTCTACTGAGGAGAAGAAGATCAAGCATGGTGCCCAATTTAGCTTTAGCATAATTCCATTTGACCCTTTGTGGAACTTGTTACCCTGAATGTGGAACTGAAGCCTACAGCTCCTAAGTTTTCCAGGAAGAGATGAAGTGGGAATGGTCAACTGCCAGGAAATCCAGAAGAGACCTGACCACAGCCCTACTTGGTGTTTTTGTGCTTCCTCTAACCCCAAAGGCACTGTGGGCAGGGACATGAGATACTCAGATGTTGGGTTACTGATCCTACCCTAATCAATAATTGTGCTCCACCCTAGGGTGTGACCTGGTGATAGTATATTGGATCATTCCTTACTTGGTGTTCTTCTCCCACCCTGGGGTGGGACCTGATTCTTGTCAATAAAAGCAAGGGTCTGGGGAAGGCTGGGGCTCATTCTTCAGTCTTCTTCCACTAAGCTGCACTCCATCTTAGGAGCAGAAAGCTTTTGTGGTTTGAATTCCTTGCTTGAGCACTGGATTTCCTGAATCTATTCTTGTACCTCTTCACTGTGTGAATTATTTCCTGCAGATCTCTACAACTGAAATGATTCCCCCCTGTCCTAATTGGACAGGGGAATGGGAAATGCCTTTCCTGTCTGGGAGCTCGATGGGAATCAAAGTTCAACCTAGAGAACGTGACTCTTCAGTACTGTTAGGTTTTTCTGGGGGGTTTCTCTTTGAGTGACAGGGTCTGGATGACTGCCTCTGCTAAATGGTAAGATATGAAATATTGGTGTGGCTAGCTTGCTTCTTTCTGCTCCCAGTTAGGAAAACCTCCAGATGTTCGTCCTATCAGATCCTTTGCTAGCCCTCAAACACTTGTCAAGGTCGAACTCCCATTTGCACACTCCCCTAAGTGCAGGCCATTTTCTGCTCTACTGTCTTTATTACTGTTATGAACTTAGATGTTCACCAGAGATTTGGTTCCCTGTCATTGGAACCCCCATGTGCTAGCAGTGCCCAGTGTCTGGTCATGTCTCCTTACCATGATTCCAACATTCCAGCACAGAAGCTGATGTTGGCACCGATCTTCCTATGCAATGTCTTTCACGCCATCTGTGCCATTTGCTCTTCTCTACACTCATGTTTGAAAGCCGAAGAATTCAGTCTCTGGCAAGGTTCCTACCAGCAACCTCCTGGACACAGTGCCTGCTTACAGGGCTCCCAGTCTGATGAGAGTGATAGCAAAGCAGAGGGGCATTTAAACACCCTGTGTCATGAAGTATATTCTGGAAAGGGAATCTTGAGCCAGTGAGTGCACTGAAAAGAGGTGTTCACCAAGGCCAATCAGGGAGGAAAGGAAATCTCAGGGCCACAGAAAGAATAAATAGGAATTGACCAATGGAAGAAGAGGAGTAGAAAGAGAAGAAACAGAGGCATATGCAGTTCACATGCACCTGGGCAAGAGAATCTGAGCCTTTCAATCTCAGGTGCAAAGACAGATTGAAGTACCTGAGTAGAAAGGACTAACTGATCCACCTCTTGTTCCTCTTGGCCACCACCAGCAGATGTGCTGCTAGAGCCTTGCCAGTGGGCTTCAAGGACCAGGACATCTGTCTTTCGAGGCTCAACAAAGCTTTGAATTCTCAGGGCCTGCCACAGACCTGGAGACTTAGTGTAGTTTAGAAAGTGGATTTCACAAGCTCAACACATTGTTGATGACCTCTAGCTTTGAGGAAAACAACCATTTCCAGGGACCTTTGACTTTCTCCATACAACAGAACAGGAGAGAACAGAAAGAGACAGAAACAGTTTTGCAGCTGCTTGATAAATGAAGGGCCCCATGGCCAGAAGAGAAGCAGCCCTCCCCTCTCAAGTTCACCCTTGAGCCCTGAGTAAGTCCTGCTATCCCGTCTTCACCCACAAAGCCTGCTCATAATATAGGCAGCATGCCTACAAATGCCCTTTCCTGGGGACAATACAGGACTGAGCATCAGTCCATTTGCTCTGTGCATAGAATAGGTGGCTAGAGGCCCCAGGTCCTTAAGGCCAGGCCAGAGTTCTTCCCTCTAGATTAGGCATCACAGACAGGGTGCCTGCTGCCCTCTGAGGGCCAACTCGCATGTGCAAGGCTGCCAAGGTGGTGGCCTTGGAGCCTTGTGATCTCTGGATTGTACTCATATATTCTGTACCTGGTAAGGCCATGTGACCCTCAAAGGTGGGGGAGGCACTTTGAAGAGCACCCACAAAGAACACAGGACAGTCAGTCACTTGGAAAGATCATTTTTTAGCCACCCACCTGAAGGTTTCTGCCTCTGCCCTGGTACAGAATCTGGAGATGCAGGAAAAGGGTCTCATTGCACTCCAGAGCACCTGTGTGGCAGAGACATCCCCAACCCCATGGCCTTTAAGACGTTCCCTCCACACCTCCAAAGCTACAGGCCCCTTCTGGTGATGGTGCCAGAAACCAGAGAGCCCCTTCCACTTCTGAATGACAACCCCACTCCACCTTCTGGGGTTTCAATTGCAGGAGATTAGTAAGGGTTTTTGGAACACCCCATGCAGTGTCAACTGTGCTGAAACAACCCAGATGCAATCACTCACCTAAAGCCTGACTTTTGGTGCAGCCCCATGCCAAGGCACTGGGTCAGTATAAACAAGGTCCTAGGGAGGGAGCTTTGGAATGGTCTTGGAATCTGACACCTGAAAGATGACAGTGGTCAGAGGTATTTGGATAACCAAAGGATATCTGCTCACTAAGCACTTTTCCTCGGGTGCTTTCTGAGCAGCTGCAGCAGCAGACAGAAGCCATGCCAGAGGCCTTCTCCCCCAGGAGCACAGGCTAAATTGGACTACTCCATATCTGGCATCATTTCCAGCCTAGTTGGTCCCCAGATTCTGAGGTCCACCTGGAACAAGTGCAAAGGACATCCCTTTGGGAACAAGCTGGCCAAGTACTTGGTGGGGAGGCACTGAAACTGTTCCCCCCTGCAACCATTGACTGTGTCCCCACTGCCCCTGGTGGGGTCTCACTGATGTCAAGAGAGCTAATGAGGAGAGGACACCCAGAACCAAGCTGACTCAGATTGACTCCAGCTGGGTGGTACTGCAATATACACAGCACTTGTCCCTGAGCTATATGGCTCAGGAAACTGATCCCCACTGCCCAATTTACAACTGGTTTGTGGAGGTGAGAAATGATTTGGGGCCACTGCTGCTGGCCTTACTAGCAGAGAGAAACCTAGAAAAAGCAAATAAGCTTGGAGACAAGTAGAGGTTCACAGCACCATGTTGCTGAGGTGATCTTGCATGCAGCTATGGTGGTAATGTGGCCTCCTGACACAAATGTAGCTTGTCAACTCACAGGACTTCAGTCCTTGTCCACAGCTTCCCTGGGAGTCTCTAGGAGATAAGATAAGCAACTTGAGCCAAGCCCCCAGTTTCCTCTACTAGCTGACAAGAGTCAACTCCAGATGAAGACTAAAGCCAGATTGACTGGGGGCTGTACTTGCGCTGGAGACAAACAGAGCGTCAGAGAGGCAATCTGAACTCCCTCTCATTCCAGTTATGAGATTTAGGGTGAGCACCTAAATAGAGCCTCTATAGCAGGGTATGGTAATGCAGCATTATTCAGTGGTAGAACAGCTATTCAAGCAGTTCCATACTGCCTCTGTTGGGAGTTTCTGCCTCAGGCACCCCACACCTCAGTGCCCAAGGCACTGGGCAAAGTACCAAAGCTTTGTCCCTGTACTCCCACCAGGGCACAGGTGGAGATGCTCTTGTGGTAGAAAGTACCAGTTACTGGGTACCTAACATGCATGACAATGACTGAAGGCCAGGGTCACAAGCCCTGCTCCTCTGGACCTTTGAGGGGCCAGACTTGCTCCTACCACTGATTTCCATGCAGGTCCGTGGCAACATCCAGAACCAGGAAAGGCATATCACACTAAACTTGCTGCAAATTGGGTGTTTATGCAGGGCCTCTAGTTACAGATGCTGATCCTCAAAAGATCTTCAAATGATTATACTTTAATAATACATCACTCACAATTCCACAAAAAACTTTCAGCTCCAGGAACATGTCCTTGCAGACCTGGGAGATTTATTCATGATGAACTAAACACCAGATGGCCAAGGAAGATCTGGGAAATGCATTTCTCTCCATATTTACTAAGTCATCCAAATGGAATGTGAAGGTTGGCTTCCCTGCACATTAGGTAGCAATATACTGGGACTATGGGGAGGAGGAAGTGGATGTGAGAGACAGTTGGCAGAGGAGAGGTGAAAGTGGCTTATTCATTTCCCCTTCTTCTTTTGTTACTGTTGCTGTTATTGTAATGGTTTCAAGGGGGAAAGGCCCCACTGTGGTTGCAGTGTAGCATAGATCATATACTGGTACCACTAGATGCATCACTATACAACGTGAGTTCATGCCAGGGATAGAATTCATGGCCTTATACCTATATGACAGATGTTCTACCACTTGCTGAGGCCCATTACTGGGCCTCATTTTTTTTTTTGACCAGACATAGTGGTGCTCAGGGCTTATTCCTATCTCTGTGCTCAGAGATCACTCATGACACAGTTTAGGGAGCCATATATGGTGTCAGGAATTGAACCCAGGTTAGTCATATAGAAGGCAGGCACTCTGCATGCTGTACGGTCACTCCAGCCCCTAGATTGTTTTCTTTTTAAACAATTGTTTGTTGACTTATTTGAGCATCATGCTTTGTAGTGCTGTTCACAGTAGGGTTTCATGCACATAACATTATAATGCTACCCTCTGCCCTGAGAGGCCACTCTCCTCCACCACTGTCTCAGGGGCTCCTGCCTGGGGTTCCTTAACCTTTGGATTGGGAAACTGGGAACATCAGTATTGTCTGGCATGGGGACTCGAGGTCCCTTTTTTTTTCTGGAGACACATGAGATCATCTTTTGGATTCCCTGTAGAAATTTTCCACACTGACCCTCCTATTTCAATAGGGAACTCCAGAAGCATCACTATTCAAACACAGGAACTATAGCCTCTGGATAAAAGACAATGATGTCTCCCAAGTGACTCTTCCACCCTGATTGGTACAGAGCAGGCTCTCAAGTAACATATATGAACTAATATATTAAACGCCATCAACTGTTACTGAGGAACAGCAAAGAGAACATGGTCAGTATATACAACTCTTTACTATCTTTATATCAAAGGACAGCAGTATCAGTATTAATCATTGATCATTTAATAGATTGAATTATTACAATCTCAATTAAAATATAAACAGAATGGTATGTCAAAATAGAAGTACACAAGGGTGAGGAACAGCTCAGCAATAAAGCATGTGCCTTCAGTGTATGAGGCCCTGGGTTATTGAACCCTGGTCGGTAGCATGCAAGGCAAGTACCTCACTCACAGTGCATGTTTTCATGGGACAGTGCTGCCCAAACACTACCCTCACTTTGCTCACTTTCCTTGGACACCACTTCTCCAAATGGGATAAATTATTCATAGGTTTGCTAATCTGACCTACAAAAACAAAGCTCTGTCTTTGTTTCCAAAATAGTAATCTTCAATTTTCCTGTTGTATGTCTTATAACATATTTTTATCTTGGTTGTTGGTATTGTCAGAAACAAAATCTTCTGTCTGTCATTCAGATCATCATGGATGCTTTCTGGCTTCTTTTATTATGTTTACTTTTCTTTTTGTGGCCACATACAGGGACATTTGGGTCCCTGGCTCTCCTGGCTCTGCACTCAGAAATTACTATTGGCAGACTTGTGGAATCATATGGGATGCTGATCATGGAACCTGGGTTGGCTGCGTGCAAGGCAAACACTCTACCCACTATGCTATCTTTCTACTCCCCTCGTGTTTACTTTTATATAATCACTAAATTGTTTTTTCTCTTCTGTGATTTGGCACCTTGTAAAATCACCTCACACACTGTATCTCTAATCCCAAATGAACCAGTCTGAATCAGGGTTTTGCATGAAATAATCCAAACCAGGCTGAGGATAAAACAGTTTTGCAGTTTTCTACCTCATATCTCCCCTGAGCTGCCTTCCAGAGACCATCCTCAGGTGGGACAGTAAGAACATAGTAAGAGAAGATATCTCAGGCTATCCTGAGTATGTCCCACCCAGGTTTACATATAAGACAATTTTTGATTTGGGGCCGGAGATGTAGCACAGAAGTAGGACAATTGCCTTGCACACAGCTGATTCAGGACAGATGGTGGTTCGAATCCCAGCATCCCATATGGTCTCTGCCAAGAGCGATTTCTGAGCACAGAGCCAGGAGTAACCCTTGGGCACCACTGAGTGTCACACACACACATAGCTTTAAAAAAATCTTTGTTTTAGGCTACACCCAGAAGATTCCACATGCCAGCTCTTCTGTTTCTCTTCAGCTGATACGTTGGGGGCTCTGGGCAGGACAGTTAGCCATAGGCCCCCTAGGCTGACCACTTAGTCAAGGGGACTGAGATTCCCCCCACGCCAGAGTGGTCTTCATGACCACGCCTGGTAAATAGGGCCCCGAGGGGAGGTGGGGGAGAGAAATCCCTCCCCTTTGCATACACAAACTACAGAGGCTGGGGCTGGGCTCAGAAGGCTCAACATGCCAGGACTTCTGGGTGTCTTCGACTGGTATGTTGGGGGCTCTGGGCAGGACAGCTAGCCATAGGCCCCCTGGGCTGACCAGTTAGTCCAGGGGACTGAGATCCCCCCACGCCAGAGTTGTCTTCAGGGCCACACCTGGTAAATCGGGTTCTGGGGGGAGGGTGGGGAAGAGAAATCCCTCTCCTATGCATACTGGACCCCATTCAGGAGTTCTTTTCTTCCTAGTATTCATTTTCTTTTTCTTAATATATTTTTATATTTTTATTTATTTAAACATCTTGATTACAAATATGATTGTGATTAGGTTTCAGTCATATAAATAACACCTCCCATCTCCAGTGCAACATTCCCACCACCAATGTCCCAAATATCCCTCTATCCCACCTGTACTCTAGACAGGTTTTCCAGTCCCCTCATTCATTTTTTTGAATACATTTTTAAGTAACATGATCATATTTGGGTTACAGTCATAACCAGAACACCCCCCTTCACCAGTGTAACATTACCCCCTACCCCTTCCCATCCCCTGCCTGTATTTGAGGCAGGCATTCTACTACAATTGATTTTAAGTTTAGTAAGTTGTATTTTTTTCCTTAAAGGAAAAAAAAAGTAAAGGTATGATAGTAGCAATCGCCGTTGTTTGCATAGGTCCAGAAAAATGGGGAAAATGGAAAAAAATCCTTGACCTGATTACTAAAAAGGCCTCACCTCAGTTTATTGGCATAAGACAGACTCTGGGTTCCAGGCAAACCAGTCCGTCCAACTCCAGTCATTCTCAGTGAAACTTTTTCACACTTTAGCTGTTGTTGGTATCAGATTCTTATATTTAAAGACTCTGAATTCTGTACATTACTTTCATCGATGTCAGGCTGATGTGGAGCATCCTCTAGTTTCAGCATACCATTAAATGTGGAGCGATCTGCCCTGCATGCAGACTGTTGCTGAATCATCTGGGTGTTGGGAGCACTCTTTGGAGTAAGTCACTGCCAAAGTGGTGGTAGGTCTTCCCTAGTAGAGGCTTGGATCCTCACTGGTTTGCTCCGCCATGTGGTCAGGCAAAGCCCTGGAGTACCGGAAGAAGGAGGTAGGGGGGGTGTTAGGGTGACCCATGTCCCGCACCCCCTTCCTAGACCTGGTTAAAGCAGCCTTTGGCATGGCGGAGGGCTGCCAGACGCCATGCTGGCAGAACCTCCCGGCATGGCTCCCAGGAAGGAAAGGGTAGTATTCATTTTCAAAAGTGTGCAGGCGCAACGACATTTATACTTTTTAACAACAGCCAAAAATATTCTTTTTTTTTTTTTTTTTTTGGTTTTTGGGCCACACCCGTTTGATGCTCAGGGGTTACTCCTGGCTATGCGCTCAGAAGTCGCTCCTGGCTTGGGGGGACCATATGGGATGCTGGGGGATCAAACCGCGGTCCGTCCTAGGCTAGTGCTTGCAAGGCAGACTCTACCTTACCTCTAGCGCCACCTTCCCGGCCCCCAAAAATATTCTTAATTCTCAACTGTTTCTAGGGAAAAAATGGAATTCCCTAGATTTGGAGGATAATATTCAAATAGGTCTGTAAAATCAGTTTATATGTAGACGTGACTTCCTATACAGTGCTCCTCTCTGACTGCCAAGCCTAATCAATAAACAATTCATCTATACAATGTATATAGCCACTCTGATATATTTCCCCTCCTCCACACCAGAGCCCCTTCTACTCCCTCATCTCCCAAACGGGATTCGTTATCTCCCCCTTAATTAACCCTCTTTACCCTCAGTTCTTCAATTTGTTAGGCACCAAGACCGACCTCCTGCCCCAACAAAGTCGGCCCTTTCGCACACCCCTACAAAGCTCATTATTACTCCTTAACTCTCTCATCCCCAACTATCTGTACCCCACATTTACCCTTTTTAACTTCAGTACTACACAATTCTAATCACAGACCAAAGTCGTGCATTGAATTTAACAACCCCCAACTGTTTCAAAAGTCATAAAATGGACACATAAGTCTTTTGAATATTTTATGTGTATTTTCTTTAACAGATATAACTCTTTCTAAATATTCTTCTACTGTGACGATTCTACCCACTTTTTATCTTGTCTTCTCTTTGTGTGCTGTTCAATAAGGAATTTTGGTGGAAGAGTCCCTCAGTTTAATGCTTATGATTGAACCATGTCATGGGGATTGTTGGACTTGTTCTTATGGCCCCCATATGCGCCGATAATGCCATGTGCCATTGTTCCTTGTTTGCATAGGCACATTAAAGTGGGAAAATGCTATACATATAAATAAGTTCTTATCTAATAGAGATTGGAACACATAAGTCTTGTAGTGCAATGGGACCTTACACCCTGAACATTGATATAATGACCTGGCACAGGCCTCAGAAGAATGGGCATCCTCCATTCACCCCTGAACCAGGGAAGCTATCTACGAAACATCCAAGGTTTTCTTATAACAACACCTGGAAGCAATCCTCTGCCAGGGAAGACCCTACCATGGCTCTGATATTGACCTGATCAAAAGAGACTTCCCTTAACACTAAGAAGACTTGACAATAACAACGACCTGCTTACAGGACAGGGTTCTCTGCATTGCCATTTAATTGTGAGGTGAAACGAGAGGACGCTCTGCACCATCCTGACTGCAATATAGGATATGCAGATTCCAGGATCTTTAATACAGAAACATGATACCAACAACAGAGACTGTGTGAAAAATAAAAGTGTATTGGCACTACAGACAATGACCTGGATTGGTCAAACTAGTTTGCCTGGAGCCTAGAGTTGGTCTTATGCCAGGAAACTTCAGGGGTAGGGTCTCCTTGTATTTAGGCCAAGGCTTTTCCTTTCCATATCCCTCATATTTTGGTGGGCCTATGCAAACAATAATTGCCACTCTAACACCGTTTTTACTATGCTCCTTTGACTCTAATCCTTAAGAAAAACAACCCACTTAAACTTGTGAGATTCATTTAAACTAATATGCATGTGCATGGAAATGTAAAAAGTACTTTGCCTTCAATGTTTAAGGAGTTACATAAGCTTTATGTCTTTAGATTGCTTTGTGTGCTGCTAAGAAATATTATGTACTATAATCTGAGGACTTGATAGACAAAGTAATTGCACCTGGGTTCTGTTTTATTTTTCTTAATGTTCTTTGGCTGAAAGTTCAAAGTTAAGATATCAGCAATAGGACTACTGAGAATTCTGTTTATGGGTGATTGTCCTTCCACTGTAACTTTACCTTGTCCTCTTTCTTTGCATCTTTGTTCTCATAATTAAAAATTAAAAAAAAATATTACTCAAAACAAAGTACAGTCCTTTGACCTTGGTTCTTGATACAAGGTTCATTTCTGACAAGAAATTATTAATGATAAGCAGGTAGTAGCTAAAGTTTTAATTCTTACAGAAAATTATTTTTTTTTGCTTTTGGGCCACACCCAGTGGTGCTCAAGGGTTACTCCTGGCTGTCTGCTCAGAAATAGCTCCTGGCAGGCACAGGGGACCATATGGGACACCAGGATTCGAACCAACCACCTTAGGTCCTGGATCGGCTGCTTGCAAGGCAAATACCGCTGTGCTATCTCTCTGGGCTCGGAAAATTAATTTTTTCATGAAAAGGTTTCCCTTGAATAAAGCTGACAATTATTTTAATCCATCAAAAAAAATCTTTGTTTTGTATAAAACCCAGTTGTAAACAAAAGATACAAAGAAACCAGAGATGATCTTTGTTTTAGGTAAAATAAGGTATAACCTAACAGCACCTGAAAAATATTTTCAAGAGTATTAAAAGGAAAAAAGTTCTTTTACTATTTTTCAAGTAGTTTTAGTGTTTCATTTTTTCTGTTTATTCTTTCATTTATTGTACTATAGGGAAGAGGAGATTCCCATCTCTAGCATGTGTATTTGTGTTACACTTGGGAAGTTTTTCAATAATTACATTTCTCCTTTGTCATATTCCTCACTTGATCTTAGCCAAAAGGCTGAAAAGCGATCCTTTGTCATATTCTATATAGCTATGTGAATTTAAAAAAATCTGGCTCTGCTTTGACAACAGGCTTTTTTCCTTCTTTGGTTCAAAGTTATTTTGCTATTGTGTTTAGTTTTTATTTCATCAATATCTTCAAGGACTTATTTCACCTAATCTCACATCTTTGGTAATATTTTCTTTAATCTTCTCATTTTCTGCCATAGTCTTTAATATGTAATCCACTCCCAGTAATGGGGTGCACCAGGGTGGCAATAAAGGAAGTATGGAATACATCCTATATAATCCACCAGAGCACCACCAAGAGTGATTCCTGAGTGGAGAACCAGGAATAACCCTTGAGCATTGCCAGGAGTGGCCCAAAAATGAGAAATAAATTAATAAAAAAATTTTCAAAGAAAAAACAACCACAATTACTGTTACGAGAAGACTGTTAAATAAAGCTGGCTGGCTCCTGAAACTTCATCTGCCTGCTTTGTGAATTTTTCTGCATCACCCTGCAACCTTTAGACCCACCAGGCAGTAGGGGCTGCAGAAGCTGGGCCTAGCCAAGAAAAGCCTCACTATCCCCACACAAACACTAGGACTCTTTATATTAAAACAACAGTAGTGTTCTCCAGCTAAGGCAGCTGCTGAGACTCCAAGAATGAGGGAAGCAATGCTGGTGGACCATGTTAATGGGGACCTGGAGGAGCTAACTTGGCCTTCCAAAACAAGGCCTATAGGGGCTGGAGTGATAATAGGGGCTTGCCTTGCACCCAGTTGACCCAGTTTTGATCTCCAGCATACTATATGGTCCTCCAAGCACCATCAGAAGTGATTCCTGAGTGCAAAACCAGGAAACATATTTAAGGGAAAGAAAAATAAAGCCTTCTTATACAAAAAAATTGAAAAATACTACTGTAAACAACACATCAATGGATCTTGGATCCCCCATAATTTCTATTCCTGTGTTGCTTCAAGACAATCCAAAGATGCTGATCCAGGTCCCTAAGTCTTTGTATGCCCAGAGAGAAGTAGGGAGTAAGGTGGCCTCTGAGTCTTCACCATCTCCTCCAAAGATGAGAGACCTGGGACAGAACATGCAGGTAAAACCCAAATCCCAAGGCCACCCCCACCACAAATTAGATGACATAACTCCCAAACTGTTGAGACCACTTTATCCCTGACCCCAAGATCTTGGAAACAAGAAGTCTTGCCATAGGGAAGGGATTGTGTGATGCAAGATCTAGGGAGCACCAAGTGACCATCCAGCTGGATGGGACAAGTCTGAGTCTGTAGAAGAAAGAGGGAGGCAGTAAGTGAAAAGGAATCACAAGTCCAAGGTGCTGATAGTGGGAAAGGACAGTGTCCACAGAAGGGCAGGTTCAGGGTAGGCACCTCTGAGCACTCAGAATTTGATCCTAGAAATTAGCAACTCCAGAGCATGCTCACCCCTCAGTGTGACAAAGCACAGAATCTCAGTGAGGGGGTTTGGAGGCTTAAGAGGCCACTCCAGCCCTCTGAGGCTCCTTTGCCTCTTTTTGGGGGACCACACCCAGCAGTGCTTAGGGTTTATTCCTGGCTCTTTGCTCAGAAATAACTCCTAGCTGTCTCGGGAGTCCATATGGGATGCCGGAGAATGAAAGGGTCTGCAGCGTGCAAGGCAAATGTCCTATCCACTCTGCTATTGCTCTGGCCCCTGCTCCATTGCTTCTTTGAGTCTCCTCCTAGGCCAGGCAGGATGGCTGCTTGCCAAGACCTCAGCTGAGGCCACTGACTCATGGAGACTCCACAGTGGGGACTGTGGCTTCAATAGGTTGGAGCCAACTAACCCTCTCAAAGCCAAGCCTGCATTTTTGGCAAAGAAAACACCAGTAATTGCACCTTGATTTGATTCAGTTACTACCCAATTGTGTGACCCAGGAAAGGTACTCCCCTTGGTGAGTGGACCACAGGGACAGCCTTCGCCCGCTCTCCTCAAGGGCTCTCCCAGACCTGCCTTCCCGGCTACTTAATGCTGGGGACAGGATGCAGCAGCTCCTCCAAGGACACCTTTTCCTAACAGCCATCAGGAAATCCATCTGAGGGCTGCTCCCTGTGGTTCTGGGGAAGCTTTGCCGCCAGCTTGGGCCTGTTGGCCAATAACCACTGCCCTGCACCTGTGCAGCTACTCCATCCTGGCTTCTCTAGAACTGCAGCATCTGCAACGGGTAGCACCTGACAAGCTTTGTGCACTGACCCACCTGCCAGGTAACCTGGCTAGAAGGCTGATCTAGGGCCCTGACTGAAAAGAGTTAGCAGAGCCTTCAATGGGCACTGGCCACCTCCAGGGCATACCTCTGCATACTGACAGGGTCGAGAAATAGAAGCAGGCCCTATAGAAGGCACATGTGACTGTGCAAGCCTGGGATCCATGCTCTTTGCTTCAGTTTCTGGACTCAACCTATTGCTTTGCTAGTGCTCCTCAGCATCATCAGAGTTGGTGGAGAGAGGAAGCCCATGTGTGCTGACCAAAAATCTCCCAGACATATGTTTTCAGGAAAAATCAAAGGGACTTGGTTTTGGTACTGTGATTTTATTTCAGCTTTTTAATGTGTGTGGAACTTCTATGATACACATGTGAGTGGACTCTGTACATGTGTGCATTCATATGTGTCTGTGTATGTGTGTGAACATATGCTGGGTATGTGTGGGAGGGCATATCTGACTATGTGTTTGCATGTCTGTAAGAGTATTATGAACCTGTGAGTGGGGGAGGGACAGTGGGTGCATTTTGGTCTAGGTGCATTGTGAGTGTATATTTGTATGTGTTAAGTGTGTGTGAGTGTGAAGGGAGTGTCTATGCCCAGAACCACCAAGATCACAATGGTCCTCAGTGCTAATGAGGGATTCTGGATGGGTACTGCTGGCACAGAAACTCACACATCTTACATTGCAAGGGTTCAAATCTGTGTGTAATTTCCTTTTATACTGTTGTTCAGTGTTCTCAAGATTTAGGGTGAGCACTTGGTTCTGTATTCTTCAAGAATACCGGCCTTGGAAACTCACTAGAAAACTGATCCTCAACTCAGGCATTCTAGAAAGCAGAAAACACAATGGCCCTGTGGTCCCAAAACTATAGCCTAAGCTCTGAGTTCATTATCCTGGGCTTTAGGGAGCTGGCTGATCTGAAATTCTTCTTCTTCGGGCTCTTCCTCCTCATGCATCTCATCACCCTTGCAGGCCACACTACCATTGTACTCATCACCCTGGTGGACTCCTGCCTGCAGACCCCCATGTATTTCTTCCTTCGCAACCTGTCAGCCATTGAAATCTGCTATATACTGGTCATTGTCCCCAACATGCTTGCCAACTTCCTGGCCAGTAGCCAGCGGATCCCCTTCCTGGGCTGCGCACTGCAGATGCACCTCTTCATTGCCCTAGGTGGTGCTGAGTGCTTCCTTCTGGCCGTCATGGCCTATGATCGCTTTGTGGCCATCTGCAACCCACTGCGCTACACACTCATCATCACCAGGCCCCTGTGTCTGACCATGCTGGCTCTGGCCTGTATCAGCGGTTTTGCACTCTCTCTCACCCTGACCACACTCATCTTCCTCCTTCCCTTCTGTCACTCCCGCGAGATCAACCACTTCTTCTGTGACATCCCGGCTGTGCTCTTCCTGGCCTGCTCTGACACACGGGCCAACGAGATTGCAGTGTTCCTTGTCTGCCTGCTCATCCTGCTCATTCCCTTCCTACTGATCTTGCTCTCTTATGCCTTCATCATTGCAGCCATCCTCCGCATCCAGTCGGCTGAGGGCAGAAGCAAAGCCTTCTCCACCTGTGCCGGCCACCTGCTTGTCTCCCTGCTGCACTACGGCTGTGCCATCTTCATCTACATTCGGCCCAAGTCTTGCTACACTCCGGAACAGGACAAGGTCGTGTCCCTCATCTACACCAATGTCACTCCCATGCTCTACCCCATGATCTACAGCCTAAGGAACAAGGAGGTCAAAGGTGCCCTTCACAGACTTCTGGCAAGCCACAGCCAAGAGTGGCAGAAGTCTGCTGCCAGGTAAAGGGGAAGTCGTGCCCACTCACTGTACACCTGGCCTCACCCTCTGAATGCAAAAGAGGAGCGAATCTGAAGGCCTAGCAAGTACAGTTGTAGGGTGTCGGAGAATGGTCTGTTGTTCCTTCCTAGACCCACTGTCAGGGACTGAGGCGTACACAGGAACAGGGGATAAAACAAGGTGATGTGAGAGGTGAACGAGGTGAGAGGAGCAACACTAAATCTCCTCTGAAGTACCAGAGACAAAATGGAGCCCAGCCTCAGACCAAGTCCTGGTAACTCCCCGTCATCTGGCTACCACCTCCCTCAGGTATCTCCCCAGCACCCCTTGCACCTTTGGGCCAGCAGAACCTTCTTTGTTTCCCTCTCTTTGTCATTTCAAGGGTGGCTGGCTCTGGGCAGCCGGGGTACACAGCCCAGTACATTGGTTCAAGCCAATCACCAATGCTCACCCCCACTCGGTACTAAAAGCATCCTTGGAGGCAGATGGAGGGTGAGTTTGTTACTCCAGCAGCAGTCCTCAGTGGCTAATTGCAGCCACAAATGGACAGAGAGGTCCTTGAAAGTTGGAGGACAGGTTAGGTATGATGATTCCCCCCTGAAGCTAGATGGACCCTGAGTCCAGACTGTTCTTCAGCAGGGCACTTAGCAGGGAACAATAGTTCCAGCAAGGAGCAAGTGCCCAAGCAGCAGGCATGAACCAAAGCCTGAGACCCAGCCCTGCCCTCGTGGGGCTCACCAATGAGTGGGGGATAGGAGAGATAGGCAACCAAACACATGTGAAGGCCAGAACCATAGTACAGTCTTGCATGCTATTAAAATAAATTCAGTCGGGCCCGGAGAAATAGCACAGCGGCGTTTGCCTTGCAAGCAGCCGATCCAAGACCTAAGGTGGTTGATTCGAATCCCGGTGTCCCATATGGTCCCCCATGCCTACCAGGAGCTATTTCTGAGCAGACAGCCAGGAGTAACCCCTGAGCACCGCCGGGTGTGGCCCAAAAACCCAAAAAAAATGAATTCAATCCCTAGCACCCCATAAGGTCCCCTGAAACCTCACCAGGAGTGATCCCTGAGTGCAGAGCTAGGACTAATCCCTGAGTACTTCCTAGTGTGACACCATAACCAAAACCTCACACAATAATTTTCCCATTTTTATTGCAATGTTACAGATTTTCCAAGAGTCTCATTGTAATGTATTCATTTCAAAGGAGTAATGCCCCCTCACCAAACCTGAGCACTCCAATGCTATTAAAGGATTCTTAAAAGGGGCATTGGATCTCTGATGGGAAGATGCATCACTGGTCAATAGCCTCTCTCTAGAGGTTGAATCTATTAACTCCTCTGGCTTCTGGAGTTCAAGCCCCAAGCATTAAACTGTGTCTCCAATAACCACACACATTCATTATCCCAACTTGCTCCTCAGCAATGCTGACTGCTCTCGCCTCCTAAGTCATTGCCTATGTTCCAAACCCCACAAGGTTAGGTGGGTGTGCAGAAATGGCTTGCCCTGAAGCTGGCCCTGCTCCTGTAGAGAAGTATGGCATTGTCTCAATAAAACAGCTTGGGAACATGAAAATGTCTGGGTTGGCTCTGCTATGTTCTGACAGTCCCCGTGGGTAGTGCATGCTCCCCATTCAGGCTGTTTCTCTATCCTCTTCAAAGGCAGCTGTGATGTCCCGGTGTTACCTCTCATGGTGGGAAAATGTGTTATGAGTGCTGCTGAGAGGCCCACAGGAAGGCTTAAGCACTGTGCCAAACCTGACAACCCTACACACATGTACACACACATACATGCACACAGGCACACACGACTGCACTCAGAGACAGAAAGAGAGGGCATCAGTCTCATGAAGTAGGAATGGGGCCAGGAAACATGGGTTCTACCCATACATGTAGAGCAGGGTACAGCTGGCTCTGCCTGATCTCCGGGATATAGCTGGTGGAGACCCTCACACACCTGGGGTGGTAAGTGCTCAGGTGAGAATTCAGAGAACAGAGAGGCAGAGTCAGGCTACAGAAGGGGTAGGAGCCTACTAACCTCCCCATAAGTAGGGTTACTCGGCCCAGTGGGCATGATGAGGCCTAGAAGGGTGTTAGGACAGCCAGGCATGGCAGAGGTAGACCCACACTCTGGCTGGAAAGGGGCCAGTGCATTCGGAAGAAGAAGGTAGGCTTTGGGCCACTTAGGTAAGAACCTCTGAGTACCTAATCGGAAGCATGAGGAAGGGGAAGTGGAGGTATTGGGCAAGGTTCCTTTGGGTGGAGACTGCAGGCCTACCACCCCACTTCCTCAGTGCCCCCCACCCCATGCATGATTTTAGGCTGAGGAAAGTGGAACATTTCAGACATCTGGGTTAAGGGTCTATCTGCCACTTCCTACCAGGTCTTCAACCCAGAGTCCTGGACCCAGTAGAAGCCCTGAGCAAGGACCATGAGAAGTAGCATGAAGAAGTAGCAAGAGAAGTAGCATGAAGAGGCAAGCCCAGTCCCTCCCTTCACGGGTGCAGATACTTCTCCCACCCCAGTCCTGTGCATGATGTCAAGCTGGCCTCAGGTGCTGTAGGGAAGGTCTAGGATATTCATGGAGGGCAAAAGGAGCCAGGCTGTGGAGCTGCTTAAGATCTCTTGATGACAAGGACATGTTTGCAACCCCAGCTGCCTGTGAGGTCTAACCTTGACCCATATGACTTTTAGGGATGCATGGCTGTTGGGATAAACAGAGTGGACAGCCAGAGGATGTGTTGGCTTGCAGCCCACAGGGCAGCCGAGAGAGATGTGCATAAGGTCAAGCCTTGCTGACCCCCATCCTTTGCCTGGTTCAGCTTTAGTGACCACATATTATGCCTACTAGGCATTGCATGGACCTGACACGATACCCTCAGGTCCTCTCTGACCCTCTGCCACCAAGGCCTTGACCTGCACAGCATCACTGGCCTGTGGAGTAAGGCCCCACACTGTTCTATGTTTGTGAGAGATGCAGGGTCTGTGAAAGGGGAGCCCAAGATAGTTCCTAGGACCATAGGGAAATGCTGATGAGGTAAGAGCCCCAGAGTTCAGCAGGGCTAGCCCAGTTTGGGAGATTTACAGAGATTGGCTTTGGTAAAGAGCCTCACAGTCCAGATACCCATAGGACTGTGCCAGCTTAAGGTTTACTGACTCCAGAGACTTCATCAAACCTCCTAACTACATAAAGAGAAGAGCCAATTAACATGCTTTCCCAGCAAACAAGGCCCTACAGGGAATTGGACAGGATTATTAAAAACTTGAGCAAAATGCTTCATTTGGGAACTAATTAAAAGTTTTGTTCAGCAATTGGTGAAAAGTTTCCTAATTTCCCCTCTGCTTATACTGTACTCCATGCCCTATGTTCATAATGATAATACATGCCATGTTGGAAAAGAAACATCTTTTTGCCCATGACTAGGGATAAGCATGGTGGAAATGAAGGTGTGTTTTGGGACAAATTGTGCTTGTCTTAGCTCAGTGTTGAGAACCATGCTTTCAGTGGTCACTCTCTCACCAAAACATGCAGTTGGTTCTCAAGATCCCTTTAAGAGGCTCCAGAAAGTCTTCCTCCACATGAGATCTAAGCTGCAACCACAGAATTTTGTAATGTGCCTGTCAAATTGGCAGGCAGAAGGGTGGGGTTTAGTAAGGTAGCACTGGTGGAGGGAGTTGATACCGGGAGGGATTGCTGTTCTTATGCCTAAAAGTCAACTATCAATCACTTTGTAAATCACAGTTCTTTGAATTAAAATTTGTTTTAAAAGGATCTTTCTAGTGCAGGAGCAATAGCACAGTGGTAGGGTGCCTGCCTTGCACATAGACAACCTGGGTTCGATTCCCAGCAACCTATATGGTCCCTCAACCCTACCAGGAGCGGTTTCTCAGCCCAGAGCCAGGAGTAACCCCCTGAGCGTTGCCAGGTATGGCCCCCAAACCAAAAATTATAATAATAATAATAATAATAATAATAATAAAAGCATCTTTATTCAAAAATAAAAATAAAGTTCCTCTACATTTTCTTCTAGAACTATAAATGGAACACCATTGTCACCCTACATACCTAAATGCTTTGCTGCAATGTAGCAAATTTGAATTTCATGTTAGTCCAATTCACTTGTCATCGTGTAGTTTGATTCAAAGTACTGACACAAATGGCCTTGAGCATCAGTGCCTGCTCTCCTTCCCTGGCACAGAAACAGCTCTTCCAAGTCTTGGGGACAGGACACTTCTCCAGGAATGCCTGACTGTCTCACTGACAAGTCATCCAGGCTGAGAAGTGCACTGGACCTTCAGCCCACCTGCTGCAAATAGACACGGCCGAGCAAGGATACAGACATGTGGTGCAGGGTCCTGAGTCTCAGCATAGTCTGAGGTGCGAGAACATGTCCAGGAATGTACAAAGTTGTGAGATTGACCAGGATTTCTCACAATCGCCCTACTGGTGTGCCTCTTCAGAGCCAGGCAGTTCCAGACGGAAGGCCCCTGGCATGCTGAAGCAGAGCTGGGGCAGAACCCCTTGAAGCCCCACTCCCCACCCCTAGAGGCCAGGAGTCAATTTTGGAAAACGACATGATTTTATTGCTATGTTTATTTGCAATGGCTTTTAAACACAGTAAGAATGTGCCCCCAGGACCTCCCTCCTATAACCACAGCCCCTAGCCCAGGTCCAGGCATGGAATTGAAGCAGCCTCTCTCAAGTTCACTTCATGCTTAGTATTGAAGGTGACAAGGATGTGGGTTAGTTAAAGCTGCTACGTGGAAGACTTGGGGCTTGCTAAGCTGCAGTGGGTTGTCTGTCAGAGCCCCCTCCCTACAGCCTAGGGGCACAGGGAAGAGAAGGCCTGCATGTGCGTGTCTGATGAGCAGCCCCAATCCCCTGAACTGAGCCCCAAATTAGAGGGCCATACCCTGGCCAGACACAAAAAGAACAACACCCTGCAGGCCAGCAGACATGGGGTCACCTATTGCCCTCCAGAGTCAGAGCACCTCAAGATTGTTCCTGGGACACTTGGAGATGAAAGAGGTGAGGATGGGGCCAGCCCAGTAGCTGTTCCCATGCTGGTGCTGAGTCCCCCAGAAGGACACTCCAGAGGACAGGTCCCAGGTAATCTGCTTTTAAAGTGTATGGGGGGAGTGGCATTTAACTAAAGAGGTTAAAGATCTATACAAAAATATTACAAAACAATGATTTAATACATAAAAGAGGACACAACGAAATGTAGATATATATACCCTGCTCATGGCTTGGGTATTATCATGTCAATACTCTACAAAGTATTGTACAGATTTAATGCAATACATATAAGAATACTCATTACATTTTTCAAACACTTCTGAAGTTCATATGGAGCAATGAACCACAAATACCTAAAGCAATTCTTAGAAGTAAAAGAAGAATGAAGGAAAAGGAAGTAGAAGAAAGAAGGAAGAAGAAAGAAGTTGAAGAAGAGAAGAAGGAGAAAAGAAGAGAAGAAAAAGAAGAGAAGAAGAAAGGAAGGAGAAGAAGAAAAGAATAAGGAGGAGGTGGAGGAGAAGGAGAAGGAGAAGAAGAAGAAGAAGAAGAAGAAGAAGAAGAAGAAGAAGAAGAAGAAGAAGAAGAAGAAGAAGAAGAAGAAGAAGAAGAAGAAGAACAAGAAGAAGAAGAAGAAGAAGAACAAGAAGAAGAAGAAGAAGAAGAAGAAGAAGAAGAAGAAGAAGAACAAGAAGAAGAAGAAGAAGAAGAAGAAGAAGAAGAAGAAGAAGAAGAAGAAGAAGAAGAAGAAGAAGAAGAAAAGAAGCATCACTTTCATCAACTTCAAACTACTATACAATAGCCAGAATCTTAAAACAACCCAGATGCCTGACAACAGATGAGTGGCTAAAGAAACTGTGGTACATATACACAATGGAATACTATGCAGCAGTCAGAAATAAAATGAAGTCAAGAAAGTTTCCTATACATGGATTGACATGGAAACTATTATGTTGAGTGAAATAAGTCAGGAGAGGGAAATAAGATAGACACAGAATAGTCTCACTCATCTGTTGGATTTAAAAAAAAATAAAAGACAATATGGTGGGGCCAGAGAGATAGCATGGAGGTAAGGCATTTTCCTTTCATGCAGAAGGTCATTGGTTCAAATCTCGGCATCCCATATGATCCCTCGTGCCTGCTAGGAGCAATTTCTGAGCTTGGAGCCAGGAGTAACCCCTGAGCACTGATGGGTGTGACCTAAAAAAAAAAAGACAATATGGTAATAATGTCTGGAGGCAATAGAGATGAGGGCTGGAAGGACTGGCCCATGATATGAAGCTTACCACAAAGAGTGGTGAGTGCAGTAGAAAAATAATTACACTAACAACTACCATGACAATGGTAGTGAGAGAAGTAGTATGCCCTGTCTCGAATACAGGCAGGATGTTGGGGAGGAGGCAGAAGGGGAACATCGGTGGTGGGAATGTTGCACTGGTGAAGGGAGGTGGGTATTTTTATAACTGAAACCCAACTACAAAAATGTTTGTAGGGGGCCCGGAGAGATAGCACAGCGGCGTTTGCCTTGCAAGCAGCCGATCCAGGACCAAAGGTGGTTGGTTCGAATCCCAGTGTCCCATATGGTCCCCCGTGCCTGCCAGGAGCTATTTCTGAGCAGACAGCCAGAAGTCACTCCTGAGCACTGCCGGGTGTGGCCCAAAAAACAAACAAAAAAATGTTTGTAAGGGCTGGAGAGATAGCATGGAGGTAAGGCATTTGCCTTTCATGCAGAAGGATGAAGTTCGAATCCGGGCATTTCATATGATCCCCTGTGCCTGCCAGGGGCGATTTCTGAGCATAAAGCCAGGAGTAACCCCTGAGCGCTGCCAGATGTAACCCAAAAACCAAAAAAAAAATGTTTGTAATCCTGGTGCTTAAATAAAGATAGTATAAAACAAAACAAAAACAAAAAAAATGTACTATAAAATAGTAGTCATGAAAACAGCATGATATTAGATTATTACTGGAATAGAGACAGATTAATGGAATAGACTTAAATATTGTGACTGACCCTAAGGTCTATAAGCAATTAATCTCTTTGGGGGCCACACCCGGTGGTGCTCAGGGGTTACTCCAGACTTTGCACTCAGAAATTGCTCGGGGGACCATATAGAATGTCAGGAATAGAACCTAGGTCCATCCTGTGTTGGCTGTGTGCAAGGTTAAAGCCCTACTGCTGTGCTATCTCTCTAGCCCCTAGCAATTAATCTTTGATAAAAGGACAAAAAATATAAAATGGGTCAAGGAAAGTCTCTTCAATAAGTGGTATTAGGGAAACTGATCAACTACTTGCAAAAAATTAAACTCAGACCTTTCTTTAATACTATGCACAAAGGTCAAATCAAAATGGATTAAAGACATTGATATCAGACCTGAAACCATAAGGTACATAGAGGAAAACTTAGGCAGAACACTCCATGACATTGAAGCTAAAAGCATCTTTAAGGATGAAACACCACTGTTCAAGCAAGTGGTAGCAAAGATAAACAAATGGGACTATATTAAACTAAGAAGCATGTGCACCTCGAAGAAATGGTGACTGAAATAAAAATACCACCCATGAAAGGGAAGAAATGATTAACCCAATATCCATCTGAAAAAAGAATTAATTTCTAAGATATACAATGTACTGGTAGAGCTTAGCAAAAAAATATAACCCCATGCAAAAATGGAAAGAAGAAATGAACAAATATTTCCTCAAAGAAGAAAATCATATGGCTGGCCAGAGCAGTGGTGCAGGCAGTAGGGCGTTTGCCTTGTACAATCTAATCTAGGATGGACTGCAGTTCGATCTCCTGGTGTCCCATATGGTCCCCCAAGCCAGAGGCGATTTCTGAGCGCATAGCCAAGAGTGACCCCTCAGAGTCACTGGGTGTGGCCCCAAAACAAAACAAGACAAAAATCATATATCTGGGGCTGGAGAAATAGCATGGAGGTAGGACCTTGCATGCAGAAGGATGGTGCCCTGAGCCTGCCAGGAGCGAGTGGCCCCTGAGCACTGCCTTGTGTGACCCAAAAACGAAAAAAAATTCATATGGCCAAGGGCACATGAAAAAATGCTTCAGATCATAAATCATCAAGGAGAAGCAAATCAGAACAACAATGAGATATCATCTCACACTACAGACACTGGTACACATCACAAAGAACAAGAACGACCAGTGCTGTCTCAGATGCACTCAGATGTCTCAGGAAGGGACTCTCATTCATTGCTGGTGGGAATGTCAACTAGTCAAACCTTTTTGGAAGACAATGTGAACATTCCTCAAAAAAAAAAGAAATTTTCGTTGGCTGGTGAAATAGAACAACCTGCTCTTAGATCAAGTTGTTCCCATTTCCTCATTGTCAGCGTAACATTTTAGAACTGGCACATGTTGGTGTCAGAGCAGTTGGTGTCAGAGCAGGTTGTTCTACCTCACCAGCCAACGATAAGACAAAATCAGAAGACAAGTTACCCTCTGATCTGTGCACAAGCCAAGATCGCTGTCTACAGATGATTGGTTGTTACAACCATGACTGGACAGTATGCATCCTGGGACCAATAAAAAGCTCTAGCCTAGGTTTTGGTCTACAATCTGTACAACAAACAAGATCTCTAATTCCAGAGATCTGACTGAGACAATCACAACCGAACAGGTCTCCTGGAAACATAACGAAAGACTCTATCCCAGTCTCCATCCTAGGAGCAGCACAATGACCATGACCACCAACTACAGAAGACAGATTAAATCGACACGGAAGGAACAGAACTCCTAGAACCACAAAGAAAGACTTCATCATAAGCTCCATTCCTTGACCTGTGCAGCTACCAAGATCTTTAATTACAGAGACCTGATTTTATTGCCCATGACGAAGCAGAAGTCTTCCATACACCACAAAAGCAACGAGGGAAGAGTAAATGAACAGACAAGGAGTCTACAGTCAATCCCAATATGTACTATGCCTATGCAGGAAAAAAGGCACAAAATAATCTTTTTTATTTATTTATTTTATTTTTATATTTTGGGACTTCTTTGTTTTGGTGTAGATATTGAAGTTGATGTCTCAATTTTATTTTATGTTATTTTATCTTTCTCTTCCTTTTTTGTGCTCTGGCATGGTTCGATTTCAGGACCGAGACAATTATATGGTGCTTGCCTTCAGTGCTGTAGTGCTCATTGGATATTTATTTGATATTTCTTTTTGTATTGTTGTGGTATTTCAACTCCTTTTCTCCTGTCCTCTCTCAAACTGAGGTTGAGAGTCTCTAGAAAGATTACACCCATTTTCGGCTTATTTCATTTTTACCCCACTTTATTGCTTTTCTCTTCTTCAAACAAAACCACATAAGTTGAACTATCTAGTTCCACCTCTCAAATAGAGGGGGAAATAAGGGAGGGTAACAGGACCAAACATATATATGATCACTATGTAGTAAGCTAAACATAGAGGGGACCACTTACTCTAGCAGCCCGGGGGCTGAGAGTAGGGGAAATGGGATGCAGGATGGGAATAGGGGTGGAGGGAGGACAAATTTGGTGATGGAAATTTCCCTGATTCAATGTTAATATGTACCTAAGATACTACTGTGAAAGATATGTAAGCCAATATGGACAAAATAAAAATTATATATAATAAAAAAACTAGAAATTGAGCTTCCATATAACCCATCATTACCACTCCTAGGAATATAACCAAAAACATCATGCAGAGCATCTTTCTGCATTCCTATGTTCATCGTAGCACGATTCAAAATAACCAGAATCTGGAAAAAACCCAAGTGCTCAAGGAACACAAGTGGCTAAAGAAACTATGGTATAGCTACACAATGGAATACTATTCAGGTGTTAGGAAAAAAATGAAGTCATGAAATTTGCTTAAACATGGATGGATATGGAGAGTATTATGTTGAATGAAATGAGTCAGAGGATGAGAGATAGACATAAAATGATCAGACTTTTTAGTGGTATATAAAAAATGATAGTATAATAATATTATCCATAGACAATAGAGATAAGGACCAGGAGAACCAGTCCATGGTAGGAAGCTTGCCACAAATAGTGGGGGAGTGCAGCTAGGGCAAAGAGATCACTATGACAATGATAATTAGAAATGTTCACTCTGAACAAGAACTGGATGCTGAAAGTAGATAAAGCAACATGTATGATACCTCTTCAATAACAACAAGGCAAAACACAGTATCTAAAATGGAAAAAAGAGAAAGAAGAAAAATGTCTGCTCCATAGGCAGGGGAGTGGGAGGGCAAGAGGGAATCAGGGACTTTGGTGGCAGGAAATGTGCACTAGTGAATGGTACTGAACATTGTATGAGTGAAATTCAATCATGAACAACTTTGTACCTGGGGAGGGGGGAAACAACTATATTATGAACAAATTTGTAACCATAGTGTTTAAATAAAGTAATTTTATTTTGGCGAGGTGGCGCTAGAGGTAAGGTGTCTGCCTTGCAAGTGCTAGCCAAGGAAGGACCTCGGTTTGATCCCCCTGAGTCCCACATGGTCCCCCCAAGCCAGGGGCAATTTCTGAGTGCTTAGCCAGGAGTAACCCCTGAGCATCAAACGGGTGTGGCCCGAAAAAGCCAAAAAAAAAGTAATTTTATTTTATTTTTGGATTTTGGATCACATCTGGCAGCGCTCAGGGGTTCCTCCTGGCTCTGTGCTCAGAAATCGTTCCTGGCAGGCCTGGGGGATCATATGGGATGCCGGGATTCGAATCACCATCCTTCTGCATGCAAGGCAAACGCTCTACCTCCGTGCTATTCTCCCTAAATAAAGTAATTTTAAAACAATTCTGTATGTCTTTTGTGTGAATAGTTGTTTTTCTCAAGATAGATTGCAAAAAAAGTATGTTTATTTTTCTCTTCATATATTTATTTATTGCAGAGCTGGGGGTAGAACCCAGGTGCTCCACCACAAGCCACACCCCTTTGGAAAGGAAGAGGGAGGATGTGAAAGAACACCTAGAAAGGCTTAGGAGTTATTCCTGGCTCTGTGCTTGCTTGGGAATCACTCCTGATGAGGATCCAGGGAATATATGTGGTGCTAGAGATTGAACTGGGCTAGGCCACATGCAAGAAAACCACCTACACTCCTGTACAGCTCTTTGGCCCTGTTTTTCTGTTTTGTTTTTCCGGTGGTGCTCAAGGATCAAATCCTCGGTGTGCTCGGAAGGCCACATAGGGTGCCAGAGATCGAACACAGGATGGCCTGTGCAAGATAAGTGCCTAGCCTGCTCTGCTATCACTCTGGCTCCTTCTGTTTGCTCTTAAAGTTGATCCATAATCCATATTTGCTCTTCAAGTTTTAGTTTCATGCAAATCTCTGAAACAAAAGAAACAATGGTCAGTGTCATAGTATAAAGAAATGTTCAACTTATCTCTGGCAGAAAATGCTATAAAAACAATTTGACAATCAGGAAAATATTGTTTCTAGACAGCAGAAAAAAGATACAAATTTCAGAAACAAAAATACTCGATGTCTAATTACAACAAATATCGTTAGCTCTCTTATCTAGGTGTTTAGGAAAAACACCTAAATAAAACAAAAGACAAGCAAGGAAAATATAGTAAGTAAAAAAGTAAACTAAGGGCTGTAGGAATAGCACAATGGGGAGGACACTTCCACAGTGAGGAGGGCACTTCTACAGTGGAAAAGGTACTTCCTTTGCACATGGCCGACCTGAGTTCAACCCTGACATCCCTTTTGTTCCCCAGAGCACCATCAGAAGTAACCCCTGATCATTGCCAGGTGTGTTAAAAACCAAAAAACAGCATAAAAATTAAATTAAAATAAAGCTAACTTTATTTAGAAAAGTAACTTAGATACCCAAGGAACACAAAAATACAATACAAAAATCCCTTCCTCACACCTATATTCATTGCAGCACTATTTACAATAGCCAGACTCTGGAAACAACCAAGATGCCCTTCAACAGATGAGTGGCTAAAGAAACTGTGGTACATATACACAATGGAATACTATGCAGTCGTCAGGAGAGATGAAGTCATGAAATTTTCCTATACTAGGATGTACATGGAATCTATTATGCTGAGTGAAATAAGTCAGAGGGATAAAGATTCAGAATAGTTTCACTCATCTATGGGTTTTAAGAAAAATGAAAGACATTTTATCAGTATCTCAGAGACAAGAGAGATGAGGGCTGGTAGGTGCAGTTCATGACATGAAGCTCACCACATAGAGTGATGAGTGCAGTTAGAGAAATAACTACACTGAGAACTATCCTAACAATGTGAATGAATGAGGGAAGTAGAAAGCCTGTCTCGAGTACAGGTGTGGGTGGGGTGGGGAGGAGGAGATCTGGGAAATTGGTGGTGGGAATCTTGTGCTGGTGAAGGGGGTGTTCTTTACATGACTGTAATTACACAACTGCAATCGTGTTTATAATCACGGTGTTTAAATAAAGATAATTAAAAAAAGAAAGTAACTTAGAAATGAACACATGGGGGCCCGAGTGATAGCACAGTGGCAGGGCATTTGCCTTGCATGAAGCCAACATGGAACAGTCCCGGGTTCAATCCTTGGCATCCCATATGGTCCCCCGAGCCTGCCAGGAACGATTTCAGAGCACAGAGCTAGGAGTAACCCCTGAGAAGTGCTGGAATATCATCCAAACCCCCCCCCCAAATGAACACATAGAAGACAAAAAAAACAGTGAAAATTTTACAAATGCCAGAAACATGGAATTCATGGGCTAAGAATTGTACACAAGTTATTCGGTGCATGGTATAATTCTTTTTTTAAAATATGTTATTAATGAAGGTCATATATATTTCGAGACAACATAGAAGAATACAATGAATGGGGGGCGCAGAGAGATAGCACAGCAGTAGGGCATTTGCTTTGCATGAGACCAACCTGGAATGAACCTGGTTCTATTCCTGGCATCCCATATGGTCCCCCAAGCCTTTCAGGGGTGATTTCTGAGCACAGAGCCAGGAGTAATCCCTGGGCTCCACCTGGTGTGACCCCAAAATTTTTTTCAAAAGCCTTATTGATTGATTGATTAATTAATTGATTGGTCTTTGGGCCACACCCAGCGGCACTCAAGGGTTACTCCTGGCTCTGCACTCAGAAATCGTCACTGGCAGGCCTGGGGACCATATGGGATGCGGAAAATCAAACCAGAATTCGCCCTGGGTTGACCACTTGCAAGGCAAACACCCTACCGCTGTGCTATCTCTCCAGCCCAAAGTTTAAAAATTAAAATAAAGAGAATAGAATGAATGAGTTCATAATCATTAGTGCCAGACTGCCTTGAAAAGTGTCTAATATCTATGCAGCTTATGAATAATTTACAGTAAGTATATGTTAGAATATTAAGAAATAAGCATACAGAATTAGACATTCATTATGAATCCAACTTAGTTTTCCTTCTTTTATTTATATATAATATACCTATAATATGACGTGACTATGAGGTTACAACATCATTATTTGATATTTTTTACATTGAGAAATATCAAGCAAAATTAGTCTATTCAACATCTACTAGTACATAGTTATAAATATTTTTTCTGTGGTGGAACCTATTATGATCTACTGTCTCAGCAATTTTCTTTTCTTTTTTTTTTTTTTTTTTTTGGTTTTTTGGCCACACCCGGTGTTGCTCAGGGGTTACTCCTGGCTGTCTGCTCAGAAATAGCTCCTGGCAGGCACGGGGGACCATATGGGACACCGGGATTCGAACCAAACACCTTAGGTCCTGGCTGGGCTGCTTGCAAGGCAAACACCACTGTGCTATCTCTCCAGGCCCTGTCTCAGCAATTTTCAAGCTGACAATCAAATCTTGCTAACTACAATCCCCGTAATATATTATAAGACATACCTTAGCTTAGTGGGAGTTTCCTTACCAACCCTTCTTCACTTTCTGGTGTCTCCCCTAACTCCACTCTGACAACCACTGATGGTCATCAAGCTCTGTATGCTTAGAGCTCAGTTATTATTTTTTTTTAATTTTTGTGGTTTTATTTGATTGTTTGGATTTCACATCTAAGTGAGATCCTTAGATTTTTTTTTATTTCCTCTGAGTCATTTCACTTACCTTCACAGTCCATCCACATTGTTGAAAATTCCAAGAAAGCCTTCTTTGGGAGGCTAAATAATGTTCAGTTTTGCACATGCATGTATATATTACCCATTTCCCTGTTTATGAATACTTTCTACATCTTAGTTCTTTCTACATCTTAGCTATCATAAGCAATGTTACTATTACCACAGGTTAGTTAGTGTTTTAGTTTTTTCAAGTTAGTTTTTTAGTTTCTTTGCACAGAAACCCCACTGGTAGACTTGATGGCTCCCATGGTTTTTCTATTGTTTTAGGATCCTACAACTTTCTTTTTTATTTTATTTTATTGAAACAATTGTGATCTACAGAGTCCTTCATAGTTGAATTTCAGATATACAATTAATAGGGGCCCATTCTACCACTAGTGTCAACCTCCCTCCGGGTCCTACAACTTTCTATAGTGGTTACACCAATTTATGTTACCACCAAATCACACAAACGTCCCCTTTCTCTAAGTCCTCACCAACACTTACTTAGCCTTATTGATAATAACATTTCTACTAGGTATGTGGTAACAGCTCATTATTTTTTTCCATTTCTACATTTTTTGTTGCAGCATCCAAGTGGCTTACATTTGGCTGCAGTGTGGAGGGCTGGCAATTGTTTGTGGTGTTTGTACACTAAGTTGTGGTGTGCAGGGGATACACGTGTAGCTCAAGGATCACATCAAGAGTGCCAGGAATTACACTCTGCAATGAGTTGTGGAACTGGAGCTTGAACTTAAGGGTTCACACACGACATAAAGCAGGCACTCTACTGAGTCATTATAGTCTTAATTTGCAATTCTCTGATCATTAATAATGGCAAGAACTTTTCCTGGAGCTTTTGGTCATCTATATATTAAATTTAAAAATTGTTTTATACCTTAAATATACATGAACACACTAGGTAGATAGTTCAGGTATAAAGCACTTACCTTGTGGTTGACTCGCATTTGATCTAATTCTTAGTACCATATAGTGTCTCAAACCAAAATGACCCCTGAGTACAGAGGGTGTATTGTAATGTTTATTACATTATATTGAAGTTACTTTTAATTATTTTAAGGGGATATGTAATAAGATAAGATTAACATTAGATGTCCTGGCCTAGCTCTAAAAATAGGTAAAGTGGAAATGAAATGAAATTCTAAAACTTTGCTCTAAAGAAGTGAGTAGAGAGGGAAAAACCCACAAAATACGTGGAACAACAGAAAATAGCAGGGTAGTGGAATTAAACTTAACTAGAATTACTAATCATGGTCATTATTAATAGTTGAAATGCTTCAATAAAAAGCAGAAATGGTCCGATTTGATTTTTTAAAACAACTATATGTAATGAGATCGGGAATGTGGCTCAGTGGTAGACTATATAATTGAAATGTGTGAGGGACTAAGTTACATCCCAGGAACCAGAAAATATAATGTGATGCACTATATATACACTGTCATATGCATACATATATGTAGTAAAAAGAAATATATGGACAAAGATGTACCATACAGGGCCATGGAGATGGCTTGAAGGGTTAGTGCACATGCTTTGCATACAAGAAACACAGGTTCGAACCCTAGTACTACAAGGTCCCCCAAACACCACTGGGACAGAAACCTGAGCACTGAGTCAGGAATAGACCATGAGCACCCCCAGATGTGACCCAAAAACAAAACTAGGAGAAATAAGTATATATGCACATATATTTTTGTTCTAAAGGAAGCTGAAAAGAAACCATGAGATAATGGCTTTCCTAGGGTGGGTGGGGGAATTGAGGAGGTTTTTATTTCGGTCATCTTGACAGGGTTCTGTAACTGCACAAACTGATAGTCTGCCCTCTGTGGTGACGGTGCAGTGACACTTGTATTGTACATGCACCTGCTTGTGGTGTTGCTGAGAGTTTCATTCCTTTAGTTAAAGTGCTTGCACACATGCTAATTTGGTTGTAGTACTAGCATGCTCCTGGCTGCAGTGTAACTACAAGTTAGTTGCAATTCAGAGGGTTATAATTTGCAGAGTCTTCGGGTACAAATAGGAGTTCCCAGGATGGATATCTGCTCACGCGGTAGCACCAGAGACAAAACTTGGGACCTATCTATCTGGTGCTTGGAAAGCGCCATGATCTATCTCCTGACCCCTAACTACCAGGCTTACTTACACAAATAGAAAAAAAAATGAATTACAAACTAAATATGCAAGAGAAATGTATAATTTTTGCTAGACTGGGGAAAAACAATTCAGAAAATGGAACAAGTTGATGAAATCTTCGACAAAACATCAAATATGTGCCTTCCCCAGCGTAAAAAGGATGTCTCATGCCTAAGCAATACTTTCTTTCCCAAGCACCTTGAGCAAAGCCCTCTTTACATCTTTGTTTCGCATGCTATAGATGATGGGGTTGAGCATGGGAGTGAGGACCACGAAGAGCACTGACAGCAGCCGGTCTCGCACACGGGAGTACGCAGAACTTGGAAGAATGTAGCAGAGGACTGAAGTGATGTAGAAAATACAGACCATGGTGAGGTGAGCCCCGCAGGTGGAAAAGGCTTTCCTTCGGCCCTCAGCAGATCGAATTCTGAGCACAGCAACCACAACGTGAATGTAGGAGATGACAACCAGAGCACAGGGTGCCAGGGCCACCAGAAAACTGAAGAAGAACAAGGCACGCTCATTAGCATATGTACTGGAGCAGGAGAGTTTGAGCAGTGGAGGGAGATCACAGAAGAAGTGTGTGATGAAGTGTGACCTGCAGAACTTGAGGAACGATGCCAGGATGGTGTGGGTGAGGGCATTGGCCAAGGCAAGCAGACAGGAGAGTGAGCCCAGGGCCAGTCGGGTTCTGCGGCCCATGAGGACTAGATAGTGCAGGGGCTGACAGATGGCTGCATAGCGATCATAGGCCATGGCTGTGAGCAGGAAGCACTCCCAAGGTGCTAGAAAGTGGTGGAAGAATATCTGGGTAAGGCACGACCTATAGGGAATGGTCCGCACTGACACCAGCAGATGTGCCAGTACCTGGGGCACCGTATTGGAGATGTAGGCAGAGTCCAGCAATGAGAGGTTGGCCAAGAAGAAGTACATGGGAGTGTGGAGTCGCGAGTCAATGACAATAAGGCCAAAAATACTCAAGTTCCCAACCACTGCCACCAGGTAGATCAGCAGAAAGATGATGAAGAGCAAGGGCCTCCATTCCTCCTTGTCAGTCAGCCCTTCCAGGAAAAACTGGGACACTGAGGTGTCATTCCCAAGCTGCATGGATCCAAGCACAGAAATCGGCACCTGTAAGGCCCAACTCAAAGTGAGAGGAGACTCAAATTTGGAGTTTCGGTTTGTGAAAGGGCTTGGGATGTGGATTTGGAGTTCTTGCTTGTGAAGATGACTGAGGTGGGAGAAGGTGCAGAAGCCAAGAAGGCAGGTTATGGGCAAGAAGGAGAGCACAGAAAGTCAGGCACTTGACTTGGCAATGGCAGGTTGCCACAGGTGCAATCCTGGTTCAAATCCCCAGCACCTATATGGTCCCTCAAGCATCATCAGGGATCACTCCTCAGCACAGAACCAAGAATATCCCCTGAGCACTGTAAGGTGTGGCCCCAAAACATAAAAAGACTGCCATGAAAAAAAAACATTAGCCAAAGTCTGTATGTACCACAAATAACCTCAAACACAAAACAAAACTCACAGATTCTGAAGGAGCAATAGATGATTTAACAAAGATAAACAGTTGAATTTTTTCCTTAAAAGTGTTGGAGGTGGGGCCGGAGAGATAGCACAGCGGTAAGGCATTTGCCTTAGACACAGAAGGTTGGTGGTTCGAATTCCGGCATCCCATATGGTCCCCCAAGCCTGCCGGGGGCAATTCTGAGTGTAGAGCCAGAAGTAACTCCTGAGCACTGCCGGGTGTGACCCAAAAACCAAAGAAAAAAAAAGAGTGTTGGAGCTGAGGTTAAAGACATAGTTGAGGGAGTAGCCTTGCATGTGGCCAACTCTGGTTTCATCCCCAGCACCACATATGGCCCCTTAGCACTGTAAGGAGTGATCCCTGAGCACCATGTATGGCCCACCCAAAAATCAACAATAGAGCAAAAAATACAATGTAATTTTCAGTATGTTACCTAAGCTATAAAATTTAAACGGAAAAAAAGTAATAGAAACAAAATGCAGAAAATCAAAAACATAGAATGAGAAATAAATTAAAATTTAACTATGTACTAGCAAATAAATAATGAAAATAGAAGGTATTAATAAAATATAAAAAAGATAAATGGAAAAAATTCATGAAACAAAGAATTTAATACCAATAAAATATATCTAAAGTGGAGCCAGAGAGATAGCATAGTGGTAGGGTGTTTGCCTTGCATGAAGCTGACCCAGGACGGACCCTGGTTCAATCCCCAGCATCCTATATGGTCCCCCGAGCCTGCCAGGAGTGATTTCTGAGCTCATAACCAGAAGTAACACTGAGAGCCACTGAGTGTGTGTCCCCAAAACAAAAAAAAATTAAAAAGAGTAACCAGGGGGTCTGGAGTGCTAGCACAGCTGATAGGACATTTGTCTTGCTTGCCACCAACCCAGGTTCTATCCCCAGCATCCCATATGATCTCCCAAGCCCACCAGGAGCAATTTCTGAGTACAGAGACAGGAGTAACTCATGAGTACTGCTAGGTATGACCCCCCCCAAAAAAAAAGAAAGAGTAACCAAGGATATGAAGACTAACATGTGAATAAATTTTGTTTTTTTGTTTGTTTTTTTTTGTTTGTTTTTTGTTTTTTTTTTGTTTTTGAGACCACACCTGTTTGATGCTCAGGGGTTACTCCTGGCTAAGTGCTCAGAAATCGCCCCTGGCTTGGGGTGACCATATGGGACGCCGGGGGATCGAACCACGGTCTTTCCTTGGTTAGCGCTTGCAAGGCAGACACCTTACCTCTAGTGCCACCTCGCCAGCCCCAACATGTGAATAAATTTGACAATTTAGATGAAATGGAAAAATTCCTTGAATGACACCAATTACCAAGGGGAAGAAGCCAGTCAAACCTAAGAAAGCAGTGGAATGGAAAGCAGTAGGTACACATGGACTTTCTAGAGAAAATTCACATATTTCTGGGCTAACCATACCAATACCATCAATTTTTTTCCCAAAAATAGAGAAGCCAGCCACATTCCAAATCATTTCATGAAGACAGCACAACATACCACCAAATACCATATGATGGGGCTGCAATGAAAACAAACTAAAGACCAACATGCTTCACATAGTTACACACACAAAAAATTCAATGTTAAAAAATTTAATGTGGGGCCGGAGAGATAGCATGGAGGTAAGGCATTTGCCTTTCATGCAGGAGGTCATCGGTTTGAATCCCCGCGTCCCATATGGTCCCCCGTGCCTGCCAGGAGCGATTTCTGAGCCTGGAGTCAGGAATAACCCCTGAGCACTGCCGGGTGTAACCCAAAAACCACAAAAAAAATTTAATGTGGGGCCGGAGAGATAGCATGGAGGTAAAGCGTTTGCCTTTTATGCAAAAGATCATTGGTTCAAAACCCAGTATCCCATACGGTCCCCTGAGCCTGCCAGGAGCGATTTCTGAGCATAGAGCCAGGAGTAACCCCCGAGCGATGCTGGGTGTGACTCAAAAAAAAAAAAAAAAAAAAAACAGGGGCCAGAGATATAGCATGGAGGTAATGCATTTGCCTTGCATGCAGAAGGTCAGTGGTTTGAATCCCAGCATCCCATATGGTTCCCCAGCCTGCCAGGAGTGATTTCTGAGCATAGAGCCAGGAATAACCCCTGAGTGTTGCCGAGTGTGACCCAAAAACCAAAAATAAAATTAATGTTGGGCCAGAGAGGTGGTGCAAGTGGTAGGCCATTTGCCTTGCACGTGCTAACCTAAAACAGACCACGGTTTGATCCCCCAGTGTCCCATATGGTTCCCCAAGCCAGGAGCAATTTCTGAGCTCATAGCCAAGAGTAACCCATGAGCTTCACCAGGTATGGGCCAAAAAAAAAAGAAAAGAAAAGAAAAGAAAGAAAGGAAAAGAACAAAAAAGAAAGAAAGGAAAAGTAATGCAACAATACATAATGAGGATAACCATGATGGAATGGATTTATCCGAAGAATGAAAGGTCAGTTTTATATTAGATAAACAATCAGTGCCATTCATCATGTTGAGAAAATAAAAGACAACTTTGTCTTACACTAAGTTCCTCCCCACATGAGGAATTTCTTGTCCTTTCTCTACTTCCCACTAAACTCCTCTACCTTCTAAAACAAAAAGAAAAGAGAAAAAAAAGGTTTGTTTCAACAGATTCAGAAAAAAATAGATAATGTTTAACAACCAGTCATTACTAACTGGATATTTTCTATCAAAATCAGCATAAATAAATTTAAATAATCATTGATCGTTTAAAAAATAGTTTCCAGATATAATGTGCAGAAAGTAAAAGGACAAAGTGACTATTAAGTTGAATTGTTGTTTAGATATGTAAGATATATTCACAATGCTTTCACTTAAAATGCCTTAACGTTTGAAGTATAAGAAGGTGCCCTGAGGATGATGTACTTTGGGAGTACCATGGACTGTTTATTTTTAATCTTTTTCATTTTTTTTTTTTTGGTTTTTGGGCCACACCCTGTGACGCTCAGGGGTTACTCCTGGCTATGCGCTCAGAAGTTGCTCCTGGCTTCTTGGGGGACCATATGGGACGCCGGGGGATCGAACCGCGGTCCGTCCTAGGCTAGCGCAGGCAAGGCAGGCACCTTACCTCCAGCGCCACCGCCCGGCCCCATCTTTTTCATTTTTTGTTGTTGTTTTTGGGGAGCACACCCAGAAATGTTTGAGACTTCTAGTTCTTCCTGGAAGACTCAGGGGACCATATGGAGTGCCTATGATTCTGTGCAGAATTGTTGTATAAAATGTGGATTATGCCAAGGTCTGTTCCTTCTCTTCCTAATGTGTTAAGGGACCGGAGAGATAGCACAGCAGTAGGGCATTTGCCTAGCACACAGCTGACTCAGGATGAACCAAAGTTTAATTCTCGACATCCCATATGGTCCCCCGAGCCTGCCAGGATTGATTTCTGAGCTCAGAGCCACACCCCTAAGTGTAGCCAGGTGTGGCCCAAAAACAAACAAAAAACTACTGTGTTAAAGTTCTTTATTATGGAAGGGTGATGTGTTTGCTTCATGATTTTCTTGAGCCTACTGAGATGATCAGGTTTTTATTTCTTTCTATTAATGGAGTACACTACATTTGTGGACTTCATAAGTTGGACCAATCTTGCTGCCCAAAAATGCAGCCCACTTATAATAGCAGTATAGTAATATTAATATTAGTAGTACTATTTCCTTCTGAGCTCATTTTTGTTAACTATTTGCTCTGAATTTTTGCATTAATATCCATCAGACACATTGGTCTATAGTTTACTTTTCTTGTGGTGTCCTTGTCTGGCTTTTATGTGTGTTTTATTAAGTTCATAAAATAAATTTGAGAGTATTCCCTTTTTAATTTTTTGAAGTTTGAGAAGACTTGCATTAAGGAAAACTGGTTATTCACAAATATCATCTTATGTATAATAAATCCTAAATCCTCAACTAAAGGGCTATTTGAGCTAATCGATCAATACATTCAGCAAAGTTGCAGCATATCCATTTCATATGCAGAAATTAATCATTTTTGGAGATACTCCCAAGCTGGGTCTATCTAGGAGGCCCAGAGAACCCACCTGTACATCTCCACCACCTGTCTAGGGCAAGGGTGCAAGGATGCGGTGCTGGCGTCTCCAGGGCCACACCAGACCATGCTTGGAGTCTCCATAACTACACCAGACAGTACTTAGGAGACCATGCAGTGCCAGAAATGGAACTCTAGTTGGGTGGACGCTAGGCATGAGTCGTAACTGCTCCACCACCTCCCAGTCTATGGCGTTACATTTTTAACTGAGCAATAAAATATTTTATTTTTGAAGGAAGTTTGAATCAAACCTGGTTGTGCCTGGGGGTCACTCTTTGGTCCATACTCAGAAGTTACTCCTGATGGTTTTCAGGGAAATATATATGGTCTGGGGATCAAATCAGGGACTGCCACTTGCCACTCCTACACCATTTCTCCAATACAAATACTGAAAGAAATCAAGACGATGATTTCATTTACAATAGCATAAAAATAATAAAAAAGTACTTAAGAATAAACTTAATCAAGGAAATTAAAGTTTTTAGAATAAAAACTACAAGTTATGTTTAGGTTTTTGGACAACACCTGGCTATTCTTAGGGGATACTCTTGGCTCTGCACTTGGGAATTACTCCTGGTGGTGTACAGGAGACCATATGGGACCTATTCCCTACTGGGGATAGAACATGGATCAATCACTTGCAAAGCAAGCACCCTTCCCTGTGCTATTGCTCCAGCCCTAAAATATTTTTTATTTTCAAATGTTGAAGAAGACAAAAACAAAAGGCCCTCCAAACACCACTGGGAGTGCCCATGCACACTGAAGCCGGAATAGACCCTGAGCACAGTTGATGTGGTCAGACCCTCCCCTCCCCAAAATAAAATGGGCTGAAGAAGTGAAGAGACATTTTCCAAAAAAAATCCAAATTGCAGTAGGAACAAGAAAAGATGCTCCACATCACTAATTAGAGAAATGCAAAACCAACCCACAAAAAGATTTCACCTCACATCTATTAGAATGGCAGTTAGAGAGTGCTGAGGAGGATGTGCAGAAATGGGCATCCCTGGAACTCTTTGCTGTTAATGTAAATTTGTCCAGCCTCTGTGGAAAGTAGCATAGATATGATTAAAAATTGGGTTGGCACATAGGGATGAACATGTCAAAAAGCTGTGGTATATATGCACAATGGGATACTAGATAGCTCTAAGAAGGAACACAACCAATGCACTTGCTGCAACATGATAGACTAGAGAAGATTTGTTGAGTGAAGTCAGTCAGAAGGAGAGGGCCTGATGGAGAATGCTCTCACTCATATGTGGGACTTAAAGATACACATCAAGGTAGGTAGTAATAAAAGGCCAAGGGAACATTATGGGAGAACTGATGCATACAAGTGAGTTGATGGTTTGGGGTTGAAAGAAAGGGACGTTTGTGTCCTTCAAAGAGAGGGGTTGAACACTAGTGATGAATATGGTATTGGACTCTATGTATGAGAAACTATCATTAACAGTATAGTAGTTACAGAATCTCAATCAATTTTTAAAAATCAAGCTGGAAGATATTTTATGGATAAAGTACCTGCCTTGCAGGAGAGAGGTCAACCATTTGATCCCACATGGGCTGATCAATCCTGACTACTCTCCTGATCCTGACTGGTAGCTTCATTGTCTATGATACCTGGCACTAGAAGCCATTTCCAGTCACACCACAGCCTGGAGTGTGTGGGCACCACAACTAAAGTATATGACCCCCTGCAAGAATCATGGTTGCATATTCAACACTATAACCAGAATACAGACACCACAACCAAGAATGTGGGTGGCACCTGGGCATTGCAACAATATCAGCAGAGAGAAGGAAAGGGAGTGGAAAAGGAAGAGAGAATAAAGGGAAGAGAGAGGGAAAGGAAGAGAGAGGAAATGGGAGGGAGCAAAAGGAATGGAAGGAAAAGAGGAAACTAGAATTAGAACTAGCAGATTATCAACAGTTTATATGTCTTTAACAAAACAATATCTTGAGATATTATGATCCCTCCATGTTCACTGCAGCATTATTCAGAATAGCTATGCTCTGGGACAACCTATATGTATGTTTATGGATGAAAGGGAACAGAAGATATAGGAAATATAAATGATGGAGTATTGTTGGCACCATGAAAGAAATAATATTTGTCATGGGTGCAAATATCAGTGGGCCTTTGAGAGCATTGTGCTAAGTGGGATAGTTCAGAGAATAACAAGTTCTGTATGAGATCACTTATGTGGAAAGCCCAATTTGTAGAAAAGAAAAATAGAATGAGGATTACTGGAAAATGGCAAGTGGGGAATTAAAGAAATGTGAAAGGAAACGGGGTGGAGGGAGAACAACTTTGGTGGTGGGAATTCCCCTGATTCATTGTCACTATGTACCTAAAATATTACTGTGAAAGATATGTAATTCACTTTAGTCAAAATAAAAATTATTATTATACAAAAAGAAATGTGAAAGGGTAAAAACTTGCAACTAGAAATGAATATTTTGTGGAGTATAGTGACTATACTGAGCAATACAGTTTTATATACTTCAGTGCTGCTCAGATAATAAATATTTTTGTTTGTTTTTAGGGGTAACACCCTATGGTGCTCAGGGCTCATGCCTGCAGTACTCAGAGGACCATGTGGTTCTGGGGACCTGGACTTCTACATGCAAAACATGTGCTCAACCTATTGAGCTATCTCTTCAGCCCCAAGAAAAAAATCTCGATGATCTATCCACAAACAAAATCATCATGTAATGTGATAAAGATATTAGCAGTAACATACTGTAATATATGAGTGTAAAACAGCTACATATTTCAATTTTCATTATGTTCAATGTCAGTAGAAGCAAAGACAACCAAAGGAAATAGACCTGTAGACAAGCATCTAATGAAAGCACCTGTCCCACAATGACACAACCAAAGTGGTGAATGCATCAAAAATTAGAAAAATTGAAACATATTTGTTGATCATTTATGAACTAAGTAAATAAATTAGACAGATTATGCCATATATTTTAAAGCTTCAGATTCTTTAGAAATAAGATCACATACTTTTCTTTTTTTCTTTCTGGAAGAGGCTTCTGCTGCTGAACTATATTCACAGTCACATTTTACATCACCAATGAGTCAAAGAAGTAATGAAATGGGGAATTAGTGTTTTCTGAGAAAGCACTATATGCTTAAGTTACTTCCCTTGTATAGGGCTCTTCTCCAGCACCACGTGATGGCCCCAAGCACACAGATTGGGTGTGTACTCAAAAACAGCCAGGAATAAGTCTTGAGCACTCTCAGGTGTGCCCTCCCCAGTCATTCTGCATACATGTGCACATGCACTCACACACATAAAGAAAAAGGAAGGGACCATCTATAAAGCACATGAGAGCAAATTTGGCTCATCTGTCTTCATTTTCTCTGGCCTTCTGACACATTGACACAACCTGGGAACTTAAGCAATAAGGATACAGCCTTTCATTTCTGAGGCTACAGACCCAAACTGAGGCATCTCCAAGGCATACCCCCTCCTTGAAGGTTATGGAGAAGATCTCTCTCTGCCTCTTCTAGATCCTGCTTGGGGCCAGAGTTCTGGGCTTTCCCTAGCCTGCAGAGTCAGCCTTGGTCAACATCCTGCTGTTTTGATTGCATGTGTTTCTCTGTCTTGTATCCCTCTCTCCACAAGGATAGAAGTCATTGGGCTCAGGGCCACCAAACCCAGCGGGGCCTCCTCTTTTATCTAAATTATATTATTACACTCTATTGCAAAATAAGCTTCCAAGAACAGACACTGGGAGGGGACACAGCTCAACCCACAGCAGTCCTCACTACAAATATCAGCACTTTACTTTCTTAATGGAAATTCCAAGGTTTGAGGTGATTTGTTCTTCATCTTTCCCTTCTTGTATCCTTATACCAGACCACTGTGTGTGGATCATCTGCTTTTGTGGCTTATGCAATAGCCACAGGCCTTGCCCTTGTTGATGCTGGGTTGGCAGGCACTGTGATCAGAAGTCAGAGTTCTGCTATCACTTTATCTCCAAAAATCTTGCTATTATTGGCTTGAAATTTATTTTCAGCAAACATTCTTTTAAAAAGAGAAATGTGGCATCCAAAGGATAGTACAGCAGGCAGGGCACTTGCCTTGCATGCAGCTGACCTGGGTTCCATCCCTGGAACCACATATGGTCCAAGTCCCAACATGAGTGATCATTGAGTAAATCATTGAGTAAATACTGAGCACTGCCGCATATGGCAAAAAATTAATTAAATAAAAAGAGAAATATAGTGCTAGTATGACTATATTCTGACAGATCAATAGACAAAACCAGAGGAGAATCGATACTTATTACACAGTCAACGAGTTACAAATCATTGTGGAAGATGAGTGATTTAGCCTTGAAGGTGAATGACCACTCATCAGAAACTCACCAGGGCCCAGCTACCTGCCCTCTGCCTTGGTAGCTTCCCTCTCTGTGTCTGTTCCCAGGCTGGAATAAAGAGATTAAAAATAGACAGGGCCAGAGAGATAGCATGGAGGTAAGGTGTTTGCCTTGCATGCAGAAGGTCAGTGGTTCGAATCCCGGCATCCCGTATGGTCCCCCGAGCCTGCTAGGAGCGATTTCTGAGTGTAGAGTCAGGAGGAACCCCTGAGAGCTGCTGGGTGTGACCCAAAAACCAAAAAAAAATGGACAACACTATTTGATAACCCTGAGGGAAGCAGACCATTTCCAACATAGAGCCAGGGCTAGAGAGATGGAGCCTGGCATTCCAAAGGAAAGGCACACTGAACTTGACGACTTTTCTTAAGGTGTACAGTTGTTCCCAGCCACTCCTTAAACTCATTCTGGACATTTCACACAGCCATACATATATGTGGACAAGAAGATTTGTTGGAACACTGATTAGGTATACTTAAGATCAGGAGCAGTTTAGGAAAAATTGGTCAGTATATTCTGTGACTTTTCCATAGTGAAATCTGGAGAAAATTATATCTTGACAAGGATACAGAACCCTCACCATGTGCATGCATGCATACATGTGTGTGCATGAGAACTTTTCTCAGTGTCTTATTCATCAGTTTGACTTCTTTGTAAGATTGTCTTAGGGGCCTGGGCATGTGGCTCTGTCAAGAAGTACAGGCCACACACATGCCTGTTGTTGGGGTACACCTGTGCTGAATCCCTGGTGCCCTAAAAGCTAGGAATGAAGTTTAATACAACTAATGGGATGCTGAGCTGCCTGCCTCCCAGCCCAGGCCTGCCCGCCTCAAGGAAGCCTGCTTGTCAGGGTCCTGCTTCAGACCCAGGCTATGGAGCCCACCTACAGCTACAGTCCTTGGCCCATAGAAAGTGACAGGGAGCAGAGCACCCAGAGGTCCCACGGATCTATGTCTTGCTTCAACAGTATTTGGACGGAACAGACCCTAGGATGCCCCACAGAGCCCTTCTCCAACCACCTTCCTTTCCAGCCTTTCTTTTCCCAGTGAATAAAAAAAAGAAAGTGACAGGGAACTCCAGACCCCCAGAATCCCCAAGCTTAGGCTCTCTTGAGTGACTTTGCTGCTGGAGGAGATGCCACCTAAGCAACCAGCCATCGACGACACTGGACACCTTCAACTGTGCCCACACAGGACAGGGCTACCTTTAGGTGTTGATTTCCAGAGGCACAGACAGCTACATTTGCTTTGCAGTCTCCACTCCGTCCCAGGGAGTCACTCACCTGTGCTGCTTTTTGCACTGGGGGCTGCTCACTGCTCTGGGGCCCTGTTATCATCCCCAACTTTCAAGGGAGCTCAGAGGCACTACCTCTACTTCATCTCTCCTGACCTCCTCAGGGACCATTGATGGGACTTCAGGGAAGAACAGCAAGTGTGAGTAAGTGAGAAACACTGGAGAGGATGATGCAAGAACACACCAAATAGGTATCTCTAGCCACCCAGGGACTGAGCCTCGGATGGTAGGTGCGTGTTCCGGGCGGACCCAAGCCCCAGTGAGCCAGTATTTCACACACAAGATGATGTGGGTTCAGCTCAGGAGGTTAATAAGCAGCTCACGCTCAAACAGCTGCCCTCTGGAGAGCAGGCTCCCTAAAGCGCTGCTCATCATTCCATAAACACAGTTAATCTCAAACTGATGCAAACTGGTCGCCTTCACAGGTGGGGCTGGTAAAACTGGAAAGCTAAATACAAAAGAATATAATTTTAGGAGCTTGGGGAAAAGAGAGATAGTACAGAAGGTAAGGTACTTTTTGCACACAGCCAACTTGAATTCAATCCTCAGCACCCCATAAGGTCCTTCAAGCCTGCCAGTAGTGCCTGAGCACAGAACCAGGAGTAAGCCCTGAGTTCCACTAGAATCAAGCCAAAAGACAACCGTAGGTCCCAGAGGGTTACAGGGGTACAGTACTTGTCTTGCACATGGTCAACCCCAATCCAATCCTTAGCACTGTATATGGTCTACCCAGCACCACCAATTGTGATCCTTAACAAAGAATCAGAAATAAGCCCTGAGCACTGCTGGGTGCAACATAAACAGAGAGAGTGAGAGAGAGAGAGAATTAAAGCATAGCACTCTCTAAGCTCATATACAGAAATAGACTCAAAATGGACTAAATTCTGGAAAGTAGCAAGAGACCTCAAAAAGCAAGACTGGAATGGTCCAAGTGATAGATAGTACAGAGGTTATGGAGCTTACCTTGTATGCAACTGACCCAGGTTTGATCCCTAGCACCCTCTATGATTCCCTGAGCACTGCCAGGAATGATCCCAAAGTGCACACTCAAGAATAATCCCTGAGCACAGCTGGGTGTGGCAAAAAAGCAAAACTAGAGATGCTATATTATCCAACAACTACACTTCTTGGCATCTCACTCCAAAACACACAAAAATTAATTCCCAAAGATATTGCATTTCTATCTTTATTTTAGTATAATATGGGAGAAATCCAAATATCCAATAAAAGATGAATGAATAAAGAAACTATGGCATATATACATAATGTAATACTATGCAGCCATAAGAAAAGATAAAATCTTATAGTTAGCTGCAACTTGGTTTGAACTGGAGGACACTAAGTAAAGTGAGTTAGTGGGAGAACAAAGATTGAATGATCTCACCCATAATATAAGAAGAAAAATAAGGACTCAGTATTGAATGTTGACAATTCTTAGCCCTAGGTTACAAACCTGAAGTTACCAAGCAGTCAGGGGAAGGGGGGATCATGAACAGGTGGATAAGAGGTGATCTAGGAACATTGGTGAGATTTGGTGGTGGTGAGATACAGGATGACTGTACATCAAAATCATTAACATTAACACTACTGTAACCATGTTACATAAATCATATTAAAATATTTCAATTTTTATTTTTAATAATGTTTTATTTAAACACTATTATGATTAAGCATGATTACAAACATGTTTGTAGATGGCTTTCAGTTATAAGAAAGAACAACCCCCTTTTACCAGTGCAATATCCCCACCACCTATGCCACCCATCTCCCTCCTCCCCCACCCCCTACCTATATTCAAGACAGGCATTCTATATCTCTCACTTACTACCATTGTCATGATAGTTGTTAGTGTAGTTATTTCTCTTACTGAACTCACCACTCTTTGTGGTAAGCTTCAAATTATGGGTCAGTTCTTCCAGCCCTTATTCTATTGTCTCTGGGTGTTAATACAATAATGTCTTTTATTTTTCTTATATCCGACAGATGACTGACACTGTTCTGTGTCTATCTCTCTCTGACTTATTTCACTCAGCATAATAGTTTCCATGTCCATCTGTGTATAGGAAAATTTTATGACTTCTTTTTTCCTGATAGCTGCACAGTATTTCACTGTGTATATATACCATAGTTTCTTTAGCCATTCTGATACCAACCTGAATGCACCCAATCTCATCTTTAGCCACTCTGTTTCTGAGTTGTTTCCAGATTCTGGCTATTGTAAGTAGCACTGCAATAAATATAGGTGTGCAGAAGGCATTTTTGTGTTGTTTTTTTGTGCTCCTAAGATATATATATACACACACATATACACATATATCTGTATATATGTGTATATATGTATATATATATACATACATACACCTAGGAGAGGTATAGCTGGATCGTATGTGATCTCAATTTCCAGGTTTTTTTTAGGAATCTCCATATTGTTTTCCATAAAGACTTGACTAGACGGCATTCCCATCAGCAGTGAATGAGAATTCCTTTCTCCCCACATCCCCTCCAGCACTGATTATTCTTGTTCTTTGTGATGTGTGCCAATCTCTGTGATGTGAAATGGTACCTCATTGTTGTTTTGATTTGCATCTCCCTGATGATTAGTGATGTGGAGCATTTTTCCATGTGTCTTTTGGCCATTTGTGTTTCTTCTTTGACAAAGTGTTCATTTCTTCTCCCCATTTTTTGATGGGATTAGATTTTTTTCTTGTTAAGTCTATTAGTACCTTGTATATCTTAGATATTAGCCCCTTATCTGATGGATATTGGGGAATAATTTCTCCAAGTCTTTGGTGGCCTTTGTATCCTAGTCACTATTTCCTTTCAGGTGCAGAAGCTTCTCAGCTTAATATAGTCCCAATTGTTTATCTCTGTTTCCACTTCTTCTGACAGTGTTGTTTCCTCCTTGAAGATGCCTTTAGTCTCAATGTCATGGAGTATTTTACCTAAGTGTTCTTCTATATACATTATGGTTCAGGATCTGATATGGACTTTAATCAACTTGGATTTGACCTTTGTGCATGGTGTTAGATGGAGGTCCAAGTTCACTTTTTTACATGTGGCTGACCAAGTTGTCCCAGCACCACTTGTTGAAGAGGCTTTCCTTGCCCCTTTATCAAAGATTAATTGGTTGTATGTCTGGGAAATATTTCAATTTTTTTTACTTTTTTGTTTTTTGTTTTTTGTGCCATACCCGTTTGACACTCAGGGGTTACTCCTGGCTATGTGCTCAGAAATCGCCCCTGGCTTGGGGGGACCATATGGGACTGGGGGATTGAACTGCGGTCTGTCCTAAGCTAGCGCTTGCAAAGCAGACACCTTGCCTCTAGCGCCAACTTCCTGGCCCTGAATATTTCAATTTTTAAATGAAATCAGATTAGGGCAGGAGAGACAGTTCACTGGGCTGAATGTGTGCTTTTTTACTTTATTTAAAGAAAATGTATCACATTGTTGACATAGTTGACCATAATACATTTTTTTCCAGATAAGTGAAAGCAAAGTTATTTTATTTTTATGTGGGTGGATAATGTATTCTCATCATCCTTATTTTTTATTTTTATAATATCTTTATTTAAGCACCATATTACAAACATGTTTGTAGATGGGTTTCAGTTATAAAAAGAATACCCCCCATACCGGTGCAACCTTCCACCACCAGTTCCCTGTTATCTCCCTCCTCCCCCACCCCCTGCATGTATTCAAGACAAGCATTTTATTTATCTCACTTACTACCATTGTCATGATAGTTGTTAGTGTAGTTATTTCTCTAACTGCACTCACCACTCTTTGTGGTAAGCCTCATATCATGGGTCATTCCTTCTAGACTTCATCACTATGGTGTCTGGGTATTATTAAAATGATGTCTTTTATTTTTCTTAAATCCCATAGATGAGTGATGCGGCCCCCCAGAGACCTCGTCCAGGCTGGAGACCACAACAGTTATTCCCGAGTCACGAAGAGGATTCTGGCCTGAAAGAAAAGAGGGGCTGGGAAGATAAAGAGACTCAAGGTGAAAAGCTCCGATCAAGAGTCCGTTTATTCTGGGAGGGGGCAAGCCTTTTATAGTCAGGCCAAACAAAGAGAAAGGGGCAAGGCATTCTTGGAATAATTGTAACTTTCCACAGGCACATCTTGTTTTTTCAAAATGAACAAGGTTGTACATCACGAAGCTGGCATTCATCAATCATGAGGCCTATACCGTGTTAGAGCAACAAAGTATAAGATCTAATCTCTGCCTAGGCCCACCAGCCTCTATCTTTATGGGAACATCTTGGTGCCTGTGGTCGACTCCCCCAGCTCTGAGGTATGCAGTGACTCCCCTTTTCTTTAGGTCCAAGGGCAAAGGCCACATTTGCTAGCTGCTCAGGCTGGCAGCTCCTGCTAATTGTCACGTAGGCACTTTTGCTCAGACTTTCAGAGACTCCATTTTGATTTTAGTATAAAGGGCTTTTAGTTATGCCAAACAGTCTCCAACAGAGTGAGACTATTCTGTGTCTATCTCTTTCCTCTGACTTATTTCACTCAACATAAGTCACTTTATTTATTTTAGCATAACTTACTTTAAAGCAAAGTTACTTTAAAATAGAAATAAACAAGAAAAAGGAAGAGAAGAAAGGAAATTTAAAAAGAAAAAGAGGGGCCAGAGAGATAGCACAGCAGTAGGGCATTTGCCTGTACGCAGTCAATCCAGAATGGACAGTGGTTTAAATCCTGGCATCTCATATGGTCCCTCAAGACAGCCAGGAGCGATTTTTGAGGGCAGAGTCAGGAGTAACCCACAAGGCCACTGGGAATGACCCCCCCCCAAAAAAAAAAGAAAGAAAGAAAAAGGAAAAAGCACAGTATCAAGCACATTTGTGGAAGTTATTGTATCACCAATGAAGTCATTAATACAATGGCAGAAGGTTTAGTAAGTGTTGCATTAGTTATTAATTATAAAGCCCTGGAGTGGTAGATGGATGGATAGTGAGTGTGGGCACCTTCCCAATACTTCTTGAAGCACTGGCAGCCAAACCATGCCCCACAAAAGCCACTATATCAGCAATAGTGCTGGAAATCATGGAGGGCATGACAAGCCCACTTTTGTTTAACGCTATCATAATTTAGATGCCAATGTGTATCTGAAGCCACTTAATGTTCAGAAACAAAAGAACTAGCAGAATGATCAGCTAGCAACAAGAGCTTACTAAAGCTTTCTGACAATGACTTAATAACCTCATTATGAAATACAATGATTTTCACAAATTTTCTTGTTGCTCTATTCTCTTTTTCTTCTTTTATTTTCCTCTCTTTTCTTCTTATTATTTTTATTAATTTTACTCTAACTTACATGGAAATGATGTATTATGGTCAATTATGTCAACTGTGTGATACATGCTCTTTAAATAAACTAAACTGTTAAAACAAATAACTAAATTTATTCTGACTTTAGCAGTGAAGATGAGTCCTATTTGTGTTTTGAACTTTATAAATTAATAGCATTTTATCTGTTAACTTTTTATTTATTGAGGTTCTTTGATTTATAATACTCTTTTTTTTTTTTTTTTGGTTTTTGGGCCACACCCGTTTGACGCTCAGGGGTTACTCCTGGCTATGTGCTCAGAAATCGCCCCTGGCTTGGGGTGACCATATGGGACGCCGGGGGATCGAACCGCGGTCCTTCCTTGGCTAGCGCTTGCAAGGCAGACACCTTACCTCCAGCGCCACCTACCCGGCCCCGATTTATAATACTCTTAATGATGGCTTCCTATGCACATCAAAACTCCAATATAATGCCCTTCACCAGTGTACCCACCTCCTTCCCCCAAGGACTCCAATGCCCCTCCATTGCAATATAAATCAATATATTGTTTGTTGCTTGGGGGCCACACTTGACAGTACTCAGGACTTAATTCTGGCTCTGCTTATACTCTGTAATCACTCTGGCCTCAAATAAATAACATTCTACAGGATGAAATATTTTGTGTCTGATTTATTTTGCTCAAATTTTATAAACAGAGACATGAATAGATACTTTAAATAAAAGAAATGCCGGGGCCCGGAGAGATAGCACAGCGGCGTTTGCCTTGCAAACAGCCGATCCAGGACCAAAGGTGGTTGGTTCGAATCCCGGTGTTCCATATGGTCCCCCGTGCCTGCCAGGAGCTATTTCTGAGCAGACAGCCAGGAGTAACCCCTGAGCAACGCCGGGTGTGGCCCAAAAACCAAAAAAAAAAAGAAAAAGAAAGAAAGAAATGCCATACTAAGATGTTCAGTCTCATCAATAAGAAGAAATTATGGGGGCAGAGCAATGGCACAGAGGTAGGGAATTTGCCTTGCATGCTCTGACCCAGGACAGACTGTGGTTTGATCCCCCTGCATCTCATATAGTCCCCCAAGCCAAGAACAATTTATGAGCGCATAGTCATAAGCCCTAAGCATCACTGGTGTGGCCCAAAGTGAAAGAAAGGAAAGAAAGAAAGAAAGAAAGAAAGAAAGAAAGAAAGAAAGAAAGAAAGAAAGAAAGAAAGAAAGAAAGAAAGAAAGAAAGAAAGAAAGAAAGAAAGAAAGAAAGAAAGAAAGAAAGAAAGAAAGAAAGAAAGAAAGAAAGAAAGAAAGAAAGAAAGAAAGAAAGAAAGAAAGAAAGAAGGAAGAGAAAGAAAGAAAGAAAGAAAGAAAGAAAGAAAGAAAGAAAGAGAGAGAGAGAGAGAGAGAGAGAGAGAGAGAGAGAAAGAAAGAAAGAAAGAAAGAAAGAAAGAAAGAAAGAAAGAAAGAAAGAAAGAAAGAAAGAAAGAAAGAAAGAAAGAAAGAAAGAAAGAAAGAAAGAAAGAAAGAAAGAAAGAAAGAAAGAAAGAAAGAAAGAAAGAGAGAGAGAAAGAGAGAGAGAAAGAGAGAGAGAAAGAGAGAGAGAAAGAAAGGAAAGAAAGAAAGAAAGAAAGAAAGAAAGAAAGAAAGAAAGAAAGAAAGAAAGAAAGAAAGAAAGAAAGAAAGAAAGAAAGAAAGAAAGAAAGAAAGAAAGAAAGAAAGAAAGAAAGAAAGAAAGAAAAAAGAAATTATATAGGGACAGGAGAGATGCTATATAAGGTAGGGCAATTGCCTTAACACTCAGCCAACCTGGGCTCAAAATCAGGCACCCCATATGGTCCCCCAAACCTACTAGGAATAGTTTCTGAACACAGAACCATGAGTAAGCTCTGATCACAGCCAGGTGTAGCCTCCCTTAAAAGATGAAATTATAAATCTAAAACAAGATGCCTCCATTTATTGAATATTTTATTGCTAATTCAAATAGGTTGACAAAACAGTGGTGGGAAGGTGGGAGCCCCACCAACAGTAATTTCTGAGTGCAGAGCCAGGAGTAACCCCTAAGCATTGGCAGATGGAGGCTAAAAACAAAAAAAATAATTGTTGGTTCATCATTTATACATAGCTGCTTTTAAAAAATGAGGAAGCTTACTGGTCATTTCAAAGAGAGTTCTTGGACAAGACTGGGAGCTCTTCACGCTGTGACCAAAGAGTAACAGACCTCAGGATGCGGCAGCCACTCAGGGAGCAGCTGTTTGTTCTGCGGGGCTACATGTGCTGCCCTCCCCACATCTCCACCCCTGCCTGAAAACCTGCTCTGCTCTCTCTAGGCATCCCAGAGTGAAGGATGATGAAAACTGCACGCAGGGTGGTGACTTAAATAAAACTTTATTTACAAAAAAAATGAGGAAGCTTCCTATGAACTGATATAGATGAATCAGAAAGATATTTGAGGGAATTGATCCACACTCAGCAATGCTCAGGGTAATTCTGGCAGTGCCAGGGGACCATAGTGGTGCTGGATCAATCCCAGGTTTGGCCATATGAAAGATAAGTGCCTTATCTACTATACTATCACTCTGAACACATAAAAACATATATGTTTTGGAAATTGAATGTTTATAATTCGACCTTAAAATGTATAGATTCCTGCTGTTTTATTGTCTTATCATGGTATATCTTTTCAAGGGAGAGAAATCTTCACTGAAGTGTAGTTATTAAAAGAATTATACTTTCTAGGGGCTGGAGCAATAGCACAGTGGTAAGGCACTTGCCTTGCATGCAGACTACCAGGGTCAGACCCAGGTTTAATCCCCAGCATCCCATATGGTCCTCCCAAGCCTGCCAGGAAAGATTTCTGAATGCAAAGCCAGGAATAACTCCGGAGTGCCACTGGAGTGGAGTGTGCCCCCCAAAAAATAAACTTTCCAACCATAACTACAAGAGCACAAAACTTCCTCAATCAAATCCATGCACTCACTTCTTGAGACATGTCAATCAGGGTAATCAATTTGTTACCCCCAATTTTGCCTTTCTCCCAATACACTGTTACTAGGTTCTGTGAGTTCTTTAAACCTCCTAATTCCAAGAATCACAGCTGATGCCAGGAGTCAATCTAGAATGAAATAGACAGCGAAATTACCCTCTGTCAGTGCAAAGCCATCTTCTCAATGATAATAATTGTGATAATAATATATACTTTTCAGGTAAGTGGACTTGGGTGAGCTGCATTAAGGCAAATAAAATTATGGAAAAGGAAAGTTTTTACTAGGATCAATGCCTGTTCCTTCTCCAAGTTCCCACCCCAAGAATCCTATACCAGTAAGTTTCTTCTGCCTGAGTGAGTTATGCCAGGAGCCTCTCCTGAAAGTGCTCTTTATCCTCCTCCAAATGCAAGTTCTCTGTTGAGAGAAGCAGCATCTCCCTTTTACTGTCAGAAAAATGAGGTGGAAATGGGAAGGTAGTCACCTGAGGACATGGTGGGATCTCTGTAAGCACCTGCTGTCTGACCTGCAGAGCACTTTATTTTAGATATGTCCACTTATCTCCACTTTCTTCCTTCAGCATTTGTGGGAGGGGGTAAAGCAATGGACTCAGGAGATCTGCCTAAGCAAAGGAAGAAACTCTGAGGCTCTTTCACAGTAAGCCAGGGCAGCTTTCTGCTTTTCAGAACTTTCTTCTTAGAACAGACAACACGTGGGGGCTGGAGTAATAGCACAGCAGTAGGGAATTTGCCGTGCATGCGACTGATCTGGGACAGACCTGGATTCAATCCTCAGCATTCTATATGGTCCCCTGAGCCTGCCAGGAGTGATTTCTGAGTGCAGAGCCAAGAATAACCTCTGAGTGCTGCAGGGTGTAGCCCAAAAACAAACAGAAAAGAACAACAGACAACACATGATGCCACTAGACAGGAAAGAAACCTCTCCAAAACGCTGAACTTACAACCAACTTTAAAAGTCACAATGCATATATACCATGAATGAAACAGGGTGCATGGAAAGATGCTGAAAAGAATGCCTCTCAAAGGAGACTGCTTTTAGGAGAAGCACAAAGTAATAAAGCTTCTAACTGGTCTCTTCTAGAGGTATAGGATCATGCAATGGATTGAAGTCCCCAAACTTTTAGCTAAGGGACTCCTAAACTCTAAGATTGTTATAGACCTCTAAACACATACACATACTCTATTGCTTGGGTCTCCAGAACAAATCAGCCTGTGCTATTTGCTAACCAGTTAAGCTCGAGTGTCTGAATATCTTGGTTGCTACTTCAGACTCTGATCTGGCTTCAGCCTTTCACAGTTCACAAAATCCCCTTTCTTGTTACCATGCCTGAGAATCAGAAGTGACCACAGAACTGCTGCTGAGCCCAAGTGCAGGTGCTAGTCACCCAAAGGCCATTCTCTCAGAGACAAGAATTGATGTGAAGAACAATGACCTGCTTACTGGACAGGGCTTGCTGTATTGCCCCTTAATTGTGAGGTTTGTTTATAACATCATCTGGAAGCAATCCTCTACCACAGAAGACCCTACCACTGCTCAGACATCGACCTGCTCAAAAGAGACTTCCCTTAACACTGAGAAGACTTAACAACAACAACCTGCTTACAGGACAGGGCTTCCTGCATTGCCCTTTAATGGTGAGGTGAAACGAGAAGACGCTCCACATCATGACTTCAATGTAGGATATGCAGATTCCAGGATCTTTAATACAGAAACATGATACCAACAACAGAGACTGTGTGAAAAGTGTGTTGGCACTATGGACAATGTCTTGGATTGGACGATAACTTGCCTGAAGCCTAGAGTTGGTCTTATGCCAGGAAACTTCAGGGGTAGGATCTCTTTGTATTTAGGCCAAGGATATTCCTTTCCATGCCTCTCATATTTTGGTGGGCCTATGCAAACAACAATTGCCACTCTAACGCCGTTGTTACTGTGCTCCTTTGACTCTGCTCCTTAAAAAAACCACTTAAAATTTGAGGTTAACTTAAGCTAATATGCATGTACATGGAAATGTAAAAAATAGTATGCCTGGGGCCGGGCGGTGGCGCAAGAGGTAAGGTGCCTGCCTTGCCTGCGCTGGCCTTGGACGGACCGCGGTTCGATCCCCCGGCGTCCCATATGGTCCCCCAAGCCAGGAGCAACTTCTGAGCGCATAGCCAGGAGTAACCCCTGAGCGTTACCGGGTGTGGCCCAAAAACCAAAAAAAAAAAAATAGTATGCCTCTAATGTTTAAGGAGTTACGTAAATTTTATGGCTTTAGATTGCCTTGTGTGATGTTAAGAAATATTATAATGTGTTACAATCTGGGGACTTGAGGGACAAAGTAATTGTACATGGATTCTGTTTTATTTATCTTAATGTTCTTTGGCTGAAAGTTCAAAGTTAAGATCTCAGCAAGGGGACTTCTTCTGAGAATTATGTTATGGGTGATTGTCCTTCCACTGTAACTTTACCTTGTCCTCTTTCTTTGCATCTTTTGTTCTCATAATTCAAAATAAAAAATTAAAAAAAAAGAATTGATGTGAGAGGGAGTATTCGATTCAAGACTAGCTACCGAAGGAGATGACAGACTCAGAAACATATGACAAATGCTTATCTTGAGGTCAGGGCTGTAGGTAAGGCTGGTTGGGAAAGTCAATTAAAACTTACTGTTGTTCCAACAACCGATGAGTGGATCATGAAGATATGATACATATATACAACGGAATACTGCACAGCTGTAAGGAATGATTCGGTCATTCAATTTGCAGCAACATGGTTAGAACTGGAAGATATTATGTTAAATAAAGTAAGCCAGAAGAAGGATAATATTACCTATATGTGGTATAGGTATACAGAATAATATTACCTATATGTGGTATTTAGAATACTACATGAAAAAACACAATGGTCTAAATGGGAGTTGTCTCGAACACCTTGGCTCCAGAGTGTAGTGAGGAGAAGGAAAGAAACTGAGTGGAAGAGGAGAAACACAAATATAAAAGGATGGGTGCCAGGGACCAAGTGGTCTCAGGTGCATTGATAGATTTAAAAAAAAAGTACAGACTATCCAAGCCAAAGGCAACAATATGGAATCAAGAAACCCAAATATTAACAATCTAAACTTAAAATGGGTTTATTATACTGTCAGGCTGAGGGGGTGTATGGGGTGTATGGGATGTACTTGGGGAACATTTGTGGAGGGAGGTAGACAATGGTGGTGGGATTGACCATGATTCATTTGTCTGAAAACCAACTACGAAGGACTTTATAAACCACAATGTCTTCAATAAAACAAAATTATTTTAAAAATTTTATAATTCTGACAAAGCAGGGAGTTGTCTAGAAGTATCTGAGCTGGCATCCATAGTTAGTGGCTCCCTGGAAGATGGCAGTCTGTTCCTTATGACCTGGTAGTATAATAAGCCTTCTGCAAGTTCTGTATGGGAATCTTACGAGCCTTGTTTATTCCTCTCTAAAGGGTAGAGGAGTCCTTGGATCCTTCTCAAAGGGTGTCTTCCTTCTCCCCTCCCACGTCTTTAATTTCACTTGGTTCAACATCAAACATACAAAGCATGAAAATGAGTTATTAAGATTTGGGACAAAACATAGACCAAAAGGGAAAAAGACATTATCAGAAGAAGCAAGAGGGGATAGTTACTTCCAATTTCCCACCGTCCATACCTTTTCCCATTTCTGTGGAAATTGGGGCACCAAATTCAGCTAGCCTCTCCCTGCTAGACAAAGATGCAGTGAGAACTAAGAACAGAAGAGATGACCTGGGCAGAAAAATACCCCTTCCGCTGACCTCCTCCCAACAGGACACTCACACTGTTTCCTCCTTTGTCCAGCTGCTGACCCTCTCCACATCCCTGCCAATCCCATGCACCAATGAACAGAGTGGAAAGTACTGTGGTGATGTGTGGGCGCTACATGGTGTACCTGCGGGAAGTTAGTGCTGGACTAGCGCCTCGCTAGGAAAGGGTAAGTAATGAGAAAGGTTGTCTAATCTATCAACAAGTTGCTCTAGTAACCAAAGTATTGAGAAAGCAGCTGCCTCATAACCTAGATATTGATTTCTTCAGATGCTTCAGTGCCCGATGATGAAAGAAAGCACAGAATAATTCTTAGCAGTTCAAGAAATATGTCACATCTTTTTATCTTTCTGTCTTCCTCACCATTTTTATACACATACATTTTCCCTTATTCTTTACCCACTCCTCCCTTCAAAATGAAGATTTTTCTAGATGTTTGTATTTTTATACTAAATTTTTGTTCTCTGTTCTTAGTTTTCTTCATTGCTAGTTGTGTTTTCATGGTCAAATTACTCACTCAAAGTCAGTGAGACTATTTTCTTCAGTTGCAAGATTATTTGAACAAAGTAAGAGTATTATTAACAAAATTTTTAGTGTCTTTAGATTTTTTTTCAAAATTCAATTATATAAGCAACTAATTTAAAATGAAGACTTACATACATTTTAAGTTTGCATTTTTTAAAATTTCAAGAAAAGGACTGAAGTCTTAGCTAATCAGTTTAGTCTAGTGTGAAGGTTAAATGCTCCTTTGTTTTCACAAACATTCTGTCTTATCTCTTTTATTCCCTAGTTTAGAAATAAACACATTCACCTTGAGACAGATTCAGGAAAAAGGTCAGCTTGCCAGATTGCCGTGGCTGGCTCCAGGCTGGCTATGTGAATTTGCGGAATTCTGTGGCCAAGTTTGGGTGCTGACTATGTGAAGGCTAATTACTCAAGAGAGAAGAGTTGTTGCAGGGGGAAAAGGAGTATATTCAGGGTCTAAGAACCTGAGAAGGTATGGCTTCATAGGGCTAGACAACCATCCAACATTCAGGTTTGAGAGGACTTACACAGGGCTTCCTGAAAAAGCAACTTACTTAGTATTTTAAGGCCATGGGCTGAGGAGGGATTTCTATCTTGAGGTCATTTGGGCCAGTGTCACTGGGCAATGGGTCCTTGAAGAATGGTATGAGCCTTGTGACATGGTCAGGCAATCTTTGTCCTTTTCCAGGCTCTTCATGATAACCTTGAAGAGTCCTGTGGAGGGCCTTTTCTAGATACTTCCAAGAGAAAAAGGAGGCCATATGTTTGATACACCCCATGACTGTTCTCAGAAAGCTGTTGTTTTCTATTTTTTTGTATCCTCCACCACTAACTGGTCCTGATTCAACATCAAACACAGAGAAAGAAAACAATTTCTTATGATTAAAAGACAGAACCAAGGACCAACTGTGAGAGTGACTATCATAAGGGAGCAAGCTGAGAATAAGAGAGAGCCCCAGGAATGAATCCTTCCCTGGCATCCTGCTGACCCTCTTCTGAATTCCCATTACTGCATGTGTTTACCTGGGATCACTATGGGCACAGAGCAAGGAATAGGCCCTGAGCACTATCAAGTATGGCCTTCCCACCAGCAGCAATAAAAACAAAGAAAGCACTATGGAGACTGAAACCTGTCATTCACAGAGTTTTCTGCATTTGTGGGTATACACACACACACACACACACACACACACACACACACACACACATTTCTCTGAGCCAATGCAGTGTAGTAAGAAGCAGTTCAGACATGGACCTGGCCTCTTTAGTTCCCAGCACCACATGGTCCCCATAGCTCCACCTGGTGCAGTTCTGGAGGCCCCAGCACTGCAGGGTACAAGCAGCATCACATCCTCAGGCCCTCTCATCCACTCTCCTGCCCAGAGGACTAGAATCACCGATGAGGTCTCCAGACCTCCTGAGAAGTGCTTGAGAGTCCCCTTATAATAACTAACAAATATTTTTATTTGGGGGGCCACACTTGACAGTTAAGGAGCTCAGGGGACCTTATGGGGTTCTGAGGTTTGCACCTGGGTCAGCACATGCAAGGTAAGAGCTCTCCCCTCTAGATTACCACCCCCAGCCCCACAAGAAAAATATTGGATCCTTCTCTACACAATGGCACTTGCTTTATGGTACATTCATGAGAATGGACTTACAATTTACTTCACAATATATTCACTACATTGCTAGTGCAATGCAGGAACTGAGGAGCCAAGGAGACCAAGAGAGAAAGACCATGAAAAGCTGCATGCTTGAGTCAAGTGAATTTGACATTTTCGAATTACAGCATCTGGTGAGTTATTGCTTGCAATTATGTTCAATTCTGTAGCACATTGGTCCTTTGAGGGGAGATGGCTATTAGTAGGACAGCTGAGATATCACTTTCCTACACTCACTGCACTTAACCCCCTTCTGGACACAAAGCCAGCATAGTGGACCTGGAAACCAGACTCTTCACTTTCTCCCAGACACTGTTCTAGGCGGGCTATCCCTGAATCCTTGAACAACTGAAGTCTAAGGGGGCATAGGCTGCCTTCTCTCTTCCCTCTCCTCATATTGCTCATCTGCTCTATTGTATCACATTATTTCCTTGATTTGATTATGGATATTTGTTTGGTTCCTCCTCATATTATTTCTGTCTCTTTCTTATATTTCTCATTTTGCTCAGGTATTATTTTTACAATTCTATTCCATTTTCTTGGCATTTTCCTCTAGAGTATTTAGCTTCCTGGACACAATTGGGGATATGAGCTTCCTGGAAACAGGAGAGGTGTTTGGGGGCCACACCTAGCTTTGCTCAGTTCTGGCTCTAGGCTCAGGGCTCATTCCTGGCAGTGCTCAGGAAGCCATATGAGATACCAGAGATGGAAGCCTGCTCACCCTCCCACTGTTTTGAGATTTTATTGCAGGTTTTCAACTCTTTCTGTCCATGAATCCTTCTGACCTATTTGCTTTACTTCAACCCCCTCTCCTACCTTTTGACACCCGTCTTGGGTTGTGTTCCATCATTTCACAGTTTTCACCCATGTTGTCCTTGGAATATTCAGGGAAGTTTGGAGCTCTCATCTCCTAGGCAGCACTTGCTGCCTCCCCTCTTTACTGGGCTCCTGAGACTTCTCAGACCTTTGCTATGGGCTCTCCCGATACACGCTCCTTTTTAAGGGAAATTGGCTTGTGTTTGGGGCCACAGCTGACTCTGAGCTCAGGAATCGATTCTAGTGGGGCTTGGGACCCAATGTGGTGCCAGGTCTCGAACTCTGGTCTGCCCCTTGCAAAGTATGTGCCTTACCTGATATATCTCCAGTTTCTTGAGTAGAACCTAAGCACACTGCACACATTCCTCTAGCCTGCAAGGGCTGGACACTAACAGCCTCCTGCTCACTCCCTGGAGCAATCTTGTGTAAGACTTAAAGTTTCCTCCTTAAATGTTTAATACACTAGAATCTGACCATGAGTTCTCTCTGGGAAAAGTTTTTATTAAAAAAAAGTTTTTATTAGTTCTCTTTCTTTAATTGATACAGAACTCCTCAGATACTCGAATTTTTCTTCTTGTGTCACATTTTATGAATTTACTGGCACAAAGCTCATCATGCTATTTATTACTTACCCTTTTCCTTCTAGATGGATCTATTGTTTCTTTCTTATTCTAAATACAAGTGGCCCCTACTATCTGAAAGTAGAGTGTACCTGTTAAGCCTTTTGAAAGCTGAAATGGTATAAAGAAGCTTAATACTCTTTTTTTTTTTTGCTTCTTGACAAAATCAAAAGCCCACTTCAAACCTTTCAATTTCAGAAAAAATTCTAAATAGATCTGTCATAACAGTGAAGTGGTGGAGCACTGAGGATTCTGGGGGAGGAAGATGGGTATACTGGTATGGTATTGGAATGATATGCACAGAAATATGTCATTAACAAGAGTGTAAATCACAGTACCTCAGTGAAAACAGTGGAGCAGAGCAATGCAAACATTTTTTACAGCATGGAATGCTGGTTATTTGTATCTTCACCCTATGACCTTCATCTATTTTTCTATTGATTTGTCAGCAATATAGGTCTTTTCCCAAAAATAATCTTTTTTTTCCTTTTGTAGAACACACCTTGTGATGCTTAGGAACTTATTAGCAGAGCTTGTGGAAACATGCGACCCTGGGACTCTTGTATACGAAGTGTGTTCTTCAGCTTCTTCAGTTGTCTCCCCAGGTTCCACAAAATCAGCTTTGGTTCAGATACTCTATTATCTCTCCCCTTTCTAGTCTCTTGATTTCTTTTTTTAACTTTATTTATTGATTTATTGGGTATTGGGCCACACCCGGTAGTGCTCAGGGGTTACTCCTGGCTATGCACTTAGAAATGACCCCTGGCAGGCTGGGGGACAATATGGGATGCCGGGAATCAAACTGGATCCCTCTCGGGTCAGCTGCATGCAAGGCAAACACCCTACCGCTGTGCTATCTCTCCAGCCCTTCTAGTCTCTTGATTTCTGTTCTTATATTTTACTTCCTCCATTTTTTTTATTTTGTTTTTTTTTTGGTTTTTGGGCCACACCCATTGACGCTCAGGGGTTACTCCTGGCTATGCGCTCAGAAGTTGCTCCTGGCTTGGGGGACCATATGGGACACCGGGGGATCGAACCGCGGTCCATCCAAGGCTAGCGCAGGCAAGGCAGACACCTTACCTCTTGCGCCACCGCCCGGCCCTACTTCCTCCATTTTTATGATCTTGTGTTTAATTTACTTACCTTTTCCTATTTCTTAGATACCATATTTCACCATATAATTGTGACATCCCTGTTTTCCCAGTAATACTTTATGTAGTATAATCTTTTTGAGCCACATATAACAGTCACACACTCACTTTTGCAAAAAAAAATATGACATAAAATGTCCTGTCAAGGGGCCAGCAGTAGGGTGTTTGCCTTGCACACAGCCAACCCAGGCGTGATTTCTGAGTGTACAGCCAGGAGTAACTCCGGAGCATCACTGGGTGTGGCCCGAAAACAAACAAACAAAAAAATCAACCTTAATTATAAAACTTAGTTACCTTTTTAATGCTTTGTCTCCAAATGCAGTTATTGGGGCTAAGGCCACAACATATATATGAATTGCGTGGGAGAACACAATTCAGTACAAAGCAAAGTAATTGAAGGTCCAAAAAGAAATCATAAAAAAATCAAAACATTTTAAACTAAGTGACTATAGGACATACACCCCAAACGTTTGAGAAAGTGGTGCAGCAGTGTTCAGAGGGTATGTTAAAGGTTTCAATATTTAAATTAGAAAGCAAGAATGGCCAAGATCAATGACAATATTTTACTGCTTGACAGGACATTTTTTGTTGTTTTTTTGGGTCACACCCTGTGGCACTCAGGAGTTACTTCTGGCTCTGTGCTCAGAAATCACTCCTGGCAGGCTTGGGGGATCATATAGGATGCCAGGAATTGAACCACAGTCTGACCTGGGTTGGGACCTCTTATTACTGTTCAGGTTTTGGTCGTTTTAAATCAGTCACTATAAAAATGTCATGTATAGGGCCGGAGAGATAGCATGGAGGTAAGGCGTTTGCCTTTCATGCAGAAGGTCATCGGTTCAAATCCCGGCGTCCCATATGGTCCCCCGTGCCTGCCAGGAGCAATTTCTGAGCATGGAGCCAGGAGTAACCCCTGAGCACTGCTGGGTGTGACCCAAAAACCAAAAAAAAAAAATGTCATGTATATTCCAAAACAAATAGACAAAATACTATTATAAATTATTATTTTATTTTGAAAGGGGATTTGTTTGTTTGGAGGGCCATACCTAGTGATACTATCTCTCTTGCCCCTAAAACCAATATTTGTATAAATTGGCATCTCAGGGTTTTTGCAGGTTTCTATGCACATATATATTTGTATGTGCAGCATGCTAGTCCACTTGGCATTGGCATTGTAATGACTGAATACTGGAATAAGATGGGGGTCATGTGGATTTGACAAACTCAGTTCACACCTAAGTCATGATGTCTAGTTGGTGGTTGGGTCTAAGCATGTGGAGTTCCAGAAAGTAGTCTGCATTGAAAATAGAAAAAATCCCTTCCTCACATCTATATTCATTACAGTGCTATTTACAGTAGCCAGACTCTGGAAACAATCAGGATGCCCTTCAACAGATGAATGGCTAAAGAAACTGTAGTACTAATATACAATGGAATATTATGCAGCCATCAGGAAAGATGAAGTCATGAAATTTTCCTATACATGGATGTACATGAAATCTATTATGCTAAGTGAAATAAGTCAGAGGGAGAGAGATAGACGCAGAATAATCTCACTCATCTATGGGTTTTAAGAAAAATAAAAAACATTTTTGCAATAATTCTCAGAGACAAAAGAGAGCAGGGCTGGAAGGTCCAGCTCACAACATGAAGCTCACCACAAAGAATGATAAATGCAGTTAGAGAAATAACTAAATTGAGAACTATCATAACAATGTGAATAAATGAGGGAAGTGGAAAGCCTGTCTAGAGTAGGTGGGGGTGGGGTGGGGAGGAGGGAGATTTGGGATATTGGTGGTGGAAATGTTGCACCGGTGAAGGGGGGTGTTCTTTACATGACTGAAACCCAACTACAATCATATTTGTAATCAAGGTGTTTAAATAAAGATTAAAAATATTATTGAAGATGTTAAAGCAGTGTTACACTTTTACTTTTTTAGATCAAATGCTATATATTTCTATTTCATGTGTTATTAAATAAAATATTACTATATAAAAAAGATTCTATATAAAAAAGTGAAATCACCAAACTTCACAATGTCAGGGGGCAGTAATGGAGGGGAGTGGAGTATTGGGGAAATTTATGGAGAAAAGTTGCCACTGGTGGTGGAATTGGTATTGATATTTATATGTCTAAAATTCAACTGAATCTTGATTATTTTAATAAGAATTATTAAAAATAAAATTCTATAAATATGTACCTAAAATATTGTCAACAATATGTAAACCACTATGATCAAAATAAAAATTAAATAAAAAAATAAAATTCTATCAAAGGGAAAAATAAGAAAAAGGAAATAGATCTCTGGAAAATAATATGCACAGATTCTCTCTAAAAGCCATTAGTTTGATGGCTGCAGACATACTTCAGTAAGAAAGGCACTTACCTTGCTTGAAGTGAACCCTGGTTTAATCCCCGGCACCATAGGGTCCCCTAAGCACTGCCAGGAGATATCTCTGAGCATAGAGCCAAGAGTATGTCCTGAGCCAGGCATAGCTCATAAACAAAATAGCTCAAAAGTCATCAGCTTGGATGAACTCCCCATGAAGGCAGGGAGTAAGTGGACAGGGAGAGACAACCCCATGAGCCAGCCTCAGCCTTGGGCTGAGGGGCTGCTGCAAGGCAGCAAATAATATGCCATTACTGCAGCTTCCATTGACCCTCATGCCCCTCACTGTCTCCTATGCAGTGCTTGCCTGTCCTTACCCCTGCCCCTGTCTTAATGGGATCACCTTGGCAGGCTTGGGTGGAGAGTACTGATGGAGCAGACCTGAGCCCCACACCTATCCCTGGAATCACAGTCACAGCGGTCAAGACAGAGCTAGGCAGGATGGTAGAGCCTACTGATGTTCCTCTACAGGTGCATACACACACCTTCAGCTTCAAATCCCATTGCTCAGACTTCAAGGGAACAAGATAGGGGACTGTAGATATGGAAGCTAGGACATCTGTCTTCCATGCAGCTAACCCATGTGCAATCTCCACAACCCCATATTGTCCTGAGCCCCACCAGGAGTGATCCCTGAAAACTGGAAGTAAGCCATGAGCTGGGGGTCAGCCATGAGTATCACCAGATGTGGCCCCAAAACCTAACACAATTTATTTAAAAGATACAAAAGCAACACTGTAATTACCATGTTTGATCCTGCCTTGTTCATATATGAGGGTTTTTTGTTTTGGTTTGGTTTGGTTTTGGTTTTTTTGGGCCACACCTGGTGATACTCCTGGGTATGTGCTCAGAAATCGCTCTTGGCTTGGGGAACCATATGGGACTCTGGGGGACTGAACCACAGTCCATCCTAGGCTAGCATGTGCAAGGCAGACACCCTACCACTTGTACTACCGCTCTGGCCCCCATATATGAGTTTTTAATGCTAGATTCTGAAAGGCAAGTTCAAGTATACCTGATAGTTCACTTGCTGGGGAGCTCCTAGGGCTATGTCTCATGGTTCTTGGAGGGGGGCACATAGTGCTCAGAATCAAGGCTGGGACTCTGTGTATGCCTAGCATGTGCTACAACTCTTGGAGCTATTACCTTGGCCCTAGGACCATATGTGGTACTGAGTATCAAACCTGGATTGACTGAGTGCAAGGAAAGTACTCTCTCCAGCCTTTAGGTACCAAAAATTTAAAGGTTATTTCATTCACAAAGTTTAATCATCTCCAAACTTTTGTTAGCAGGTAATCAAGGCTCATCCATAGCAGATTTCCTTGCTTTCTGGTTGTATATATTAATGTGTTAGCACTTGATGGGAATAAAATTCCAAAATGGGGCCTGGAACTATAGTACAGCAGATAAGGTATTTACCTTGTACATAGCCAACCAGGGTTCGCTCCCCAGCATCCCACAGGGTCCTCAAAGCATGGCCAGAAATGATCGAGTGCAAAGTCAAGATGGCGTAAGCCCTGAGCATAGCTTAGATAAAAAGAAAAATATTACAAATTCTGGGGCCAGACAGTACAGTGCATAAAGCACTTGCTTTGCACGCAGTCAATCCAGGTGTGATCCTCAGTATCCCATAATGTTCCCTGAGCACCATCAGGAGTGATTCCTGAACACAGATCCAGGAGCAAGCCCTGGACATTGTCAGGAGTGGCCCAAAACAAAACAAAACAAAACAAAAAAAAACCAAAAAGAAAAAAACTATCAAGGTAACTTTCTGGGGGGAAGAGAGATAGCATGGAGGTAGGGGGTTTGCCTTGCATGCAGAAGGATGGTGGTTCGAATCTCGACATCTCATATGGTCCCCTGATCCTGCCAGGAGCTATTTCTGAGCGTAGAGCCAGGAGTAAACCCTGAGCGCTGCCGGGTGTGACCCCAAAACAAAAAAAAAAAAAGTAATTTTCTGTAGGTTAACTTTTAATCAAAACATGGGGCCCTGAGTATTCACAGCCAATATAACAAAGATTTGGCGCCCCATAATAAAATGGCGACTCAATCAGGGGCTGGTGGGCTCTCCAGGGCAGGGCACAGAAGGTTTATCCCCACTTTTCAAGGGGAAACCTATTGAAGAAAGAGGGTAGCAGGAACCGCAGGGTTCTTATCACCAAGCAGAGGTGGTCAAGACAAATGATAAGGTGGTCGTGGATCTGAGAGGGCTGTGCTGCATTTTGCTAAAGGGAGGAAGAGACGGGTCATTAGATGAGGAGATTGGGCATTGGGCGCCCCTCCCCCCTGCCCCAACTCACATCAACAAGCAGTGACCGTCCACGTAGTACTCCTGCTGCACCGGCGAGTTTGTTTCGGTGGTAACCAGGAACCAATGGGTGATCTGGGCACTCATGGACGTGGGGAATGGCACACACAGGCAGCAGCAATAGGTTAAGGCCCAACCATCGCTTCTGACCCCGAGCAGTCCCCATCCAGCCACCCCCACCCTGCTTCTCAGCCTCATGCTCAGAAAAGAATACAACTTGAACTGCTGGGAACTGGGCAGCATGGTCGCCGTCCACACAGTTCTGCCAGGCACTGGCAATGCACAGGCCTGGCAGGCGTGGGGTTAACCCTGGTCAGCAGCACTCACTGCCCCCCACAAGACACCATGGCCCTCTGGGGCTCCTGAAGCTTTGGGGATAGCAAGACTGTAGAGAACATCAACATCACCAGCCTCGCCACCATCATCAGGGCCATGAGCATGGCCAGGCTCTTCTTCAAGACTTGGTCCCGGGCAGCACCGCCCTCTGGCATGATCCTCGTCAGTTCCTGACTCACAGCCACACCATCGCCTCACCAGGCTTCAGAAAACAAGTTCCTTCTCCCGCCAAGGGCAACCAAGGCATATGTGCAAAGAAATCCTGCGCTGCCTCCCGACTGCTGACTGCTTCCCACCAAGGGCTCTATCCAATGCGAGTACACAGCCCACACTATTTCTTCAGATCTGCGGCCTCTCCACTGGTGCACATGCTCAACTACTGTCGCCTCAAGGGGTGCTCAGTCACCTCCTGGTATTCCTCTCACAGGGCTGACCCAAGTCCATGCAAACCCACACAGACCTTCCCCAATGCACCCCACCCGTGAACTGTGACCACCCCGCACAGACCCAGCACAACTCCCATTGTGTATGACCTAGAACCAACTCATTATTTGTCCCCCCAAAATATGTACTCATTAGCCACAGACTAGAGCCATGACTGGGTTCAAGCCCCAGCCATGCCTATGTGGACCCTAGCCTTTGTGGAACAGATCTCTCCCATGTGTACATGGGTCCTAGCCAGACCCCCATGCTCCCAATCTGTGTGGGCCTTACCCAACCACAGTGGGGTGGCCAGCATCTCTCTGAGCAGGAAAAGGCCTTTCTCTGACCCAGTCCAAGCAGCCAGTCCAAGCAGACGAACCACACAAACATGGACAAATGCCCACCAATACTAAGTCAGTGGAAGCTGAGCCAGACCACCAGCCCTGGTCTTGTCTGCTGCCACTGCACTGCCCAAAGTGTTCTGGAAGGCCCAGCTTAGGGCCACTGAGTCCCTCCACAGCCCTCTGTCCCCATATCCATGACAGTTAAGTTGGCCAAAAGTGGAAGCGGTCCCCATACCCCACCGGCACACACAGTTATGTGACAGTCCTCATCTCCCCTGCAGTCAGGACAGTGCTGTGAACCCCTTTTTGAGCCCCATCTTTGAAATGTGGTTCTTTCTTTGCACACCTCAGCGAGAACTCTTGCCTTCCCCAGGCTGTGGGACAATGAAGGGGGGTGCCTGCAGTACACACACTGGGACTGAGGAAAGAGGCTGCAAGTCCAGAAGCCAAGGATTGCCTAAGCCCTGGGGGCAGAACAAGACACTGAGGGTCCAGTCTGCCCGTGGAAGCCCTATGACGGGAAGTTCCAGGACTGCCTGCCTACATATGGCATGAACACCACTCCAATCTCTGGGCCCTCTCAGAGCTGAGAAACTTGGGCTCCCCTCAGGAGTTTCTTTCAGATCCTCAGCCTGTTGGAAGGGGTCTTCTGACGCAGCTCCCCAACTCAGCTTTCTTCACAGAGAGCTCTGAAGTAGCCCGGCTGGGTGACAATGCAGCTTCGGGCTCTGGCTCACTGCCTCTCCCCTGCTTTGCTTTCTTTTGCTGCCTTTGGGTTTGGAGGTGACAATGGGATCCTCAGGGACCACTTCTAGCTCTATGTACTCAGGAGCGACCCCTTGTGGAGTTCAGAGAACCATATGCAGTTCAAGGCAAATGCCTTAACACCTGTGTTGTTCCTTTGGGCCTCTCAGTGGCTTTCAGATTTTGGAGATATTTCACTCATATTCTGTGGTTCTTGCCGAGATACTGCTAGTCCCTGCACAGAAGGGGCTTGTTCTGCAGTGAACCCTGCCCGGAAGTAGAGCTGGAAGCTGAAGTATTGCAGGCACTCCCCCCTGTATTGCCCCCTGTTCCTGGTATCTGGAGCCAGCAATAACTCACCCTCCAAAAATGCAGGAGCTCCCCACCACTCTTCGAGCATTCAGCTCAACCTGACTGCAGGGAAAGGATAATGCAGCACACGTCTCTTTGATAATTGTCCATTTGCTCACTTTCTGCAGTGTCTCTGACACAAGGCAGGGCTCCTTCCTGGCCCAGACTTCACTTGTTCAATTCCAACTAACTACAGTGCAATGGAAACCCATTTCTCGGCATGGCATGAACAGGTCTTTTGACACTTGAAGGAAACATTTTATTGCTAATTTTGTGATCCCAAGATGGTATTTTGCTCACTTGGCAAATAGGGAAATAAGGACATAAGGGGCCAAAGTGAGTAGGTGGCCCTAGAGTGGCCTTGGGCCGAGATAGTACAGGGGTAAAACACTTGCCTTGCATGCAGCCAACCCTGATTCATCCATGATCCTCCAAGCACGGCCGGAAATTATCCCTGAGCAGAGCTAGGAATAGCCCCCTAATACTGATGGGTATGGACCAACAGCTCCCCCAGATTATTAATAGTACAGATATAAGAAGTCCCTCTAGGGGACGGAGAGATAACATGGAGTTAGGGCGTTTGCCTTGCATGCAGGACAGTGGTTCAAATCCTGGCATCCCACATGATCCCCAGAGCCTGCCTGGAGCGATTTCTGAGTGTTGTGCCAGGAGTAAGCCCTGAGCGCTGCCGGGTGTGACCAAAAAACAAAGGAGTCCCTCAAGGGCCAGAGAGTTCAACTGACTAGGGCTCAGGCTTCTCATGGAGGCAGCCCAATTTGATGACCCACCAGAAGTGACCCCTGAACCCCAACAGATGTGGCCCAGAAAACAAGTCGTTCCCCAAAAGGTGCCTTCAAAATAGTTGTCATGCTCCCTGGTGATTATATAAGACAAAAATCATATCTTCCCAGCAATGTGGCCTTCCCTGCCTATAACCCCACTGTGGCAACATGACTGTTGGGAAGAAAAAGCCCTGACCCGGAGAGATAGCACAGCGGTGTTTGCCTTGCAAGCAGCCGATCCAGGACCAAAGGTGGTTGGTTGGAATCCCGGTGTCCCATATGGTCCCCGTGCCTGCCAGGAGCTATTTCTGAGCAGACAGCCAGGAGTAACCCTTGAGTACCGCCGGGTGTGGCCCAAAAAACAAAAACCAAAAAAAAGCCCTGAAAGCACTGGAGCTGAGCCATGTATGAGGGTACACTGCCACCTACTGGACATAGCCTAGCTGCTGGCAGGAAAAGGTGCCTAACCTGAGGCAGTGCACACTAGATAGGGCACATGCAAAAATAAGGGCCCAAAAGATAGTATGACAGGCAGTCCACACGCCTTGCATGTAGCCGACCCGAATTCTATCCCTGACATTCCATATGGTCTTCCAAGCTCCACAAGGAGTGATCCCTAAGCAAAGAGTAGGGAGTGATGCACATAGTGACAAATGTCTCAGACATGAGCCAGCAAGCTCAGGTGACAAAGGGGAAGGAGACCCAGTCACCCCCACAGAACCCCCATTCCACAAACAGGGCTTCATGTTCTCTGGAGTATTTTAGGATTGTTCCGAAGTTCTACTAGAAGGTGCCCCAAGGGAAGTCTGTTTCCCCACTTCCACCCTCCCACCTGAGTGCCACTGCTTTGACAGGACTCTGGGTAGTAGATCCCCGCCCACGTGTGTGCAGGACCCCATTTCTATCCTGTGAACACCCGTCATCCATTCCATGGGCTCCCTTTAGTGTCCTCGGGGCACAGGGACTGTGGGCATAAACAAGTACTCCATTGCGACAGATGTGGGCAGAGCTCAATGGCAGAGTACATGTGCATGCTTCTCATGTTCAAGAACCTGCATGGGATCCAATCCTGGCATCCCATTCCCAGAAAGCCAAACCTTTCAGAGTTGGCATAGGAAGGCTGCAGCCGGGAGTCAGGGCAACACCTGGCCACTCTCCAGCTGGCTAAGCAAGTCTAACAGCCTCACCCTTGGACCTAGTAGTGCCAAGCATGCCCAGGATGGTGTAGGGGTGAGGCTGTAGGGCCACACCTGGTAGGGCTCCTCACTTCCAGGCAGTACTGGGAACCTAACTCAGAGCCCAGAAGACGCCTGGAGATAGCACCAGTCCCTCTACAAGAAAATATGCAGGGCTTTAATGGGAACATTGTTCCCTGGGGGCTGCTGGGCACAGCTGCACAAACAATGCACATGTTTGATGCATCAAATGCAGCATGGCCCCTGCACCATGTGTCACCCACCCCAAGAGCCTTTTCCCCTCCCCACATCTGCAAGTGTCCACAGCTCAGCCTTGAAAACAAAATTACAAACCAGCTTGAAGGGAGTTGGGAGGTGGCCCCATGACGAAGAACTTCTCTTGGAAATGTGAGACCTTCGGGACCACAAAAAAATCACAAAACAAATAGCAGCCTTAAAAGTGCATTATCAGGGTCAGAGATAATAGTAGAAAAGGTCAAGTGTGTGCCTTGTATGCAGCTGGCTCTGGTTTGAGTCCCCAGCATTCCATATGGTACTCTGAGCACTAGCATAATTGATTCCTGAGCCAAGGCTAGGGTGAGCCAAGTACAACTGGGTGTGATTCCGAAGTCCCAAATGTTACTGATGTAGGATGACTTGCAGATTTCCATGAGTAATGACGTTTCTGGCACTGAATCAAGGAGCTCCAGGCCTGCTCACTGCATAGCTGAACCACAGACACATGGGTTCAGGTCAACCAACAGGACCAGTGAGCTGGTTGTGAGCACATGCCAGGCTGACTGCAGCGACAAGGCTGCAATCCCTGGGAGTGCTCACACTGGGGAATGTGATCTCCCTTCCCTTCTGATTCCTGAGCTCTTAAGAATGCTCTGCTCCCTCCAACACACACACACACACACACACACACACACAGAGAGAGAAATATCTCTACTTTGGAGCTGGGGCTCTCCAGTCTTCCTCTAAGACAGGGGAGTGCACAGGTGAACCACACACACACACACACACACACACACACAAATACCTCTACTTTGGAGCTGGGGCTCCCTAGGTGAGACACATATACGCACATAAACAGAAATACCTCTACTTTGGAGCTGGGGCTCCCCAGTGTTCCTATAGGTTTGTGAGCAAAGCAGACCTCAAAGACAGGGAAGTGCACAGGGACACCCCCTGGCAGTATAAACAGGCCCTATCATGGAACCTGCTGCCCAGGCTTAACTGGAAACCTGGTATTCCAGCTCCACATTGGGTGTGATCAAAGGCAGAGGCCCAGACACCAATCCCTGCATGCTGCTACCTGGAACTCAGCCTGAGGCTAAACCCTACCTGCTCAGGTCACACCACAACCAAGGACCCCAGATGAGACACACTGAAACCACCAAGGCATATCGTGGGGTCTGAGCTGTCAGGCCTGGGTATCCAAGGCCAGCTGACAATCAAAGACCCCATTCCATTGAGCCAAGGCTTGGATACTTGGGGTTCACTAACAGGCTAGGAAGGTTTCCTACCTACCACACTTGGTCCACATGTTCTTCTTTGGGCATGGGGACTCTCAATCAGCAGTACTCAGAACTATGGGATCAGGCCGGAGAGATAGTGAAGCGGCAAGGCGTTTGCCTTAGACGCTGAAGGACAGTGGTTCAAATCCCGGCATCCCATATGGTCCCCCGAGTCTGCCAGGAGCGATTTCTGAGCATAGAGCCAGGAGTAACCCCTGAGCACTGCCAGGTGTGACTCAAAAACCAAACAAACAAAAAAGAACTATGGGATCAGGCATGGAACCCTGAGCACCACATGCAAGGTACATTCTTGGGCTACCCTGTGCTGTTCATGGTGCTGTTGGGAATCCCTAGGAAACAGATGCCAAACCAGTGCTTTTTGCCCAAAAGAGATGAAGGGTCTTAAGCCACAGGACGAACATGGGGCTGATCTGAATGTGACCAAATGGTGAGGTGACTGCTATTACTGAGTCTGTGCCAGAGCAATATGTGAGCAGAGATTTCCCAGCAGGCAGCACAGAACAGCCAACTTCACAGCAACATATATTTTCTGGGTATCGAAGTTACTGTGGAAATTACAGGCACTTAAAAACGCTCCCTAAGTACAGTGAGGCACTTAATTCCGGCCCCACGCCCAGGGAGCAGGTGCAAGCTTGCAGCCAACCACAGCCCACGCATGGCCAGGTTCTCAGGAGGAAGTGGGTAAGGCCCCCAAAGGCAGGCTGAACTTCCCTTGCCCCATTCAGTAGTTGGTTGAGCTCAAGTTGGCCCAAGACCCAGCAGGACACATACCCCAGGACTAGGTATGTTCTGTGAGCCATCAAGGAGTGGGGGAGAGGAGGTACTGTGTGGTGCACATTCACTCCAAACCAGGCCGGGAAGATCAAGGGGCCCAGCCTTCTGGGCATGTGACAAGGCTTGGAGATTGGCGCCTAGCTCAAGGCTGAGGAGGGCAGGGCATCTTAGTTGTTTTGGGGGCAGGGGTCACACCCGACTATACTCAAAGGCTTCTTCCTGGCTCTGTGCTCAGGGATTATTCCTTAGGATTTCTGAGGACCATAGGAGTCAAACTCAGGTCAACCATCTGCAAGGCCCATACCTTCCATGCTGTACTCTCTGGCCCCTATTTCAGCTTTGTACATAGGAAAGCTTCACAAATGTGAGTGAATAGGATAGTCCCCAGCAGTCCATATGGTCCTCTGAGCACTGCCAGGAGTGATTATTGAGTGAAGAGCCAGGAGTAAGCCCTGAGAATTAATAGGTATGGCCTAGTAAAGAAAAAAACAGGGACCAGAGAGATAGCACAGCGGTGTTTGCCTTGCAAGCAACCGATCCAGGACCTAAGGTGGTTGGTTCGAATCCCGGCGTCCCATATGGTCCCCCGTGCCTGCCAGGAGCTATTTCTGAGCAGATAGCCAGGAGTAACCCCTGAGCATAGCTGGGTGTGGCTCAAAAACCAAAAAAAGAAAAAAGAAAAAGAAAAAAAAACAGGTACAAGTAGCAAGGTACCCTTCAATATCAGGCACAGAGCAGATGGAAGGGGGGCAGTGGAACTATGCCCACAAACCAAAAACACCCAGATGTGAGCAAACAGGTATACTTCAATCCAGTCCTAGGACTTGGGGGAGAGTAAGCCCACAAAGCAAAGCAACACCCCACGTGTGGGCTACCAGGCACACTTCAGTCCAGCCCCAGCAGGTAGGACACTGGTATATACCAAGCAAAAAAACGAGAAGAGTTGAGGACACTGGAGCCCATGACAGCAAATCTAAATAGTTGCCATGGGCTCCTCACGATTCAGCATGGCCACGGCCCCTTGACCAGGCCAGGCTTTGGGGAAACAACAAGAAGGAAATAAGACTGTCAAAGATGCCTGCAGAATGTAACCCTAGGATGCGAGTGTGGGAAGGGAAGAGCATGGTGAAGGACCTGGGGAACAGGTCCCAGCCACTGTGGAAGCAGCTAACTGGGAAGAAAGGAGCTTGGAGCTGCAGGCGAGCAGCTGGGCCAGGCCTACTTGATGCACTCCATCACGTGGATCTGCAGCGTGTCCATGTCAGGGGCCTTGTATTGGCACTTGGGGCAACAGAAGTCAGGCGGTTCCTCAGGGGGGCTCCTGGCATTGGGCAGGGCTTGGTGAAAGGGGTGATCTGTCAAGAGAGTAATGCATGTCCCAGTGAGCAAGTGATTCCGGGCCTGGAGGGGCCTGGACATGCCTAGGGTAGCACTCACCAAGCACTGAAGGTAAGGGGGGCTGGGAGGCCTCCACATGCCGCTTCCGCAAATCTTCGATCCTTGGAAAATGAAGGCAGGTGAGGTGGGAGCCAGGGTGCACAGAGGGCACCTCTGGGTGGGGGGGTGGGGCTCACCTGGCTGACTCCTGGCAGCTGGCCTTGAGGCGTCCAAACTCCCGCTGCAGCTGCTCCAGCTGCTCCTGTAGCAGCTCCTTCTTTTCAGCCAGCTTCTCCCGGGCCAGCCTCTCAGCCTGGAAGTCAGCCTTGTAGATGTCCGCCTGCAAAAGCAACGGAGCACCTGCCAGAGTCCACCCTCTGAGCCCTTCCCCAGGGGCCTGCCCAGCCAGTCACTCAGCACCCTCACCTGTGCCTTCAGCACCGGCACCGTCTCCATCACCATCTTGTGCTGTTCTGCCTCCTCCTTCAGTTTGTCGATCACCTCCTGCTTGGCTACCAGCGCCTCCTCAGCCTGCTGCAACTGCTGCTTCAGATCCCCCAGCTGCAAGCCCTGCGCAGGCATGATGGGAGAGGTAGGGGGCTCCCGGAGAAAGGCACAAGCTCACAACCCGTATAACACTCACTCTCAGGACACAGAGCCAGGCTCTACTCCAGCCCAGCATGTGGTGAGATGGCCCGGGTCCAAGGTTGGCTGATCCTCTGTGGGTGGCCCCCTGCCCACATGACAAAACACACCTTCCCCCCACCCCCGAGACCTCACCCTGACGAACACACTCAGCTGCCCGCCCCCACCTCGGCTCCCAACAAGATCAAAGCCGCCCTGCCAGCTCTTCCGCTGTGGTCGCCCCTGGGCTCCTCATGCTTAAAGACCCCTCTGGTGACCCAGTACATATCTACCAAGGGGAGGAACATTTCTGGGGCTCCTCGGGGCCTGCAGACACTGAGCCAAGAGCTAGAACAGGGCAGTGGGGAGCAGCCTGTGCCCACAAGCCTCCCTCCACCTTCAGCCCCCAGCCTACCCGGTTCCGCTCACTGCTCCCCATGCTGTTCTTGATGTGGTTGTCGTACTCCTGAAAGAGCTGGTGGTAGGCCACCTGCAGCTGTGCCAGCTTCCGCCTACAGGACAGCAGCAGCTCACACTCACCCACCTGAAGGCTTTGGGGGTGTTCTGAAAGCTTTCAGGCTCTCAACTGGGGGAATGCTTGGCAAAAACCATATTTTCCGCAAAGCCCCATTACAAAGGATGGAAGGAAACATATGTGGTCAACTCATTCCCCTCCTCTTCCAAAGAGCCAGTCTTGTGTAGGCAAGGGCACAAGTGGCTGGACCGAGAACGGGGGCAGATCCACACCTACAGTCAGAGAGGCTGGCAGGAGGGTACCCAGGTAGTCCCCAGCTACTCACTTCTCGTCTGTCGCCACCTGGCGCTCCATGCGCAATGCTGTCTCCATGCTCTGATTCTGCATATGCAGCTGGTCCACCTGCACACAGTGCTGCTGCTGCAATGCCTCCCGCTCACTCTCTAGCAGCCGAGCCTGCTCACTGGCTACCCGCAGCCTAGCATGGGCAAAGGGGAAGTCAGAGCAGGGCCCTACTGGAGGTACAGCCCAGCCGAATCAGAGCCAACAGGGCACAAAGAGGCCTAGGGATCCACATTCCAAGTAGGAGCTGGCAGGGCAGAGCCAGCAGCATCGGGAGGAGCAGTGTGGAGGTGGGCTCGGGCAGGACAAGCGGAGAGGGCAGACCTAGAGCCAGTCTGACAGGGCCAGGGAAGTCCTGTGTCTGCCCTCACAGTCCCACAGCCCTATCTCTGTCAGCCATCCACACCAACCTTCACATAGTTGATGAGCATGGGGAACTCTGGACAGGAGGTGGTGCCCAGACACAAGTCACCATGGGCATGGTGCAAGGCAGCAGTTGCCAGCCATCATGGGAGCCAGGGAAAGGCCACCCCAGTAGGTACACGGGACCCAGAAGGAGCCTAAGAAGCTAGCCCCAGCACTGCCGGGCGCCATCAACATTCCACTGCCCTCAGGCCCAGCCTCAGTCAGCACTGCACTGGCCCTCGCTGAGCAGTTCCTGTGTGTGCAAGGAGCACAGGATACCACAGAGGCTTGGCCAGGCTGCTGGGCACAGATGAATCTATGGGGGAAAGTTTGGGTTGAGTTGGCAATAGGGGAGTTACTCCCCTGACCCGCCAAGACACCCTGGTGCCAACTACAAGCATCTGTCTAGAGGGCTACAGTGGGTACAAACTCCCGCTGGGATCCTGGCATCCCAAGAAGGGTGGTGATGAGTGTCCTGGCATCCTGGGCCCTGTGCTGCCCACAACTGCTTCCCTCTGAGAAGGGGTTGGCTCCACTTAGCGCACAACACAAGCATCAGGTGTGGATTCCCTGCTGCCAGAGATGGGGGATAGACCAAGGTCCCACCCAGCTTGTGTCTGTGCCGCCCAGAAGACTCCAAAGAGGCCTTCCAGTGTATCTGGGGAGCCCTGCATAGAACCCACTCACTTGCTCTCCAGAGCCTGCCGCTCCTGCGTGGCAGCTTCTAGGCGGCTCTGGCTCTCCTGAAGCTCCCCCAGCAGGGATGTCACCTGCGCCTTCACTGAAGCCTTGTCCTCGGCCATCTGCTGCAGGACAAAGCACCGCCGCCTGAGGCAACAGACAGAGGCTTCCAGCCCACAGCTGCTACACTCACATATGCATGTTGGCCTTCCCTGCGGGCCCACCTGCACCAGCCAAACCCCATCATCCCACTTTTCAGACCCATAGAAGGGCATACCAGCAGGCCCTCGTAATGAGCACTACCCCAGATCCCTCAGCCAGAGACCCCCTGGGTTGCTGCTGAGCAAACCTGAGGTCTTCAGCAGGTTCCTTTTCTGGGGGCAAGTGGATTAGGGCAGGTGTGGGGGAGGGACCCCCTAAACAGAGAGCCTACTTCAACAAAAGGCCAAAGATGCTCCACTGCACACTGTACCTAAAGGACACCCAGTCTTAGCATTCCCTATGCACCTCAGTCCCATGTCTCAGCACCCCTTGCACCACCAGCCATGAACACACTGGGCTGCAATGGGGTGCTACCTCTACCCATAGGCCTGTCAGGAAGGTGGAGCTGAAATCTTCCAGATGAAATCAGTGTTTGCTTCCAAATAAGGGGGTTACTCCAAAAAAACCCCTACTGCAGGGGTCTCAAACTGACGGCCAGCGGGCTGTTTGCGGCCCTCCATACAACATTTCGTGGCCCTGCCCTAGAGGAATCTTTTTTGTTTTGTTTTGTTTTAGTTGTTTGGGTCACACCCCCCAATGTTCAAGGCTTACTACTGACTTTGCACTCAAGGATCACCCCAACTTTGCCTCCTGCGGCCCGCAGGTAAATTAAGTTTGAGACCCCTGACCTACTGGGAAACTACAGCCCACAATTCCCACAGGAATGCCTGAGCCAAGAGGAGTGTAATGATGTCCCATGCTACCAATAGCTCAGAGTGGAGCCCAGAATGTTAGAAAATTCCAGAAAGCAGGGATGGCTAGGCTGTGTACAGAACAAGCATCTCCCTCATCTCTTGCCATCAGGTGTCCCCACACAATAACGAGTGCACAGGAGCCCTAGCTGGACTTAGGGTCTGGATAGACAGGACCAAGGGGCAGGTCCAGCCTGCACACCAGGCTCCAACCTGCCTACCTCCACGAGGTGCCAGGTGTCCAGGTGCCCAGGGGACAGCTGTCCCCCCATGAATGGCCTTTCCTGAAGGAAGTCCTGCCTCGAAGGACCCCTACCTGTTGGCATCTCTTGAGGTGCTCCAACTCCTGCAATGCTTGTGCACGCTGCTGCCGCAGTTCCTGCATACAAGCACGCAGCCTCTCAACAAGCAGACGTGCAGCCTGGAACTGGCGCAGCAGGAAGTCTTTCTCCTCCCGCTGGCCCCCCTGCACACGCTGCAGCTCTTCGCAGCGTTCCCGCAGCATCTGGTTGCTCTGGCGGATGGCATCTGGCAGGAGACAGCAGAGTGCAGGCTAAGAAGCCACCCCAGGGGAACCCTCAAAACAAACCACGTGCAGGGTCAGCCAAGAGGGTTGTAGAAGGCAGTCCCTTGTTCCTACTGGGAAGCCAGGCCAGGAAAGGGCATTCAGGAGGGCCCCACCAGCAGATAAGGTGGCAGTCTGATATCAACTAAGACTTTGGGGCCCAGGCCCCAGCCTCCACAATCACAAAGTTCCCAAACATTCCTGTCACCTCGGAGTTCCTGGTTCTCCTCCAAACAGCGCTGGAAGGCGTCAGGGCCACTGGGCTCCCCAGGCAGCTGTGGCATGGTTGGTTTCCCCAGGGAGGCGTCACTACCCAGCCCGTCCTGCTCCCCGGCCGGGCCTCCGCTCGGCTGTACCATCTCACAAGGTGGGCTCTTGCGGGGCAGTCTGCTCATCCAACACACAGGCAACTGCAAGACACACTGTGGCATCAGAAATCGCTACCTCAGGAAATGACAGATGGAACCCCTGAGCGCCACTCGGGTCGCCAATGGGCCTACCAGGCCTACCAGCACCATCCATCAGGCCACTGCTTCTCACTGGAAGTAGCCTTAGACCCTCCAATAAAGTTCGACAGAGAGGATTCAAGACGCTCCTCTGGGAGGGAGATGTAGTGTCTCGAACCTCCCTGGCACACATTACCAACCTCCAGCCAAGCAGAGGGGACTCGGCACACACAGCCAACCTTGGAGAGGTCCCTCGAGTAACAGAACCACACAAAGGAGGAAACTGCAGAAAGCACCAGAGATCAGGAAAGAGTGGACATGAGCCAAGAACACCCGGACCACAAGAAGAGAAGGAAGGATCCAGGAAGTATCCTCTCTTGGAGTCTCTCCTCTCTCTGAGCAGTTCTGGGGGCTGGTAGGCTTACACCTGGGTTTGAACCTCATGCATGACAGATCTGTGCTCCTAGCCCACCACATATACACCAAGTTGTATTTGAAGAAGTGCTGGGGGTGGAACTCAGAGTCCTAGACATATAAGACTTGGGCTCTAGCCCTAAGCCACATTCCTGCCCCTGGTGACCCTCTGATTTCAGCCTTCCAGCCCCCAGAACCCAAAAAACTGACCAGTCACTAGGTCTCAATACACCTAAAAGGAGCACTTCTCGGGGAGCAACCTGGAGCCTGCGACAGGGATTGCCTTTCAGTGTCATGAGTAGAAAATCAGGGAGCATCCAGAGAAACACAAGGAAAACCAGGGAGACCCTAGTAGTCCCCTGAACACTGCCACTAGTGACTCCTGAGTGCAGATCCAGAAGTAAGCCCTAAATGGCTATTTTGGGGAGTAACCCCAAAACAAACCAAAAGATTATTCCCTCCCCTGGGCTGACCCAGGCAGGCAGGCTATCCCAATTTCCATTCCCAGCACCCCAGATGATCTCCCCATAAGCTAGCAGAGACCCATGAGCACAGAGCCAATATTAAGTCCTGAGCAGTGCCAGGTGTCCCAAAGCAAATCAAAAACTCTTCAGGACCCCCCAACTTTCTGACTACCAGCTGAGAGCCAATGGGCCCTCCAGTGGGCAGGACAAAAAACCTGAATCCTTCACAGCCCCACATCATCTCCCTGGAAGGGCAGTGATAGGCAACACAGCCTCTCCCATGACCTCTTTCCGTGCAGTCTTGCAGGTGCATTTTCTCCCACAATCTTTTCTTTTTTTTCCCTCCCCCCCACAATCTTTTCTTACATATACCATATTTTTGTTACCATAAGATGCATCCCCCCAAAAGTGTGGCTTATGAAGCAAATGCCACCTGGAGCTGAAGCCTGAGTGCAGGGGAAGAGAGAATCTAAAAACTATGTGCATCTTGTGGTCAGGTGCATCTTATAGAATGAAAAATACAGTATGTTCTACCACCTTGATGGATGGTGGCTGGAATTCACTTGAAAATAATGGCAGGAGCTCCTAGACATCTCCCCAAACAAGGAAGAGGCATGTCTACATGTAAACCAGGGGTCTCAAACTCAATTTACCTGGGGGCTGCAGGAGGCAAAGTCGGGGTGATCCTCAAGTGCAAAGTCAGTAGTAAACCTTGAACATTGGGGGGTGTGACCCAAACAACTAAAACAAAACAAAACAAAAAAAGATTCCTCTAGGGCAGGGCCACAAAATGTTGTATGGAAGGCCGCAAACGGCCTGCGGGCCACGAGTTTGAGACCCCACTGAGTGTTCCGAACAGCAGCCCTAGTGAAAACCCCAATCAAATGTCATAATCCAAGGAACCAACAAAACTGAGACCTGCACCTGGTAAAACAGGGATGAGAGAACAGAGACATGACAGAGGTCAAGTGCTGGCCTGGCATGAGAGTTAGCTCAGCTCAATACCAGTACCTCAGATGGTTCCGCAGCATCACCAAGAGTGATTTCTGAGCACTGCTGGGTGTGGTCTACTCACCCCAAACAGAAATGAGTGTTTGACCTACCACCCTCCAAAGCAGAAATAAAACCAGTCACAAAACACTGTACATATCACTACATTTATCCACTATGTCTGGAACAGATAAAGAATAAAGATAGGAAACTCAGTGGCTCTTAGGGGCCAGGAGAATGAATGATACTGTGGGGTTTTCTTTCTAGAATGATGAAAACACCCTGTAATTAACAGTGATGACTCCACCAATATGCTGTTCCATGGTTCAGGGAGTATATATGTATATATATTGTATATGTATATTTGTATATGGCTTGTATATTTGAGGCCTTGGATCAATCTTCCCACAGCAATTACAAACACAATGAACGGTATATACACCTGCAGTGGGTGAGACCTTCCATGATACAACTATTACTGAGAAGAGCCAGCAGGAAGCCAAACAACTCATCTCTGTGACACTGGGAGGAATAGGAGAACACCATTTCTCACTGGCACATCTCTCCAAGTTTTTAGAACGATCGTTCAAAGCACCCTCAACTCTCACCTGAACTAAAGCAACTAGCTCTATCTAAATAGGTCACCTGCTGTACTCTGCCACCACTGTTTAGACCACATAAGCCTCCAAGGTAAACAGCCAGGTAAATACCAATCCATCCTTAGAGCCATATCAGCGTTCTCCAAACCCACCAATGCCAAAATCCATCAATATCAAAATCCCTCTCCAGACCTCTGAGACTATTCCATCCCCACTTGCTTCCTCTCCAGGGCTGCTCCCCTCAGTAGTGTCCCCCGAGCTGCTCTTCAACATGCCAGAGCAACCCTTAGATCTCCAAGTAACAGAAATAATTTGAGGTCGGCGCTCAAAATAATTTTGAGATAACTGTCGCTCCCTGTATACAAGTGAGCAATGGAAGACACCCGATGAAGGCAAGAGCAATAGCAGAGTGAAGAAAGTTTGCCTTCCACGCGGTCGACCTGGGTTCCACCCCCAGAATGTCCTAGGGTCCCCCGAATCCTGCCAGGAGTGATTCCTGAATGCAGAGCCAAGAGGAACCCCTGGGCATCACTGCGTGTACCCCCGCAAAAAAAAAAAAAAAAAAAAAAGCCGAAAGCACCCGAGGTACAAGGATACTTAGTCGTGGAATGAGACCTTCTAAAGGGATTTGATCACCCCGAACGCAGTTGGGTTTGGTCCACAGAAAGTCCCCGAACTCAACAGTCACAGAGAATTTGGGGTGTGGTTAGACTTAGCGTCAGCGAAGGAGCTACAGGCGGAAAACCCCGACGTCCTGGGTTCGGCCCTGCTCCGACGGCCTGAGAAGCGTCGGGCAGAAGGGGGCTGGTAACCTCGACATCTGGGGAAGTCTCGGGGGCAGTGGAACTGCCACCCATGCTACAACCTGTCAGGAGAGTCGGTCTGTAGTGAGAAAGGCCGGAGCGGCAGGACGCGAGCGCTCCTGGAGCCCCGGAGCCCGCAGAAAGTCCCAGCTCCGTGGCCGCCCTTCCCTCGTCCGGTGACAGAAGACACTTCCTGCTTCCGGCGTCAAAGCAGTGGGATCCGGAAGTAGAAGACAAGCTCCGCCCACCGCCAGAGGTCTGAGGTGCGATGGAGGCGGCTTCGGGCGGGAAGAGCGAGCTGAGCCACTTCCCCCGGCCCGCAGGGCGACCCCCACTGACATGCCCCGCCCGTAACCTTCCTTTGCGGGTTGGCGCTGCACGGCCTGCACTCCCCGTAGCCGGGTTGCTGGGAGTCCGTACCCGGGGAGGAGCCACGACAGGGCCAGCCTTCCCACCAGGTTTGACCCGTCGCCGGCCACTGTTTGGACAGAGGCGGGGTTTACTCGGGCCCGCTTGCAGGCCAGGGGCGTGGCCACGCTGCAGCGGAAGTGGAGCCGTGCCGAGGGCGCCTAGCTGCCGGGCTCTGGCAGGAAAGCTGGACTGAGGGTGGGTTGGGCCGGGCCTTCCGAGGGTCGCGAGTAAGGCGCACGGGAGGGCCCAAGTAGCTTTGGGCGGAGCCATGGCTACAGAGGCCCAGGCGGCCCGAGGCGCAGGTGTTCTAGGGGCAGGGCACACGGGGTGGGAGGGGTCGGGGCGGGAAGGCCGTGGGTGCGCGCGCACCTGGCCGTGCCTTGGCCCCGCCTCGCCGTGTGGGAGGGGCACATTGTGGCCCCGCCTCCCAGCCTCGCCTGAGGCCGGTCAGCTCAGCCGAGGCTCCCGCCCCCACCGGTTAAATGGGCCGGCGGGACGCAGCCCCCGGAAACTGCCAGGAACTCCGGGGCTGCAGGCGCTACCGACCGCACGGAGGCTTAGGTAAGAGGCAGGCGGGCCCTGCGCGGCCGCAGGAGACTGCTCAGGCTGCTACTCTCTGCAACTGGGAAGGCTCCAGAGGGTCTTAACTGACTCCTTTGTCCCCTGTATTCCCCTCCCCCGCCCCGTGGAGCCCCTGGGACACGGAGACCCCGAAGGGGCCGGCACTTGACGGCTCGCCCTCGAGGCCCTGTCCGACTGCATTCCCATCACCTGCACCGGCATCTGCCGGCTGCCCAATCGATGCTCCCAGATTCGTACTTGGAATCCTTGAGTAGCGCCGCGTGAAAGGCAGCTGCCCTAAGTGGGCACGGAATTAGTCACCCCCACTCCACTACTACCCATCTTCCCCACGCCCACTTCCAATCATCGGGTACTGTCAGGTGAGAGGCCAGAGTGGCCTTGGGGAAAGGGACCAACTTCCCATGCTCTCTTGTTCCTATGCTACCAGTGAGCGTCATGGCAGAGCAGGTGGCCTTGAGCCGCACCCAGGTGTGCGGGATCCTGCGGGAAGAGCTGTACAAGGATCATGCCTTCCACCCATCGGACACGCACGTTTTCATCATCATGGGGGCCTCGGTGAGTCTTCTGTGCCAACTCCAAGCAAGGCTGCTGGTCGGGATCCCAAAGCCACGGAGTGGGCTGTGCTCTGCATTGCCCTGGGGCCACTTCTACCCACCTACTGAATCCTGCACTGCCCACAGTGCACACACACCTGGGCCTAGAAGTCCCTGTTCAGCTGTGGCTTGGAGGCTGGGGGACTGTCAGGCACATCTTTATATGGGAGCAGGATGACTGGACACTTAGATGGCACACAAGGTCTCTGGTGACTTCCAGCCATTCCCTGCACACTTAATCTGGTCCTACCCACCATCACTGTGCCCCAGCTCCCTAGGTGGATTCAGCTGCACACCCCCTTGTTAACCTGTGGGACTGTCCCTGGGTATGATGGGAGAGGCCAAAGAGAAGCAGAAAGGGCGGGGGCGACGGGGAGGCTATGCTGTGACCGAGGGCCTGGCAGCGTGGGTGGTTGGCCTTGTTAGCAGAGGACACAGTAGCCTTGCTCTACCAGCTTGGTGATTCTGAGCACACTTGGAACAAGCCAACTATCAAGAAGAGAAGTGCCTGGGAGAAGCCCTGGGGCAATCCCACACAGTTCTGGGCCTAGGAGGAGATAAGGCTCAATGCCCAACCACTGGCAGCATCGAGGGTACTGCCCCCACTCCACCCCTGTGATCAGCTTCTGGTACACATCCCAGCCTGCTGTGTGGCCTGCAGCTATCCCCTGCCCTCTCTGAGTCTCCAGTGCTTGCAGAGCTAGGGCCACTCCCACAGGGCTGGAGCCCAGCTACACTTGCCACAGTGGAAGTTCCCTTTAGCTTCCATGGCCCTGGGGAGGCAGCACCCCCTGGTTTCCTGTGGGCTCCCTGCCAGGCCTGGCACCGCAATACCTGGCACTGCCCACCACATGCCTCCTGGCTGGTGGCACAACAGCTTCCAAAACCTGCCATGCACAAGCTTCGCTGGCCGGGCTAAGTATGTTTGGAGCTCAGCCAGATGTGACAGCGAGTGACACAGACCCTCAAGGCAGGCGCCCCCCTGCCTCTGCCCAGCCGACCTCACCGGCTTGCCTAACCCTGCCTGCCAGCCCAGCTTCCTTCCGGGCACATCCCGCCCAGTCCACACTCTGCCACTTCCCCCTCTGCCGTCACCCACTCGAGGTACTCACGCCCTTCACCAGGCTGCAGCAGGGACCCCAAGGTGGCCTGGCCACACCCTATGCCTGCCCCCTGGGTTGATAAGATTCCTGCTGTGTCATGATGACGCTGCTCTCCCCCCAAAGGCCGTGACTCACTGGCAGTGGTGTGCGGAACCAACGCCCCGAGTGGGAGCAAGCTTCACTGCTCAGCAGCCCCCAGCAGCCCAACCTGGGGCCAGCTGCCAACTGGACACTGGCCAGAGCTGGGCCACACCCAGAACAGTCAGAAGGACCCTTGACCTGGGTGACCCCAAGCCTTCCGCCATGCTGCCCCCTTTATGCAACTGGTTTCTGCTTAGTTGCCTTGGGGCCAGTGAAGGGGCAGGGAAGGATGGGAGGTGCACCCCGCCCTAAGCTCATGCCTGTGTCCAGGGACTGAGCTCCAAGAAGGCAAGCAGGTTGGATGAGTAGTTAATCCCCAAGGAAAGGCAAGAGCAAACAGCGGGGTGCGGGGCGTGGGGCGCCGTGACTCAGCAGCCTAGGGAGCTGTCCTGGGGCCAGTCTCAAGGTGGCACTTCTAGCAGTGGGCAACAGGAGATGGGGACAGTCTTCTTCATCCATCTACTCCAGAGCCCAGCTGTGGCTCTGCCCCCTGATGTGAACTTTTGCCAGCTTCCAGATCCAGCCAGAACTGGCAGCTGTCCAGAGGGACTTGCCTGCCCTCCACAAATGTGGGCGACAAATCTCACTCCCATGTGTGTGCTGATGTTGGAGGGGTCACATGATCCTTAACTCTGCCTCCCAGCACCAGGTTCCACAATTTACTCATCCTCGAACAGTACCAACCCTGTGCCAGGCAACCTGTACTGGCTGTTTGGTCTGTTCAAGAAGCTTCCCTGCCATTGGATTTGGTAGCCTGGCCATGTGGCACCCAGCAGGGGGCTTGCATGTTCTGGAAAGAACTGCTGGGTGTTTCCTGTCTGATGGGCCTCAGTTTGGGTTTCCATGGGTTTCCTTTTTGCTAGAACCTCACTTAGTGTTCTGAGTTCAAGGACTGCCTTGCTGCAGCCCATTTAGGGTTGATATCTCTCTCGTGTGGTCACAGCCTCGGCCACACATGGTCACAGAGTGCTCAGGGAACTGGGCAGGTGGTGGATGAATTGCAGGGTTCCAGGCCTCAGACCCACCTCCCCTACCTACCCCCGAGTGGATTTTCTTTGCTCTTTGAGAGGCACCACACGTATACAGAGATGTGAATGTGAGTAAAAGGCCTACACCTTCCCACTGGCCTTAATGCTTTGGGGAACTGTGGACCCTCCCCTCCCCCATCGTCCCCTTGGTCTTGCTTCACAGGATCTGTGGCCATTTCCCTTTGTGCAGGGTGTGCAGGACTTTCCCAGGGAGCCTTTATCGTGAAGAAGAGGTCCCTGACTTCACACTGATAAACCTAGCCAAAAGTGAATTCTTCCAGCTCCTTGATCTCTCTGTTGATAAGCTGAGCCAAGAGCTGATTGCTGGGTTAGGATCCCACTTCCCAGGTCCAGCTGCCTCACTTTGCCTTTTTATGTCCGCATCACTGCCAGCCACGCATATTCCGTGGGACCAAGTGCCCCACAGTACTATGCCTCTGCTTCTGTGGCTCCTCACACTCACTCAGCCCCTTGCTCCGTCTCCGCAGGTCGGACTGGCCCAGCCCGTTGCGTCTCCGTTGTCAGGCGGGCAGACAGGTGGTGCACGGCCCGTGGTGTGGTCCCCGCGTGTGCTTGCTGCACTCTAATTCTCGGTGCCTTTGGCACAGCCACGTGGCCAAGGTGGGCTGTCTGAGTCTCGCACACACCAGCTGTGCTGTGTCGTTGTGGGGTTGGTTTCTGGCGTGTGACAGACTGTGCAGTACTCGCCCATTCTGGTTCCTACTCCTCTTCCTAACATGCCACAGAATCCCTGGACCCCCGTGCCTGGGCTAACCTCATGTCCACCGCGCTGCCTGTCCAGGACACGAGCTGCTCGCTCGCTCGCACGGCCTGTGGTTCCATTTGCTTGCCCTGGAACGAGGGTGGGGGCAGGGGACAGGGCCTGTGGCAAGACAGTGGCAATTGGGCTGGGGGACAGCTGGGCCCAGCCCAAGTTCAAGCTCCTTGTTGACCAACTGACTGGCAGTAATCCTGAGCCAGGTTGGCCCAGAGCTGACCACACTGTCTGTCTGCTTGCCGCAGGGGGACCTGGCCAAGAAGAAGATCTACCCCACCCTTTGGTAAGCCAACCCCCTCCCCTCCCTGGGCCCCACACACCTGGGTCCCACTACCTGCAATCTGCCAGTACCTGCTCTGCTCCTCAGGTGGCTCTTCCGGGATGGCCTCCTGCCTGAAAACACCTTCATCGTGGGCTACGCACGCTCCTCACTCACCGTGGCCGCCATCCGCCAACAGAGCGAGCCTTTCTTCAAGGTGAACTGCCCCAGAACCCCTGTCATGCCACCACAATGGCACTGCTACCCCAGACCCATTCCCTGCCCTTACCTCATTCCTATTGTGAGCCCCAGGCCAGAATCCTAGAAAAGCCACAAGCTGCATTTGCACTGCAGCTCAGTGACTTGGGCCGCCCCCCTTCCCACGTTTCCCTGGCCTGAGGGGGGTGAGCTGATGGGGAGTGCCTGTGGCTTGTTTGCAGGCCTCCCCAGATGAGAAGGCCAAGCTGGAGGACTTCTTTGCCCGGAACTCCTACGTGGCCGGCCAATATGATGACAGTGCCTCCTACCAGCGCCTCAACCAGCACGTGAGCAGTCTGCAACGGGGTCCACCGTCCAACCGCCTCTTCTACCTGGCCTTGCCCCCCACAGTCTACGAGGCAGTCACCAAGCACATCCGAGAGAGTTGCATGAGCCCCACGTAAGGCCCTTCTGCTACTCTTCCTGAGAACTTAAGGGAACAAGACCACATAAGTGGGCCCTGGAGGCTTTGTACTAATATGAAAAGGGGGATTCTCCCTACCCTCGGCTCTGTCCCCCAGAATCAAGACTGCCTACAGTTTCAGGCACCAGGAGACAGCAGTATTGCTCCAAAAAACTGCTTCCTTGCTGGTTTGCAGGCTCCCTGTCCCTGCCACCAGGTGGCAGTGTGGCTCCATGAAAGACCCTGCATCCTGCAGGTGGCCGGGATCCCTGTCTGGGGGCCTCTAGGTGGCAGTGTGGCTCCATGAGCATCCTGCTGCTTGCTTGCCGCGCTGGAAGCCCTAGCCAAACCCCACAGTGTGTGGGTAGAGTGAACCCTGTTAGCGACTCCACACCACCTCCCTGGTTGCAGGTGGGTGGGCAGAGGCGGTCAGGGGGCAACAGTAGTGGGTGACCTCCCTGTAGAGGATGGACCCGCGTCATTGTGGAGAAGCCCTTCGGGAGGGACCTGCAGAGCTCCAACCAGCTGTCAGACCACATTTCGTCACTGTTTCATGAGGAGCAGATCTACCGCATCGACCACTACCTGGGCAAAGAGATGGTGCAGAACCTCATGGTGCTCAGGTGTGCCCGGCCTGCCAGGGTGTGGGTATGGGGCATGTCACATGCTAGGGGACCTGGTTGTAGCCCCATCCCTCTGTAGGTTTGCCAACAGGATCTTTGGCCCCATCTGGAACCGGGACAACATCGCCTGCGTCATCCTCACCTTCAAGGAGCCCTTTGGCACCGAGGGCCGTGGAGGCTACTTTGACGAATTTGGAATCATCCGGTAAGGCCTGGAGCAGCGGAGCCAATCTTCCTGATGGTTGGGGTCACTGGAAGCAGGCATAAGGTGAACTCCCTTGTGTGTTCCCCCTTCTCCTGTGCAGGGACGTGATGCAGAATCACCTGCTACAGATGCTGTGCCTGGTAGCCATGGAGAAGCCCGCTTCCACCAGTTCAGATGATGTCCGCAATGAGAAGGTAGGGTGCAGCCTATAGAGACTCCCCTTCCACAGTAGGCCTGGCAGCCTAGCCTGCCCCTGCGGCTGCCCAGTTTCCAAGCAGTGTCTCCCCATTGTGTGCAGGTTAAGGTGCTGCAGTGTATCTCAGAAGTGAAAGCAGAGAATGTTGTGCTGGGCCAGTATGTGGGGAACCCGGAGGCAGAGGGCAAGGCCACCCAGGGTTACCTGGATGATCCCACAGTGCCTCCAGGTTCCACCACTGCCACCTTCGCTGCAGTTGTCCTCTATGTGCAGAACGAGAGGTGGGAAGGTAGGTGGTGCCAAGGCTGTATGGGGAGGGGTCCTGGGCCCACCCAGCACACCCTCACTTGTCACCCTCCCCAGGGGTGCCATTCATTCTGCGCTGTGGCAAAGCCCTGAATGAGCGCAAGGCCGAAGTGCGGCTGCAGTTCCGGGATGTGGCCGGCGACATTTTCCAGAAACAGTGCAAACGCAATGAGCTGGTGATCCGTGTGCAGCCCAACGAGGCTGTGTACACCAAGATGATGACGAAGAAGCCTGGAATGTTCTTCAGCCCTGAAGAGTCAGAACTTGACCTCACCTATGGCAACCGCTACAAGAACGTCAAGCTGCCTGATGCCTATGAGCGCCTCATCCTCGATGTGTTCTGTGGGAGCCAGATGCACTTCGTGCGCAGGTGAGGCATCCTCCTTGGAGAACCCCTGCCCAGCCCCTGCCCTCTCCCTCATAGTCACGTCTTCCCCACAGTGATGAGCTGCGTGAGGCCTGGCGTATCTTCACGCCACTGCTACACCAGATCGAGCGGGAGAAGATGCCACCTATCCCCTACATCTATGGCAGGTGAGGCATTCCAGCCCCGAGGCAGGAATATGAGGGGCACCCCAGGGAAGGCCCCTACCCTTATGGCTCCCTTCATCCTGTCCCATTGTATGGCAGCCGCGGTCCCACAGAAGCAGACGAATTGATGAAAAGAGTTGGCTTCCAGTATGAGGGCACCTACAAGTGGGTGAACCCCCACAAGCTCTGAGCCCACCACAAAATGCTCCACCCTGGGGGTGAGCTTGGGATCATGACCACAGCCGCCAGCATCACCTTCCCATCGCTTGCTCCCACCCACTCAACATTCCTGACAGTTGGCCAGGCCCCAGATTGCCCTCCACTTTTGGCTCCTTGGCGCCCAGCCTGACTGCACTCCATGGCCAACTGGGGCCTCCAGCATTAAACCTGGTCCAGTTTCCTGCCTGCTCTGCCTGTTTTCTGAGTTTGCACTCAGCCCTACCCACTCTACACTGCTCCCATGGCCCCAGTGGGAAATGGGGGCCACAGAGAACACAGGTTCCAGCCCCTCCAGGGTAACCACAACATCACCCCAACACAACACAAGTTCTGTCTTCTGCCTTCATTGTGCAGTCTTTAACCCTGGGAGGGCACAGTTCATTGGGCCTGGGCATAGGAGGGTTAGTCAAGTAGTGAGCAGAGTCAGTGCATATGTCCTGTAGTAGGGAGCTGGGGACACCTCCATACTCACCCAGAGCTGGGCTGCTGTCTGCCCCATATCTCCTCACCCCATCTGGTACCCCAGGCTATACCTACCACGCCCATGCCTATCCACCCTTCTCTCTGATCCCTCTGAACCAGTGGTCCTCAAACTATGGCCCTCGGGCTACATATTGTATTTGTATCTGTATTGTTTCTTCATTGCAAAATAAGATATATGCAGTGTGCATAAGAATTCGTTCATAAGTTTTATTTTTACTATAGTCAGACCCTCCAATGGTCTGAGGGACAGTGAACTGGCCCCCTGTTTAAAAAGTTTGAGGACCCCTGCATCTGAACTGTGGGAGAAGGGATGTCACCAGGACCCCCCTTTCAGTGATGACTTCCCCCACGCCCCTAGGGAAAAATAGACAACTTCCCTGGTTGCCACCTGGTGGGTCCACCCAGGGGCTCTGCTCCTAACAGCGGGTTGGTGCTCAGGGCAGGCTTACCAGCATGATGCCGTAACTGGAACCAAGCCAGCATGGTGAGGGGCAGCACCCCAAGTAGAAGAGGAAGACTCAACCTCAATGCAGCAGGGGTGAAAAAGTGGGAGCAGCAGAGCTCACCCTGTGGTCCCTGCTGTCACAGTCTGCCACCTGGCACAGTTGGAACAAATGGGAGTCCTGGGGGGTATGACCTGGAGGGTGAACTCTGATCCCACTCACATCACCAGGGGGCTAACTATAAGGACTGGACTGAGCGTATGGCTCTCCTTGTGCTATGTAGGTGCTGTGGCATGGAGGTGTTTAGCTGGCACCATGTGTAAGGATACCTGGGGCCTCCATTTGCCATCACTACACGCTGTGTCCACCTGTGTCATCCTGGTGCAGACCACCAGCAAACAGTGCTCCATGAGACGTAGTGGCATGGCTGCTGGGAGCATCCAGCTCTAGTGACCCTGGTGCCCAGACCCAGTGGGCACACAGCAGGGAAATGAGGGAGGATGGCTATACCCTAGAACTGAGGGAGTCTCACAAGTGAGCCCTTTGCCAAGAGCCCAGCTCCACAGCCACTTCAGAGAGCTTCGTGGGCTCACAAGAGCAAGCCTGGAACAAGACCCTCACTGTAGACTCCCAGCACACTGGAGGGTGGGGCACATGAAAACATCCCTTTACTAAGTCCTCCCTCTGACTGCCTAGCTCTTGTTAGGAAGGTGAAGGGAACGCTATGTATGCCCTCCTGGAAACTTCTGGATCTAGCCTGGGTTCTCTCATTGTATCATTCCTATGGAAGGTTCAATCACAGTGGGATCAAAGCTGGGCTGTTTCATGCCTGCTGTTTCTCTCCGAATATGGGTCTTGCTAGTGGCTTGGGCCAACGGATGCCAGGGCAGAAGTCAGGACGGCTTCCTGGCCTTTTTCTTTAGGGATGCCACGCCCAGCGCTGTTCAGGACTCAGGGGACCATATACAGTGATGAGGCCTGAACCCCAGTGGGCCATATACGCGGCAAGGCTGACACAACGTGCTCTCTTGGAGCCTGTGCTCCTTATGCGGAACCTTTTCATGACAATCTGTTCGCTTGGCCAGAGAATCGAAACCGCGACCATCTGCAACCCGGGCGCCGTAAACCAGTGGTGGGCAACCTTTTTTTTTCAACTAAGCTAAATCTCGCCAGAACCACGATTGAAATTTATTTTGAGAGCCACATTTTTACAACCAAAAATACATAGGATGGTACACTCTTTTTAGTTTCAATAAGTTTTTATTGAGAATATTCTGCATGCAAGTATCCACATAGGTCGTGAGGATACAAATAACACAACTGATAAAACAAAAACTTTAGAACAATATTATTTATCGATAACGTTAAGTTCTGTAAAATGTGCCATTGCTACACCTACTGGGTGACACGCTGCTGATTTAGGAGGCACAGTCTTCTGAGGGCAGCAGAGAATGCTGCCTCAACTCTGCCGCGCCACACAGAAAGTCACGCCCCCCCCATACCACATGACCCGACTGGAGCTGTGTGGAGCTGGCCGCTGGGGCTGCACACAAGGCGCACTGACAGGCTAAGAGCAGAGTCCTGACTCCTGGAGCGGCAACCCGGCACAGAGAAGAGCCGCATTAAAAAGTGTAAAGAGCCGCATGTGGCTCGCGAGCTGCCGCTTGCCGACCACTGCCCTAAACCACCAGCCTGAGACTGCCGGCTCGGTGGGCGTGACCCCGCCTCCTGGGGCGTGTCCTCCAGCTGGGCAGAGTCTGTAGGGCCCCGCCCACTCCCAGCCGCCATTGCCGGGCCTGCGGGGCTCCAAGCGTAGCGGCCCAGCCGGCGGCTACTCTGATCCTCCTGGTCCCCGAGGGAAGCGCCGTGGAGTCCCCGGCGTGCAGGGTCGTGAGCCGGCGGCCATTCCCGAGGAGGCGGCTCGGGTGAGCAGACGTCTCACACTTCGCGGGAGACGCGGACATGCGTTTGGCAGGTGGGCGCCTGCACTGACCCTGCTCTGCCGGAAGCTGAGCACGCGCGCCCCGCGGCTCCCCCCAATCCCGAACGGCCGTGGAGAGGACGGGGCGGGGGCGGGGGCGGGGCCGAGCGGGCAACTGAGTGGTGGCCCCGGGCTGCTGTGTTCCGCAGGGCCCCTGCGCATCATTGTTTTGCTAGTCACTGTGGGCCTTACCTGGATCCTCATTAGCTCCCTGCTGGGCGCGCCCGGACCGGCCCTCCCTCGCCTGCAGCAGCTCTTCAGCAGTGAGTTGGGCCCCTTTGCTCAGAGCCAGCCAAAGGGCTCACCTGCTTCCCCAGGACCAGGGGTGGGGGTTGTGTGGCTAGTGAGAGCCCCCAAGATGTTCCAAGGGAGTGACAGATGAAACTCGTGTCCGTGTGATCTATTGCACGGGGTGCCCACGGGAAAGAAACGCGGTCTGAGGGACTATGGTGGGGAGAAAATGGAGAAACCTTCCCACTTCAGTCAAGCAGTGACAGACACTCTGTCCCCACAGACCCAGAGAAGTCAGCCACAGCAGGTAAGCTCCTGTTGATTACCCTATCTTCCCTGCACTCTTGTTCCCGGGGTCAGCCCCCCAGTTCATCCCCAGAGGCACAGAGACTTGGGTCACTAGATGTTGGAGGCTCTTCCATGGCCTCAGGCCCAGGGCTGAGCCCCATCTGGCCTTGGAAGCTGCCACTCCAGCCTCTGAGATCCCAAGTGGCCAGTGGTCCTGTATTGACTGATGTGAGCACCCAAGCAGGGAGATGGCCCAAAGGGATGAGTGCCTACTTTTCGGCCAGACCCCCAACTTCCATCCCTGGCACAACTGGGCCCCAGCATGGCTTGGAGCAGCCTCTGAGCACTGCCAGATGTGCACCCCTACAAACCATCTCCCCTACAGTCCATGAGGGTGCCGGCTGAGCTTGCCTGACCTCCCACAAAGCATGCCTTCCTGCACTCTTCCCTGCTTTGTACTCACCACCCCATCGCTTCCTCAGCCCTGGCCTGTACCCAGCACCCTGTACTCAGTCTCCTCCCCACTGTCTATATGCCACGGGCAGATGGCACTCTGCAACCAGGTTCTGTCTAGCCAGAATAACCTTTGACAGTCAAACTTCTACTACATTCCATTCATGAAGTTGTATCTGTCAAGAAACATACGGTCTTCTTGCTGTCTGCCCTTTCTGAGTCCTAGGTTTTCACATGGTGTGGAGGCTGCCACATCATCCCTAAACGTTCTCATGACACATAAGCTCTGGCTGATCCACCTGCAGCAGACTGCACCTCTCCACCAACGCCCACAACTTTTCCTGTTCCCTGGCTCACAAGGATACACTTTAGATGCACCCCATTTCCTGGCACCCCATTCTACTCAGCTTTCAGAGGCTATTTTAATAGGCTCCTGCACCAGGGTGGTTTCCCAGCTTAGAATCTGATCATGGGAAAGCTAGCTCCTGGGGTACATTTCTTCCCAAGGTTCCGTGGCCCCAGGTGTCTCTGGGTGGGTGGCTATGCCTTCTCAATCTCTTCTTTGTGTATCTGTGTTGCCTCTTGTCACTTAGAAGGATGGTGCTGGTGCCCCCCATGCCATGAGCTCCCCTGAATTTATCACACTTTCCAAGCCCCCTTTCCATTCCCAGCACTGTGAGTGGAGCTACAGCTGACCTTTTGTGGGGATGCAAGGCAGCTTGTAATGGGCCTACCTTTCTGCCCCAGTGGTTACAATGCCTGCCCTCCAGATGCTTCTCCCCAAGCCCCATGCCCTGTGATCACTTATCCCTTCCTCTGGCCTGGCCCTGCTATCCCTAACCAGAGCCCCGGGTCCGGAAGTACAAGTGTGGTCTCCCCGAGCCATGTCCTGAGGAGCACCTTGCTTTCCGCATGGTCAGTGGTGCTGCCAATGTCATTGGACCCAAGATATGCCTCGAGGACAAGATGTGAGTTTGAAAGCGGTGGGAAGGGGGGGGCTGTGGTAGCCTCAATCAGGGCCCATGAGCCATGGAGGGCTGTGTCCCCTGGCAGGCTCATGAGCAGCGTCAAGGACAATGTGGGCCGTGGACTGAACATTGCCCTGGTGAATGGTGAGTCCCCAAGTGCTCAGTCTAGAATGGGGCATCCAGGGAAGGGTTTGCAAGATGAAAGCTCCCAGAAGCAGCAACCAGGTGACCAGGGAAAGAGCTAGATGTTTTAGGCCACAGTCTGTCAGGTACTGCACTTGTCTTGCATATCACCAATTTGAGTTTAATCTCTGACACCACGTAGGGTCCCTGAAGCCCTGCCAGTAGTGATACCTGAGTATAGTTCCAGGAGTAAGCCCTGAGCACAGCAGGGTGTAGCCAAAAAATCTAGAAGCTTCCAGGAAATTTGAGTGGCCTAGGTGGGGAGTCCCTGAAGCAGCCCAAATCCAGGCAGGCCTAGGAAGTAGAGTCAGTGGGGCCCATGCCTGCACCCAAATCACTACTCTGCCCCCTCACCCCTAGGGGTCAGCGGTGAGCTCATCGAGGCCCGAGCCTTCGACATGTGGGCCGGAGGTGAGTGGGGACCCACCCCAGGCTCCTCCCCAGGCCAGTTCTGGGTGTACTAAAAGGGGGTAGTCTAGTCCCCCTGGCTTCCTGCTACAAAGCTATTTAGCAGGGTTTCCACGGTGGAGGACAGATTTGAGGGCTCAAGCATCAACATACATCCTGTGGTTCCAGATGTCAATGACCTACTCAAGTTCATCCGACCGCTGCATGAAGGTACCCTGGTGTTCGTGGCCTCCTATGATGACCCGGCCACCAAGTAAGTGACTGCCAGCCTAGACCTCCCTGCTTTCGGGTGACAGCTCACCCCTTCTCCTTTCTCCCTGCCAACAGGATGAATGATGAGACCAGGAAGCTCTTCAGCGAGCTGGGTAGCAGGAACGTCAGGGACCTGGCCTTCCGGGACAGCTGGGTGTTTGTGGGGGCCAAGGGCGTGCACAAGAAGAGTCCTTTTGAGCAGGTAGAGTGGGGAGCAGGCCCTTCTACCCCAGGTCCCTGCTCTTCTCCCTAAATTCACCCCAAGGGCCTAAACAAAAAAAAGATCAGAAACCAGCCTTCCAAACCTTGTCCTGACTACCAGGGTAGTCCTTTGAAAGGTCCACCTTTGAATGGCCCTCTGCCCTGCCTAAGTCAGTGCACCCCAAGCCTTGCTCCCCACAGCAGGATGAAGTAATTGGTTTCTCAAGGTAACTGACTTCCCAAAGCAGCTCACCCCCAAAGAAGGAACCTAGTGCCCCCTGCCACCACCCCTTCAGCAGCTCGTCCATGGCAGTGCCCAGATGTCACCCATGCTCTGTCCCGCAGCATGTGAAGAACAGCAAGCGCAGCAACAAGTATGAGGGCTGGCCCGAGGCACTGGACATGGAAGGCTGCATCCCCAGGAGGAGCCGGGCCCACTAGGTCCTGCAGAGAGCGTGGAACATCGTGTGAGGCAGGGCTGGGGTGCTGCCTGGCCAGTGTAGGCAGCAGGTCTACAGAGCGGGTCTGCAGAGCGGCAAGAAGCAGTGGCTATTGATTTCTTGGTGGCTCCCTAATAAATCAGTGGTCTGAGTGCAGCAGCATATGCTCTGTTCGGGGTGAGCAGGGCTCCTGCCTAGCTCCAGGGCTCCTATTTACCAGCTCCTGTGCCAAGAGCTGGATTTATCAGGGGTGGGGGCAGGTAGCTCCCCCCTCCATTCCACTGATACTAAGAGTTTGTGGGTTAAATGGATGTTTTTTGTCCCACTCATTGATTGCTTAATGCTGCCAGAGTGGACCCCCTTCAGTTGGGACACAGCAGTGTGCTCACCAGGAAGGGCATTTTATAACTCACAGGGCACCCAGACACCAGATAGCAGGGTTGCCAGGCTCGTCTCAGTATGTTGGTACTATGACCTCACTCTAACAAGACAGGCACTCAGTCATTTCTCACACATTCAATCCAACTCTCATTACAGGGAAAGAATGGGCCAGAACCTAGGAGGAAGGAGTACTAAGGCAGTCTGAAGTTCAAGCTGGAGAGGTGGATTAGCAGGGCTTTTTGAGGGGCCTACCTTCAGGGCTTCAAGTCAGGGAGCCAGGTCCATGGGAGATATCCTGCCTTGGTTCCAAGTCCCCAACTTTCCGACCTACAGGATCACCAGACAGCTGTCAGCCCAGCCAATGTGCAGTGATACATGGTCCACCTCTCCTGTTACTGTGCCCACACTTCAACCATCCTGAGGGTTGCTGGGGATGGAGTCCCATACTACCTGGGTCCAGGCATGAAGGGAGCTGATTCTTCAGAGTTATCTGGCCCCACACTCCTGCAAGGGTGTCCCTGAACTTGTTCTGCTATCCCATGTGTCAGGATCCAACCCAAGACCCACATGTGAGACACGGCCCTAACCATTAACCCCTCCCTGCTCACTGCCCTTTGGGGCCACACCTGCAGTATTCGGGATTTACTCCTGGCTCTACCTAGGGTCATTTCTGGTGCGCTCAGGGTACCATATTGGGTGCCAGGCAAGCGCCTTCCCCATTGTATCTCCCCAGTGGATACTTCATGTTATGGGCCAGGAAAACAGGATATTATGCAAAGCCAACGCCCTAAATACACTTTAACTCATACTGTAAGGCCCATCCTTCTCCAGCTCTACTAGGGGCTCCTCAATGGACTACACACATTCTCTTCCTCTGGCTCTGGCCACCCTTCTGCAGTGGGATTCACAAATATTCCACACACCACAGAGCCTGGCTTTTCAGGGGAAGCTGAAGTAACAGCTAAATAGGGAGCAGAGCTGGAGCCCCACCAGGAGGAACTTATGCACAGAGCCAGCTGTGGGCATGCAGGGGCACTGGTGCCATCTCGGATAGAGAGCACACACTTAGGGCCAGAGAGTAGATAGGCATTCTGGGAAACACATGAGCCAAGGCCTTGGGCCCTCAAATTGAGGCTTGGGCCAGCCAGGCTGATCAAGAATGGCCAGGAAGGAGACCAAACTACCCACCAGCTTGTGGAGAGGCAGGACATTCTGTGATGCTGGTCCTTTCTACTCACTCCCCTTTCTTTGGCACAGCCCTGTAGATATCCCATGTTCCTTACAAGGGTGCATGTACCCATCCACTCTCTCTCTAACCAAATGTCCGGGGTGCCAAAACAAGAAAAGTTAAGGCATTTGCCACACAAGTCCCAACCCTAATTTGATTACTAGTACTGCACATGCATTACCAGGAGTGCCCCTAAAGCATAGAGCTAAGAGCAGTCTCTGAGCACTGCCACCTTTGACCACCCTACCCCTCTAAACAACCGAAAGAGCCCAGAGCTATGGCTAGTTTTGATCATTCTGCTTATGCACCAACACATGTGTCTGCTTGTATATCAAAAATCCTGAGTACTCTGAGCTTTAAATGACCTATGGGGTCACTCCGTGCAGTTCAGAGGTTCCCCTTTACCAACACACAGTTGTGCTCTAGGGATCATTCAGTACAGGAATCAAATCCAGAGCCTCTCATAGGCAAGGCAATGTGCTCGATGACCAAGTCACATCTGAGGTCCCAAAGGTTTTAAATATATATTCAAGGGGCTGGAATGATACTACCACTGGTAAGGCACTTGCTTGCCTTGCACAGGGCCAATCCGGATTCGATCCCTGGCATCCTATATAGTCTATCAAACCCACCACAATTCCTGAGAGTAGAGCCAGGAGTAACCCCTGAATATCAGTGGGTATGGACCTCTCAAAATACATATTCAAATAAAATGCATTATGTTTTAGAGAGTTTGGGATCCATTAAACCTAGGTCAGTTACACATAAGGCTTTAGCAATACTCTCTCCTGCTCCTCAAATAGATAAACTGGTTTATCCAGATGTGGATGTGGGTTAGTTATAGAGCACTAGCCTGTATCCATCTAGATGGAACACTACCATGTTCTATCCATGGTGCAGTAAAATTGTCTCTGTTGTTGGTTTTCTGTGGAGGAGGCATTGTCAGTGGTGTGTATGACTCGTGCACCTCACCCTGGCAAGAACTGTGATCTAGGGGACAAACTGTCTGCACTGCAACCAAGACCAGTGAACTGGTAAGCAGATGAACCCCCAGCTCAGTCACCTCTGGAAACATCCGACTCCTCATGACTTGGTGCTGGTCCGCTGTCTTCGACGCCACACATAGCCCCTCAAACACCCGGTGCCCACCCTGTGCCCTCTGATTTCTTTTGCCTAAGTTCCAAGAAAATGCCAGTCAATCATTAACCAAGGGGAAGCCCGCCACCAATGGTGGCTAGAGTGGCACCAGGTCGATGCCTGGGAGGAAGGAGGAAGAGGGGGAATAGAGGGTCTGGCTCTAGGGGGATGTCCAGAAGTAGAAGGTGGCCGAAAGCCCCTCCCATGGCTCCTGCTACTGGGATCTCACCGGCCTCACCAGCGGCCTTAGGCGCTGCCCGCCAGGGAACCGGAAAATGGGTAGGTAGGAGCCCGGCTGCCCGCCTCTCGTTCGACATCACTTCCGGTGGGGAAAAGTTTCTGGTACCCTAAAAGGGCACAGTGGGCGGGCCTGGGGCGGGGCCTGGGCGGGTAGAGCCGCGGGTCTGACAGCGGAGGGCGCCGACGGGACGGGCGGAAGGGCAGCTGCACATGCGTGAAGTTGCGCTACTGCCTACCCTAGAGGCGGCGTGCGGGCCGGCCCCGAGGACTTGCCGGTCCGATGCTCCTTGCTCTGTCCTCCCGGGTTCACGCCCTGGCTCGGCTTGGGGCTGTATGGGGGAGCCCAGGCCGAACCGACCACGGGGTGGGTGATGGAATCCCTGTCTCGCAGTGCCACTGCTCCAACTGGGCCGGCCCCCTAGCAGAAGTGGTGTGGGGTCAGGGCCCGCCCCAGTAGCAGTGACTCACAGCCGCCAGCCCTGCGATGGGCTCGGATGCGCGGCCCCTAGCCTGTTCTCCTTCCAAACTGGCCTTCAGCCCCGGTGCCTTCACTTCCCTGTGACCCCAGCACCCAGTGCTTCCCACTGCCTCGGGGTGGCCTGCCCCCTCGGCGGTGGGACACAGGCCAGGCGGAGGCCTCTGGGGTAAGTGATCCAAACCGACCCAAATCACCCCCAACTAGCCTGAGGGATCAGTCCCCAGAACGGAGCCTGTGCCTAACTTGCCCAGCCCACTGGCAGAAAGAGGCAGAAGGGCAGAGGTCGATAGGATCTCTGGGAAGCTGTGGGTGCCCAGGGCCAGCCAGGCGCCACTGGCACTGCTCTGCTGCTAAAGTACCCGTGTCCCTCAGCTGATTGGCTAGTTTCCCTCGGCTGAAGTAATAGCAGGGTATTGGAAGGAAGTGAACCACCTCTTATGGTCCCGAGGAGCCCCGCCCCCCAACTGCCCCACTGGAGTTCCAGGCTCCTGTTGGAGTGCATGTGGGCGTGGGGAGGGCCCCAAACTGCCTGCAGAGGTGACACAGCAGCTCCCAAAGCTCCAGATCTGGAACTGCCACTGAGAGCTGCAGTGGATATGGGGCCCAGTGTCTCCCCTGCCTATAGACCCTTTCAGAACCTTCTCTGGAGAGTGAGCACGTGCTCTGGTCCAGAGCCGTCTTCTCGCTGTGCTCAGCAGGTAGGGATGACAGCACCGCAGACAGCCCTATCCCCACTTACTCCCCAACACAACCGGCAGCTTTCAGCCACCAAACCCTTCTATACCACCAAGCAGAACATGCATCCCTGGGCTGAATCCCTGAATCAGAACCCGGCTAAATGGCACCTGTCTCACCCTCTTGGGACTCTGGAGGGTACAGGGGCACTCAAGGCCCCTGGGGGTGGGGCCTGCCCATTTCTGCTTGTCACAGCTTGTCCTTTCTCTCCTCAGGAGGTGCAGTACCATCACTCACAGCCACAGAGGGCCCAGCCCTCCTCATGGACTCCTCAGATGACTGTTGGAAGGCACCAGTGGGGCCAACTGCCTAGAGCACAGCAGCTCTGGGGCGGAGCCATGGGGTGGTTGCCCAAGTGTCTCCTGTTCACAGCCCTGCTGCTCATTAGCCTGCCCTGGGAGGTCCAGGGAATGGCCAGTACCAACCTCAGCGTGGCTCGGGGGCCCTACCTGAGCATTGGGGATGGATCCATCATGGAATTCGAGTTCCCTGAGGAGAGTGAGGGCATCATCGTGATCTCCTGCAGGTATCCAGGCCCCAACACCACGGGCTCAGGCCCCACACTGCAGGTCTTCTCCCTGGATACAGAGGTGCTGAGCGTCCAGAATGTGAGTGCCATGAACTGGGCTAATGGGGGCGGCTTTGTGGTGAGCATCCGCTCAGGCCTTCCTGGGCTAGTCCCACTGCACATCCAGCTTCTGGACATCCACCAGGATCCACCAAGGCTGATTGAGGAGCGGACAGATTTCTTCATCAAGGTCTCACCAGCCGAGGACCTGCCAGCTGCCCCTAGCGCCAACATGCTGCACTTCTCTGAGAATCCGGTCCTCTACCTGCTCCTTCCCCTCATCTTCATCAACAAGTGTTCCTTTGGGTGTAAAGTGGAGCTGGACGTTCTTAAGGGGCTCCTGCAGAGCCCCCAGCCTGTGTTGCTAGGTCTCCTGGGCCAGTTCCTGGTCATGCCTTTCTACGCATTCCTGATGGCCAAGGCCTTTAAGCTGCCCAAAGCCCTGGCTCTGGGCCTCATCATCACCTGCTCATCACCTGGCGGCGGGGGCAGCTACCTTTTCAGCCTCTTCCTTGGAGGCGATGTCACTCTGGCCATCTCTATGACATTCATCTCTACCGTGGCGGCCACCGGTTTCCTGCCGCTGTCCTCAGCCATTTATAGTCGTCTGCTAAGCACCCATGAGACACTGCACGTGCCTCTCTCTAAGATCCTGGGCACCCTGCTTTTCATCGCCATCCCCATTGCTGCTGGTACACTCATCAGGTCCAAGTTGCCTCGGTGCTCCCAGCTGCTGCTGCAACTCATCAAGCCCGTGAGCTTTGTGCTGCTCCTCGGAGGTCTCTTCCTCGCTTACCACATGGGTGTCTTCATCATGGCAGGCGTGCGGCTGCCCATTGTGCTGGTGGGCCTAACAGTACCCCTGGTAGGCCTCTTAGTAGGCTACTGTCTGGCCTTGTGCCTGAAGCTGCCAGGGGCCCAGCGGCGGACGGTCAGTATCGAAGTGGGAGTGCAGAACAGCCTGCTGGCCTTGGCCATGCTGCAGCTGTCCCTGCAGCGCCTGCAAGCTGACTATGCCTCCCAGGCCCCCTTCATCGTGGCTCTGAGCGGCACCTCAGAGATGCTGGCCTGGGTCATTGGGCACCTAATCTACACCAGCCTCTTCCCTGTCTCCTGAGGCCTCTTGGTCAAACTTTGGCCACCTAGAGTCTCCCCGCTGCACCCAACTGTCTAACTGCACAGTTCTTGTGTACCAAAGGCCTTTAGTTCTCATGCACTATGCACTAGGGAGAAATCCAGGCTTATCTTTTTTGTTACTGGTTTTGTATTTCTCAGCTTTCAGAGCCAAAGAGGCCATGCTGAGTAAGGAAGTGGGCCCTACCCAGAAAACTATTTCAATAAAAGACACAAGCAGTCGAAGCCTCTTTGACTTGGCCTACTTCCCCCGGGGATGAGGTAGTGTAGGACAGGGCAGAGCACAGGAGAGGGTGCAGCATGGCGAACAGCTGCGGGCGCTTATCCCCTTCCCCACCCTGGGTGGCTCAGCGGCCCTGCGCAGTTTCTGGTGCCGCCAGAGTCTGGAGGATGAGCCTTAAGGGAGTTCCCAGGGCTAGGGGCAGGGCGGAATGAGGCTTGGAGCGGTGGGACGGGGCGGGGCCTGAAGCAGTGGGCAGGCACAGGGCGGGGCATGGCTCCATGGACGCGCCCTCTCACGGCTTCCGGCAGCGGCGGGCGGTTCCGGCGCGCGCCGGGACAGCGGCGCGCGACGGGGGTCCTTGAGGTGCTTGCTGGCTGGAGTAGACGCCGTGGCGATCGCCATGCAGCTAACAGTGAAGGCACTCCAGGGCCGCGAGTGTAGCCTCCAGGTAGGTTGCGGGGCTGTCGCAGTGCTGGCCGGTCGTCGCCCTCGGGTGCGGAGACTGGTCGGGTTTACGAGGGGACCGGGAGGAGCCCGAGGGCTTGGCTGTCCCCTGACCACTGGCTCATCCCTTGTACCCCGCCTCGGTCTGGCCAGGTGTCAGAGGACGAGCTGGTGTCCACGCTGAAGGAGCGAGTGTCCCAGACGCTTAACGTCCCTGTGCGCCAGCAGCGGCTGCTATTTAAGGGCAAGGCCCTGGCAGGTACTAGGGAGGGGAGACGCCCCAGACCCCCCAGTGTGCGTGATCAAACGGTGGGCTGTCGGGACAGGGCGGGCAGGCCAGCGCCTCCTGCTTCTCCCGGCAGATGGGAAGCGGCTCTCAGATTACAGCATCGGGCCCAACTCCAAACTCAACCTCGTGGTCAAGCCTCTGGAGAAGGTACTGCGGGAGGAGAAGAAACTGGCCGAGGGTCCGCCGGCACCTCCTGCAACCTGGCAGCTTGTCTCTCAGATCTTGGCTCGTCACTTCAGCGCTGCCGATGCCAGCCGAGTCATGGACCAGCTCCAGAGGGTGAGAAGGGGCGCCCGGGCACCCTGAAGCCCAGCCCACACCCCCCGACTCCTGCCCTTCTCTCCCCAGGACTATGAGAAGTCCCTCAACCGCCTGACCCTCGATGATATGGAACGCCTGGCTAACCGCTTCCTGCACCCCGATGTGAATGAGAGTGTGGAGAAGGGGCTTCCCAAATAGGATTCTTGGGGTGCGAGGAGGCACACCTCCAGGCCAACTGCATGTAGCATTAAATGTGTTTTTCCTCAGCAGTGTGGTTCTTTGTGCCAGTGTCAGCTCCCTGCACCCTGCTCTGCCACAGTGCTCTGAGGAGTGCCACACCTTGCCTACCAGGCTGGAAATGGACCTCAGTGGTCAGTGTGGGGGTCCTGAGACTCAGGAGATCGAGGAGAACTGTCTGTCCCAGCCCCAGGGGGTACATATTTCCTGCTGCCCACTCCTATCACTTGAATCCTGGCAAGTGAGTCCACTAGGTCCCCCCCAGCTGTGGTGGCCAGGAGGTTGGAGTAATGTGGGCCAATGCCCTTTGCCACAGCTCCATCCTGCCCTAGGCTTCCCTTTCTGTGGTCCCTGGAGTCAGCAACACAACCAGCCAAAAAGCCGAACACCAGCCAGGTGTGGCCGAAATGGAGTATTATGGCTCTGTATCTCAGCTCTTTTTGGGGAAACCCCTGTGGTGACAGGTGACATGATGCTCACTCCCAGTCTTCCCCTCAGTCAGGGGAACCCCCTATTCCATGCCTTAGGAAACCTTAGTGTGTAAAGGGGAGGAGAAAAGCAAGAATAAAATGGTGGTGGGGTCACTCGATGTCATGTAATCACCCCATGTTTAGCGTAGGGCCTCGGGAGAAAGCAGGGACAGAACCTGTCCTACAAAGACCCCAAACCTCCAGCAATGGTCCCAAGGACCACCCCATTTTCTCACCAGGAAACTTTTTTGGGGGGGATCACATCTGGCAGCACTCAGGGGTTACTCCTGGCTCTATGCTCAGAAATCGCTCTGGGCAGGCTTGGAGGACCATATGGGATGCCGAGATTCAAACCAACGTCCTTCTGCAAGCAAGGCAAACACCCTACCTCCATGCTATCTCTCCAGCCCACCAGACCCTAATCTTATGTAGTACTAAGGGAGACTATTAGTGTTTGGCTTTGGAGGCCAAACAAATACAGATCTGTGCCAACGGATTTCTGAAGAGCATGAACACATGCTCATGAGGCTTTTGAGCCTTCTCCTGGTGCCCCAAGAGTGAGCCTGTGTCTCTCAACCAAGCTGCTAGTGCTCTCTGGTAATCACCCTACAATTGGGCATCCCTGTCTCTCACATTCAGCAGCACAGCTTCAACCTATTGTAGTTCGAGTCTCTCCTGCCTGGTCTTGTCACTTTCTCCAGTGCAGCCAGCAAGTCCCTGTCATCTCCACATGCCTCAGAACTAGCTTGGGCTGTCAGTTGCTTTGACCAGGGGTTATGGGTGCAAAGACCTCAGGGATGTGGGACAGATAAGCCAGCCCTCAGGTTGTAAGCCTCAGATATAGCCACTGAGTCCCTTGTGCAGTGCTGGCCAGCTAGGGGTGACAGAATGTGGTGGAAGCCATTGGCTGGGCAGGAACTCAGGGCCGGGGCTTGCTAGCCAGGGATACAGGAGCAGTGGCCAGAACTTGGCTGGAGCCTTGCTGCCTGAAGCCTGTCCTGTCCATAGCAGGTGCTGGGATCCATTAGGACCAGCACTCCAGACCTCCCTGTGCATACAGCAGCCAGAACAGGGCCCATCCAGGGAAATGGCCTGGGAAAATAGGTATCCACATAGTGCTCACAGCTGGGCTAAAGGTGGCTGTGGCATAGGTGGAGGAAAGTGGCTAGCAGGGCCAGCTGTGAGGGCATTCTCTGGGCTCTGGTGGCAGAGGGAATTGCTGTGAGGAGGAAATGGCCCTCATGTTGGCACCACACCTCTGCCCCAGAAATCTGAGTTGTGCACGCATACCTGCAAGAGACCTTTCATGTGGCAACTGTCTACTTTCCCCACAGATGACAATGCTGGCAGCTTGCCGACACGGTGCCAAGCAGGCCCCCTCTCTGTGTCCTTAGGAAGTGTAGACCACTCAACCAGACTAGTGTGTTTGAGGACCACACCTAGCAGTGCTCAGGCCTTTATCCTGATGGTTCCCTGGGAGTCGAAGTGCTGGGTTAGGTTTGTGCAAGGTAAGTGCTTGACCCGCTGTACTTGCTGGTCTGTGTCAACCAGACTTGTCAGCTCAGAAAGCAGAGCACCCCCTGCCTCTCCCGATTATCCCTCCACATGCAATGAGACAGACCAGAGCAATTCCTATGTTGGAGTTTACCTGGTTCCTGTCTCTGGATTGAGGCTCAGTGTTTTGATGGAAGCCCACCCAAAGGACACAATCATTCACCTCCCCTCTCTTCGGGGCTTGGCCTATTGGGGAAGGGCTGTCACATGGCCATGGTAGTGACTTCCAGATGGCTAAATTGAGCATGCTCAGATTAGCACTTGGTTGTTGCCAGAGTGCCCGTGTGGCCATCTAGTACCCAGTACCTGCATTCAGGCCGAAAGTGGATGCAGAGCAGATTGAGGCATAACCAGCCCTTATCTTCTGTTTCTTTCCTTTGGGGGAAGGGGAGGCTTGGGCCACGCCCAGCTTGGCTTAGGGATCACTCTTGTCAGGATCCAAAGGACGCCATGGGGTGGCTGGGCTCAAACCCAGTTGTGCAAGACAAGCAAGCACTTTATTCACTACATTACCTCCCCACTACCCCCAATTTTCCTTTTTTTGCCACACTCAGTAGTGCTCAGGATTAACTCCTGGTTCTGTGCTCAGAGATCACTCTCAACAGAGCTCCAGGGACACTAGGGATAACCCTGCCCACTTTACTATCTATCGCTCAAGTGATTCGAGGTGGTGCCCAGTGAACCTGTAGGCCTGTATCCCAACGGTCTCAGATGATTTCACCAGCTCTAACTGAAGTGACCCAGTGGCTACAGAGCTGTGGTTTCTGATGTTTTATTCTTTCTACGGTTTGAGTCAGCAGTTCTCCATGAAGAGCTTCTCCCTTGCCTGCTTCTTTGGTAGGTGCTGAGGGGACCCAAGGCCTCCCCAAGGCAAGGTGGCAAGATCTTGTGCTTCACACTGAGCTCACTGCCACCTCTTGATCTTTGTGGTAAACTTGTAGGAGTGGGTGAGATATTATGCAGATTGGAGGGGGCCCAAGTCACCACTGTGCATCTCAGTGGGGCTGAAATGTGAACATCCCACACACACACCCTGAAAGTCTTCCCAGGACTTCCTGCTCAGCCTCCTCATGCTCGATCCACTCTTCTGGGTTTGACCCCCATGTTGGTCCATAGGCATTAGGTCCTGCTCCTCTGACTTGTCAAATTCTTCCTCCCATCTTCCTGCCTTAACTTAGGTTGTCTCTCCACAGCCCTGTGATTCCCTCCATAGTGGATAGGGCCACGCCAACAGGGACCAGCAGAGGCCTCATTCATGGGTACCTCACTGTGGGGTTAGGCCCACCTCACACGAGCCTGGTGGAAATGTAGCCAGGGCAGAGATGCCATCTCAGTGTCAATGCAGCTCAGCCCGTTGTCTCCCAGGGGGAGAAGTTTGCTTCCTGAGATCCAGAGATGTAGCCATTTGCTCCCCACATAGCATCTGAAGAAAAACCTGAAGTAGCTTCTCATGGGGCTGGAGAGAGTACACTGGGAGGGTCCCCCAATCCCCTCAAGGAGTGATCCATGAGCACCACTGAGTGTAGTTCAACCCACCAACCTCATCCACCAAAGAGTTTTTTGTTTTTTAGGTCACTTGCAGTAGTTTTCAGGGGTTACTCCTGGCAGACTTGGGGGACTACATGGGGTGCTGGGGATTGAATCTGGATTTTCTATGTGTAAGGCAAGCATCTACCCACTCAGTCCTATCACTCAGTCCTCACAGGAATAAATAGTCTAGGGGCAATTCACATTTGGAATAAACATATCTACAAATAATGCAGGATCTCATCCACCTTTGAGAGGAGAAACTGTGGTCGGCTTTCCCTTCAAGATGCTGTTCGCTCTTGAATATGCATTTCCTCCCCCATCCCATCTCTTTCTTGTTGTTTTATTGGTTGTGGGTTTTTTGTTTTGGGGGGGTTTTGGTTTTGGGGACACACCCGGTGGCTCTCAGGGGTTACTCCTGGCTCTCCACTCAGAAATTACCCCTGGCAGGATCGGGGGACCATATGTGATACCAGGAATCAAACCAAGGTCCATTTGGGATTGGCTGTGCACAAAGAAAACAACTACTGCTGTGCTATTGCTCCTGTCCCCTCCCTAAATATCTTTCCATAAAAAAATTCTGTTTCAGGGACCAGAGTGGGGAGGGTGCTTGCCTTGCATGCAGCCAACCCGGGTTCAATCCCTGGCATCCCATATGGTCTCCTAAGCCCTCCAGGGGTGATTTCTGAGCACAGAGCTAGGAGTAACCCCTGAGCACTGCTGGGTGTGGTCCTGAATTAAAAAATTCTGTTACAGGGCCAGAGACATACCATGGAGGTAGGGTGTTTGCCTTGCATGCAGAACAACAGTAATTCGAATCCTGGCATCCCATATGGTCCCCTGAGCATTCCAGGAGCGATTTCTGAGTGTAGATCCAGGAGTAACCCCTGAGCACTGCCGGGTGTGACCCAAAAAAAATTCTGTTACAAAGTTGGAGATAAGGTACAGAAGGAAAGTCCTTGCATGTGCCCAACCCAAATTTGATCCTCAGCATCTCAAATGGTCACTGTACGCCAGGAGGAATTCCTGAATGCAGAGCCAGAATAACCCCTGATCATCGCTGAATGTGACCAAAAAAATCTTAGAAAAATAAATTGTGGTTTAGGGACCAGAGAGCTAGTACAGGGGTAAGGTCCATGCCTTGCATGCAGCCAACCCAGGTTCAATCACTACATATCTTCCCCTGAGCTCAGAGAAATAGCCCTGAATACTTCTCAGAACAAAACATATGGCTACTCCTCACCTCATCACCACAGAAAACAACTTCAAGTATATAGAGCAGGGGTCTCAAACTCAATTTACCTGGGGGCCACAGGAGGCAAAGTCGGGGTGAAGCAGGGCCGCATAAGGGATTTCACAAAAAAAGTCCTCAAACGTAATTATTAACAGTTTTAATTATTTCTTTTGAACATGAATAGAACATTGAGTGAAGATCATGAACTGTTCTGAACATGGCATCTTTTGCCTGTCCCTTGCTGCCAGAGACTTGACAGCACTTCTTCTCACAAATCTGAACCACATTTGGTTTTAGAGAGGAAGCAGTTGAGACCCTCAGTATGGCTTGAAGATGATCATCATTAAGTCTATACCTGTACTTTGACTTATTAAAATTCAATGTGGAGAATAACTTTTCACACAAATATGTGCTCCCAAAAAGGTACATGGTGCGCTTGAACATTCGGGAAAGCTCAGGGAAGCTGGGGGGCAATTCTCTCAAAAATTGCCCATGAATTCTGCTTTTCCACTAATCTCCCTGAACTTGGCTTTGAGATCAGAGTTGCATTGTAGGTCCATGAGCTCCATTTGAAGCACAGGAGGGGCATCTTGCACATCAAAGAAAAAGGGGTCCACAAAAATTTGGAAAGTGGCTCTGTGCTTTTTGAAGTCTGCAAATCTGTGATCAAATTCCTTCTCTAGCTTAAAAATAGCATCAACATATTTCTCACCACTGAATGGTATGCCTGCATACACAAGTTCCTTGCATGCTGGGAAATGGCAAAGGTTTGTCTGAGAGAGCTGGGATTTCCATAACACAAGTTTTGTGGAGAATGCTCTCAAGTTGTCATAGGCAGAACTGATAAGCTGCCCTGGGCCTTGTAACATCTTGTTTAGTACATTCAGTTTATGTGTGACGTCAACAAGAAAAGCTAAGTCCATGAGCCATTTGTGATCACTCAACTCAGAAACAGCATTCCCGGGGCCGGGCGGTGGCGCTAAACGTAAGGTGCCTGCCTTGCCTGCGCTAGCCTTGGACGGACCACAGTTCGATCCCCCGGTGTCCCATATGGTCCCCCAAGCCAGGAGCAACTTCTGAGCACATAGCCAGGAGTAACCCCTGAGCGTTACCGGGTGTGGCCCAAAAACAAACAAAAAAAAAAAAAAAAAAAAGAAACAGCATTCCCATCCTTCTCCATAAAGGCTTTCACTTCTCTCAACTAAAAAAATCTTTTCAGGACATTTCCCCTGCTGAGCCAACGTACCTCGGTGAAATAGAGCACATCTCCATATTCTTATTTTTATTCTTTTTTATTTAAAAACCTTGATTATATACATGATTGTGTTTGGGTTTCAGTCATGTAAAGAACACCATCCATCAGCAGTGCAACATTCCCATCACCAATGTCCCAAATCTCCCTCCTCCCCACCCGACCCCCGCCTGTACTCTAAACAGGCTCTCCATTTCCCTCATACATTCTCATTATTAGGACAGTTCAAAATGTAGTTATTTCTCTAACTAAACTCATCACTCTTTGTGCTGAGCTTCCTGAGGTGAGCTGTAACTTCCAGCTCTTTTCTCTTTTGTGTCTGAAAATTGTTGCAAGAATGTCTTTCATTTTTCTTAAAACCCATAGATGAGTGAGACCATTCTGCGTTTTTCTCTTTCTCTCTCTGACTTATTTCACTCAGTATAATAGATTCCATGTACATCCATGTATAGGAAAACTTCATGACTTCATCTCTCCTGACAGCTGCATAATATTCCATTGTGTATATGTACCACAGTTTCTTTAGCCATTCGTCTGTTGAAGGGCATCTTGGTTGTTTCCAGAGTCTTGCTATGCTAAATAGTGCTGCAGTGAATATAGGTGTAAGTAAGGGGTTTTTGTATTGTATTTTTGTGTTCCTATGGTATATTCCTAGGAGTGGTATAGCTGGATCATATGGGAGCTCAATTTCCAGTTTTTGGAGGAATCTCCATATCGCTTTCCATAAAGGTTGAACTAGATGGCATTCCCACCAGCAGTGGATAAGAGTTCCTTTCTCGGGGCCGGGCGGTGGCGCTAAAGGTAAGGTGCCTGCCTTGCCTGCGCTAGCCTTAGACCGACCTCGGTTCGATCCCCCGGTGTCCCATATGGTCCCCCAAGCCAGGAGCAACTTCTGAGCACATAGCCAGGAGTAACCCCTGAGCATTACCGGGTGTGGCCCAAAAATAAAAAAAAAAAGAGTTCCTTTCTCTCCACATCCCCGCCAAAACTGTTTATTCTCATTCTTTGTGATGTGTGCCATTCTCTGTGGTGTGAGGTGGTACCTCATCATTGTTTTGATTTGCATCTCCCTGATGATTAGTGATGTGGAGCATTTTTCATGTGTCTTTTGGCCATTTGTATTTCTTCTTTGTCAAAGTGTCTGTTCATTTCTTCTCCCCATTTTTTGATGGGATTAGATGTTTTTTTCTTGTAAAGTTCTTGTATATTTTGGTGATTAGCCTTGTATATTTTGGAGATTAGCCCCTTATCTGATGGGTATTGGGTGAATAGTTTCTCCCACTCAGTGGGTGGCTCTTGTATCCTGGGCACTATTTCCTTTGAGGTGCAGAAGCTTCTCAGCTTAATATATTTCCATCTGTTAATCTCTGTTTTCACTTGCTTGGAGAGTGCAGTTTTCTCCTTGAAGATGCCTGTAGTCTCAATGTCCTGGAGTGTTTTGCCTATATGTTTTTCTATATATCTAATGGTTTTGGGTCTGATATCGAGGTCTTTAATCCATTTGGATTTTACCTTCGTACATGATGTTAGCTGGGGGTCTAAGTTCAATTTTTTGCAAGTGGCTATCCAGTTGTGCCAACACCACTTGTTGAAGAGGCTTTCCCTGCTCCATTTAGGATTTCCTGCTCCTTTATCAAAAATTAGGTGATTGTATGTCTGGGGAACATTTTCTGAGTATTCAAGCCTATTCCACTGATCTGAGGGCCTGTCCTTATTCCAATACCATGCTGTTTTGATAACTATTTCTTTGTAGTAAAGTTTAAAGTTGGGGAAAGTAATTCCTCCCATATTCTTTTTCCCAATGATTGCTTTAGCTATTCTAGGGTGTTTATTGTTCCAAACGAATTTCAAAAGTGCCTGATCCACTTCTTTGAAGAATGTCATGGGTATCTTTACAGGGATCGCATTAAATCTGTATAATGCCTTGGGGAGTATTGCCATTTTGATGATGTTAATCCTGCCAATCCATGAGCAGGGTATGTGTTTCCATTTCCACGTGTCCTCTCTTATTTCTTGGAGCAGAGTTTTATAGTTTTCTTTGTATAGGTCCTTCACATTTTTAGTCAAGTTGATTCCAAGATATTTGAGTTTGTGTGGCACTATTGTGAATGGGGTTGTTTTCTTAATGTCCATTTCTTCCTTATTACTATTGGTGTATAGAAAGGCCATTGATTTTTGTGTGTTAATTTTGTAGCCTGCCACCTTGCTCTATGAGTCTATTGTTTCTAGAAGCTTTTTGGTAAAGTCTTTAGTGTTTTCTAAGTAAAGTATCATGTCATCTGCAAACAGTGAGAGCTTGACTTCTTCGTTTCCTATCTGGATTCCCTTGATATCTTTTTCTTGCCTAATCGCTATAGCGAGTACTTCCAGTGCTATGTTGAATAGGAGTGGTGAGAGAGGACAGCCTTGTCTTGTGCCAGAATTTAGAGAGAAGGATTTTAGTTTTTCTCCATTGAGGATAATATTTGCCACTGGCTTGTGGTAGATGGCCTTAACTATATTGAGAAAGGTTCCTTCCATTCCCATCTTGTTGAGAGTTTTGATCAAGAATGGGTGTTGGAACTTATCAAATGCTTTCTCTGCATCTATTGATATGATCATGTGGTTTTTATTTTTCTTGTTGTTGATGTGTATTATGTTGATAGATTAATGGATGTTAAACCATCTTTGCATTCCTGGGATGAAACCTACTTGATCGTAGTGGATGATCATCTTTTTTTTTTTTTTTTTTAATTTTTTTTTTATTTAAACACCTTGATTACATACATGATTGTGTTTGGGTTTCAGTCATAAAAGGAACACCACCCATCACCAGTGCAACATTCCCATCACCCAAGTCCCAAATCACCCTCCTCCCCACCCAACCCCCGCCTGTACCCTAAACAGGCTCTACATTTCCCTCATACATTCTCAATATTAGGACAGTTCAAAATGTAGTTATTTCTCTAACTAAACTCATCACTCTTTGTGGTGAGCTTCCTGAGGTGAGCTGGAACTTCCAGCTCTTTTCTCTTTTGTGTCTGAAAATTATTATTACAAGGGTGTCTTTCATTTTTCTTAAAACCCATAGATGAGTGAGACCATTCTGCGTTTTTCTCTCTCTCTCTGACTTATTTCACTCAGCATAATAGATTCCATGTACATCCATGTATAGGAAAATTTCATGACTTCATCTCTCCTGACAGCTGCATAATATTCCATTGTGTATATGTACCACAGTTTCTTTAGCCATTCATCTGTTGAAGGGCATCTTGGTTGTTTCCAGAGTCTTGCTATGGTAAATAGAGCTGCAATGAATATAGGTGTAAGGAAGGGGTTTTTGTATTGTATTTTTGTGTTCCTAGGGTATATTCCTAGGAGTGGTATAGCTGGATCGTATGGGAGCTCGATTTCCAGTTTTTGGAGGAATCTCCATATCGCTTTCCATAAAGGTTGAACTAGACAGCATTCCCACCAGCAGTGGATAAGAGTTCCTTTCTCTCCACATCCCCGCCAACACTGTTTATTCTCATTCTTTGTGATGTGTGCCATTCTCTGGGGTGTGAGGTGGTATCTCATCGTTGTTTTGATTTGCATCTCCCTGATGATTAGTGATGTGGAACATTTTTTCATGTGTCTTTTGGCCATGCGTATTTCTTCTTTGTCAAAGTGTCTGTTCATTTCTTCTCCCCATTTTTTGATGGGGTTAGATGTTTTTTTCTTGTAAAGTTCTGTCAGTGCCTTGTATATTTTGGAGATTAGCCCCTTATCTGATGGGTATTGGGTGAATAGTTTCTCCCACTCAGTGGGTGGCTCTTGTATCCTGGGCACTATTTCCTTTGAGGTGCAGAAGCTTCTCAGCTTAATATATTCCCATCTGTTAATCTCTGCTTTCACTTGCTTGGAGAGTGCAGTTTCCTCCTTGAAGATGCCTGTAATGTCCTGGAGTGTTTTGCCTATGTGCTGTTCTATATATCTTATGGTTTTGGGGCTGATATCGAGGTCTTTAATCCATTTGGATTTTACCTTTGTACATGATGTTAGCTGGGGGTCTAAGTTTAATTTTTTGCAAGTGGCTATCCAATTGTGCCAACACCACTTGTTGAAGAGGCTTTCCCTGCTCCATTTAGGATTTCCTGCTCCTTTATCAAAAATTAGATGGTTGTATCTCTGGGGAACATTTTCTGAGTATTCAAGCCTATTCCACTGATCTGAGGACCTATCCTTATTCCAATACCATGCTGTTTTGATAACTGTTGCTTTGTAGTACAGTTTAAAGTTGGGAAAAGTAATTCCTCCCATATTCTTTTTCCCAATGATTGCTTTAGCTATTCGAGGGTGTTTATTGTTCCAAGTGAATTTCAAAAGTGTCTGATCCACTTCTTTGAAGAATGTCATGGGTATCTTTAGAGGGATGGCATTAAATCTGTATAATGCCTTGGGGAGTATTGACATTTTGATGATGTTAATCCTGCCAATCCATGAGCAGGGTATGTGTTTCCATTTCCGTGTGTCCTCTCTTATTTCTTGGAGCAGAGTTTTATAGTTTTCTTTGTATAGGTCCTTCACATATTTAGTCAAGTTGATTCCAAGATATTTGAGTTTGTGTGGTACTATTGTGAATGGGGTTGTTTTCTTAATGTCCATTTCTTCTTTATTACTGTTGGTGTATAGAAAGGCCATTGATTTTTGTGTGTTAATTTTGTAGCCTGCCACCTTGCTATATGAGTCTATTGTTTCTAGAAGCTTTTTGATAGAGTCTTTAGGGTTTTCTAAGTAGAGTATCATGTCATCTGCAAACAGTGAGAGCTTGACTTCTTCCTTTCCTATCTGGATTCCCTTGATATCCTTTTCTTGCCTAATCGCTATAGCAAGTACTTCCAGTGCTATGTTGAATAGGAGTGGTGAGAGAGGACAGCCTTGTCTTGTGCCAGAATTTAGAGGGAAGGCTTTCAGTTTTTCTCCATTGAGGATAATATTTGCCACTGGCTTGTGGTAGATGGCCTTCACTATATTGAGAAAGGTTCCCTCCATTCCCATCTTGCTGAGAGTTTTGATCAAGAATGGGTGTTGGACCTTATCAAATGCTTTCTCTGCATCTATTGATATGATCATGTGGTTTTTATTTTTCTTGTTATTGATGTTGTGTATTATGTTGATAGATTTACGGATGTTAAACCAGCCTTGCATTCCTGGGATGAAACCTACTTGATCGTAGTGGATGATCTTCTTAATGAGGCATTGAATCCTATTTGCCAGGATTTTGTTGAGGATCGTGGATGATCATCTTAATGAGACATTGAATCCTATTTGCCAGGATTTTGTTGAGGATCTTTGCATCTGCATTCATCAGCGATATTGGTCTGTAATTTTCTTTTTTCGTAGCATCTCTGTCTGGTTTAGGTATCAAGGTGATGTTGGCTTCATAAAAGCTATTTGGAAGTGTTTCCGTTTGTTCAATTTCATGAAAGAGTCTTGCCAGGATTGGTAGTAGTTCCTCTTGAAAAGTTTGAAAGAATTCATTAGTGAATCCATCTGGGCCTGGGCTTTTGTTTTGGGGCAGACATTTGATTACCGTTTTAATTTCATCAATGGTGATGGGGGTGTTTAGATATGCTACATCCTCTTCCTTCAACCGAGGAAGATTATAGGAGTCCAAGAATTTATCCATTTCTTCCAGGTTCTCAGTTTTAGTGGTGTAGAGTTCCTCAAAGTAGTTTCTGATTACCCTTTGAATCTCTGTCATATCAGTAGTGATCTCTCCTTTTTCATTCCTAATACAAGTTATCAAGTTTCTCTCTCTCTCTCTCTTTCTTTGTTAGGTTTGCCAGTGGTCTATCAATCTTGTTTATTTTTTCAAAGAACCAACTTCTTCTTTCGTTGATCTTTCGGATTGTTTTTTGGGTTCCCACTTCATTGATTTCTGCTCTCAGCTTTGTTATTTCCTTCTGTCTCCCTATTTTTGGGTCCTTTTGTTGAGCACTTTCTAGTTCTATTAGCTGTGTCATTAAGCTACTCAGGTAAGCTCCTTCTTCCTTCCTGATGTATGCTTGCAAAGCTATAAATTTTCCTCTCAGTACTGCTTTTGCTGTGTCCCATAAGTTCTGATAGTTTGTGTCTTTATTGTCATTTGTTTCCAGGAACCTTTTGATTTCCTCCTTGATTTCATCTTGGACCCACTGGTTATTCAGTATGAGGCTGTTTAACTTCCAGGTGTTAAAGTGTTTCTTCTGAGTCCCTTTGGAATTCACAAATAATTTCAGAGCCTTGTGGTCAGCGAAGGTAGTCTGCAAAATTTCTATCCTCTCGATATTATGGAGGTATGTTTTATGTGCTAGCATGTAGTCTATCCTGGAGAATGCCCCATGTACATTGAAGACGAATGTGTATCCAGGTTTCTGGGGATGGAGTGTCCTATATATATCCACTAGACCTCTTTCTTCCATTTCTCTCCTCAGGTCTAGTATATTCTTGTTGGGTTTCAGTCTGGTTGACCTATCCAGTGTTGACAAAGCCGTGTTGAGGTCCCCCACAATTATTGTGTTGTTATTGATATTATTTTTCAGATTTCTCAACAGTTGTATTAAATATTTTGCTGGCCCCTCATTCAGTGCATATATGTTTATGAGAGTTATTTCTTCCTGCTCTACATACCCCTTGATTAATATAAAATGTTCATCTTTGTCCCTTACAACCTTCCTGAGTATAAAGTTTGCATTATCTGATATTAGTATGGCCACTCCAGCTTTTTTATGGGTGTTGTTTGCTTGGATAATTTTTCTCCAGCCTTTTATTTTGAGTCTATGTTTGTTCTGGCTATTCAGGTGCGTTTCTTGTAGGCAGTGGAAGGTTGGATTGAGTTTTTTGTTCCATTTAGCCACTCTGTATCTCTTAGTCATGGTGCATTTAGTCCATTGACGTTGAGAGAAAGAATTGTCCTGGGATTTAATGCTCTTTATATTGAAATTTGGTGTGTCTTTTGGTTATTCTTGTCTTAAATTAGGTCTTTCAGTTTTTCTCTTAAGACTGGTTTTGAGTCTGTAAAGTTTCTGAGCTGTTTTTTGTCTGTGAAACCATGTATTCTTCCGTCAAACTGGAAAGTGAGTTTTGCTGGGTGCAGTATTCTAGGTGAAGCATTCATTTCATTCAGTCTTGTCACAATATCCCACCAGTGCTTTCTGGCATTGAGTGTTTCTGGTGACAGGTCTGCTGTAAATCTCAAGGATGCTCGCTTGAACATAATTTCCTCTTTTGATCTTGCTGTTTTCAGAATTCTGTCTTTATCTGTGGGATTTGTCACTGTGACTAGGATGTGTCTTGGGGTGGTTTTTCTGGGGTCTCTTTTGGTTGGTATTCTTTGGGCATGCAGGATTTGATTGCATATATTCTTTAGCTCTGGAAGTTTCTCTTTAATGATGTTCTTGACCGTTGATTCTTCCTGGAAATTTTCTTCCTGTGTCTCTGGGACTCCAATGATTCTTAAGTTGTTTCTGTTGATCTTATCATAGACTTCTATTTTCATTTGTTCCCATTCTTTGACTAATTTTTCCATTGTCTGTTCATTTGCTTTAATTTTTTTTCCAATCTCTCCTGCTGTATGGAATTGTTATGTATCTCATCTTCCATAGCACCAAGTCTATTCTCAGCTTCTGATACCCTGTCCCAAAGCTTATCCATTTTGTCATTCACTTTGTTTACTGAGTTTTTCAGGCCTGTTAGTTGACATGTTATTTCAGTTTGGAGTTTTGTGATTTCTGTCTTCATATTTTCTTGGTTCTTATTAGTGTTCTGTTCAACTCGATCCATGGTTTCTTTGAGTTCGTTGAGCATCTTCCATATTGCTAGTCTAAAGTCCTTATCTGAGAGGTTGATTAGTTGGTTGGTCATTATCTGGTCATCAGAATTGTCATCTTCATTCTCTATGTCTGATGCTGGCCTGTGTTGTTTCCCCATTGTCACACTTGTATTGTGGATTTTTCTACGTGTTGTGGTGGTATTCATTGGCTAAATGATGCAGGCAGCACACTCCTCTGGCTCTGACCTTTCTGGATGGGCTGACTTGCCTCTAAGGGAGGGGAGTCCTCCGTGAATGAAGCCTCACACAGGATCACATCTTAGGCCTGAGCACGCAGCGGAGAAGACAATCCGGAGAGAAATGCTTGCTTCTGTGATCCAGCACAGTTCTTAGTGTGATTTTTTTCTTCTTGTTGCGATGGTGTTCTTTTGTTAGAAAGAGTGCATGGCCGCGTAGCGAAGCAGAGCCAAAGTGCTCTGCTGGAGCCTCTTTTCGGCCCACTCCCAAGAGGTTCACGCAACAGAATAGTAGACAGACACACACACAGGCAGCACTCACAGTTTTTCACAGTCGGGCCCCACTGGGCAGGCGTAGTTTCGTGGATTTTCCCAGCCTGACATCTACATCTTCATATTCTGACCCTATTTCCTCTAAAAAAGCACGGAACCTCCTGTGCTTTAAGCCCCTGGATCTGATTTCATAACAACAGACATCACATTGTCACACGGCAGGCATTTACTGCAAAGGACCTGATGGATAATGCAGTGAAGAGCAATGGCCTACTCTACACCCTCCTCTTCGAGTTTTTTTTGAACAAGTGCCACCAGTCCATTTTTCCTCTCTGTCATCGATGGCGCTCCATCAGTTATTATTCAAACAAACCTCTTTCATGGCAAACCTCCATTCTCAATGGCATCACACAGATGCCGAAATATCTCATTAGTGGTGGTCTGGTTATGCATTGGAATTATT